>NC_141146.1:147090816-147726174 GCF_053477565.2 Lygodium microphyllum | reverse complement strand
CACCCTTCCGTAGGATGGACAAATCTAGGGTTTCTCCCACCTGCTTCCCTCAATAGGGGTTCTTTAGTTATCTAGTTAGGTCATATCACATTTATGTGTGACATTTAAAATTAGCTTCCTTAATTAAACCTTCTAGGGAACAGGGTCCGTTCACGTAACTTATGGCACTGACATGAAAACAACTCAAATAGGTTCCTTGGAAGTAAACTTTATTTTAGCATCTTAACTAAGATACAAATCTTGTCCAAAAAGGACAGATCCCGCAATCCGTGAGGATGCGTCTTATTTCCTCCAAGTTTTTGCCCTTGTACTAGTAATAGGGCCTCGATAATCTATCTCGAGTCACGTAGATATTTTGAGTAGGACCCCGAGGTAGGGAACTTATAGCTAGAGTCCCCCCCGGCATCCAACTGTCCTCCTACGTACAAACTAATCCACTGAGAGACCTCTCGTGGCGGGTTCGGTCCACCTTCTTGTCACGGTTATCTCCTTGGCTAGGGTTGACTGGCAGCTGGGGGTAGCTTGGCACGCCCTCCATGAATTCAACCTGATTCATTATTCAAATTTCTATTGTGAGCTTGGGTCATACATTCCTTTCACAGACATGGAATTTAGATTTACAAGCACAAACAACAATGAAGGCGAGTGCTCGAAACATCTACTAAGGTGGATTCCCCATCTTGGAATGCTTAGCATTGTGCTTCTTAGGTCTTTTTTGCCTTGGCATCATTTTCCATTATCTTTTGAGGGATAGAGAATACCCTCTTTCTAACCTCACTCCTATGTAATATGGGTGAGAAATTACGTTATAGTTTCGGATGGCAGCTTCCCTAAGTTACTAACCTTTGGTTCTTATCTTAAGATCCCAATCTAGGATTTTAATTGGTCAGTTGGTAACCATTTTTTCACCTTAGAATTTTTCTAGGTTCTAAGTTTACCCTAGGGTTTCCTTCCCTCAAGATAGCAGGAGCTTGTGTTCATTCCTCTCGCAAGTCAAGTGTAAACTAAGTCTATTTACCATCCTGAAATAGTTGCGAGCATTGAATGTTACTTGGCGAATAGTCGTTCTTCTTGTGGATATGACATTCGAGTTTTCTTGTGTTAGCTTCAAGATGTATCATATTTTGAAAATGATATACCCAAGAGTGTTTTGGATCCATCTCGGCTGGCTATTGGGATAGAGACCAAAGAGCATGTTGACTCTAAGTCAAAATATTGTCGTATGGACAACTTGACCAATTTGTGATTAGAATCCTAGTTGAGTTGAAATAAATCTTAGCCTCACTTATCATGTAGGATTTTGTTTACCAAACTAGCCCTTGCAATCAAGCTTAGCATTTCACATGCGCACCTTAAATCTACCTTTTTAGATGCATCCCTATTATGTGGTGCAACTGAGGCTATCCATGATGCCATGCAAGTCTTTCCTGAATTGATGATACGATGCGCGATCCCCATTCATGAAAATTCCTTCTAGTGCATTTATGCAATTCATAAGGCGTGACCTAAGTATTTAAATGCGAGTGAACATGAGTTCATTGTAAATGCGAGTTAATTCACTCCAATGGTCTACAGGATGCAATTGACCTATATGGAATATTTATTTACACCGACAATTCATGGATATTAAGCCTTTTCAACTACCTTTCGAGTTATGCAAGTTACGCAATGCAAAGTATGACTTCTTCCTAATGATGTCCTTGCTTAAATGTTTGCTTTCAAGTACTAGACATGGTAGCAGTACTTGGTTTTGGACTATCGATCTAGCATTTATGCCTCAAAACCCGTTTGTGTTGATGGTGGCATCTTTGCTGGATCCTCCTTTTGTAGTTGCGGCTTTTCTAGATACTTAGGAGAGTTTATGCTTTGGGGCCATTTCGGAGCTCGGAATGCGTCCTTCACTCCTCTTGGAGGACTTCTTGGTGTCGGATTTCCCTACTCTTTGTCTTGACTTTCGCGATCTCCTTGTCAACTAGAGGTAGTTGATGGAGAGATATCGGGAAGTGTTGATGGGGAGAGAGGGTTCTCGAGGCTTCGTCCAGGTAAGGAATTGTCCTTGGGCCTCTTCTCTCTCTTTCTCTCTTCCTCTCTTACTCTAGGTTCCCCTTCCCTCTCCTCTCTCTCTCTCTCTCCCCTCTACTACCTCTCCCTCTCCTTCTCTCTTTCTTTGCTTCACAAGTTGGCAGCAAAGGGGGGGGGAATAATAATAGCATGTCTATGGTAAGGAAGGGGGAGATTTATAAGGGAAGAAGGGTAATAGCTAGGGAAAAAGGAAGAGAAAGTTATTGTCCTCTCTTAAGGAGGGGGGAGGGGTTTTAAGGGGTGAGGCAAGTAATAATTTGGGGGGGGGGGGGGGAGCACTACAACAAGGGCCCCTTACCTCCACCCCAACTACCTATGCACTGGCCACCATGCTGGCTAAAGAGGAGGGGTAGTGGGGGGGTTTAGAGGTGGCACACGTGTGCCCCTCCCCCCCATCCTTGTTATCGTCTACGGTCTATTCGTTTTTTCATCATCTTCATCGTTGCTGCTACCACCTCTGGCTCTTTGTCATCTCATAGACATCTCCTCCCTCACCCTCACATCGACTGCGAGTTCAACTCCTGTTATCCTCATATTCTTTTCCTCCTATTATGGCTCCCTCATTGACACATAGTTCAACTCCCCCTCCCTCCGCCAACCAACAGTGTTGATAGGGGGGGACATAATAAAAATTTTCATTTTTAAATTTGGTTAAAAAGGGGGGAGATTCTTACGACCGTGTATTACAAATATTAGAAAAGCTCAAGAGACAATGAAATCCCATGTGCACAAGAAATGAATATGTGTGGAATTTGATAAAGGTGAATGGGTTTTCTTAAAGGTTCCGAAATTCCATTATTCTTCTCTTAAAGAAGGGCATAATAAACTTGCCCATCGATTTTATGGTCCATACAAAATAGTCAAGCAAGTTGGGGATCTTGCCTATCAACTTGATTTTCCTTCAACTACTCGTATCCACAATGTCTTTCATGCATCTCAACTTAATAAGTATGTTGGCCCTAAGATTTAAGTTCTTGAAGAACTATCTCTCCTCAATGAAGATGGTTTGATCACTTATGAACTTGAAAAGTTTGTTGGAAAAAGTGAGAGAAGGATCTAAGGAACCGAATTTTTGTGGAGTATCTCATTAAGTGGAAGGGTTTGCCTATGGAAGAGTTTTCTTGGCAACAAGCTTTATATTTGGAACAATTTCCATGGATTCTTCAAGAGGATATTTCACTCATTGAGTAGCAAATAGCTTGCTATATGAAATTTATGTGAAGAAATTAATTACTTTATCTTCATTAAAATTGGATTTTGATGGCACGGCTAGATACTACATATTATCCTCTACATTTCTATAGCTTATACATGGAAATTTGATACTTCTACTTAAATTTATGGCCAAAATTGTACTATAGCATGTTTTAGATCAAGCCTACAATAGTTTCTTCTACATTTATACTTTTCCTTCATCAGCTTATATGGTCCTCTTCAACTTGGAGTTTTATTTCAAGATGGATCCATATGTTTCAAGCTATCTTTGTAAACTTCATTTTTGTAATACTTCCACACAATTAAAAATTAGTTGGTTAGTTCGAAAGTTAGTTAGTCAATTAATAAGTTAGTAAGGTTACTAACTAAAGACTAACTAAAGTAAAAACTAACTAACATTCATAACTAACAATTTTATTTAATTAAAAATATAAAAAAATCGAGAGTCGTAATACGATATTTTATCGGATTGACAAGGATTGTAGCCACCCTTCACAGAAGTTACGTGAACAAGAGTTATGAGCCATATTAATCACTAGTGTTAATGTGTATAGTATGGATGGTCCAAAAATATTATATTTTTCTACAAAACTAGCATATTTTAGATATTACTTATTACAAATATCCTAAAAAGCTATGGAGATTTCTAGAACAGGATGTCATGGTAAAGAAAAGCAAGTGGTTTTTTTCAGCTTGTTTTGGAGATTTAAAACAAAAAAAAGGATTGGCAAAATCGCACCTGTCGCGATCACAGTGTAAGGTAGTAAATAGCACTCCGAACAAGGAGAAGGAGTGATCTGGAAGATTTCTAATAAAGTATCTTGGGGTTTTACCCCCCTTTCAGAGCCAACAGAACTATCAGAATTGTGATTTGAACATCAAATTGCTTATTTTTCCAAGATTCCCTCCATAAAGAGCTCTTCTTCTCAGCCACAACCCTTATTCTCTTGTTTAGCTATAAATATGAGGCATGGGGAGTAGTTAGGGAATCACAATGAGACCTTGAGAGACTGTGAGAGAGAGGTAGATGGAGGGAGGTAGAAGGATACCCCTCCAAGAAATTGTAAGAAGGAGCTTGAGAGAGAGAGAGAGAGAGAGAGAGAGAGAGAGAGGAGTTACCCCGAGAGGCTATGAGAGAGAGAGTTAACCCAATTCCCCCTATCTCGATCTTTGACTTAGCCATCTTCTCTTACGATTTCCCATATTAAATCCATTTATCCTTATTTATCTCTCGAATCCACTTGCGAATGATGGCCTCCAAGTGAAAGATCTCTACAAATGCTGAAAATCCCACCACAACCAATGGGACTGAGAACCAAGGGACCGCAACTACGGGAAACACATCTATTATGAATCATGTGCACCCCGTTGTATTAGGGAAAAGAAATTAGGAGAAAATAACATTTGCATTAATTATCGCAACTTAATTGAGCATGTTTCGAGATAATGAGCATACTAGGAAAATTTTATTCATCGCATTCATCTTAGGTGATCAATTAAAATTGCACTTAGAAGCCGTTAAATTGCATGTAAAGTGCATGGAAATTTGATGCTAATATATATATGAAAAGTTTCAAGAATACGCATTAAACTGAAATTAAGCCAGATAGATTTTATGCATCCACATCCGCTTGCTTGGTTAAAATAATAGGAAAATCATATTACATCTCACAAAACATAGATTGAACTTGTGATAGAATACGTAGGGTTCCTAGGAAGTTAAAAGAATTTCAAACCCTAAAGAGTTGAAAGGATTCTTCTCAATGCCCATCTTGCTTGAAGTTGAAAGGAATTCAAAGTCCTTAAGTAACTATCTGAATGATGTGACAAACCTAGTTCAAATGAATACGTAGGGTTTCGTTGTAGAGAAGCCAATGTCCCAAATTGCAATCAACATTGAAAGGATACTCCTTCATTCAAAAGAATGAGAAAATTAAATTAGGTTATCTCTATAAATATCAGACAATAACAGGGATAAAGCCGAGATTAGATGCTATTGCATCAAATCAAAATTTCCTTCGGCAAAGAGAACAAAGAATTGTCTAGTACATATTATGCACTTCTACTTGTGTTTGTATTTAGGAACACCTGTTTGGAAAAGGAGTCATCTAACAAAGGAATTGATAAGAAGAAAATATTTCAAGTTGGATTTAGGTTGAAACACTTAGGAAAGGCATGTTGAGCACCCCTAGCTAGCCGGCAATGATGCCAGGAGGCATATTAGACGGTGGATTCTGTAAACTTTTATTACCGGGGCTCATACACAAAGTGGATTCTTTGTGCGAGAAGTCAATGGGGACGCCTATCCTTTTCAGGCGTTTTGTTAATTTTATGTGTACATGGGTGATTCCATAGCGGGTGATTCCGCAAAATACATATTTAATTAATAAACATTTATGAGTTTAGAGTACGCACTCGTGATAAATTAAGATTAGGATTGATTTCTAACCAATTAATTTATTTATGTAGCTGAAGACTGCTAGGTATTCACTTTTGTCGATTTAATTGTATTATTTTACTAACGATTGTGAATGCTTCAGTTTTGATGTGTAGAGATAGCAGTGGTGGCAATGGAAAGCATTGGAGGATAGCATGTATTCAAATTATAGTCAATATTTTGATGGGTGCATGTGTTAGGCATGGCGCTTATATTTTGTCACGCTTATTTATCAAGGCGCTTGATATTTATTTATTATTTTTGTATGCGCATGGACACACGATTTAGATATTTGTATTTGGACATTGTATTTGGGTACGCCTGACTTCTTGGGTGCCCATTAGCTTTTTTTCTATTTGGCACAAAAGCAAACTCAAAAGCCAAAAGCATGCTATTTTGTAATTTGGGCTATTATTTGAGCTTGAAGATGATTAATACATAAAATACATGCTTTGTGGAGCACTCACACAAGGCATGGGGGGAGATTGCACCCAATTGGTCTCTTGTTCATGTCGTGCAAGCTTTCTACATTGATTTGTGTGCAAAAAGTAGAGTTCTATTGTTCTTGGGGACCTTCTGACGCTCACTACGCACGCTTACGGCATCCGATCTGTGCACCAGTGGTATCAGAGCGAAGCTGAGATCGAGAGCTTCCAATCGCTTACCATCTTGTGCGAAGGCGGAGCTCCTGGAATGATCAAGCTCTACAGTCAATTTCATCACGAACGGTCGATACCAGTGACTTCCTGGCGGTCAAGAACCCCTATCTGCATCCTCTGATCGCGAAGGACCGGCCTGAGGAGGCGAAGGACCACAAGGAAAGCTCCTTCTACAAGTCGTTTTTTTTTTTCAACCAGACTGATAGATAAGACTCCATAGCTAAAAGCTTAATGTCAATGGTTAAAAAGCTTAATAGTGAGCTTAATAAGAAGCTTCAAAAAAGCTTTAACTCATGAAATTTGACGAACTAGTATCGCGGCACCTCAGCGTCAGAATCGGTGCAAAAAAACACCCCCCCTCCTAAATCGAAATCGTGATCAGTCAGCTTACTCAAGCTTAATCACATAAGCTTAAGACTCTTAAGTTCCTCAAGTTCTCCAAGTTTTCTTTACTCCTGCAAGTTCTGCAAGTCACAGAAGTCAACAAATACTTATTTCAACTACTCCCATAAAGACTATTCATACACAGAAACACAAAATCACGGTATTGCTCTCTGGAAGACCCTGTTCCTATTTGCAGACTTGCTGAACCAATTTCAGTAAACGCAGAAGGTCACAGCAGGTCATACGAAGATTATGCGCAACTTCTACGAAGACAACAAATACCGCAACCGCAAAAGACAAAGACTATAAAAGCCAAACAAAATTTATAAGCCTTGTATACCCGTCTTTGAGCTACGCTCATCCCGCTAATCAGATTTTGAGAGTGTGAGGTCTTTTGAAATTTTACAGGATGACGGAAAAAAATATGGACGATTTAATGGCTGAAGGTGATTTACCCGAACCTACAATGGAACAAAAATTGGATTTAATTATGATGCAGCTCGATGAAGAACGAAGAGCTCGACAAGCTTTGCAAGTTCAATTGGCCAATATGCAACGATCTACCACCGACAAAGATGGACCGCAACCCGAAGATCTTATATGACATACCATCGATGCGACACTCGAAGCCCAATCCATCCGCAAAGAAACAAAGATAAGTAAAAGAAACTTCAAATTTCGTACTTTCAATGGATCTCGAGATGGAAAGACTGTACTTGCATTTATTAGTCAGTTTGATGATTACTTTCATGAAGAGACATGTGCTGAAAAAGACAAAATTAAATGTGTCACTAACCATTTAGTCGATTGAGCATCTCTATGGTGGACTATGGTTCGCAAGAGCATTGATTGTCCCACTACCTGGGAGAGTTTCCAAAAGAAGTTTTTGCAAAATTTCCTACCTCCTCAATTTCATGAAAAAGCCATAAAGCAATGGGATCTTCTACAGCAAAGAGATCGTGAACCTATTTCCCAATACACTGAACGTTTTTGGAATGCCCTACTGCAACTACGCATGCTCGAAGATGTACCTGAAGTGACTCACAAAGACAAGTTTATGTCTGGCTTACTTAGACATTACTCTGTTGAAGTCAATATGTTCAAGCCAACAACCCTTGAAGATGCAATTTCCTTGGCTCATGACAATGAAGACAAGATTCAAGGAAGAGACAAGAGTCCACAACAATTTCAAGCAAATGGTAACTATGGTTCCAAGAAATTCAATTCAAATTTTAGAAGATTCAATCAAAGTCATTTTCTTCCATCTTCATTCCGTAAGTCTTGGACACGAACACCTGCTTTGCCATCAAATATCAATCCAAACCCTAAGCCATCTTCACAGCCAAATCCCAATATTCCTAGACTTCCTGCCATTACCAACAATGTAACTTAAGCCAAACCCATAGTTTGTTACAAATGCCATCAACCTGGACATCTAGCAGCCAATTGTCAATCGAAAAAGCCACCTGTCCATATCAATTATCTTGGAGCAATGGAAGATGAAGAACGTGAGGAAATGTCTGATTTTATGGAAGATGATGACGACATTGGTACTACTTTAGATACTTTTCCAGGTATGCCAACTCCACATTCTTTGTTGACAATGAAATGTTTTGTGCATGGTAAAGAAAACATTATTTTGCATGATGATGGTAGCACACATGATTTTATTTCTGCAAAGTTAGTGAAATAATTGAATTTACAAACTGTTTCTACACATTATCGCATTAAAGCAGCATTCCTAGGCACAAGATATAATGGAACACAAGAGGTGCATAACTTAGAAATTAAAATTGGTGAATATACTGAACGTAGAAATTTTCTAGTTGTACCTTTACAGTCTAGTGATATTATCTTAGGTATGCCTTGGCGTCATCAGTATAATCCTGACATAGATTATTCTGTGCATTCAATTAAAATTTATTTTCAAGGAAAACAAATCACATTGTATGGTATGCACGCATCTAATAATTTTCCACTGCTTACACATACTCAAGCTAAACGTGCATTACGTAAAAGTAGCAAATCTTATTTATTTTGGATGAATGAACTTCAAGCTAAAGAAAAACATATGCATCCTAGGCATAAACAATTTCTTGCTCAATTTAAAGAATGTTTTGCTGATGATTTACTACCTGGACTACCACCTTCATGTCCTGAAGATCACAAAATAGATTTAATTCTTGGTACACAAGCACCATGTAAAGCACCATATAGGCATAACCAAATTGAATAGAAAGAAATTCAAAATCAAATAGAAGAATTACTTAATAGAGGATTAATTAGACCTAGTAGTTCTCCATTTGGTGCACCTGTTTTATTAGTAAAGAAGAATAATAATACTTATCGCATGTGCATTGATTATCGTGCCCTGAATAAAATTACTGTTAAGAATAGATATATGATTCCTAGGGTAGATGATCTTATGGATAAACTACAAGGTTCTGCTATATTCAGTAAGATAGATCTTAAATGTGGTTACCATGAAGTAAGATTGGATAAATCTGATATATTCAAAACTGCATTTAGAACACAATTTGGACACTATGAATTTCTAGTGATGCCTTTCGGTCTAACTAATGCACCAGCTACATTTAGTCGCATGATGAATCGCATATTTCTGAAATATCAGCATTGTGTTATAGTATTCTTTGATTATATATTGGTATTTAGTAAAAATGAGAATGAGCATTATGAACATCTGTCTTTAGTTTTCAAGTTGTTAAAAGATAATCAATTGTATGCTAATCCAGAAAAGAGTGAATTCTTTCAAACAAAAATTGAATATCTAGGTTATATTGTTTCATCAGAAGGTATTAAGGTTGACCCTAAAAAGATAGAAGCAATTTTAAATTGGCCCATACCCAAAAATGTGCATGAGTTACGTTCTTTTCTAGGTCTTGCTAGTTTTTATAGAAAGTTTGTAAGGAATTTTTCATTACTTGCTTTACCTTTGACTAAACTTTTAAAGAAGGGTATTGTGTATAACTGGACTGATAATCAACAAAAATCTTTTGATTTATTGAAACATGCATTAACCCATGCTCCTGTATTACAACTGTTGAGATATCGAGCTCCACTCCTGATACGCCAGGGTGACCGTTATGTATTTATGTCACCGACTTGTCAGTTACAGATGCGGTTGGTACACCGCCCATGAATAATAGCTACATGATAGCTATCCTTATCTACTCTAGTTCGTGGCTCAGTTAGTATGCCACCTTAGTTAGTTGAGTTTGGTTTTGAGACCCATATATAGGGTTATTCTATTTCTTTGTATGAGAGTTCTTTTTGGCTTACACAACTAAGAAGAGGAAAACTGTTTTCAGCCTCCACCCTTGTGTGTATTCCCCCATTGTGCAAGCAAGAAAGCTACAAGTGAGACTCCTTCCTTCTCTCCCACAATCTTGACATGGTATCAGAGCGTTGTTCGTGGTAAGGAGCTCAAGAAAGCAAGCCAAGCTCGCGGTGTTCTGGTAAGAGGAGCAGTGGTGCTTTCATTTTCTGTTTTGGGAGCAGATCTCTGCAGGTAGCACAGCCGGAAATTGCAAGAGTGCATTGTCTCAGGTTGAGACGCCCTTCGCGATGAAGCAAGAGGGCAGTATATGCTGTGGGTGGGGGCTTTAGCCCTCGGCAACCTTGTTTTTTTGATTTGAGGCCATTTCGGGGCCTGTTTTGGAGGCGGAAGTTTTCCGCATGCACTCAGGAAAAGGCTCAGTTTTATGCTGTTTAGCCACTGTTCTACAGGTCGGTGAAAAGTTACTGTAGAAATTGCATCGTATGCTTGTGCGCAGAGACATTGGGAGTTTCAGAATCATCCTTGGTTCCTGTTGATGCAAAATCGTCACTAGGAAGTGATTGTGTGGTCAAATACCACTTTCGCCAGTTTTGCAGATTTGCCCTTGTGAGGGTGAAGCTGTGTTTTTTGCAGTGACAGAATTTTTTGCAGTATTCCGTAATGGCGTCTGATTCTCTTTCACAGATTGTCACTGAAAAGCTTGACAAGAACAACTTCCAGGCATGGAAGTTTAGAATGACGAATTTCCTTATGGGAAAAGGATATTGGGAATTTGTTGCAGGAAATGAAGAAGAACCAGTTCTTCCTGATGTTCCCAATCAACAGCAAATGCAGGCATTCAAAGCATGGCATGAGAGAGCCAGGAAAGTTATGTACTGGCTGTCTATCAGTATTTCAGACTCTATGATTGTGCATATTCAGGATGCAAGTATGCCAAAGGAGGCATAGGATACTTTGTCAAAAATGTATAGCACAAATACGCAAGCCAGGAAAATGCAGCTCAAGCAAGAGTTGCATAATGTGCAAAGAGAAAGTATGAGCATCAATGACTACCACATGAAGGTGAAGAAGATTGCAGATGCACTTGCTTCCATTGGGTCGCCAGTGGAAGATGATGATTTAGTTTCTGTGACCTTGAATGGTCTAGGAAAGGATTATGCACAGTTCCGAACATCCATTTCCGTCCGTGAAAGATTTCCTGATTTTGAGGAGTTGATTGCTCTTCTAATTTCTGAGGAGCAGAGAAATGGTGGTGCATCTTCTTCAGGAGGAACTTCAAAAGAAGCTGTCTTCTACTCAAATGCTGGAAGAGGTAGAGGCAAAGGTAGAGGAGGCCGATTTGGAGGCCGTGGTAGAAATCAAAATATGCAACAAACTCAAGAAAACCAGTCCTATGGAGGAGGACATGGTAACTCTAGAGGCAGGGGGAGCCAAAGAGGTCGTGGTGGATGGCAAAGAGGTCAAAATGCAAACAGTAATGTTGAATGCTACTACTGTGGTAAAATGGGTCATATGACTAAAGACTGCTATAAAAAGCAGAATGACATCATGAATGGAAAACTGCAACAAGGGAATTATGCATCTTCTAGTAGACAGGGTGATGACAGAAATGAGCATTTGTTCATGGTGCAGCACATGAACAATTCTGTGACAAGTGCAGAAGAAAGCAACGATGTATGGTATGTTGACTCATGTGCATCAAACCACATGACAGGTCATGCAGAATGGATGGAGGATGCAAGGAAAATGGAAAAACCAGGATTTTGGAGACTGGTGATGATACTGCACATCCGATTGTGCAGATTGGAAAAATTCCTTTGTCTATGCAGGATGGGAAAAAGAAATACCTGTCCGATGTATTTCATGTCCCGAATATCACCAAGAATCTGGTTTCTGTTGGTCAAATGGTTGAATAGGGCTTGCAGGTCAGATTTAATCCTCATGGATGCTTTGTTGAGGATATGAAAAATAAAGGTCACTTGATAGCAAAAGGAAAAAAGAAGGGCATAATGTTTACGTTGGATGCAGACATGTCTGAATTGAGTGCAGCAATGTTTGCACATGGGACCGGTGTAGTTGCAGATATTGATATCTGGCATAAGCGCATTGGTCATGTTAATGTACAGCGACTTAAATCAATGTAGGCCCAAAATATTGTTGCAGGATTGCCTAAATTCAAGGTTGCAGAAATGCATAAGGTATGTGAAGCCTGTCAGTTTGGAAAATAGGCAAGGAAACCATTTCCTAGACATGTTCAAGAGAGTAAGAAGCCATTGGAATTAATCCACTCTGATGTGTGGACTACTAAAGCTGCATCTCTTGGAGGCTGTCATTATTTTGTTACTTTTATTGATGACTATAGCAGAAAAGTTTGGGTGTATTTTATGAAAAAGAAAAGTGAAGTTTTTGGGCATTTCAAAACTCTTAAAGCTATGGTTGAAAAAGAAATAGGCCTGCAAATAAAATGCCTAAGGTCAGATGGAGGGGGAGAGTACCTCTCAAATGAGTTTGCAAGGTTCTTGCAGGAGCATGGCATAAAGCAGCAATATTCATGCAGTCATACCCCACAGCAAAATGGAATTGCAGAAAGAAAAAACAAACATATTGGAGAGGTATCTCGTGCCATGCTCAATGAAAAAGACCTGCCACATTTTTATTGGGCTGAAGCAGTTGCTACAGTAGTCTACATAATGAACAGGACTCCCACTGCAGCAATACATGGAATGACTCCAGAGGAGAGGTATACTGGTAGGAAACCAGATATTTCTCATTTGAAAATTTTTGGTTGCATTGCCTATGTACATGTGCCAGATGAGTTGAGATCCAAGTTGGATCCAAAAGCTGAGAAGTGCATCTTTATTGGTTACTCTCTGTAGCAAAAAGGGTATAGATACTATAACCCTTCTACTCGTAAGTTTACACTGAGCAGAGATGTTGTTTTTTATGAGATGAGTAGCTGGTATAAACCAGTAAATGTGATTGATGATGTAGATGCACAAAATGGTAATGCTGCACAGAATTCACAGCAGCAGTCACAAAATATTAGTGGACCTGGAGCGTCCTCTAGCAGTGGTTCACATTCTTCGCCATGGACAGGCACATTGAGATCAGGAGAATCTTCTCAAAGTAATGCAGATAGTGGTATGCAGGTATCACGAAAAGGAAAAGAGAAGGTTGTTCAGCCCATGTTTGATGTGAATGCAGGTCACTCTTATGTGGATGGTGAATCCAGTGGCTCAGAACAGAGCATTGATGATGAGTTGGGTATTCCTTCTATTGTTACGCCTGGAATAAGGAAGACCAGGGATGTTTTGAGAGCACCTGGGAGTGAACCTACTTTGCGCAGGTCTACGAGAGGTATCCTTTGGATAGGCTGAAATATGATGGATTTACAGCCATTCACTATGCATATATGGTCAAAGTGATACAAGAACCAGAACCCGCTTCTTTTGAGCAAGCCATGGGAAAAGAAAAATGGGAGAAAGCCATGGATGAAGAAATGGATGCCTTGGAAGCAAATACTACATGGGAATTGGTACCTTTGCCTAAAGGTAAAAATGCAATTGGCTGTAAGTGGGTTTATAAGGTGAAGCACAATGCAGATGGTTCTGTGAACAGATACAAGGCAAGATTAGTAGTCAAGGGGTATGCACAAACATATGGGATTGACTATGAAGAAACATTCAGTCCGGTTGCAAAGATGGCAACCGTAAGAGCAGTCATTGCTATGGCTACATCAAAGGGATGGTCTTTACATCAGATGGATGTAAAGAATGCCTTCTTGCATGGTGATTTGCAAGAAGAGGTCTATATGGAGCAGCCACCAGGTTATGTGCATGCTGTTCATCCTGAGTTTGTTTGCAGGTTGAAGAAAGCCTTGTATGGCTTGAAGCAAGCACCTAGAGCATGGTCTGACAAGATAGGACAGTATCTTGTCACTATTGGCTTTCAGATTTCCAAGGCAGATTTCTCACTTTATGTGAGAAAAACAGAGAAAGGTATTATGCTACTTGTCATTTATGTTGATGATTTGATTATGACATGTGACAGTGATGAAGATATCCTTCATGTGAAAATGCTATTGAAGCAGAAGTTTGAGATGAAGGATTTGGGAGAGCTGCGTTATTTCTTGGGCATTGAGGTGATTAGATCACCAAGTGGGATATAGCTCTTGCAGAGGCAGTATGGATTGGACATGCTGTCCAAATATGGGATGACAGGCTGTAAGCCTATTTCAGTTCCTTTGGAGCAGAATGTGAAGCTGAGCACAGATCCAGGTGAGCTTCTAGAAGACCCTACTATGTACAGACGCATAGTAGGAAGTTTGATTTATATGACTATTACCAGGCCAAATTTGAGCTATGCTGTTGGATTGGTAAGTCAGTTTATGCAGGCTCCAAGAAAACCACATTTGGATGCAGCTAGACGCATACTCAGGTATGTGAAGTCCACATTGCAGTATGGACTATTTTATGAGACTGGGTTCAGATACAGTTGCATGGATATACTGATGCTGATTGGGCTGGTAGTATTTCTGATAGACGATCTACCAGTGGATATGTGTTCTCTTTTGGGAGTGCTGCAGTCACTTGGAGCAGCAAGAAACAGCCTACAGTTGCCTTGTCGAGCACAGAGGCTGAGTACAGGGGTGGAGCAATGGCTGCATGTGAGGTAGCTTGGTTGCATAAGCTACTTTATGATATGCATCAGTCTACAAATGGGTCAGTTGTCATTTATTGTGACAACATGAATAGTATACACTTGGCAAATAACCCAGTCTATCATGCTAGAACAAAGCACATTGAGGTGCATTATCACTATGTGCGAGAGAGGGTTTTACTAGGTCTTATTGATCTAGTTTATGTAAGCACAGAGGATCAGGTAGCTGACATATTCACAAAGGCATTGGGCGCAGAGAAGCTGCGCAAGTTCAGAGACCTGCTTGGTGTGTAGGAATTGGGATTGAGCTCGAGGGGGAGTGTTGAGATATCGAGCTCCACTCGTGATACGCCAAGGTGACCGTTGTGTATTTATGTCACCGACTTGTCAGTTGCAGACGCGGTTGGTACACCGCCCATGAATAATAGCTACATGATAGCTATCCTTATCTACTCTAGTTCGTGGCTCAGTTAGTATGCCACCTTAGTTAGTTGAGTTTGGTTTTGAAACCCATATATAGGGTTATTCTATTTCTTTGTATGAGAGTTCTTTTTGGCTTACACAACTAAGAAGAGGAAAACTGTTTTCAGCCTCCACCCTTGTGTGTATTCCCCCATTGTGCAAGCAAGAAAGCTACAAGTGAGACTCCTTCCTTCTCTCCCACAATCTTGACAACAACTACCTGATTTCAATAGACCATTCTTTTTAGTAGTTACTTATGCTAGTGGATCTGGCATAGGAGCCGTACTTATGCAAGATAATCATCCCATAGCCTACTCTAGCTGTAAACTGAAACCATCCGAACTTAAATATTCTACATATGATAAAGAATTGCTAGCTATAGTACAAGCCTTACGTCAATGGAAAAATTACTTAATGGGTTCTGAATTTATAATTAAAACTGACCAACAAAGCATTAGACATCTCCTTAGTCAACCCCAAATATATGACCAACATATAATATGGGTAGCTTTCATTCAAAGTTTTCATCCCCTTATACAATATCAACTAGGAAAAGAGAATGTTATAGCTGACGCTTTAAGTAGAAGACCGACAATTCATAATATTTCTGTCATATCATTTGATTCTCTTATCCCTATGAAAGATACTTATCATCAGGATCTTGCTTTTCATGCTGATTGGAATAAATTAGTTACAAATAATTGGATTCCTATTGATTCACTGTCTTACAATAATGGATTCATGTTTTATGAAAAGAGATTATGTGTTACAGTTCCATTTAGATCATTTGTTTTGAATGAAATTCATTGTCCTCCATATCAAGGTCATAGAGGTATTATATCTACTTTGCATACATTGACTAAAGATTTTTATTGGCCACATATGGACACTGATGTATCTAACTTTGTATTTGAATGTTTAGTTTGTCAACGAGTTAAAAGACACCATGGTAAACAGTATGGTTTACTAATGCCATTATCTATTCCATCACGACCATGGGAACAGATTTCTATGGATTTTATCACTGGTTTACCTAACACTAAAGCTAACCATGATATGGTTTGGACTGTTGTAGACAAGTTTAGCAAACAAGCATATTTCATTCCATGCAAGAAAACTTTAACTGCATCTCAAGCAGCACAAATTTTTTTGAAAACTGTATTTACTAATCATGGTTTACCAAAAGTTATTATTTCTGATCGTGATTCTAGATTTTGTAATAATTTTTTGATTACTTTGTTTGCTAACTTAGGAACAAAGATTGATTTTTCATCTGCATTTCATCCTAAAACAAATGGTCAAACAGAAGCTACTAACAGTACTATTTTAGATCTTTTACGTGCTTACACTATTTCAAAACCACACACATGGGATACACATCTACATTTACTTCAATTTGCATATAACAATACACCACACACAGCTACAAAGAAAGCACCATTTGAAGTTATTTATGGATATAGATTGCCTACACCTGTTGCATCATTATCAAATAAAATTCAGACTGCTGATGATATTGCTAACATGCACGCTACTATTTTTGATAAAGTTAAAGATATGATTGCCGAAGCCCATCAATCATATACAAAGCAAGCAAATAAGAAAAGACAGGCCATGAATTTCAAAGTTGATGATTATGTTTGGTTACGTATAGAAAAACGTAGATTACAAAGTGTAGATTAATACCCAGTTGTGAAATTAGCACCTAGATTCTATGGACCATTCAAGATCATACACAAAATCAATGACTATGCATTTAAACTGGAACTATCACAACATTGGAAAATTCACAACACCTTTCATATTAGTTTATTACGACCCTTTAGAGGCCAATTACCTGTACACCCTGTCTATGAAAACCCACCTTTGTTAGATGAAGAGACTGAAATCCTTGAACCTAAAACTATTATAAATACTGACTTTATAACCACTAGAACTGGCCATAGATATTCTAGATATTTGGTCAAGTTTAAAAACCATCATGTTGAAGAGGCCCAATGGATGCACGCTAGAGATTTAAATGCTTTTCCCACTCTGTTAGCTCCACATTGAGCTAATAGCAATTGAGGACAATTGCTATCCCACCCCGGGGGTATGATGCCAGGAGGCATATTACACGGTGGATTCCGTGCCATGGTGGATTCCATAAAATTTTATTACTGGGGCTCATACACAAAGTGGATTCTTTGTGTGAGAAGTCGATGGGGATGCCTATCCTTTTCGGGCATTTTGTTAATTTTATGTGTACATGGGTAGCGGGTGATTCCATAGCGGGTGATTCTGCAAAATACATATTTAATTAATAAACATTTATGAGTTTAGAGTGCACACTCGTGATAAATTAAGGTTAGGATTGATTTCTAACCAATTAATTTATTTATGTAGCTGAAGACTGCTAGATATTCACTTTTGTCGATTTAATTGTATTATTTTACTAATGATTGTGAATGCTTCAGTTGATGTGTAGAGATAGCAGCGGTGGTAGTGGAAAGCATTGGAGGATAGCGTGTATTCAAATTATCGTCAATATTTTGATGGGCGCATGTCTTAGGCATGGCCCTTATATTTTGTCGCGCTTGATATTTATTTATTATTTTTGTATGCGCATGGGTGCACGATTTAGATATTTGTATTTGGGTATGCCTGACTTCTTGGGCGCCCATTAGCTTTATTTTTATTTGGCACAAAAGTAAACTCAAAAGCCAAAAGCATGCTATTTTGTAATTTGGGCTATTATTTGAGCTTGAAGATAATTAATACATAAAATACATGCTTTGTGGAGCGCTCACACAAGGCATGGGGGGAGATTGCACCCAATTGGTCTCTTGTTCATGTGGTGCAAGCTTTCTACATTGATTTGTGTGCAAAAAGTAGAGTTCTATTGTTCTTTGGGACCTTTTGACACTCATTACGCGCGCTTACGGCATCCGATCTATGCACCAGGCAACCCTATCCAAGGGGGTTTTTGATAGCCATGTCGGGAATGTGGACCGAACCTGTCATGAGAGGTCTCTCCGTAGAAACCTATGTTTGTAGGAGAATGCTCAAGTGCCAAGGGGGACTCTAGTTTTAAATCCCTTGGCTTCGGGTCCTACTTAGATGGTCTACATGACTTGGGAAGGAATCTTGAGGCCCTGTTACTAGTACATGGACGTAAACTTGGAGGAAAATAAAACACATCTTCACAGATTGCAGGAATCGTCCCATGGATGGGATTTGTATCTCAGTTGAACTTTTAAGTTAAAGTTTACTTTCAAGGAATTTGTCTGATCTATTTTTCTGTCAGTGCATAAAATTACGTAGTTTAGGAACATGTGACTAATGGATTAATTAAGGAAGTTTCTTGTATGTGTTACCACTAATGTGCCCTTAGGTAAATAGGAAACTAAAGCTATCAAAGGAAGCGGGTGGGCGGAACCCCTGACAGGTCCGTCCTACAACAGGGTGGTCCCAGAGAATTGGGAGGCTTCTCAACATTCAAGTCACAATGACGTATTGACCTTAGATGATGTAGGGTAGAACCCTGGCTCATATCATTTTAGGGGACCGAAATGGGACTCTACCCTACGATAGAGAGGTTGAGCGATGCATCCCTCTCGTTTCCCATTCTCTTTGAACCAAGTGGGACATGAGTCCGTCTTGGTTTAGATGCTCTGCGCAAAGTAGAACCACCAATGCTAGAAGGCTATAGAATGACTTGACTATTAGAGACCGAGAAAGATTCAGGTCGATCCTAACAAGGTTGGCTGATACGTTTTGTTGTGGAGTAGACTCGGGATTTGCTAATCGACAAACCCTGTGACATTCCATGGGAGTTCCAGGTAGCGTCTTTTACTAAAACGTGTCGTGAACTAGGCATGTTAGAGTTGGTATTAGAGCGAACTAAGAAACAACATAAGCAAGATAAGAGTACAAGGACAAGGTCAAGGATAGCAGAAGAAACCAAAGGTGAATGTAGTCATTGACTTTGTTCCTACAGAGATAAATGACCAAAACTTGTGATACTTCTATTGCAAGGAACTCGGGCACTTCAAAAGAGAGTGTCCCAAACTTGGTGAAAACCACAACCAAGGATGATTCCATGGGCAAAAACCAGAGCTGCACGTGGTTGAGGTCAAGCAGCAATGGGGAGGGCAAGGACTTCCAATATCACCATCAAGGAACTAAATGAAAAGGAAGAACCAACTATGGAAGTAAAGATTGAAAAGGTGATAATCCATGCCGCTCTCCATAAAAAGGGACCGAATCACTAATTCTCCGTGATCCAAACCCCTTCACACTACCAAGGTAAGAATTTCAAAACCTTGATTGACTGTGGAAGTACACATTCCTTTATTTCTCTTGCTTGTGTAAGAAAGCTAGGAATAACCACAATAGTTGCACCCACTTTACTTGAATAAGATAGAGCAAAGAGCAAGGAGTCTAAAGAAGAACCTTCATGGCTGAAGGAGTATGCAAATGTGTTCCCTGAAGACTTGATGGAGCTACTGCCCCCCCAAGCAAGATTGATCATGAGATCAAACTCATACCAGGTGCTGCTCCACTTGCAAAAAGACCCTACAAAATGTCTAATCCCAAAGCTATCTAATTAAAGGAGTAGCTCAAATAACTTTTAGATTAGGGGTTCATTTGGCCTAGTAGTTTGCATGGGGAGCTCTTGTGTTGTTTCAAAAGAAGAAGGATGGAACACTCTGGCTATGCATCGACTACAAAGGGCTGAATCAAGTAACCATCAAGAATAAATATCATGTCCCAAGGATAGATGAATTACACAATTGCCTGTAAGGGAAAAAAATATTTTCAAAAATTTACTCAAGGTCAGGGTATTACCAAATCCGCATCAAGGATGAGGATATTCTAAAGACAGCTTTCAATACTAGATATGGTCATTTTGAGTTCATAGTAATGTCCTTTGGATTAACCAATGCTCTTGCTACATTCAATAGGCTAATGTAGGATATCTTTAGACCATACCTTGACGAGTTTGTACTTGTTTTCTTTGATGACACCTTGGTCTACTCCGAGAAAGAAGAAGACTATGAGCCTCAACTTCACATTGTCCTTGAAATCATGAGAATGCACAAGCTTTATGCCAAAAAGAAGAAGTAGTCCATTGATTATCTAGGCTTCATTGTATCAAAAAAGGGAATCTCTGTGGATCTACAAAGGTTAAAGATGTACAAGAAAGGCCCCCACCAACCACTATTAAGGAAGTGCGTAGCTTTCTTTGTCTAATAGGATGATATAGAATCTTCATCAAAGATTATACCTTACTTGCGGCATCCCTCACAAATCTACTAAAGAAGCAGGTTGCCATAGTGTGGATAGCCACTGAACAAGAAAGCTTCGAACAACTCAAACGTAGCTTAGTGATAGCACCAATTCTGAAGCTCCCAGACTTGAGCAAGGAGTTCAAAGTTGTTATAGATGCTAGCTCACTTGCACTAGGCTTTGTACTAATGCAAGAAGGTCACCCCGTGGAATATTCCTCAAGGAAGTTAAAAACCCATGAGAAAAAGTATGCTACTCATGACTTGGAACCGTTGGCTATCATTCATGCCCTCAAACTTTGGAGGCACTACTTGCTCAGCAAAAAATTTTCCTTGAGCATGGACCACAAGAACCTCAAATGGATCTTCACCCAGGCTGACCTCAATATGAGGCAACGCTATTGGATCAAGGTGCTACAACGGTCGGATCACTAGCCACCATGGTGTCAATGCTAGGCAACCCTATCCTTGAATTGGCTAGGGAGGACTCTAAACATGACCCACAATATCAAAAGATGATAAAGAAGATCCTAGAAAAGGACCAAATTTCCAAACTCAAAGTTAGATATCAAGCGTACTCTGTCTATGAAGGCCTAGCCTGCTTCAGGAAAAGACTATGTATTCCTTCAAGCCAAAGACTTAAACAAAAAAGACTCTGGGAAGCACATGATTCCCCTTTCTTTGGTCATCCAGGATATGCCAAGACTCTTAACATGGTCAGGAAGAGCTATCATTGGGAAAGACTTAAGGGAGATGTACTCAAATATGTCACGGAATGTTTGTCTTGACAATACATCAAGGAAAACCATGTCAAGGTGCCTGGAAAGCTACAACCCCTCGACATCCCTAAGATGAAGTGGAAATTTATCAACATGGACTTTGTTGTTGGGTTACCTCCAATTCCAAGTGGGTACAACTCAATTATGGTTGTAGTAGATATGCTCACCAAGGTTGCACATCTCTGTAACTTCCTCGCTTCTCAAATCGGGAACCTTGCAAGGAACTCCATAGCTTTGCTAGGAATTTGACAACCCTCAATTTGAAGGGAATAGTGGCAATGTTCCTGCGGTTTAAGTGAGGGGGAAGGATGAGTAGGAACAAGGCTGAAAGAGGGGGGAGACCTTAGAAGGTTCTAGAACCTTCTCTTTCTCTCTCATTCTCTCTCTTGTTCTTCTTCTTGTTCTCCTCTCTCTCCCTCTTCTTCTCCTTCTTCTTCTCCTCTCTCTCCCTCTTCTTCTCCTTCTCTCTCTCTCCCTTCCTCTTCTTCTTCTTCCTCTTCTCCTTCTCTCTCTCCTTCTTCTTCTTCTTCTTCTTCTCCTCTCTCCCTCTTCTTCTCCTTCTCTCTCTCCCTCTTCTTCTTCTTCTTCTTCTTCTCCTCTCTCTCCCTCTTCTTCTTCTTCTTCTTCTTCTTCTTCTTCTCCTCTCTCTCCCTCTTCTTCCTGCCATGCACACGGCAGGGGGAGAGAGAGGGAGAGTAAAAAAATTTCAAAATTTTTTTAAAAACTTTTGAAGGGGGGAGTTCTCGTGGGCAGAGGCACGAGGGGATGGGGGGGCGAGGAAATATTACATCCTCTCCCCCTTAGAGGAATCGAGATGTCCTCATCTTGAGAAGACCTGGGGAAGACAAGCACTAATGGGGCTTATGACTTGTGGCTTAGGACCCACCATGCATCTACTGCGCTACTCTTAATGTTTCAAGTAGTGCACTCATATTATTCAAATTAACTATAGGTATAAGAGTAGGATTTATTCTCAATTGTGCTACATGTCGATTAAGCTTCCTCATGCACACAATACACAACCCTACCACATAGCCTCGCGGGCCAACATCATTTGTAATACATCCAATGTACACCAGAAAGACTTAATTATGCATTTGTAGCTAATATGTAGTCCAACGTTTACCTTCCCTTCTCCTCAGAGGGAGATCCTATAACATGTAGGCATAGTGCCTCATCACACAAACATCAGGAAGCTTCCCTCAGTTGATTGCCGCAGCAACACTGCGACTCTCCTACACCTCGGGGATTGGCCCCAAGATGCGTCGCTCCAACATATTAAAAAAAACGCACAAACTCCACTCTTTTCTTGTTTTGTACGATCTAGGAATATATAAATCCTCACCAAATAGTCCCAAGGAAAGCGTACAACTGACCTACAGCAAAGGCTCCTTTCCACTCAACGTATAAGTCATGTCCTAGGAAGACAATTGCTATGCAATCTAGACTGATACCATGCCATGCATCATGCATATGCATATGATCCTCGTGCACAAACAATATTTATCAAATTAGCATTTTGTGATGTGGACAAAGTAGCCCTTTCATGATTTTCACTAAACGTATGCTTCGATGTATGGAGGCTAGCACCGATTTCTGGTGCTACTAGCCCCTTAGACTTGATTATCGCAATTCTAAGTGAAATGCACAATCAAATGTTTTCAGAAATTCAAACCCTCTACCCTTTCCCTCTAACGTTTAGGTTATGATGTGTTGCATAGCTGTAGGGTACTATTTTGTATGTCTCTATGCAGATACTATCGACATCTTGCAAAGACAAGGTAAAGTTTGGCTAAGTGATCTTCCCAATTGGTATGGACACAAAGGTCATCAACAAAGACTTCAAGCCACTTATGCAACATGTCTTTGAAGATGGTGCACATCGATTGTTGAAAGTTAACAGGTGCAGTGGTTAGCAACCCAAATGGCATGACAATGTAAGCAAAGACACCCCACTTAGTGGGAAAAGTAGCCTTGGTCATCACTTGATTGTATCCAAAGAATCCATCAAGGAAACTATAATCTTCTTTCCTAGCCACTATCTTAATCATATAATCTATATGGGGCAATGGATAATGATTGCGTTTGGTAATTTCATTGACCTTAATGTAGTTGACACATACTCAAATTTTGCCATTCTTTTTTAGTACCACAATAATGGGTGATACCAAATTAGTATGCTCAATCTCATAATTGAATCCTGCTTTCTATAATTTTTCTAGTTCCTCCTTCACAGCTGTGAGCATAGCAAGAATTCATGGGATAGGGACTTTTCTTGATAGGTTTGGCATCTAGCTACATGGGAATAGTGTAAGGACTTGAGGTGGCACTCCTTTGAGATCTATGTAACTCCAGGACAACACATCATGGAACTCCTTGAGTAATCAAATGAGCACCTTCTCATCTTCCTTGCTTAAATCCTCGGCAATAAAGGCTGTTCTAGTTGTTTCTCCTCCTTAGCAAGGTCAAATTCCTTTACTTCAACTCGGCCTTCAATATATTCATGAGTTATTCCTTGGTGTTTGGCACAATCCATAATGACAATCCAATCTTCCTTCTTGAATCTAGTAAAGAGTTTAGGGAGATCCTAGGAGATCGAGAGCCAACATCAAAGTCATGATTCTTCTGAGCTTTCTTAAGATGCTTCCATCTCAAGTGAACTAGCAAGTTCATCTTGGAGTGTGGATCAAGGGTAGGCTGAGGAATTTCAGCATTTGAGTTAGTGCTAGCATCTGATTCCAAATCATACTCCTCTAATGTCGATGGAGCATCAAAGGAGGGTAGGTTGTCTGATGGTTCAGTAGTGAACAGATTAGGGTTGGAAGCAGGGTCACGGGTATGGGATACCAGCTAATCATAATCCATGGCATTCAGATACTCTCACCATTCTAAGTCAAATCTAACATGGACAAGGCTAGCATAAATATGCAATGGGGGGTGTTTCAAGTGCTTTTGGTCAACTATGATTTGTTTAATCATTCTTCCATTAGAGTCATAGTCTACATCAAAATCTCTATCACTATTATACTTAGTTAGCACATCTTCAAAGTCACTCTCCTCCTTTGTATTAGAATCATCAAGGACATCATGGAGAAAAAAAGGCTATTATGATAATCCAACAAAACCTAAAGTAGTTTAGTCCAATGCCATATCAAACATGTTAAGAGCTCTTCAAAGATAAGTAGGTTAGCCTCACCCACATTCTCGAAGGCTGGTTTTCATAATGAGAGGAGTTTACAAAGTTCAAGTCTATCAGTGGTGGGTGCATAGAAGCTATTTGGCATAGATGTTCATGATGGGCTAGCTTACATCATAAACAACAACACAAAAGGAAGCTTATCAAGAATATCAAGCTTGTTTATGGGGGCTTCCTAAAGTCTATGTTGACTTAAACATTCATTACCTTCTTTATTCTACCCTTTCTTAGTGAATGGAAGCTCCAAGGTGGCAAGAATATGAAGCTAGTCCTACTCATCCTCTAGGAATAGAGCATATTTGTTCAAGCGCTTTTGTGTTGGGGGACATATGGTGTAACCAAGCAATAAGCTAGAAATAGCATCGAGATCAATTGAGGTACTATCCATTTCAATGCACATAGCCTCAATATGATTTCCCAAAAAGACTAGACCATTGCCTCAAATCTTCAATGGGTCATGCATTACACATCCAGGGTTGGTTGAGCAATAGGTCATAATCAACTCCTTTCATGACTACAAATGTGATAGAGAACTTGACACTAATGATCTTCATGGGTCAATCATTCAATATGCTTAGGGGTCACAAACCTTAGAACCATCAAGACGATGATAACATTAAAGTGGACAATCTCAATGGAGGGTTAACCCACGTCTTAAGCATTACCCAATTCACAATGCTAACACCAGATCCTGTATCTATAGTGCCTCTTCTTGTGGAGTCGCTAAGGGCTACCATAGGCAAAATGGCATATTGTTCAACACCCTCCCAAATGTGGCAATATCGAGAGTGCCGAGTATAGGGGTAGGTGGGGAGCTAGGCAATGGATTTTGTGGGTGCTCCTTAATAGGCTCGGTCTCATTACTTCCATCAATCCAAGTCTTAAAAGTGGTTCAAATGGCAAGAGTATTCTTGAAGAGCATACCCAATGATATTGAGACACTCATTGAGGCTAAGGCAACTAAAAGCATAGGGCCTACTTCCTAATATTGTGACTTTCTTAGCTGACCTTGGGTAGGTAGTTGTGCTCCAAGTTTAGTAATAGGTCTCCTTGATAGTGTAACTTTCTTAGCTGACCTTGGGCAAGTAGTTGTGCTCCAAGTTTAGTAGTAGGTCTTCCATGTTGAGATATCGAGCTCCACTCGTGATATGCCAGGGTGACCGTTGTGCATTTATGTCACCGACTTGTCAGTTGCAGATGCGGTTGGTACACCGCCCATGAATAATAGCTACATGATAGCTATCCTTATCTATTCTAGTTCATAGCTCAGTTAGTATGCCACCTTAGCTAGTTGAGTTTGGTTTGAGACCCATATATAGGGTTCTTCTATTTCTTTGTATTTTGAGTTCTTTTGGCTTACACAACTAAGAAGAGGAAAACTGTTTTCAGCCTCCACCCTTGTGTGTATTCCCCCATTGTGCAAGCAAGAAAGCTACAAGTGAGACTCCTTCCTTCTCTCCCACAATCTTGACACTCCAAAGCTATTAGGCCCAATTGTTGAGGTCAAGGAAAGTGTGATATCCATGTCATGTGGCTGTAAATTGTTCTCATCTTCTTCATCCCTAATTGTAGCTTGATCCTCTTCCACCCAGTTCTTCACTTTGCTAATTGATGCACAAGGTTGGCATATCCACCTACTTTGGGTGATGCATCCATTTTTCTGTGTGGAGTAGATGTACCTTGCTTAACACTCAAAGAAATTGCAAGAACTCAAGTCTCCCCCCATCAGAGCTTGAGAGCAGCATGCTTAGCTTTCTTCTTTACATTCCTCTTTCTAATGACAAACCCAGTAGTGAGAGATGGGCCAAGGATACTGACTCCACGTTGCATACCTTGCACTACTCAAGTGATAGCATTAATTGGGATCAGAATCACATCCTTATCTTTTAGCATTTCTACTACATAGAGAGTCAAGGGCATAGTAGGTACTACAGCTTTTTTGGAGCTAGATTTTCTCTTTGGGTAATCAAGATACTATTGGAAGAGAGGGAGAGAGATAGAGTGGAGTGGAAAATGAGCCTCAGCTCATTGTTGTTCTTCTTCCATTATTCTTCCATCATACTAACTAAAAGAGACTTACACACATAGGTAAGACTAACCAAGACTAACTGTGGTTAAGTCACTGACTACACCGACTTATTGAATGTCACACGTGTACAGCTGTATCTAGCTAATGTCGGTCACACACATAAGATAGACTGACTAAAGAGTAACGGGACCTTGATATTCTAACACTCCCCCTCAAGCTCAAACCATCTTATAAACTCCAAGTAGGTGTCTGAAATATATGAACTTTTATTTACCAAAACTTGGTGAATATGTTTGCTACCTGATCTTCAGCCTTCACATGAATCAAGTCAATTTTCCCTGTAAGAACCATTTCTCTAATGAAATGGTAGTTAACCTCAATATGTTTGGACCTAGCATGGTAAACACGATTGCTAGCCAACATAACACTACTGAGGTTATCACAATGCAATCTCACTCTGCTTTCCAGTTGTATTCCCAAGTCTTTTAGCAGTTTCATCAACCGAACTGCGTCACAAGCCGCTAAGGCAGCTCCTCTGTACTCAGCTTCTGTACTAGACAATGCAACAGTAGGTTGTTTCTTACTCTGCCAACTAATCATACTGTTGCCCAATCCAAATGCATAACCACTGGTTGACCTCTTGTCATAGGCACAACCAGCCCAATCAAGATCAGTAAACCCTGTCATGTCAAGAGATTTTCCGTATGTATAAAACAACCCATAATCTGTAGTACCCTTTACATATCTCATGATCCTCATGACTGCATCTAAATGTGGTTTGCGAGGCTTCTAAGTGAACTGACTAACCAGCCCCACTGCATAACATAAGTCAGAATGGGTAATAGTCAAGTATATCAAGCTGCTCACCATCTGTCGATACATGGTCACATTCTCTATGTCATTCCCAACATCAATCTGCAACTTAACATTCTAATCAAGAGGTGTCTCCATAGGCTTGCATTTAGCCATACCATACTTCTGTAACATGTCATGAGCATACTGCTTTTGTAGCAGCCATATACCTTGAGGCATAGATACTACCTCAATTCTAAGAAAATACTTCAGCTCACCAAGGTCTTTGACTTTGAATTCAACCTGTAAACATGATTTAATTTCAGCAATGCCCTCTTCATCATCTCCAGTGATGATAAGATCATCTACATAAACCACTAGAAACACATATCCATGATCTGTCTTCTTCGTGAATAGACTGTGATCTGCATCACCTAATCTAAATCCATGTTGTTGTAAATAACTGTTGATCCAAGCATTCTATGCTCTAGGTACCTATTTCAGTCCATATAAAGCCTTTTTCAGCTTACATACATGTGTAGGAAAGTTCGGGTGAACATAGCCTTTAGGCTGCTCCATATATACTTCCTCAACCAAATCACCATTCAAGAAAGCATTCTTGATGTCCATTTTCCATAATTTCCAACCTTTGCATGCTACCAAAGCAATGACAATTCTTCTTACTATTGCCATTTTAGCCACTCGACTTAAAGTCTTCTCATAGTCAAGGCCATATTGTTGTGCATACCCTTTTGCAGCCAGCCTAGCCTTATAGCATTCTAACGAACCATTTGCTTGCACTTAACCTTGTACACCCATTTGTAGCAAATGGGAACTTTGCCTTCAGGAAACTCAACCAATTCCCATGTCTCATTTTCAGCTAGGGCTGCATACTCCTCATCCATGGCAGTACACCAATTATCATCTTAATTGCATCAACAAACTTTATAGGTTCTTTGTAACCTATCATACTAGCCATATATGCATAATGGCAGGCTGAATAACTAGTATATGTAAACATATCAACTGGTTTTCTGACTCTCTTGGATCTCTGTAATTGTGGCTCACTCTGAGCTTGGCTCTCATGAGGCAGTACATAATGACTCTACCTTGCTCCAGGCATCGTAATAGACAGAATGCCCAACTCACTATCCAAACTATCGTTGTTAGATGACTCATAATGTGCTTTAAGTGGACCTGTCACATCCTCAAGCATCTTTTCTTTTCCCTTATCCAATCTCCCCCTCATTGATATATCCATGTCAATAGACATAGGAGTACGACTCTGCAAGAATCCTAACCAAGGACTTATTGTAGGTGACCCATCACCTGTAGGACCACTCATAGATGTACTCACTATAGGTGTATTTTCACCATTACTAGTGTTGACTGATCCATCGGTAGCCACTGCAACCAGATTACCATACCACAATTCCAGCTCATCAAAAACAACATCTCTACTAATCAATGTCTCATGTGTAGATGGTACATAACACTTGTAAGCTTTCCGGTCTTATGCATAACCAAGGAACACACTCTTGACAGCTTTAGGATCCAATTTCTTCCTCTTTTCATCAAGAACATGCACATATGCAATGCTCCCAAATGCCTTCAAATGTGAAATATCAGGCTTATGACCATACAACCTCTCATATGGAGTTACATCATGAATCCCTGTTGTAGGGGTTCTATTCAGAACATAGACAGCAATCACTACTACTTTAGCCCAATAACCATTTAACAAACTCTTCTCATTCATCATAGGTTGAATAGTATGCTAGGTGTCATCCCCAGTACAAACATATCCATGCAAACCTACAACCATCTCATCAAACCATTCTCCACGGGGTGTCATATGATTTGAAGCCCCTGAATCAATGTACCATCTCTCATCCCTGTTCTGCCTAGATGCATTCTTAGGCACATGCTGCATGGCAAACAATCTATCACTGAGATCATCAAGAACTTGGCTAGATTAAGCATCATTTCCATGTTGTCTACCCTTGGCTTTCACGTTAATCTGCTTCTTATGACAATCTTTAGCTATATGCCCATATCTACCACAATAATGATAGTCCTTGTCCCTGTTGGACTGATCATTTGACTGCCAGGATCCTCTTGTGCCTCTAGGAGATCTCCCCCTACCTCAAAAACCGCTAAATCCACACTGGCCCTATGTATTTCTGCCATGCCAGGCATTGTGCTGATGCTGTCCATAAGTGTTTTGAGTGTCTCCTTGACCTCGAAAAGAGCCACGGCCTCTGCCACCTCTACCACACTAGCTAGAGTAAAGAACAATGTCTCTACTTTGAGAAGTACTAGAACTTGTATTTAGCCCAAGCTTAACTTTCTCATGCAGTAGCAAAGCAATCAGCTCATCCCAATCAGGGGATTCAACTCTCACAAAAATAGACGTTTCAAATGCTTTATACTCTTTGCCAAGTCCATTCAATGTCACTACAATCATATCATCCTTAGACACTAAAGATCCAATGGTGGCAAGTTGATCTGCTATGTTCTTGATCTCTGTACTGTATGCCTAAATCCTTCTACCATTCCTAGACATGTTATTGAATTGTTGCTTCAGCTAAATCTTTCTTGCATGTGTTACATTTCCATGATTCTTCATGAGTATGTCCCATGCATCCTTTGGGGAACTTCATCCAGTAATCTATATAACCATAGCATCTGATATACATAAGGAAAACCAATGTAACAGATTGTATGCTCTCTCAGTCCATAGCTTATGAGCCATTTTCTTATCATTTGTCAGATTCGTTTCATGTATCTCAAGTTCAACCTCATCACCTATACATAAGTCCCAATAACCTCTGCCAACCAAAAAATTCCTCATATGAAACTTCCATGAAGCAAAATTTTTGTTGTCCAGCTTTTCTCCCACAATTTGAGTGATATTGTCAGTGCCTTGAGAATTTTCCATCGTTGCAGCTTAGGTATTCAATGATGTATACAAGCTATAAGTATCTAACTCCTTTTCCTACCATTTAGGACCAGTTTCCTACTATTCATTACAATTTCTTGCAATTTAGGACAATTTTCCTGACAACCTGCTTGCTACAAATTGTATTCCAACAATGAAAAACATATTCAACTAAGCATAAACCAAGCTCAAATCAGTTCAAAACATTCTATGGTAGTGTCAAAACATCCGAGCAACAAACTATATCCATACAAGTATCAATGTTTGTACTGTATGCAAGTAGTAGTACCAAATACAGCCAGCCCACTACTATAACCAATAGTATTTTCTCTGTTAAAAAAAGAGTATTCAGACCTCAAAATAGCCCCAAAACATCTCATTCAGTTTCCACTCTATGCAGGAGTTGATACATGTCCAACCAGTCGAATATATTGCATGTGTGTCAAGTGAAGATGATAGGTATCCTTCATGCATACAATAATCAGTCACAATACCCTGGTATAACTAGCAACAAATAGCTTTTGCAAAAAAACGGGCTGCAAGCACAGTCTCCTTTGATGATGTTTTCTTCAGATCTGATGTCTTGATGTCAAATGGCCACTACCAAGCCTTTAGGCTTCAGGTGTTCAAGATCTGATACCATGTTGGAAGAGAGGGAGAGAGACATAAAGGAGTGGAAGATGAGCATCAGCTCATTGTTGTTCTTCTTCCATTATTTTTCCATCATACTAACTGAAAGAGACTTGCACACATAGGTATGACTAACCAAGACTAACTGTGGTTAAATCACTGACTACACTGACTTATTGAATGTCACACACGTGTACAACTGTATCCAGCTAATGTCGGTCACACACATAAAGATAGATTGACTAACGAGTAACGGGAGCTTGATATTCTAACAGATACATATGAGTTATTCCGCATTCACAAAACTTTTAGTCAGCTTTATTCTCCTTCAGTTGTTCTTACCATAAGTCCCAACACGTAAGAGTCTCATGTGGCTGCATCAAGCCACACCCTTGGCCTTATCCTAACATCATGATTGGGACTGGTCTATAGTCCATGAGCACCACATTTTCTTCCTCATCATAGGCGACATATGGATTGGTATAATCTTCATCCTTGACAAGCTCTTCAACATAGTGAGCTAGCATATCAGTAGGTGGGTGAGTTATGATTAGGCCTAGAGGTTGTGGGACACCAGATGGGTTGATGCATGCTCAAGGAGCTATAGGTCTCTAATTTTGGGGAGCAGGAAGAGCTGTCTACTATGGACTTGGATATGGGAGCCCCATGATCTACATATGGGGTAGCATAGGGAAGATGCATAGGGGCTCTACATGTAGATGCCTCATGGCCAAACTGCATAGGGAAGCTACATAGGGGGCTCTACATGTAGATGCCTCATGGCCAAACTACCCACAATTTGTGCAGTTCCTACTCTTTCTCCTGAGCATTTAGATGGCAAATGATCAGTGATGCAATGTATGCACTACATGTTGTGTCGGTACAGTTGAGTCTGCTAGAATGAGTCGATCATTTTCAAGAGCTCTTGTTGTTTTTTCATCACGTGAGCCATGATATTCTAAGTTTGTGTGTTTCTTATCTCAAGTTTTCCTCTACTTGATTGGGATTTAGATTCTAGTCCTTTTCCTTTCTTAACACAAGTTCTTTCATTCTGGAGGTCTTCTATTCTGGAATTGCTTCATCTAAGACCCCATTGAGATTGGTTTGATCTAGCATGGAATTACTAGCCAGTGGCTCATAGATCTTTTCATCATGGATACCCTTGATGAAAGCCTTTGTAACTACTTTGGCAGCTAGTTTTTCTACAAATTGGATTCTCTTGTAGATTCCTCTCAATCTAGATACATAGTCTCGCATGCTCTCTTTGTCTTGCTTCTCTATGTTCATGAGTAGGACAATTAAATTGTTCCCATAGCCAGCCTCTATGAATCGCTTAATGAAGAGAGTATTAAGAGTTGTGAAGAAAGTCTTCTCAACTGTATCGAGACCAGTAAATCAAGTACAACCCTTCTCGCCCATGAAGAGCCCAAAGTCTTGAGCTTCGTTAGCATCTTCTATAAGGTTACTGGACTCCCCAACTTGCTCAAATTACTCTATAAAGCTATATGGGTCATCTCCAACATGATACTTGTCAATTTTCTTAGCCACTAGAGGTACTTTGGCTTGGTCTCACTAAGCAAGGATATTACGCATCCCCGCTAGCAACATTTAGGCCATATGAGCTCCTACAATGAGCAAGTCAATGTGATCAAAGAGCCTATGTTGAACGAGGTCAGACTCGGGCAAGTTATGTGAATATATATGTGCATCACGTGGGCTCAAAATAAGGTGGAGTGGCAGCCCCTCCATTGTCCGAAGTGCGACATGATTTGGGACAAGGGTTATGCCATCATTGGGGAGGAGAGGGGATTACCTTACCACTTCATAAATGCATACAAAAAAGTCAATTTGGGCTTGGAGTCTAGGCCTTGGAGTGCGACCTTTGATTCTAGTGTTTGGTCATTGTGATGTGAGAAAGCATGTCTAGGTGTGCTTGGTTGAACTCAACCAAATGCTATTGAGTACGCAAGGAACTTGTGAAGTTACTCCCAATGATGGATTTAAATATACAAGATCTCACATCACATGAAGATAATTGGATTTCCAATAAAAAAGAGTTGTATAAAATCAAGCTTTCCTTCTGCTAAAAAATACAGATGCACAGAAGCAAGCATAGGATTGTGGCAATTGTGGAAGTGCAGATGAGTGTGGCCTTGGGTGTGCAAGTGGTAGGTGGTATAAATGTGGAAGTTCCCTAGTGTGGAAGTGTGAGTGTGTAAGTGGCCTATTGTGGAATTGCGAGTGTGTAAGTTGCCTAGTGCATAAGTGCATGTGTGGAAGTGGCCTAGTGCATGTGTGAAAGTGCTTATGCACAAGTGCGAGTGTGGAAGTGCCCTAGTGCATATGTGAAAGTGTGTACGTGTGTGTGGAAGTGCCCTAATGCATGTGTGGAAGTGTGAATGGGGAAGTAAGTGTGAGTGTGGAAGTGCTTACGTGTGAGTTTGAGTGCTTATGTGGAAGTGTGGAAGTGAGTGAGAGGAGTAAGATGATGTGTGGAAGTGCTTACATGCAAATGTGAAAGTGAGTGAGAGGAGTAAGATTATATGTGAAAGTGAAGGTTGAAGAGGAGAATGTATGAGTATTACATGCAAGGGTGTGTATGATACATTTAAGACGTGTTTAGTTAGTAAGTTTGGAGTGTGGTTGTGGTGTGAGGAGCATGCCTGCGTGGGAATGGGTGAGTTGCGTAAAAGAATAAGGTGTGTGATTGCATGTGGAGAGGGTACAAGTGGTGTAATGTGAGTGTATGAATATAATTTTGTGTATGTTAGTGTGGTTATGGTCATGTGTGTACATGATGTTTGTGTGTATATATGATTGTGCATGTCTATGTGAGTGTGGGTATGTTTATGGGGTGAATGGGTTGCGCACATGTGCGAATGGATGCTTAGTGGTTTTAGTGTATGTGCATGTGCATGTATGTATCCATGTATATGTGTGAATGGGTTTTTATGTGCAATGTGTGTATGTGGGACTTTGCACGGGGACAGGGGTGTGAGATATAAGAATGTGAATGGGTGCTTTTGTGCGGGAGTGTGAGTTGTGTGTTATGTGTGAATGGGGAAAGAAACAAAATTAAATAAGAAAAAAAAACTTGCCTAATGTTCATTGGCCATCGAGCCATCAACCTGAATGTCCCACTCAATCTTTCAAAACACCAATACTCAACTCATTGCCTAGTCTACCAAGTTGTGCTCATCCTTCTGCCACCCTATCCACCAAACACGCAAAGAGAGAGAGAGAGAAATATATATATATATATGTATGTATGTATGTATGTATGTATGTATGTATGTATGTATGTATGTATGTATGTATGTATGTATGTATGTATGTATGTATGTATGTATGTATGTATGTATGTATGTATGTATGTATGTATGTATGTATGTATGTATGTATGTATGTATGTATGTATGTATGTGTATATATATAGACTATATATATCTCTCGAGCTAACTATCTTTTTTTTAATAATTAAAAATAAATGTTATTCTTCTTTTTATCGTCCTCTTCCTCCTCCTCTTCTTCTACTCCCCTTCATTTCCTCTTCTTCCTTCTTCTTCACTAAACTTCTTCTCTTCTATACCCCCTTCTTCTCACCTCTTGCTTCTATACCACCTTCATTACCTATACCATCTTCTTTCTTCTATCCCCTTTGCATAGCCATGGTGAGGCAATCCCCAAAATCACCCATATGATGATGGTGGAAACTCTATGTTTTGCTCTCTTCAGAATATCATGATCAAGAGTCAAAGTGTTAACAATCCAAACAATGAAAACAATAATAAGTCACACAAACAATAAGTGTTAGAGTTTTGAGTTTACATTTTGCATTTTATGTTTGAGTTTGGCTTTTCTTTTTTTGGTATTTTCTATGTTTTTTTAGTTTATGTTTGTATTTTTTCCCTATCCTAAAAATTCATCTCTCTACAATCATGATCGAATGATCGACTTCCTCATGATTCGTGCGGCCTTTCTAACCTAGCCGCATGGTTTCAAAATGATAGCCACAAACACGGACGATCAGTTCCTCATCAATCCCATCCATGCCCATGCACAATCCTCCTATTCCACCACATGATAAGAGTGTGAGAATCTCAATGGTTGCACTATCCTATGTCCCGACAAAAAAAGCAAAATGTTGAGCCAAACGCATCAACAATTGGGACTTTGGATAGGGACTTCTATTGTTTCATAAGTTGCAACTCATTTTAGCAACAATCTCTCACCTTGTCTCTCAACACTCTAATCTAACTAACAATCATCCTCCTCTCCAACAACCTAAGAAATAAATAATAAAAGACTAGCTTTGAGTTATAGTGAACTCACAAACTTGTCTTCCTATGTTGTTGTCCTACAGCTTGAAGGCTTGAAGATGGTTTCATGACTACGATCAACACAATACAATGCCATTGCTCCTTCACATCCACCACCAAGCACATCAACAAGTCTAAAAGCTAGTAGAGAAGAAGAGAAAAGCAAGATGATGATGAAGAGATTCACCTTCCCTCAATTCCTCACTCAACACATCTCTCACTCACTCTCTTTTAGTCACTCTCAATAATGGAGGCAAGATAATAGAATATAAGAAGAGAATAGAAAGCTTCAGTAGTGCACTAATAGAGCTTCCATAGCGTGGATGCACCAAAAGAGTCTATACAACTGAGACCTCCCACCCTTATATAGACACAAATTAGAGTTAGGGTAGGTCATCTCTCTAGGATGGTGCACCGTTTTAGGGTTAGGGTTTATGCTCCACTTTGTGTCTTAGGGTTTGCATCTCTTTTGCGTTTTAGGGTTTTCACCACTGTAAATTAGGGTTTGCACCCTCTTTTGGGCATCCTACCCACTTTGTGGGTTCTAGGCCAGTCAATCCTCATTGCAAGCTTATACCTTAGCCTAATTAGGCAAATTCCATGATAATCCAATCAGAAATACATGTGTGCAACCCACATAACACTTGCAGGTTTGATGGATACAACTACACGTGATAAATACAATCTGTATGGGGGTGAGGCCGGTTCTCACTACATAATACATCCCTGATAATTTGATGATGTCCATGAGTATACAAATAATACAAGTGCCTAAAAATAATACACTAAAGCGCTCCACAAATCATAATCCACCAAAAAATACTAGCATGCACTTGCACCTCTACAACATTCTCAAAATACCACTAACATATTATTTGAAGTTTCTTAGAGAGTCTGCTAATTTTCTAGCCAAGTTGATATAATGTATCAACTTTCTTAGAAATTGTGGTAATTTTTCCACTCAAGTTGATGCAATGTATCAACTTTGCTATTTTTGAAGCCAAGTTGATGCAATGCATCAAGTTTCTCATAAAATTTGTTAAATTTTTTACCATGTTGATGCAATGCATCAAGTTTATCATAAACTTGGTTAATTTTTTTTATTGAATTGATGCAATGCGTCAAGTCTACTATATTTTTAGCTAATATTTTGATTAATTCGATACTGTACATCAAGTTTACTTTAATTTTAATATAATCATTTTGTCTTACTTGATGCAAACATCAAGTCTTATTGAAAACTTATAACTTTTTTAGCTAGATTGATATAATCCATCAAATTTTGATGCAGTGTATCAAGTTCTCTTTAGTTTTGGATTATTTTCATTCATCGCACTTGATGAAATGTATCAAGTTTTTAGTAATCTTGATGCGGCACATCAAGTTTCCTAAAAAGTTTTATTTCATTCTAATAACTTGATAATATTACACAAAATACCATAATTTAGTATAATTACATTCTCTCAATCTTGTTATTATACATCAAATGTATAGAAATGGAGACCAAAATTACTTCACTAAGTTTTTCTTTTTTAAAAAATAATTGTCACCAAGGAGGTCCTTGAAGCCTTTTTTTTTAAATTTAATGTTGATATTTTGATGTAATTTTCTAAAAATAGATCAAAGTTCCTTTTATGGTTTTTTTTTTTAATCTACTTTCTTGCTTTTCCACTGTGCTTTCTTACTTTTTATGGAAAATCCCATATTTTTTAATTCTCAAATACATTACATTGATCCACATATCATCTTTTCATACTAAGGTAGAAGAGTTATCACCTTGCTTGTGGGCTACCCATGGAGTTTCTCACTTTGTTCACAATGGATGCCACCTTGATATGTTGTCATCAATTTGAAGATGTTGGATGCTATGGAGATGAATATTGTAGGTAGACTTTATTCCTCACCTTGTATGACTTCTATCATGCCTTTACTACCTATTATCCACTTGTCATCTAACTGCATCTAGATTTATTGAGCATCCAGATTCAAATAGTTATAGTTATTTCTAACTTCATCAATACAATCATAGTCATTGTCAACTCTTGGCCTTCTTCTTTTTCATGGTTTGGATTTTGATGACCATTTCATTATGAAATCAGAGGCAAGTTCAATATTGATTATGCTATTACAACTATTCTAATTGAGGACTGTGATGGTTATGATCATTTTGATGATATAAGTTGGTATGATTTTTTATTTTAATTATATACTAACTTGATGCACTACAACAACTTAGTGTGACTTTCTATTTTAAATCTATATGACCTTGATTATGCAAAGCATGAAGTGGGGCTAACAATTGTGATACGTCATTCTCTTCTTAATACACTACATCAACTTGGTGTGAATTTGTGGTAAATTTTATAATAACTTGATGTATTGCATGGAGTTAGTATGATTTTTTATTTTAATTTGATGCTTTTTAAGTGTGCGTTTGTTGGCACCTACTTGACACGACGTATCAATTCTATTGTATTTAATGATAGTTTTATTCTTTAAACAATGTATTCTATCAAATTGGTTTGATTTTTGAGAATATATTTATTAACTTGATGTATTGCATCAAGTTACATTGTATTTATCTACAATTTTCTTTTTCATTTGATACAATGCATCAAGCTATTACAAATGTGTGTTGACTTGATATAGTGCATCAAACTCTATCGTAATTTTATATACTTTCATTGTCCATTGAAGCATTGCATCAAGTTGGTACATATTTTGAGTAAAATTCCTGTAAGGTGCCCGCCCATCGGCTTTCCGACACTCTTTTAGCGGTCTATTGAGAAACGAATCTAAGCGTCGCTGCCCGGCACTCCCAGGGAATGTTCCGAGTTTTGTCGCACCTAGGGTTTCCCGAATCCGCCTCGCAACGGAACGTTCACAACCGAACCCACTAGGATCGACCCGAAATTTGGGCTCCTAGTGGCCAAGGTCTCCTAGCAGCATTCTAGCGTCGAATCTAGGACATCCTACTTTACGCAGAGATACCCAAGCTGAAGTAGACTCATGCCGCACTTGGTTCAAAGAGAATGCGAAATGAGAGGGATGCGCTGCTCAACCTCTCTGCCCATAGGACATAGTCCCAATCCGGTCCCCTAAAACGGCATGAATTGAGTTCTAACCTAACAATACCTAAAGGTCGAATGACGATAAAATCTTGTGAGAAGCCTCCCAATTTTCTAGGACCACCTTACCGTAGGACAGACACGTCGGGGGTTCCGCCCACCCGCTTCCCTTAATAGCTTTAGTTTTCTAATTAGGTTCTACCACATTTATGTGTGACACTTAAAGTTAGCTTCATTAATTAAGCCTTTTAGGGAACATGGTTCGTTCACATAACTTATAGTACAGACACAAAAACAGAGCAAAGTAATCTATTGACAAACAAGTTCAAACATGTTCCTTAACTTATCTTCAAGTTAATCTTTGTCTCCCACCCATACAAGAGAAATTATGTATCGCTTCTGTCCAACAGAAGTATCCCTTCTGCCCTACTACAGAAGTAACTGGTCCAATTCACATGGTACCACAAACTCAATCCTTTATCTAGAATAGGATCTCCTAACATGCCTAGACATTGGGGGCTACGAAGGTCTTCAACTCCATTCTAGACCTAGCAAGGGGTGTCCAGAGCTCCAACTGACCCGTAAGCTCTCTAAGAGCAAAACATCATTCCCGTGGTTGGCCTTTTCACCACTCGACCTTCGGCCCATGAATCGAACAGTGCCCTCTCGGGTTAATTTGCGGTGCGATAATGGAGGTGATCCACCCGTGCAATATATCCTTCCTTAATTAAATCCTTTAAAAATCAAGCACAAATAAGGCATTCAGCCCTAATATCATTTTCCAAGAAAACATTCCTTTATTCCTATGGTGACTTGTCATCATAGACCCTTGCCATGCATTTACCATAAATCACAAGCACTTGGAATAATCATCCAAACAACAACTAACAACCAGTTGAATGTAAAAGCATTTAGGATGTTGTTCGATCAACCAACAAAACCAATTGCATTCTTTCCAACCAATGCAAGAATAGACGATATAACATTTCCATCGTATATTTTCTCTCCCCCTTGGAATCTAAGAGCAATACTATGCAAAAATGTTTCTTAACACTTCCTTCCTTCGGCTAGGGCATATGTTAAGGGTTCAAACACTATTCATGATGTAAGCTCTATAGGTCACTTACCTACCCAACCCTGAATTTGGATTGGCAAAAGTCATCATTATCCGACGGATCTCAAGACATCTTAGTTTTAACCCTTATGATTAATTTCTTGTACTAGATCTTAGTCAAGTCATGAGGCAACTAGAAAATTATCCTCATATATCAAACATGTTATAGTCATAACGTGTGAATACTTAATAAGATAAGTGTGAGATGATCTCAAGTAATTAGACTCCAACATGCCTTGCATTGAGGTAGAATCTAGTTTTTCTTAATATTTGGGCTCTTAGGCTAAGTACTTTTGAAGTATTTAAACTTTAAACTAGTACTTTCTATTCATGATTCTCAATGTCATATTCTTTTAGTAATTATGCTATTTGTAACCCTTGACTATACTTTAATCTAGCACTTGCATGCACAATCTTTTAATGTCATTCTATGCCATTCATAACCCTTGACTAATTCTTCCTTGTAATTGTTCTACCAGCAAATAAGTCATATGTAACTAGGTGCAATTATCTTCCCTTGATATATGCACTTCACAAACTCCATCTTCCGAGTAGGTGAGATGAAATTTATCCTTTCCCATGACCTATACTCGTGCATTGTAGTATGGGGCCTAACGTATCTCATACGAGAATCAAAGCAAGCAGCTATCAATTTGAAAATACATTACTTACTACTGGAACCGCAATTGGGTTGGTAGTGATGCCTTCGCCCAAAGCTTCGTTGTTGGTTGTGGGATTGCCATCATTCGCATGTGACATTCTTCGCAAGGGGGCCATCGCCCGCAAGTAGACTCAAGAGATTAAGAAGGTGGAATAGATTCAAGATGGGAGAGCATAAGAGAAGATGGTTAATTGGAGGATCGAGATAGAGGTTTTGTAGCCTCTCGGGGTGACTCTTCTCTCTCTCTCTCTCTCTTTCTCTCTCTCTCTCTCTCTCTCTCTCTCTCTCTCTCTCTCTCTCTCTCTCTCTCTCTCTCTCTCTCTCTCTCTCTCTCTCTCTCTCTCTCTCTCACACAATTTCTTGGAGGGTATCCTTCTCTCTACCTCTCTCTCGTAGCCTCTCGGGGTCTCCTTATGCTTTCTTATGCCTCTCCCATGCCTCATATTTATAGTGAATTAGAGAAGAGGGCTTGTGGCTGAGAAGCGGAACTCTTTGTGGAGGGGGATATTGGAAAGATCAGTGATCTGATGCTCAAATCATAAATTTGATGGTTCCATTGGCTCCGAAAGGGGGTAAAACTCCAAGACACTTGGTTAGAAGGCTCTTAATTCACTCCTTCTTTTCTCTATTCAAAGTGTTGTTTTCTGTATGTGGACTGCGATCATGGCGCGCGCGATTTCGCAAATCACTTCTCTTTATTTTTCTTTTTATAAATTCTCCAAAACTAACTAAAACATCACTTGTCTTTTCTTTTAAATGACATCCAATTCTAAAAATCTCCATGTCTTTTTTAGGATAATATCTAAAATATCTAAAATATACTAGTTTTGCCCAAAATCTAATATTTTTGAACCATCCAAACTATACACATTAATACTAGTGATTAATATAGCTCATAAGTCTTGTTCACGTTGTAATGTACATGAAGGGTGGCCACGGTCCTTATCAATCCAAGAAAAAATCAGATTTATGACTCTTGATTTTTCTAAATAAAATATTTTTAATTAAATAAAAATTATTAGTTATTAATGTTGGTTAGTTTTTACCTTAGTTAGTCCTTAGTTAGTAATCTTACTAACTTATTATTTGACTAACTAACTTTCGAACTAACCAACTAACTTTTATTGTGTAGAAATATTACAATTCCTCACCAAAATAGTGTAAAACTTCAAGTTTCTAGTTAGTTTGCTTTTGTTAAGATGTAGCTTGTGACTTTACAAATTTTAATGGTGTTGTGTTTTTTGTATAATTTCTTTTTCAACTTAATGAAAGTATAGAATTTTCCACCAATAGTTTACGCATTGAATCAAATAATTGACTTCTATGCTTCTATTTTCATCTAAATTTTATCCTCCTTTATATGAGTTTATATGTTACTATGTGTTAATCAAGTACTCAGTGTGATGCATCAAGTTTGTCAAGTTTGGATTGAATGCATCATGTTTAATGCATCTTATACAATAATTCTTATATCTTATTCTTGATTTTTATTGATTAGCTCAAAATTTAAGCATAATTTTTCACTAACTTGATGTTGTGTATCACCTTCTTTCTCTTTTTTTCTTTTTTATCCCGAATAGGATTTAAGAAGAGAGTAGTAAGAAATCTAAGAAGAGGCGGGAGTATACTCTTGAAGAAAATACCTCCAGTCCATTTGATTCTCCTCTTCCACTAATATAATAAAGAAGAGTGGCAAAGTTCAAGTTGAGAAAGGAAGCGAGACAGATCCTAGTGGAAATTTGGATAAGCCACTAATGTATCACACCCCTAGCAAGAGAGCACTATTTTTAGGTGGTGTTTTTGCTCAACAAATCAAGACCACACAAGCATCAAGGAAGAAGAATAATGAATGACCTGATGATTGACCCTTAGGTGTTCAACAATAACCTCCTCTACCATCAAAGTCCTCTTGTATAAAATGAAAAACTAAATATAACTCACAAATACATAAAATTGTAGAGTCTAGATCCAACTCTCTGACATTAGATTATAGTTCCAATAATGAGGAGAAGCCAATATAGTCTTAGAAAGAGAAAATTGTGTGATTTATTGAGAAACCATGACAAGCCAGGATACCTCTTCTTTTAGATCAATGTCCTTCAACAAAAGATGTCACATGAGGGCATCCAAATCATGAATGGTGTTTATCGTATCTTTCCCAAGGAAATCTCATTTTGTGCCTTGTAAGAAACCCTGGGTTGAAGTTACTATTTCTTTTTTACATCTTCTGAACCACAAGGATATGGGAAAGGAACTTCTCTTGGGTCAACTTTTAAGCATCAAGTTCATTGCACCATTAACTATGTTGATCATTGCATTACATTGCAATTTCTAGGTTCCCATGTTGTTTCTTCTTTGAGTAACGAGGATCTTTTTGCAGGACAAATGCCAACTCCTCATCCCACCCCTTCTCAATCCAATGGTTCCTTATCTCCTCAAATGCTCCATGCCTGCCATCACCATGGTACTCCTATAAGTCAAGCCTCAAAATTTGCACCGCACCTCCCATCAGTAGTTCCATCTCCACCTTCACAACCCTCAAAGCCATTATGTAGGAAGCCAATTCAATGTCACAAGACCCCATCCTACATATCATTCTAATATTTCACTCCATCCATAATTTTGGCTCATGACCTAGAGGTGCCATCCAATTTGGAGCGCCATCCCTTATTTAATAAGATTCTTATGGAGGAGAAACTACATGTGGCTAATTGCTTTGCTAGTCCCTATCTACTCATAGATATTACCACTTATTTGTGTGGTTTGGCTTTGCAACCATTTGACCTTGATGCCTCTGGAGAATTGGAGTTTCTTCCCACCTTTACACTTGGCAACTATCCATCCTTCCTTCATCTTTACCCTCTAACTAGTTTTCTTTATATTTTCTTTTTCCATAATCAGATTTCTTTTTCTTTTCCTTATTTGTGATGCCCTAACATTTTTTCCAATTACACCTATAAGCTAGGAAGCTTGCTAGTCCTTTTTGTTTGCAGGGGGATAATAGGGCCAATCCATTTTGGCATTGTTGATAACATGCAAAGGTATGGTTTGGCTCTTTTTTTATTTGTGTGATGGTTAGCTTAATATTTCTCAAGTTGACAATAGAGAAATGCAAAGAATTCGACATGGAGACTAGCTTATAGAGTTTTGGAGCCTTGAATTTTCACCAACTTACCAATTTGGAGAACATTATCAACAAGTATCTTGAAACTAGAAAGTTGGTGCTAAATGTGGTCTAAGTGACTATATTAAGTCAACTAGTGGCCCATTCACTTTACCAATTGTTACAACTTTGTCCAAAACTATGACCCTAAGTCTAGAGTGAGTGAGATGTGGTATTGGGAAGAATAGGAACAAAAAAGTGGGGTAGTGACACTAACACTAAAATTGGTAGAATAAGCATTGGGCCTTCGTCGAAACCACAAGAAATATGGTAAACCCCTTGAAACTCCTCTACTGGATCAAAGATTGAATGACAAGCTTGATATTACTCCTCATGGCTTGTTATTCTTGGCCATTGAGGAGTACAATCTCAAGGTCACCGCACAGATCTTTCACTATTTGTTTACCTACAACAAACCTAGTACTGATACAAGAAGGATACCAAGGGTTTCATGGAGGATGTACTATTGGATAGGATACATATGGAGGATTTGAATGAATTTTGGTTGGATCAAGTTTGTGAGTCCATTTCCAAGACACATATGGCTCTTCCCAAAACTTCTAACCAAATCCCGCTAGTGCACTAAGGCTAGGTTATGCATGATCAACTATGGTGGTGCTCTCACTAAGCTCATCACCACAGTATTAGGGTTTTTGGAACCAATGCAAGTGGTCCCAGCAGTGGGCCAAAGCAAAGATAAAAGACCAAGGGAGGAGCATGAGCCAAGTATTGATAATTCACTCAAGGAAATAATTAAAAAGTAAAGTAAGAATTGGAAATTCTAGAAAGAGCACCAGACGACCATCCAGGAGGAGGACTTGGCCACAAAAATGCAAAAATCATCTGAAGGGAACACATGGAGGAATGAAGTTTCTAACTTACAAAGAGTTGAGGAAGAAATTGTTCAGGGAGCCAAAGACTCCAAAAAAGGAAAGGGATTAGGCTATAGTAGAGCAGATAGTGATTGATCTATGGGATCTTTAAATGTTCAGGACCACCTTACATACCATGCAGGCCAAGATCAATGTGTTGGAAAAGGGTAAATGTCATGAAGTTATTAAAGTGAATTTTGGCATAGAAAAGAAATAACCTATTGAGACTTCAACAAATTCAAAAGAATGCACAAGGACATCAATAGATTTGGGTGGTCTTGGCCCATTAGAGCTCTTATGTGAGGAGCTAAAACATGATAAAGAGTGAGAAATCTAGGAAAATGAACATGCAATTTAGGAAAAGTTGGAAATGCAAAAAAATTATGAGGGAGAGAGAACAACTCATCAATAATTTTTTAGATGCTCAACCCAAAAGGTACACGACCTATAGACTGATATTGCAGAGAATGATAAGAAGATGGAGGGGATGAGAGGATAGTTGCAAGAAGTTGAGATCATGAGGAAAAGGGAAGAAATTACTAGTGCTCATGTTGTTGATCAAGCTAGAGGAGGAAAAGGCAAGGACAACAACTCTCACTAGAGAGTTGGCAAAAGCTCATTAGACTCAGGTACATATGAAGATAGCCTTCATAGGGCTGCAAGATAGAATTGGAACGAGTTAACTACTGCTATCAATCGAGTTGAGGAGAAAGCCAACATAGCTTATTGGGAGATTTTATAGCAACTACTCAATCACAGACCTAGCAAATTCCCTTCATAAGGAATGCCTATTTAAGCTTCATACAACTATCTAGAAACATGCACTATCATTGCAACAAGGGCTCTATTAGCATGTCATTTGCACTATATCATCCAAAAGCATAGATGATGTGGAGAAAATAAAAGCTCAATTAAAAATTGCTATAAGTGTCTTGGCCACTATTGACCATGAGAACAAGCTCAAATTATTAATCTTTCATCCAATTAAAAGCCAGATGATTGATCACTTGCATTACATGGGCTATAATGAGCAAGAATTGAGAGATATAGAAATGGTGCAACCAACATCAATTAAGCTATGTGATATACAACATGAGTCACTTGCTAAAGACCCCATTGTAGTAGAGCCTCTTGTAGACATGGTTTCTTCTAATGATTTTATGGACCCCCGGGATCTTGCTAAATAGGAGGAGAGAGCTATGGAGGAAACTTGGGAACCATCACTAGTACTAGACATGGCATCTAATGTCCAAGAGCGCTTTGATAGGATGATTTAGGTCCTTCAAGCTACCCCTCAGGATGTGCCAAAGTATCCCATTGACATGCAAGGCATCACGACACAAAGAAAGGATCCGGATGAGCCCATTAAGACCTATCATGAGAAATAAAAAAAGGAGGAGACCAATTTTTATTTCAATGTCTATGAAGTTGCCATATTCAAAACACCCTTACCACTTAGTACAATGCAAAAGCTCATCAAAGTGGGAGAGAAAATTGCCAAGAAGTGGTTGATGACATAAGGTAGATCAGCTTTGAAATCAGCATGTAAGATTCCTAAGGATAAGAACAAGAGGGAGTATCTCACAAAGAGGCCATGAGAGAGGTATGGAAGCTTCAACTAGAATGGAGATATCCTATCCTTGAAGCAGATGAAATGGCCCATTCGCCTTTTGTTGCTCAAATTGGAAGATAGATGTGCTCCATTGCCCTTATCCACCAAGAAGGTATGAAAGATACTATGATGCTAAGAAGCATGGCAGACATAACTTTTCCAAAATTCCCAATATTAGTGCTCCGCATGGGTGTAAAATCTATCACTTCCATCTACATGATCTACTATGTGATCTACTATCTTGCATTCATAGTTATTGCAATTATATCTGCCTCATAGTCAAGCTCTCAGAGAAGCCACCACCGACTCCCTATGAGGATTGCCTACCACCTCTATTCTTTGATATCAACAGAGCAATTGACCGTATTGCCATGGCGAGACTCCTTCTTTGAGCTATACTATTTCCATCTTACTATGTGGCCTTGCTTGAGGATATGGTGGACAATAAATTTTCCTAATGTACATATCCATTCTATCTAGAATCGCCTATTTACCTTTGAACCTTTCTTAAGCCATATCTTTTGAGAAAAGGGTGTCTTTCACTCACCTTGTAGCTACTTCTTGAGAAGTCAATCACTTGTACATCCACATGAAAAAAACAAAGAAGAAAAAAAAACCAAAGAAAAGAGGGCAAAAGCTCCATGATTAGTTAGGTGCACTTACATTTCATTACACCTAGGGGTCCTCAAGTTGGATGCTTCTTCTAGTGTCTTTAACACTATATTAGGGAGTTTGGGAATTTTCATATACTTTGGGAATTTATAGGATGGTTAATATTTGGTCACATGGTCAAATTGTTACCCCCTTCCTTGAAGGGGAAACTTTTGTTAGATACTATATAGATTATAGTACTAAGTTCCATCTTCAAAAAAGGGATTAAGATTTAACCACAGGGTCAAATCTTTATTTCTAATTTGAAAGTGGAACCCGGGAGATTCCCAAATTATTTAATATAGTATTCTTTAGTCAATTGGCTTTGTCTCTAACCTCCTAGCCCTTCCCTTATTACATAGTCTCCGGGAAAATCAAGGGCAGGACATCCTAGGCTTACTTAGATGACTTTTCACCCTGCATTTTGTACCTCACAATAACAAGGGCCCTCAAGTGTGGGACAATACTTCAAGCTTGCATGGAGTTTCCATCTCCCAGTTGCACTTGCACATGCACAAATTACTACAAGTAAGCCAGGCACACTCCTTAGGGAGGGTACAAGTGGGCTTGTAGGTTCTTGCAAAGGACCATTTGAAGAACTGAAGAACCATTAACATCGGTGGCCTCTACATTCCCACCAGCATTCCATGATTTCTTCTTCAGCAAAGCCATCATTCATTATTTATGCTACCATCATTCTCCATCTCTATAGGATGTAGAAGTGTAAGTGTAGGCTATTACTTTTTGGAGGATTATTATTTGTGGATTACTTCAGTGTATTATTTTTGGACACTTGTATTATTCGTTTACTTGTGGACATGATTAGATTATCGTGGATGTATTATTTGGTGAGAGTTGTACATTCAATCCTATTTCTTAAAGAACAAACTAATTAGTTAAATTGATCAATCAAATCCAATTATTTACTGATGATTGTTTGATTCATGGAGAAATATATCATAGTCCATTGTAAAGGGTAAGTTAGCAGTGAGTCATTGCATGGTAAGACCCTCACCTTATTCATTTTACCAATTTCAATCCTATTGCATCTCATGGAATGAGTTGAATGGATATTTTGGTGATATACCTAATGTCTATCATGCTTATTGATTAGAGTAGCATGTCATTACCATGTTGAGATTTCCATCAAGGAAAAAGGTTTATGCCAGGGGAGATAGTTGGATAATAGAGAGGTTATCCTCCCCCACTATTAAAGATCCCGAAGGGGTGCAACCAACTGACCCATGGAAACTTTGCCTACCTCTCTGAGTGATTTGAAACCCATGTAGGGAGCATGTCCTACCATTTTATCCCTCATGTAGGTATCATGAGAGAAGAATTGAATATTTAAGTACTCCCAAATGTTCAAGTTGAAGACCAAAATAGGGTGAAACTAGGCTATTACAGGATATTGTAGGGTATAAACAGATCATTACAGGTACCTTGTTCATCATTAGGGTATAGATGCAAGTATTACAAGTTACCCACAAGTCCTATTCAGATTTCTATAGGGTTTAGAAGCCCTTAGGTATAACCATTTTTCTCTTAAAGGTGGAAACATGGCACTGATAGGTTAAAATAAGGTGCAAGCTTGGACACTTTAGCCTCAGAGATTGGGTTACAATATTTTTTGTTCTAAACCTATTATGACATGTTGGATATCATATCAAAGAGGGTGTTGTTGGCTCCATTTTGAATCAAAATTTTTGGAAATTAGAGTTATTTTTCTCAAGCTATAGCGAATTTACTGATTGACAAGGGATCCTGTAGGATTGCACTACTATGGCAGGTCACAAAGGGAAGAGTAAGGTCTAGGAAGGATATACCTAAAAAATTAGAGATACTTTGTTGAAAAATATGCCTGAAGAGAGTCCTAAAGAGCCTTAAATAAAAGGAGAACTTAGTACTCTTAATCATACCATGTTTGAACATGAGAATAAACATGCTCAAGGGCATATTAAGCTATTATCCAAAGTTGAGCAGCTGGTTTTGTCTAGTCATCAAACGAAGTCTTCTATTGAAAAGTTGGTGGATTCCACTATCAAAATGAAATTGACAAATTGGTAGAATCCAATGCACAAATCATGGCTCAATTCTCTCAATTTTTACCTTTAGATATATTTAGAACTGGTTCTTCTTTGCTATTTTGGCAAGCTTCTCTAACTGCCTCACACTAGTAGGGACTCCTAGGACAGCTGCCCTACAAGCAAGAAAGACAGGGTCACAAGGACTACCGTCTATCATCTATCTTTAATGCCTGGCAATGTCCTATAACATGAGGTAGGCAACTACTCAAATCTCCCTCAAATATACCTAACCAAACCCTAGGACTTCATGCCTTGATTTCCGGTCCCCACAAGCGAAAACAAAATAACCCCGACATACACATATAACAGTATTAGCTTAAGAGAAAAATCGGAAAGACAATGACACCACCTGGAATGGCCACAAGAAGCTCCTGTGTAGCAAAGGCTCCCTCCATGCACTCCATCCAATCTATGTGATGCAATCACTAAAATAAAAAACCATTAAATGTACCTGCACCAAACAAACATATGGCCCTCTTGGCCTAAAGAGATATAACATTTCACAAACAATAGAACATCCATCTTTTCCTTATGAAATAAAACATTAGAACTCGACAAAGACGACCCTCTTGGCCTTATGAAATTAAACATTTTACTACCATTCAGCACAGCATGCTATTAAAACAATCCCTTGGTCCTAACATTACTCTACTAAAGCACAAAGCTGACCAAGGATAAGGCCTCTTAGGCCCTACACTAAGTGCATTAGGTTATTAGCTAACCCCCTACATAAATAGCAAGGGATGTCCAATGAATATGACGATTCACAATCCTATGCATCCATGACAAAGTAGGAAGGTTCTCATCTGCTGCCTGACTCATAATTCAACCTGACCATCGGCTGCCAAAATATGACGTGTCAATAAGAAGACCCCAAAGTAATCTAGGGCTCATGTTATGTAAGAAGCTGGGAAGAATAAGGATTTAATGTGTAGATAATATTGATGCCATGTCACACTGACATTGGTATAAAAGGAGAGGACATGTAATTTTTCTCATCTTTTGGATACATTAATACATTATTGTTCTTCTCCTCTTCACCTTGCTCTTAGCTTCAATGGCTTCTTACTCTTTCATATCTTTCTCTCTCCATTTTTAGTCTTTCTCTCTCCTCATCACTCTATTTCTCTCTCTTCTGCACTTCTTCTTCTCTCTCTTTTGCAGAATTCTCTCTCTTCTTTCTCTCTCTCTAGTTTACTTCTTGACAAGTGGTATTAGAGCATTGGTCTTTAATCCATTTTCCCTTCTATTTCAGTCTAATTTTCTTTCTAAAAACCAATTTCAGACAAGTACTATAGGTACTTGACAAAGACAGTCACTAGCAAAGGTTTGCAGACTATCTATAGTTAGCAAGAGACTATATCTGTAGATCTTCAAGGTCAGATATGGCGGTGAAGGCTAAAATAGCAGATCATATTAGATTTTCATGCAATCTGGAGGTAACTAGTTCAAATGGGAGTTAACCGGGCTTTGCTAGGAGTTAAACTATGGTTACTTTTCAAGTGGAGCTTCTCTTTCTCTCTCTTCCAAGCTTTTTGATGAAGCTTCAATGGTGGTTGCCAAGAAATATTTCAAGTTCCTTCTCTACTGACCATTTCTCTGAGCTAAACCATGGGGCAATGATTCCTTAAGTCTTGTACTACAGATTGAGTACCATGGTCATGCATCTTATGCAGTTAAGGGAGCAACAAACTGCCTAAAAAATGCCCCGAAAATTGCGCTAAATTACTTGCTCTAATCTTCTTCATCGTCTCCTATATATCTTCTACAATTTAGTTGCATAATATTGAAGTATTCAATAAGGCATACCTTCAGCAACTTTTAGCAAGATTGAAGCTCTGATCTTCATCTTCTTTGCTAAAAACCCTAAAATATAGCAAGGCAGCCATAGCCACAGACCTGGAAACTCAAATTTCTTAAATTTTTGGATCTTCCTCACCTTCAAGGCTTCTCTAGCATCATTTTAAAGCTAAATGGACTCCAAGATTGAAGATATTGCAAGGATCTCAGCTCATTGAGGATCTTAGAGCTCATATTGAAGGTTTATTTTGGGGCTTTCCTTCAAGAGGCTTGAATTTTTGGTAATCAAGTATTCAAGCAAGCTCAGGGTATTGATTCTTCACGGATTTGATCATATTGGAGCTTATATGGACTAATTTTATGGATTTTTCAAGCCTTATGATGGATTCATGGTGGATTATGGAGGATTCTTCCATTATTTGGATTGGAGCTAACATTTACCATCTTCTTCAAGCTTAATCAAGGTATCTTTCTTGCTTAATCTCTGAAATCTCTCAATAATCCATTTGCTTATGCTTTTCCACTTGTTGATGAGAGATTATTGATCAATTAATTCTCTGAATTGATCAATAAATCAGAGATTAGTGCTCTTCCTATTAATAGAGCCCATTTCATTGACTTTCAGCATTGAATCAATTATATTTCACCATAGATATCATTTATGAAGTTTGATACATAACCTTGATTTGATTGGCTAAATTCTTTTACCTAAGCTTGAAATATTGTAAAAGGGTAAGTACTAGCAATCAGTGAGTCACTGAATTGCATTGGTAAGTCTTGCTATCCAATCTTTCAAAATTTCCATCCAATTGCATTTCATGAAAGGAGCTGAATGAATATTTCAGAAATGCATTTCATGCTAATTGATTAGAATAGAATGCTACTGCCATGCTGATGTACCCACCGAGGAAAAAGGTGGATGCTGGGAGAGATAATGGGACAAAAGAGAGGTGACCCTCCCTCACTATCGAAGATCCCGAAGGAGTGCAACCAACAGACCCAGGGGGAGCTTTGCCCACCCCTTGATGATTCAGAGCTTGTGTAGGGAGCCTATCCTGCCATTTTATCCCTCACACACGTACAACTAGTGGAGAATTGAAGATTGAAGTGTTCTCAAAGGATCAAGTACCTTTAGGAGAAAAATAGGGTAAAACAAGAACTTTACAAGACACTGCAAGGTACTTACAGGTACTTACAAGTACAAACTTCATTACTGAAGTACAGGTGTAGGTACTATAGGGTGCCCACATGTTCTACTCAGCCTCCTATAGGGTTTGGTAGCCATTTGGAACTACTATTTTACCTTACAAGTGGAAACAGGGCATTCGCTGGTTGAAACAATGTGCATGCCTAGACAGTTCAGATTCAAAGATTGAATTGCAAAATTTTTTGTCCTAAACCTATTATAGCATGGTATAGCTCATCTTAAAGAGGGCATCCTTGGCTTTGATCTAAATATATATTTTTTGGAATCGGAGCTTTCTAGCTCAAGTTATAGCCATTTTTCGTTCGATACTTGGAATATGACCGGATTGGGTTTTCTCTACGTGCTCCTAGCCATCATATAGATTGGTATTGAGGGCTTTTCTCGGGTCTTGCACCATTGCCTTAGCAGCTTTCTTGTATTCTTCATTGTCTGAGAATGGCAGGTCGATTGTAGCAAGGACATGCATCTAGTCTCGCTCATCCTCAAGATGAGGGATATACTTAGCCAGTGCCCCGTAAGATTTTCTATTCAAGTCGTCACCCTTTAGCATAGTGGAAATGGCATCTAGGTTGATTGGTGTGGTCTTTCAGGTGTCCATCTCTACTCTTACGGGTTTTGTTCAATTGCTTAGGATATTAGACCATTGCCCCAGTCTTCTATGGCTCTCACATTGCACATCTAGGATTGGCCTAATAGGATGGCATAGTCCACTCCCTTCATGACTATTAAATCAATCAAGAATTGGAATCTTGTGATATTTACTGGTTAACATGCTAGATGGCTTCACTTTTATCCCATTAGCCAGTGTGACGTTAAACATGGCTGCCTCAACCAGTGGGTTACCCCAAGTCTGGAGCACTGCATGGCTCAGCACACTAACTCCTGCTCCCGTGTCTACAATTCCTTTCCTTGTGGTATTGCCTAGCCAGTAAGACAATATGCATTTCAGTGCCCTCCCAGAAAGCATTAACGTGTAAGTATTTTGATACTGAGTGCAGCATCAAACTTGGTATATGTGTCTCTGCATCATGTTCTTGCAAGCCAGTGGCAGCTTGCTCCATTGGCCCTTCAACCCACTATTTTAGCACTTGCCACAACAGCAAATGCTACCTAAGTAGATCTCCTAGGCTTAGCATCATGAGGGTGGTCACTAGTGTGGCGAGGAAGTTGCTAGCTTCTTGTTGCTTTCTTATCTCTAAATTTCCTGGCCAATGGCCTTGATTAATTCACTGGCTTTTAGCATTTAGGCTTTGTCTAAGCGGCACTACTTGTGGTGTAGTTGCATCTCTTGATTTTGGTTGTGGAGGCGACACTCGTGTGCCTATGCTTGAGAGATCATCGATCTCATCTATGGGCTCAACGTCTTTTAAGTGTTCCTGGGATTCTTTCACCCACTCCTTCACTTTTTTGATGGCTTCGAGAAGGTACTTTGGGTTGTGGCGGGAACCTTCACACTTCCCTTCTCGGTTGTCCTTGGAGTTGACATTTTTGCTTCTGAGTTTGTCACTTTCTTTCTAGCAAGCAGCATCGTGACACTCTTAGTTTTCAGCATGACCTTTTTGTCTAGTTTCTTCTTTCTTCTCATGTGGTTTTTCTTTCTGATTGAGACTGCATCTAAGTTGCTAGGCCTTGGCAATGATATGCCAACATGCTTTGTGTGTGTGTGGGTCATGACATGCAACGGGATAGGCATAGCCTCCCCCTTGAGTGTCTAGCATAGTGGACTAGAGCATCACTTGATGGATGGGTCACATAGGGTCTAGGTGGTCTAGGTATGCATGTAGGGTTTATCTCCATCCTAGGAATGGATGGCTTGGCGTCATTGGGTGCCATGAGATTCAATGGGGCTCCCCTTCTGAAGAAGTTTGGTGGCCTATTTGCTAGGTAAGGTTGATTGTATGGTTGCGAGTACGGGAGTCTCCTAGGTAGTCTGCAATGCATGGCATCATAGCTGAACCTACCACAATTGGCACAAGGTTGACAGGATCAAGAGTCCTAACACTCAGCTAGAAAGTGGTTTCTGCCACAATACAGGCATTGGACATGAGGGCGTGTTGGTCATCTCATCATCTCTTTTAATCTAGCTAGCTCCTGGCTTGAGTTAGTGCCCTTTCCTTTATCTTGAGTACTTGGGCCTGATCTTGTCATCGAAACTCTCTTGGAATTCCTAGAGGTAGTATCCTCTTGATTCAAGCTCCTAGAACTTCTCTCCTTGAGCTCATCGTCCACTCTAATGGCCTCTTTAAAGACCCTATCCAACACATCTCACTATAAGCTCGAGTTGCTTGCCAAGGCCTTGTAGAGCTCTTCACTTTGTATTCCATTAATGAATACTGCAAACACCGCTCTTTCGGTTAGTCACTCGCTAGCTGGGATTCTCTTGAAGAGACTCCTCACGTGGGTCATGTAATCTTGGATATCTTCCTTATCCCTCTGCTTGACATTCATCAACTGCACTAGGAGGTTATCGAAGTGCCCTGCCTCGGAGAATCTCTTAATGAAGAGATTTTTAAGGCTATTAAAGTTGGCTTGCTCAAAGCATCTAGATTTGTGTACCAAGTCCTTCACTTATCTCCTAAGCATAGACCGAATGCTTATGAGTGTTGAGTAAGGTTGATGAGGCCATTAGCCTCGCAAACTTGCTTGAACTGCTCCACACAAAGCTATATGGGTCGTCATTCAGCTGGTATTTATCTAGCTACTTCACGACAACAGGGATTTCTGATTGACTCTTGGAACCCTAGTAAACTCCTAGTCCTGTGAGTAGTGATGTTGCTAGTGCTGTAGCACTCTACTTTGATACCATGTTATCTAGTAATCACTTCGTCAGAAGCTCGCTCAACATGAGGTCTCCTTCTAGTGATCTCTCTCTCTCTCTCTCTCTCTCTCTCTCTCTCTCTCTCTCTCTCTCTCTCTCTCTCTCTCTCTCTCTCTCTCTCTCTCTCTCTGTGTGTCTGGTCCTGTCCAATTTCTACTCTAGGGCTAGCACTTGATGGATCTCTCGCATTTCCATGTTCTGGCATAAGCTCCTAGTCTACTGATACTGGTTGTAAGCCACTATGCCCTGCAAAGCCTTGTGTGCTAGCTTTCTTTCCTCTTCAAGATCTGCTATGACAACCTCCACGTCTGCCATGGTGGTCTAGCCAACTTTGAACGTCATATTCTTTCACCATTTGCCAGATCTTCTCTGGGAAACCTCCTAGATCAAGCTCTTCATTGCATCTGCGATCTGGACTGGTCTCTACCATATCTGCGGTCTTTTGCTCCACCAATTTATTGATGAGATTGATTAGGTCGAGTAGATCCACTTCTTCAATGGAGTCTATGTCCTTTGCTGTGCATGGCTTCTTTGTTGCATTTTGAGCTTGGTCCTACACTTGGGGTTTCAATCACCCAACTATGTCTTAGGGTCTTCTCCTATTTGTGGGTTCCTTCAGGTTATTACGTCTGAGTGAGTTTCTTGTTAACTACGAGCAATTCTCAATTTGCAGTCACTCCGTGTGTGTGTGTATGTGTACTCTTTTCCATGCACTATGCGCAATCAGGTTCTTAGCTTTTCTTAGGTGTACTCCAAGTGTTGGAAAGTAGTACAAGTGCAAAGACAAGATGACCATTCATCTTCCGCACTCCCGCTTGTGTTCATGGCCTGATGGGGCTCTAAGCTTGGTTCCTAGCCTTTCTTGTTTCTTTGCTAGGGTCTGTGCTATGTCGTTCAGTTTGTTTAGGGTCAAGTTGGGGTCTATTGGTCGGCCTATGGCTCTAATCATGTTGAATTTTTTGCTAAGTGTGTCAGCACTGTTCCCGACCATTCAACTACGATTTCTAGGTTTGGAACTACCTTTAAGGTGTTCCGTGAATTCTCGTGGTACAGGTCGCACTCTACATCATCCAGGATGTGTTAGATTCCCAAATTTTTCTATCACAGTGTCCAATTATGTAGGGTTTGATTTTGAAAATCGAATGTCTGATTTACCAATGGTTCAATTTGGTCTGGTCCGATTTAGGTATGTCTGATCCTCGATTTAGGTATGTCTGATTTTCACAATCGGATAGAGTGTGTCCAATGAACAAGGTGGCTAGTCCAATTTGGATATGTTCAATTATTGGGATCGAATGGGTCACGAGTGTCCGATCGGCTAGGCAGTGGGTTTGATTCTCACCTGTTTGATTCTCAAAATCCGACATGATGAGGTGTTCTGAGTGATGACGTGGTAGAGTCTGATTCTAATGGTTCAATTTTCAAAATCGAATAAGGCCTTTGGTCCAAGCGTCCGATTTTAGGAATCGGACACTGGTAAATATATCCAATTATGGCGGGGGCTGAAACGCACTTTCGACTACAATTTGACCAAAATCCAGAGGTTCAATCTATGATAGCTAGCAAGACTTTCCAGAAATCAAATATGGGTGTAGGGAAAGAGCCTCCTATACCTGAATCTTGCAAAAAACTCTAGCACACTTCAATCCATCGGACGTAAGCTTGTGGCCTCCAAGCTCTCTCTCTCTCTCTCTCTCTCTCTCTCTCTCTCTCTCTCTCTCTCTCTCTCTCTCTCTCTCTCTCTCTCTCTCTCTCTCTCTCTCTCTCTCTCTCTCTCTCTCTCTCTCTCTCTCTCTCTCTCTCTCTCTCAAAGCTAGGATTGAAAATGAGGCTTTCCCTTGCCTCCCAAAATCTTAAACCCTTGTTGGGCACAATCTTAATCTTCCCCATCACTCCCCTTGCGATTCCAACACACCTAAACACTCATTTTTCTCATTTTTTCACAGTTTATGCCATGTTTGGACTTGTTTTACAACAGCAAACCCTAAGCTTTCCACTTTGATTTCTTGATCCTAACCTACTCTAAATGCAACAAAAATCAAAAGCAAAGTAATAAAATGATTTCTCCCACTCATCTAATCATCAAAAACCAAAAATACTTACTTGTAGCATGGATTAAAAACCCAAAACCTCCTATCTAACTCAAGCTCCAGTTCGAGGATAAAACCAATACTTTGATGCTTGGTTTGAGGTGCACAAGCACTCAAGCTTGAATCCATTGGTCGTGGAAACAGAACCAAAATTTAGAGGGAGCTCATGCTCAACTGCCAAGACCCACGGACCGCTTATTCCTTCAAGCGTTTCAAGCGAGCACCTATGGTGGCTATCTCTCACCTAGCTGACGCGCCTTCAATCCTACTAGGGTGTAGTGAGCTTACCTTGATTCCCAAATGAGTTGCCTCCTCCCTCAATCACTCTGGTAGCTCTATGATTTGTGATGCAAGCTCAAACATCCTCAAGCCTCCTCCTCCAAGCTCCATCCTCCATAGCCATGTGCGAGACGAGAGAAGAGAAGAGAATAGAAGAAGAAGAGAGGAGATGATGGAGAGCTTCACCTTCAAGATCCCTCACCCTCACACACTCACTCCCTCACTCACTCTCACTCCCTCCCTCAAGCACACACAAGCAAGCAAAGAGAAGAGATGGAGAGAAGAAGATGAGTTGACTTTTGCCACACGCCAAAGAATGAGCTCTCCTTCACTTTTTGGAGTTTATATACATGCCCTAAAATCCCTTGGGCACCCATCCCTTTTTTACATGACCAACCATTGTGGCAAGGTCCTCTTTTCCATTTCCATTCTACTTGCCCTATTATTTAGCCTATGCCCGCCTACCTTTTACATTTTGCACAGGAGGGAGCTTGGCACCTTTTTATAATTGTTTATAGGGTGCCTTGCATTTTAAAAATGTGATTTTTGCCTTTGAATTGATTTTTTGGGCCACCCTTGCACCTTGCTTGTTCTCCCTCCTGGTTCTTCCATTGCATCCATACTTTACTTCTTTTTCTTCCGTCTCGAGCTAGGGTTAATAGTGCCTCCTCCTATCTGTGCTTACGCAGTGTTTGTACACCGATACATATGTAGGGACTCCCTCTGAGGAGTGTGGGGAAGGTTTAATCGTTGAATTACAATCCAAAACAAATGCAAAATTTATGATAGAAGTTAGGGCAATGTGTCCCTTAGACGCCCTTCTTGTCCACGAGACTGAGAGGGTGTGTTCTTTGAGTGTAGAGAGGCCTGGCTAGTGCCTAGAGCTAGTGTCAAGCCCGTTTTATGTCCTGATAGGTGGTTTGTTTGCCGAGAGCCGCTAATAAGTGGTGGTTTTTGAATCTTGGTCAATTGGGACCAATTCATTAGTGTATGATAAAAGTCAGTGAGATAGACTCACAAGACTGACAAGCTGACCTTCAAAAGAAAGAAAGAGTTGAATGGGCTAGACTTCGGGCCAAAATAATTAGAATATATTCTCCAGAAAGGAGTGGTCAAATATCCATACAAGGGCGGGGTCTTAATAACCCTAGCTCGATGCGTAGTCCGTTAGGGGGAGGAAGCTCTAATACTTCCCCCCTTCCAATCAGTTTGTCCACTTCGAGTGGAGTGATAGTTCCGATTGTTCAAAATCCTTTAGCAAATCCAGTTGTTACCATGGCAACACAACCCATTGCAATCCCAATAGGGACGCCAGACTTGCCAAACTTAGGGTTTCCTCTACCCATTTTTAATGGGTTAGCAGAGAAAGATGTGCAACTTCACATCAATGAATTCCAAAAGTTAATGTTAAGTGTCAAATTCAAGATGGAAACTTGATGATATTCTTCAACATGACTCTAAAAGGACGAGTTGCAATGTGGTATCACAGCCTAGGGGCTAGAACCATAACTATGATTGATTTATTCTTTGTGGCCTTTCGAAGAGAGTTTGCCCTAAAAGGGGATGTTACTATTCGCTACGTGTTCTCAATGTTACACATCACGAACCTCACGAGAATGTACGTGTGTATGGAGCCCCAAGAGGAACACCATGGAAAAGGGGTTTCTACTGCAAGAAAATCTATCTTCTAACATCAACAAACTTTTGTTTCATTCTTTAGAGAGCCACAACAAGGAAAAGAACAAATCTTCACATAGCATGATAGTAGATATCTCCCATGGATTTGGTAGAATCAACCATAATCTTCAACATCTTCATAGAATCCATCAATAGAATAAGAAACATAAAAAAATACACCACATTTGAATGGAAATAATCACATAGTATTCATCTTCATTGTCTTCATAGTTTTCTCTCTTAGTTTCTCATAGATAGATACATTGTTTTTAATAGAATTGGCTATCTCTGACTCTCTCTCTCTCTCAATAAATAGTACATCATCTCCTCACTATAATAATCAATAATCACTCATAATAATCCTCTATTGGTCGTGGATGCACCTCCCAAGAGGTATGGAGGTATGAAAGGGCACCAGAGCCACTACAGTGTCTCTTCATAGCCCATCATTGTCACTTCACTTCAATCTTCTCTTCAGTCTTCAATAGCTACTTCTTCCATTTGTTTTAGCTCTTTTAAACTTATATTAATCCTTTCCAAAAGTTAGAAAACTTTCCCAAAGTACAGCCTCATATCACAGAACACATCTCCAACATACCAAGAGAGGTCTTCATCATCTGGAATTAACAAGTCACCTATGAGATACATATAGGACATCAACATTGAATCTAGGACTACCAAATCCTCAGACACCATCCTGACCACTTCAGACAATAGATCCGCAGGACCAAGTTCCACTCTAGCCATCCTTTGGAGGAGTTAAATCCATGGTTGAAAGTTTAACATAAAAGGCCAACTTCTGTTGTTGATAATGAACAAAGAAAGAGTGGACGGGAGGAATAAACTCCATAAACTACTCAAAAGTAGTCCATAAGATATCCATTCCAGACTACAATCTCTCAACCTTGGCCTCAAATAAAGGATATAAAGTGGCATTTTGTTGAAGAGCAGCCAAGTCCTGCTGAGACATAGAAGGAATCATGGAGACACTGGGACTTGGGGAAATGGATCGTGACTGCGCTAGTTGGTCCTTCAACTGTTTAATCTAGGAGGTTTGGGATTCCACTATATTGTGAGCAGTCTGCAAGTCTGACAGTTTTGTATCTAGAAGAGTCTTGAACTCTTGAGCTTCTTTGGAAATTAGCTCTTTAGAAACCCTGGTGATCTCTAACTGAGCTTCTGCTAACTGGTTTTTCAAAGAAGATATTTCTTCTCTTTGAGTTTCAATCATTTTTGTCAACTGCTCCATCTGCTTAAATAGATCGGAAAGAGTGTCTTTGGCAGAGGCTAGTTCTGTGGCGGCCTTATTCATCTGTTCTTTGGATTGCATCAATTCTTCATAGAAAGAAGAATATAACTATTGAGCAAAAGCTGTCAATGAGAGTTCAATAGAACTCTGGATGTCTTTGCAAAGGAAAGGAATGGCATCTCCTGTCATTATAAGTGGTTCAGCGAAGGAACTGATATATCCAAAGAACCCTCTTGATGTGCCTTGAATAAGTTGTTGCATGTGAGGTAGGCAAGGACTTCACTTTCAGAAGTAGTAGGAACTGACACTGAAGGAATGATTGGTGGATTTGTCTTTGCTACACGCTTCAAGCGCTTCCACTGAACGACCAGTGGAGGATGGGAATCGGTATCCTCTATGTCAATGGGTTCTGAATCTTCTGAAGGTGGAGGGGGAGGGGTTGGATCAGATTGAGGAGGTAAAACACCCTTCTTAAGGCTTGAATATGTCAAAAAAGCATATAAATATGAACCAAAGGTTACAGAAAATGCTGGTCCATCTTCGTAAGAAGGTACGTGCTCCAATCAATGGCAACCCCTCTTAAAACCATCTTGGAAGCTGTGAAGAGATCCTTGGACAAGTAGTGAGATGGTGTCTTGGCAGGCATAAACCTGTCCTAGAGAAATTGGCAAACTAGCTTTTAGAGAGGATCAATTATCATTGAGAAAGACACTCCTGAAGTGTTAATTACCTTCTTGACATTGAGGATCTCTTTAGTCTACTTCTGTAATAGCTTGAGGATCTCTTCATTTGAGAATAACTATCTGGCTCTGACAAAGGGTTCCCCTTTGTAGGGAAGGGACAAAGCCTTCCCTAACCCTCTAGGTGTCAAGACCATGGAAGTACCATGAACCAAGCCCGATTTCTTATTGTATGATGCGAGAAACTCATCACAAAGGGCTGAATCATCTAGAATCAAAGGGAGAGGAGCAGCCACAAAAGATGCAAGGCCAGCTTTCACAATAGTCTCAAAAGTCAGTAGGGAAGAATAATCCCTACTGATCAATGGGACGTACTGAACAGGAGGAGGTGTACGGGGTGCCATTCAGATATTGAACACACAACACAACTCACAAAAAATAGAGATGCCTACAAAACAAGCAGAAAAGATCAAATATATGATATCAACCAAGGTTTTGAAATGAGACGTGATCGACTATCCCCAAGCAAGGCACATCCTAGAAAAAATTCATCGACAAATGTGACCGAAAGCTTCCTGCTATGCAACAGACATACATGCGAGACTCCATATCAGGCATATAAATGGAAACATAAATTCAGACCATACCCTTAAATGTATAAATCAACCAAATCAATAACCACACACAACATAACTAGAATATTATTGACCATCAGTGACAAGAAAGACCATTCTAAAGACTACACGTGCCCATCCTGCGAAGCATGTTTATTGAAAAAGGGGAAAAAGAAAGTATAGTGAGGGGAATGATTTTTAATGAAGGGTTTGCTTTAATAAATTATTCAAAATGGGTGAAATTTTATTAGGTTGTGAACCTTAGAAAAGAAAACAACGAGTCATTTTTAAATTGTTATTTACAATTTCTTAAGATGGAACGGTGCTTTTAACGAATTTCGGACTTCGATACCAAGACTGGGTCTCTAAATGCAAATTTATTAATTAATAATTTAATGTGTCTTAAACACTCTTCTTTTCAGTGTGTGCACTTTTGTGACGACTAGTTCATTTTATTTAAAATTAAGGTGCCTTTGAAGCACACGTAGTGCGTGCAAAGTGAACTACTGGTTGAGTTTTATTTAATTAAAAAGAAGGTGTGTGCCATGGTAGTGATTAGGGTTTATTTTAGGAATTAATATGTGAAATTTGGGGTAGTGGAAAAAATAAACGAGAAGGGAAAAAGAGTTAGCTAAGAGAGAGAGAGTGTGTGTGTGTAAGGATACTAAATGGGCATGTATCAATTCCATAATGCAAATGAGTCTCAAAAGAAAAAAGCCAACAATTGAAAAAGATTTAAACATGGTAAGCTCATTAAAAAACCAAACCACTCCTCATTGAAAAAAAAAACAAGAAACGTGTAGTGTTTGGTTAGATGTTTGGCAAGACAATACTAGATCTTTCCAACATTTTTCCGTTTATGTTTGGCATTTAACATGCTTTTTCTAGAATTTGACCATTTTGTAGAGCATGTTTAGTTTTTTTTTAAAATCAGAAATAAAGTAAAAGGTGGATGGATTTTCCTTTAATTTTTTATTTATTCATTTTTAAATAACTTTTTACCAATTTTTAATGGATTTTAAATCAATTTTGAAGTTTTTGAATTTTTTTGCAATTTATTTGTGGAATTTCAGCTTTGGAAAATAATCTATGAAGTGTCTAGTTGGTCAAATGAATTTTTATCTATTTTTTGTAAAATTTTATGTGCTTTTAGGGTTTTTTACAGTTTTTTAATGAAAAATTGGTTACCCAACTGCATGTAAACAACAACTATGCACACCCACGAACGAGGCCGACGTGTGTCCTCACGTGGGAACACTCGCTAATAGGAATATACACCCACGAACACCAAAACCGCTCATGCGAACATGAGAGAGAGGCCCGCACGACAATACGCGATCATGCAAACACGTTGAGGGGGAGTGGAGTTTAGCCAATTGGAGGGGGTTGGGTTAATGGGGTGAAGGGGAGTTAGTTTAGGTAGAGGGGGGGTTAAGTTAGGTGGGTTAGGGGAAGTTTAAGGGGTCAAGGGGGGTTTAGGACAAGGGGGTGGGGGGAATAACGTTAAGTGGGGAGGTAATGGTTTAGTGGGGGGGGGGTTTTTCTACGGATTGGGGGAAAAGGGTCTTAAGGAGGGGTAATGTGGGGTGGTGGGGGGGTTTCTGCGGGTTGGGCGTTAAGGAAGGGTAATGTGGGTGGGGTGGGTTCTGCGGGTTGGGGGGAAAGGGGGTTAAGGAGGGGTAATGTGGGGTGGTGGCGGGTGGGGAATGGTGGAAAAAGGGGGGAGAGGAGACATGGTGGTGGCATGGTAGGGGTGGGAGGGCCAGGATGGCGCGAAAAGACACTTGGACGGGTGGCAGTGGAGAGCCAACAGGGCAATAGGGGGCATCAACCACAACGGGGTTGTGGGGTAGCGGGGGCGCAGCGTGGCAGGGCATAACCGGGTGAGCGAGGCGCGAACCAAGGTGATGGCGGCGTTAGCTTGACGGCCCACGGGACAGCGGGCGGAGGCACTGGCTCGACAGGCAGAGATGCGGGCCTGACCGGCGGAGGCACGGGCTCGACAACGGGGGAGGCATGAGCGTGACAGTAGGAGACACGGCGGGGATGGCAAACGGGCGACGGGCGTCAATGCTGGGAGGCGGACACTGCAAGGCAAAGAAGAATAAGAAGAAGAAGAAGAAGAAGGTGGGGGAGGAAGAAGAAGGGCGGGGGAGGAGGAGGAAGGGGAGAGGGAGTGGGAGTGGGGGAGGAGGAGGAGGAGGAGGAGGGGGTGGGAGGAGATGCAGTAGGGGAGAGAGAAAGAGGGGAAGAGAGAGAAGGAAAGAAGGAGAGAGAGAGAGGGAAGAAGAGGGGGGAAACCATTGGGGAGGGAGGGTGTTTTTTTAAATGTTTTTTAAATAAATAAAAAGAAATAAAGAAAGAAAAAATGGGGGCCGCCCTTGTCCCGTGCGCATGCGCAGCAAGGCGGTAAAAAAAGTTTGTAGTGACGGGAAGCAACGGGGGCCGGGACAACGGCATGCATGCAGGATGACACAGCAGACACGACGTCATGATTAAAATCGAAAAAAAAGCGGGCGGTCATGTGCGACGCGAGAGGCATGCCAAGCATAAATTAAACGAAAAGTTTTATAAAACACAAACCGTGCACCGGAACCAAATGCTGTAAAAAGAAAAACTATGCCGAAAGTCGAGGGGGAGACAGGGGAAGAGTGCAACAGGGTGTCTGAGAACGATTCAGGGCAGTCACATGGGAAAAACACAAAAATCGGGCCCAAAATTGCGTACGAAAATTAATACTGGAAATCCATTCACCAAAATGAAGTGTGGAAAAAAGAAAAAATGTGCAAAAAGTCATGCCGGGCAGGCCTATTGGGTCAAAACATAGCTTCAAGGAAGATAAGAAGTGTTCACATGGAAAAAACTGAAATAGCACCCCTGAAAACGGGACATGAAAATTAATATAAGAAGATCTGGGGGCACTGGAACGAAGGGAAGTAAAAAGGAATAATGTTTGAAAAACAATGTTTCATAGGATTGTCATGTTAGAATGCATTGCCAGGGGGATTAGGGAATGTTCATATGGGAAAAACAAGAAAATGGAGCTCAAAAACACCAATAAAAAATAATAACAAAAAAGCCAGAGGTCGAAACAAGGCGGAGAAAAAATGAAAAATGTGCAAGAAGGGTGGCCGGACAAGGTTATCTAGTCAGAATTGAATTCTGAGAAGAATAGGGCAGGTTCCTATGGAAAAAGGCAAAAATATGCATGAAAAAGACACAAAAACCTGCAAAAAGTAATAATGAACAAACGGGATGACAGAATTGTTGTGAAACACGGATCTAGAGCATGGCTATGGTGGTTCAAAGATGGGAAGAGAACTCATGTAGACATAGACTCAGACACTGACTGTCACACAAGTGAATTAGGTTTCAAGATTGAGACTTGAACTCATAAACACAATCTTGTGTGTTGACAATGATACTGACACTTTACTGGAAAGAAAAGAGTACTATCATTGCATTAAGAAAAGGAAGCAAGTACAATGCATTATAGGAAAGTAGGAAACTACAGTAGGCACCAGTGTGCATATGGGATAGGTAAGCCTGCATGTCCTTGGCCCTGAAGCTCCATACAAAGAGGCTGTTAGTGAGTGTGATTGTTGAATCTCAACACCCCTCCTCAATCACAACTAGAAAGGCACAAAGTGTGTAGAGGCTGTAATGAGAACCACCTACAAAGTGTGGGCACACCACAAACATGGTAGATACCAGAGGCTGTCACAGAACAAGGCTAAGTGTGGGCACCAAAACATGATGGACATCCAGAGGCTGTAACAGGGGCCTCACAAAGTGTACATGGACTGTAGTGCCAAGTTACATGAGGAGTTTACGAAGCTTATGGCAAGAAGCATTAGGGCTAGGAAATACAAGGCTTTTAAAACAGTCTATCAGAGTAATGAGAGTAGAAGGACTGATGAGGCTTGTCCTTCCGATCCTGGCGGTCTTCATCTTCATCTTTTGGTCCATGGTCTTCTTCTTCTTTCACAGCTGCAAGATAGGCCTTTTGGGACCTCTTCCTAGCATGACAGAACTTCTCAGTGTGTCCGGTCCTTTTGCAGAAGTCACAAAAGAGCGGTTCCTTTTTACCTTTGTATCTGTTGTTTACATATAACATTTGTTCATCCTTTGAAGTGCTAGGCTCTTCTTTGCTTTTAAGTTTCTTTTCTTCCTCTAGCAGAGAGGCTTTAATATCAACAAGTTGAGGATCAGGCATATTGGTTAGAGTGGTTGATACATTATCATAGGCAGGAGGCAGACTTTTTAACAAGACACCAATACAAACATCTTCATCCATTTTTAGCTTTATCCCTACAAGTTGAGTAAGCAGGATTTCCATGTAGTTCAGATGGGATGCTAAGGATGTATGAGGCTTCATATCAAGTCGGAAAAATTCAATCAATAGACCATACTTAGACGACTTTGACTGTACACCAAATAAGGTATCCAATTTGTCCCAAGTGTCATGGGACGTGTCACAGGCATCCAGATAATGGATGTAGCTATCATCCAATTCTAGCTTAATGATGGCTTGTGCCTTGTCATCATTCTTCTGCCAAGTAACTGCAAGGTCCGCATCTCGAGGTTTCTTTTCTTTGCCATTTGTGATGGCCCAGAGACCTGTTAACGGTATTTTGAGAAGGCTGCAGAAATCGCAAGTGCTGGATACTATTTTTTGGTGGATTACTATTTTGTGGAGCTTCATTGTATTACTTTGGGCACTTGTGTATTACTTTTTACTCATGGACATCATCAGACTATCATGGTTGTATTATTTTGTGAGAGCCGGGCTCACTCCCGTGCACATTGTATTTATCACCCGTAGTTGTATTTGTCGCACCCGCATGTGTTGCGTGGGTTGCGCACATGTAATTGTGATTAGAATAGTGTAGGCTTGGTCTATTTAGGCTAAGGTTCAAGCATGTTTCAAGGATTGACCGGCCTAAAGCCCATTATGTGGGTAGGATGCCCAAAGAGGGTGCAAACCCTAATTCACGGTTGTGGAAACCCTAAACGCAAAAGGGGCGCAAACCCTAACCCTAACCCTAAACGCAAAAGGGGCGCAAACCCTAACCCTAACCCTAAACGCAAAAGGGGCGCAAACCCTAACCCTAACTCTAATTCTATGTCTATATAAGGGTGGGAGGTCTCAGTTGTATTCACCCCCTTTGGCACATTTATGCTGCGGAAGCTCTGTTAGTGCAACCATTCAATCTTTCTATTCTATCATCTTGCTTCCATTGTGTTGAGAGTGACTGAGAGGGAGAGAGTGAGAGGTGTGTTGAGCGAGGGACTGAGGAAAGGTGAAGCTCTTCGTCGTCTTCTTGCTTTTCTCGTCGTCTCTACTAGCTCTTCGACTCGTTGGTGTGCTTGGTGGTGGATGCGAAGGAGCGACGGCATCAGATCGTGTTGATCGTGGTCGTGGAACTATCTTCGAGCCTTTGAAAGGTAAGTTAGGTGAGTTCACTACAACTCGAGCTAGTCTTGTGTTCTTGCTTCCTTGGGTTGGAGAGGAGAATGCTTGGTTAGTTAGAGCGGAGCGTGAGAGACAAGGTGAGAGATTGTCGCCAACATGAGTTGCAGCTTCTGAAAGAATAGAAGTCCGTCCAAAATCCCGACTGTTGGTGCGTTTGCCTCAATATTTTGGTTCCGTTGCCGGGACTTAGGATGGTGCAACCGCCGAGGTTCTCACACTCCCACCGTGTGGCGGAATAGGAGGCTTGTGCATGGGTGTGGATAGGATCGATGTGGTTCCGATCGTCCGCGTTTGTGGCTAGCTTCCGAAACCCATGCGGCTAGGTTAGGAAGGGCCAAATCGGAAGGAACCGGTTTGTTGGATTGAGATTGGAATAGGGTAGAATAGAAGAAAACACAAACCATAAACTCAAAAACACAAAAACACAAGAAAACACAAAACTCAAAACTTAAAACTCAAAACTCAAAACTCAAAGCGCTCTTCTTGTTGTTGGACATCTTGTGTGGGAACGTTGGGAGATGAGGGTTCATCGTTCTTGCTTTTGTCATTGGTTACATACATGTTTATGGTTGAGATCTAACCAAATATACTGCTTGCCTTTGTACTCGTCTTCTAAAGTTCTTGGCTTGTGAGGTAGAGGAAGGAGAAAGCAAAGAAGGCCAAGAAGAAGTAGATAGAAGATGGTTGGGAAGAAGAAGAGATAGATGAAAAAAAGGGTGAAATAGAGAAAAAGGAAGGGCAAGAGGTAGTGAGGAAGAGAGCTATAAGAGTACGAAGAAGAGGAAGGTGAATAAGAAGAATAAGAAGAAGGGGATAGAAGAAGAAGAGTAAGAAGAAGAGAAGAAGAATACAAGAAGAAGAAGAAGAAGATGCAAGGATTGAGATAGAAGAACGATAGAAGAAGAAGAAGAAGAGGAGGATAGAAAAACAAGAGAAGAAGAAAGTAAGAAGGAGTGAGGAAGAAGAATAAGAGAAGTGGAAGAAAGAGGGGAAGAAGGTGAGGTAGATGAAGGGAAAAAGAGGTGTAAGTAGAAGGTGAAGGGGATAGAAGAAGAGAAGTGTTCCAAGAGTAAGAAGAAGAAGGTGAATAAGAAGAATAAGAAGAAGGGGATAGAAGAAGATAAGAGTACGAAGAAGAGGAAGCGTAGGAGAATATGAGAAGTTGAGGAAGAAGACTAGGAGAGAAGGGAAGTGGAAGCAGTTGAGAAGGAGAAGCGGATTAACGAGAATAAGTAAGGAAGTCGGCTAGAAGGGTCGGTAGGGGAATAGGAAAGAGATATATATATATATATTTTTATCTTTTTTTTTCTCACCCTTGCTCTAACACATCAACTCGCACCACCTCACTTACTCGCACCACCATCCTTGAACCGCCTAGGGTTTGCACAATCTTACAACTCGCACCACCTCATTTGCACTAGGTCATACTCATTCGCACCACCTAGGTCATACTCAGTCGCACCACCTCATTCGCATTCGCACCACCTCATTCGCACCACCTAGGTCACACTCATTCACACCACCTAGGTCACACTCATTCGCACCACCTCATTCGCACTACCTAGGTCACACTCATTCGCACCACCTAGGTCATACTCATTCGCACCACCTCATTCGCACCACCTCATTCTCATTCACACCACCTCATTCGCACCACTTAGGTCATACTCATTCGCACCACCTAGGTCATACTCATTCGCACCACCTCATTCGCACCCACCTAGCACCTTATTCACTCGCACCACCTCTTATCACTCACTAGTACCACCCCAACCCTAATCCCTCACAAACCCTAATTATCACTTGCACCAATCACCCCTCACTCATACTCCTCTCACTTGCGGTCATGGTGGCTAAACAAACCTGGTATGAGCAACTTGAGCAGAAGGCAGATGCTCGTAAGTTGGCTTCATCTAGCACCACACAGAATTCCTCTTCATTTTTTAATGTACGAGCTGTTTCCATTTCTTTACTTGACCCTGAGGATGACCTTGTCATTCCCCCAGCTTTCCTTCGAATCCAGTTGACTGCTGCCAAGCCGGTCACTACTGACGCTCTCATTGATGAAGGTTCTGACTTCAACACCCTTCCATATAACCTCTGGATGGATTTAGGCCAATCCACCTTGACACCCACTCACACTAAGCTTAACCCCTATGGTGGCCAACCTTACTCGCTCTTGGGTAAATGTAAGCTTTTGCTTACTATTGCAACTGAGAGCATCCCTCTTCTTTTTTATGTTCTTCCGAACCGCGAAGATGTGGGCAAGGAACTTCTCTTGGGCCGACCTTTCAAGTATCAGGTTCCATGCACTATCAACTATGTTGATCAGCGCATTACATTGCAATTTCCAGGTGCCCATGTAGTTTCTACTTTCAGTAAAGGGGATCTTTCTGCGGGGCCAACGCCAATTCCTCTTCCCACCCCTTCTCAGTCCGATAGTTCCTTATTTCGTCAGTTGCTGCAAGCCCAACATCACCATGCTACTCCTGTTAGTCGCGCAGCAACCGAGTCGACGTCGTCGAACTCCTCCAAAGCCCACAATTTCCTTGTGTTGGGTGGCACGTGCTCTCTTGGAGGCTCAGGGCTATTACCAGGGTAACACCTACATTTGGATTCCCAAACGATCTAACTTCTCATCTATCCCTTTTTCTTGGGCTTCGTCCACCGTTCCTCCAAGCTGCTCGAAGCGCCGAATGTCTTATCCGTGGGTTTCGCATTCCTTCCTACCTCCAGTCACCCCGTCTCATGACGAGCCAGAGTCTACGCCCCATTCCGCTTCCCTTAACCAACCACCTCCTAATAAGAAGTCATTTCCACTACCTTCCTCTGTCTCCTCATCTCCATCTTTCGCTCCGGAACCCCCTCCTGACCCTCTTCTCACACCTTCCCTTGGGCCCTCAGCTTCCTCTGAGGCATGCTCCTCTTCCAATCTCTCTCGGCCAGTCCACCAGTTGGATCAGGCAGCCCAAGCTAAACTCCAACATGAACGCGGGGACCTGGTTCCACCTCATCTTCAGATTAGTTCCACCGCTCTCCTGATCCCCCTTCTGGTCTAAAACCTCTGCTCATTTGTCGCTCTCTTAGTGGCATGGCTGCAGACTTGGCCACGAAGGACAACTCCTCCGACACTACGATTCGATTCTATGTTTACCACCTTTGCGAAATTGTTTGCTATGATTGACCTCAGCCTTGCCGACAATGAGGCACTTGAACTTGCTACTCGATGGAATCCCACGTGGGAGGAGCATGAACATCTCTTCTGCAAAAGTCTCTTGGTGCAGGCTGAGTACGTCAAGACTCTTCCTCAGAAGCGTCTCCAGTCCTCCCGATTAATCTCTTCTTATGCTCCAGTGACCAAATGTGTTGATTCCGCCGAGCTTGCAGCTCTTACCACCAAACAAACCACTTCTAGTCTTTTCTTACGCCTCTGGTATAACCATCGGCTTGAGATTGCTCAGGCTGGCAGTCGTCTGATGACCACTGCCGAGCAACAGCGTGCCATTAGTAACCTTCGGTCTGATCCTACATATCATTCTCCTGTTTCACTCCATGCCATCATTTTGGCTCGTGACCTAGAAGTGCCTTCCAATTTGCAACACCATCCCCTATTTAATAAAATTCTAACGGCGAAAGAACTACATGTGGCTAGTCGCTTTGCTGGTCCATGTCTCCTCACAGATATTACCACTTATTTGTGTGGTTTGGCTATGCGCCCATTTGACCTTGATACATTTGCGGAATTGGAGTATAACCCCAACTTTTACGCTTGGTGGATGTCCATCCTTCCTTCATTTTCCCCGTCCACCTAGTTGTCTTTCCATTTTCTTTGTCCATACTTCATCTTCTTTTTCTTTTTCCTTTCTGTGTTGCCCTATCATCTTTTACGTCCTTTGTCGCTTACCCCTACAAGCTAGGAAGCTTGCTAGGCCTTTTTGTTGCAGGAGGGCAATTGGCAATCCATTTTGGCATTATTTTTATAAAAAGGCAAAGGTATAGTTTGAATTTTATATTTTGTGTGATGGTTAGCTAGAAATTTCTCAAGATGTGGTCTTATCTTTTGATTAAGCAGATGACAGGTTCACAGTTTGAAATGTCTACAATGTCGACATTGATGGCTGTCAAGGATCATCATTATGAGGACAGGGGAGTATTCACTATGGAGCAATGCAAGGAGTTTGGTCTAGAGACCAGCATATGGAGTTTTGGGGCCTTGAAGTTTCGTCAACTTACCAACTTGGAGAATATTGTCAACATGTATCCTAAAATTGGGGAGTTGGTGGCTAAATATGGGCTAACCGACTATATTAGAGCAACCAATGGGCCTATTCACTTTGCCAATTGCTACAACTTTGTTCAAAACTATGATCCTAAGACTAAAACAAGTAGGATGAGCTACTGGGATGAAAAAGAGCAAAAAGTTGGGGAGGTAGCACTTACTTCTAAGCTGATAGAACAAGCATTAGGTCTTTGTCAAGGGTCAAGAGGGCATGGTAAAGCTAGTAAAACTCATCTAGTGGATCAAAGGTGGGAGGGTAAGCCTAATGTTACTACTGGTGGTCTATTGTTCTCTGCCATTGAGGAGTTGGATCTTAGAGCCACTGCACAGGTGTTTCACCATTTGTTTACCTACAACAAAACCAGCACTCGTGCAGGGAGAATACCCAAGGGCTTCATGGAAGATATCTTATCAGACAGGATACTTGATGAGGATTTAAATAAGTTTTGGATGGATCACATTTGTGAATCCCTTGCCAAGGCACATGAGACTCTTCCTAAAACTCCTGAAGGGAGACTCACCACTACTGAGGCCAAGATATGCATGATAAATTATGGTGGTGCACTCAGTAAGGTCATCACCACAGCCTTGGGACTCTTTGAGCCCTTTCAGGTGACACCCGCAGTTGCTGAGATGGGTCAACTGAAGGACAAACGACCAAGGGAGGAACAAGAGCCAAGTGTTGAGAGTTCACTAAAGAAGATGGGTCAAAAAAAGAGTAAGAAAGGAAAATTTAAGACAGAGAACCACGTAGCGATCGAGGAGTCGCTAGAGAATGCACAACACTTGGGGGAAGCTCTCCACAAGGAAAAGGAGAATCAAGCCACAACCATACAGGAATCATCCATTAAGGACATGAGAGGGAAGGAAGCCTCCACTCCACAGGAAGTTGAAGAAGACATTGCTAGGAAACCTGGAGATTCTGACAAAGGAAAGGGAAAGACTCAAGGAAAACAATCGGTGATTGGTCCAGGAGATTTTCAAATGCTCATGACCACTTTACAAACCATGCAAGCCCAGATAAACATGTTGGAACATGGTAGACAGAATGAAGAAATTACAGTCACTTCTAGTGTAGAGAAGCTGCGACCGGATGAGACTACCACTAGTTCAAAAGTTTGCACAAGAAGGACATCAGCGAATTTGGATGGTCTTACCACATTAGAGCTCTTATGTGAAGAGTTGAAACAGGACAAGGATCAAGCAATTCTGGAAAAATTGGAATTACAAAAGAAGTATGAGGCAGAGAGATCATCTCATCAAGAATTTTTGAAACACTCAGCCCAGCAGTTACACGACTTACAGACTCAGATTGTGGAGAACAATAAGGAGATGGAGGGGCTAAGGGAATAGTTGCAAGAAGTTGAGGTCCTGAGGAAAAGGGAAGAAATTCTCTGTGCCCAGGTTGCAGATCTTGTGGTTCAGTTAAAGGAGGAAAAGGCAAGGACATCAACTCTCACCAGAGAGTTGTCAGAAGCACATCGGACTCAGACACAGATGAAGATAGCCTTTACAGGGTTGCAAGATACAATTGCAATGAGTCTGACTACTGCTGTCAATCAAGTTGAGGAAAAAGCTAACAGAGCTTACGAGGAGATGTTACAATAGCTACTCACAGACTTGGCTCATTCCCTTCACAAGGAACGCCAGTTTAAGCTTCATGCAACTGCCTATCAACATGCACTATCATTATAGCAAGGGCTTTATCATCAGGCCATTTGCACTTTATCATCCAAAAGCACCAATGATGTGGAGGAACTCAAAGCTCAGTTGGGAATTGCTACCGGTGCCTTAGCCGCTTTTGACCAGGGTAAGGAGCTCATGTTGTTGACCTCAGACCCAACTAGCAGCCAGATGATTGATCATTTGCATGACATGGGCTATAATGATCGAGAATTGAGGGATGTAGAAATGATGCAGCCAACATCTACTGAGCCATGTGACTTACAATATGAGACACTTGTTGAAGACCCTATTGCAGTAGAGCCTTTTGAAGATATGGTTCCTTCTGAGGATTATATGGATCCTCAAGATTTTGCTGAGCAGGAAGATGGAGCTACTGAGGAAATACAGGTACCCCCAACAGTGTCGGACAAGGAACTTGAGGTCCAAGAGTGCTTTGATAGGATGGTTCAAGTTCTTAGGGCTACCCCTCAGGATGTGCCAGAGTATTCCATTGACATGCAAGGCATCGAGGCACAGAGAGAGGATCTAGATGAGCCCATTAAGACCTATCATGAGAAGCAGACGAGGGAGGAGACCATCATTTTTTATTTCAATGTCTATGGAGATGCCAAATTCAGAACACCCTTACCAGTCAGTACAGTGCAAAAGCTTATTAAAGTGGGAGAGAAGATTGCTAAGAAGTGGTTGAAGAAACAGGATAGGTTGGCTTTGAAAGGAGCTTGTAAGATTCCCAAGGAGAAGAACAAGAGGGAGTATCTCACCGAGAAGCCACGAGAGGTGTGGAAGCTTCAACCAGAATGGTGATATCCTATCCTTGAAGCGGATGAAATGGCCCATTCCGCCTTTTGCTACTCAAATCGGAAGACAGATGTACTCCATTGCCCCTATCCGAGAAGGTATGGCATAAACTATGATGCTGAGAAGCATGGTAGGCATAACTTTCCCAAAATTCCCAATATCAATGCTCCGCATGAGAGTGATATCTATCACTTCGAGTTGCATGATCTGCTACCCTCTTTTGACAGTTTCCTTAAACTCTACTCAAATTTCCCCGATCCTGCCTTCATAGTCACTTGCAATTATCTCCGCCTCATAGTCAAGCTCTTACAGTAGCCACCGACTCCCTATGAGGATGGCCTGCCACCCTTATTCTTCAACATCAACACAGGGATTGACCGCATTGCCATGGCAAGACTTCTTCTTCGAGCTGTATTATTCCCCTCTTACTACGTAGCCTTGCTTGAGGATATGGTGGATAGCAGATTTGCTCGGTGTACCCATCCTTTTTATTCAGAATCACCCATTTATCACCGAACCTTTCTTAAGCCATATCTTTTGAGCAAAGGGTGTCTTTCACTTACCTTGCAGCCACTTCCTGAGGAGTGACTCCCTTGTGCATCACATGATGGGGAAAAAAAAAAGAGAAAGCAAAAAAAAAAGAAAAAATTATATATATATATATATATATATATATATATATATATATGCACTCACATGCACTGCACTGCACCTAGGGGTCCTCAAGTTGGATGCGTCCAGTGGCTTTGGTCGGCTGGCTCCGTCTCTAACCCCCTAGCCCTTTTTCCATTTCCCCACACATTTTCTTAGGGCACAACAAGGTCAGGACATACCTAGGGAGTCTCGGCTCACCTAGGTTAGACCTGTCTCCCTGAGTCACATGCACTTTTCATTTCTACTTCATTTATCTCAATAATACCACATCACCTGAGGTCACCTACCACATGTGGTTGATCCAGTGGAGAACCATGCGCTTCAAGAATTCCTTTATCTATCCCACTTAGGTTTCTCCCTTGCATCTTCAACAACAACCTTTTTTTTCTCAGTACCTACCATTCTTTCCATCTTCATCAGATCAAGCTCCCTTGCTTCCTCATCATCGAGCATCATCATCAACAGAAGCACCCATGGAGAAGTCTTCTACCTATGTATTAGACTATGTATGCACGTGCACACACTATAGTATTTGCACCATAACCTATTCATGGTTTTGGGTCCTCAAGTGTGGGACAACACTTCAGGCTTGCCTGGAGTTCGACCCATCTCCCAAACCAACATCATCATATGTCCTGTGCACGATCAGAAGACTAGCACTTTTCCCCTAGGGAGTGACTGCACGTGAGGTTTTACTTTGCAGGTATTCGAGTTGTGGAGAATCATGCGCATCACTTCTACATCAACATTGCATCTCCCATCTTCTACGACCTCTATTTCATTTTCCAATGACCATTCAAGTTCTATTCATCAGAAGGATCAACAGTCAAGTGTATCTTCAGCATAGCCAACTTTTACAGGATTTGTCACCAGCAACACCATCAGTCTCACCATCTACCACAATTTGAGCAACATCATTTGTACCACCCGCAGCAGGCAACATCCTCATCTTCAACAACCACCGTTCTTCATCAGCCACATCCATTTCTTCTCCATCAGGACTACTACTTGATCAGGACTGTTCCCAGCATTCCGCGTCTTCGGTGCAAGCTACAGCATGCTACCTACGACGTGAGTGCCATGGGACTGGCACTCGTCTAGGGGGAAAATAATGTTAACGGTATTTTGAGAAGGCTGCAGAAAGTGCAAGTGCTGGATACTATTATTTGGTGGATTACTATTTTGTGGAGCTTCATTGTATTACTTTGGGCACTTGTGTATTACTTTTTACTCATGGACATCATCAGACTATCATGGTTGTATTATTTTGTGAGAGCCGGGCTCACTCCCGTGCACATTGTATTTATCACCCGTAGTTGTATTTGTCGCACCCGCATGTGTTGCGTGGGTTGCGCACATGTAATTGTGATTAGAATAGTGTAGACTTAGTCTATTTAGGCTAAGGTTCAAGCATGTTTCAAGGATTGACCGGCCTAAAGCCCATTATGTGGGTAGGATGCCCAAAGAGGGTCAAACCCTAATTCACAGTTGTGGAAACCCTAAACGCAAAAGGGGCGCAAACCCTAACCCTAACCCTAAACGCAAAAGGGGCGCAAACCCTAACCCTAACCCTAATTCTATGTCTATATAAGGGTGGGAGGTCTCAGTTGTATTCACCCCCTTTGGCACATTCATGCTGCGGAAGCTCTGTTAGTGCAACCATTCAATCTTTCTATTCTATCATCTTGCTTCCATTGTGTTGAGAGTGACTGAGAGGGAGAGAGTGAGAGGTGTGTTGAGCGAGGGACTGAGGGAAGGTGAAGCTCTTCGTCGTCTTCTTGCTTTTCTCGTCGTCTCTACTAGCTCTTCGACTCATTGGTGTGCTTGGTGGTGGATGCGAAGGAGCGAGTAATGGTAGTGTGAAAGCACACTATGTAGAGACTTGATGTTGAGCTTGAATCTTCCTTGCTCGGGGTCGTCGATCCTTCTTCAATCTTCTCAGGTCCTTCCCCTCCTTGATTTGGTGCTGGGACAGTAGATCAGAGTGGCAGTGGGTTGCTCCAGGTGGCAGGAGAGAGAAAATGATGAGATTTTTGAGCTTTGATGAAACTGGCTATGGCTGACAGTTTAGGGTTTCAGACAGGGGCCTGGTTTTTTGCAGATTGCAGGAGCTGTAGTTGATCATTTTGAAAACTTTTTTTTATGGAAATGAATCTTACTTCAAGCTCTTCAAAAGCCCTATCCTCCTCGTCAAGATCGCAACGTGTATGGCGCGCGCAGAGCAAACGAATAGATCAGGCGCAGATTTCGTCAGCAGCCATGAATTTCAACAATGCTAGAGCGTAGATAGACCAATCTCAGTGTTTGAAGTGACAGGAGGAATGTATGTCTAGAAGAGAGCTTATGAAGATATGCTCTATAGAGAGAGATATAAAGGCTCCATGGAGGGTTTGTCCTGCAAGTCACAGTTGAAGACTATGGCAGTGTGACTGAGAATTTTCACAATGTTGAGCTTCAGATAGCCAAATGTCATGGATTGATGTGATATAGGGAAGCTTTGTGAGTTGGGGAACACTTTTCCAGAAGGAAGCTCCAAGAGATTTGACCTGTGGAGTGAGATATAAGCGACTCAATCTGACAGGGTGCTTCTGGCTATGGCTGCCATGGAAGCTCAAGTGAAGGTAGAGTTGGGAGATGAAGTCATGGGATGAAACTGAGCTGACCAGAGATTAATATGAGCTGAGAGAGCTGAGATGAGCCATGCCCGATTGGGCTCTGACACCATGTTGTGAAACACGGATCTAGAGCATGGCTATGGTGGTTCAAAGACGAGAAGAGAACTCATGTAGACATAGACTCAGACACTGATTGTCACACAAGTGAATTAGGTTTCAAGATTGAGACTTGAACTCATAAACAAAATCTTGTGTGTTGACAATGACACTGACACTTTACTGGAAAGAAAAGAGTACTATCATTGCATTAAGAAAAGGAAGCAAGTACAATGCTTTATAAAGTAGGAAACTACAGTAGGCACCAGTGTGCATATGGGATAGGTAAGCCTACATGTCCTTAGCCCTGAAGCTCCATACAAAGAGGCTGTTAGTGAGTGTGATTGTTGAATCTCAACAAGAATGACAGGGTGTAAAGAGGAAAAATGTCATGTGGTAGGTGTAGAACATGATTGTCATATCATATCAGCATTCTGAAACAATAAAGGAGCATTCACAAGGAAAAACATCCAATTGGCGGGATTTTCTTCAAAAAGTAAGAACTTGCAATCCGTTACACGGAACAGGGGACGGTAAAAAGGAAAAATGTACAGTTTAAAGGGATAAACATGAGTGTAGGGTGGAATTTGAGTTTTGGTGAATGTAGGGGTTGTTCACATGGAAAACGACCAAAACACCGTTTCAAAAGAAATAACCATGCGAACCGCTACTAGGAAAGGTAGACAAGGGTGGATGGATGGGCAAGGGACCCATCAAGGGAAAATAAAGATAGGGGATAGATGCAGATTCTGTGAATCACAAATGCAAGATGTATGCTTGGCATACGCGCAGGGATGCGTCCCCACTGTTAAAACCTCACTGGGTAGGGGTAAATGACACCGCATGAACACAAGACGAGTCACTGGATTGTACTTTAACATCCCCAACAGCGACCACCACATGCAAAAAGAAGGTGTAGGTTGAGAAAAACTTGGCCCGTTTTGTAGACGGTTGAAGGGAACCGTCATTGTTGATGCAGGAAGACAAGAGCCATCGACAGGAGGTACCAGGGTGCACCACAGAACACATCCAGCATGGCAAGGACCATGCACCAACGCCCAGGGAGATAGCTTTGTTGGTAAAGTCCATCGATTCAAGTGTCGATGACGAAGAATAGAACTCTCAGCTCATGGGCACTCAAGAGCATGATAAAATAGTCGCTCACCCCATGACACCCATCGCTCAATGAGTAAGCATGAAATCCCATAACTCACACCCGGTTTAGAATGAACAAGGGAAAAATGATTTGGAGGGAGCATGCCAGTGTGCACAATTGATGGTGCATTCGTGCATTCCACCCGGTGTCGGCATACGGTGCGAGAAGGAAGGCCAGGGAGCCTTGTCGTGCAGTTTGGTGACTTCAACTTGGTCATTAGCTCTGGGGTAATAGGGGGTGGACTTGCGATGGCCGATCTTATACAGTTCTGTCAACTGCTCCATAATCTTGTTAAGGAAGTGTGTACCTCTATCACTAACAAGCTCTAGGGGACTGCCAAAATGGGTGATGATATTCTCGTACAGGAACAATGCCACGCTATTGCCATCGTCCCGCTTTAGATCTTTTTCTTCACACCACTTGGTGCATAATCTGTACAAAATCAATCCCCCACTTCTCGAACATCTTTAGGGGAAGAATAGGCTGCAGTGGCATGGCACTTGTTTTGGTGGGTTTTCCCATTCACGCTGACAAGCATCACACCGTTTGTAGTAAACATAGGCATCCTTGTGGAGGGCCAGCCATCAGTATCCTATGAGCAGAGCCTTTTTGGCTGTTGCTTCTCCTGCAAAGTTTCCTCCACATGGCTTGTCATGACAAGCCTTAAGAACAATCTCGATCTCGTCTCCTGTAACACATCTTGGAAAGACTTCATCCTTGCCTTTCTTGTATAGTAGGGGGATGATTCCAACAGAAGCTTCTTCTTCTCATGGCTCGAGATGCCAGGGGGATACTGTTGGGTTGCCAGGAGGTTGGCTATGTCTACGTACTATGGGGTAACTATTTCAACTAGAAACATGGAAGCATGAAGAAGTTTTGGATCATCTTACTCTTCTTCATCATCACTTTGAGGGATTCACGAAAGGTGATCAACCAGGACATGAGAGCAACTGAGTTTGGTAACCATTTCAAAGTCAAACTCTTGAAATAGAAGGAGCCATCTCATCATGCTTCCCTTCACATCTGCCTTGCTCATCAAGGAGGAAAGGGCCTCATGATCCACATAAAATTTGAAGTGAGTTGACAGTAGATAATGTCGGAACTTCTCGAAAGCAAACACCATTGCTAGACACTCAAGCTCTGTCACTGTGTAGTTTCGCTCTCTATCAGGTTACTTTTCGGCTTGCATAATAAATTGGTTGATCTAACTTAGAGGGGCCCTTTTGGCATAAGATTGCACCTAGGCCTTCAATTGATGCATTAGTGTGCACATGAAACTCCGTCCAATCAGGAGGCTGCAGGATGGGTGCTTCAATCAAACATTGCTTCAGGGTGTTGAATGCTTCGTCACAATCATTTATCCATGTAAACTCGGTATCTTTTCTTAGGAGTTTATGCAAAGAGGCTGCCTTCATTGCAAAGTGTGCAATGAACCTTCTATAGTAGTCCACATGGCCAAGAAATCCTCTCAATTTATTGAGGGTTGTTGGTGCTATCAGTGCTGCAATCTTCTCAATCTTCGTCGGGTCTATTGCAATCCCTTGTGCAAAAACAATATGGCTCAGAAGAACTCATGATGAGATGTGAAAAACACATTTGTCAAGGTTGAGAGAAATCCCATACTCTCGGCATCCGTCAAAACATTGCTCTAGGTGTCCCCAATGCTCACGAATTAGGTTATAGACACAGAAGTCATTAAGATACACCTCAATGAAATCATGCAGATGGTTCTGGAAGGCAGCCATCATTACTCGTTGGAATGTAGCAGGAGCATTACAGAGGCCAAACGACATCACTCTGTAAAAATAGGTGTCCCATTCTATTGTGAAGGTTGTTTTGGATTGGTCTTCTTTTGCTATCTGTACTTGATTGTATCCATTAAAACCATCTAAGAGGGAATAGAGCTCATGGCCTGCCACTGTGTCCAAAAGTTGGTCTGTGAAAGGGATAGGGAAATTATCCTTCTTCATCTTGGATTTCAGCTTCTGAAATTCCACACATATTCAAAGTTTCACGTTCTTCTTGGGTACGACCACAATGGGCAAAACCTATTCACTGTTAGCCACGGGATAAATGAGCTCAGCTTCAAGGAGCTTCAACAACTCTGTCTTCACCAGGGCTGAGTAGTTTGGGTTCATTCGCCTCTGACGTTGCCTTACTGCTTTGGCATCTGGTTCAAGGCTAATGTGATATTGAGAGACTATGGGATCAATCCCCTTTAGATCTTTATACGACCATGCAAACAGGTCTAAGTTTTCCTTTAATAGGTCTTGCATGACCACTAGTTCTTCTTCTGGAAGATTTAGACCCACTTTCATGTGACATTCAGTACTGTCAGCATCCAGGAACGTCAATTTCCTTTCACCTTCCACTTCACGGATAAATGTCCCACAGATTGCTTCTAGGTAGATATCTAACTCCTTCAAGGGAGTGGTCTCATCTTTTGATGATGCATTACTGGAACTACTATTGTCTTTTAATGGAGGCTTACCTCGCTCTTTGAGAGGCTGAAAGGGTATCATTTAGTTTTCAAGTTTGGGTTGGAGACAAGTTACTTCTTGACTCAAGAATTCATCTTTTGAAGATGCATCCAAGAACGTCACATATAATAGGAACTTCATGTGTTCTATTTGAGATTCAGGGACGGGGGTTGTTGGCAAGGTGCATTGTCATCATCTTCTTTAAAGAAGGGTAACTTTGGACCACAAGAGCCAATGCCGAAGGAAGGCTTATTCTTCTTAATCCATTTCTTATAAAGGCTTTACGTATGACATGATTCCTAGATCAGTCCAAAGGGTATCACAATCATTTTGTCAAATAAAAAGGAATCTTTTGCTTTTGAGGCTTCAAGAACGTCAGGAATGTCTTCCTCATCTTTGCCTTCTATGATAGATCCTTCTAGCTCGCTTTCATAATCTTCATTTGCATTATCACTTTTTTTCTCTTCAGGTCTGTTTCTACATCTATGGGTGCTCTTTAAAAGAATAACAAGCTCTCTGTTATGTCCTCTACTTCTGCTTCTGTCTCTGACTTTGCGACTGCCATGTAATAGGGAGAACAGTACATCCATGCTTCTATTTCACTGTCAGAGGTGATTTTAGAAGTCAATTTGGGTTTAGGTAGGAGGTATTCTCCCATGGACAAAGACTTTGCTTCCCTCAGTAGTTGGCTTATAGTGTCCATTGTTAGGGGCTGTGCCTCTGTTTTTTTCAGAAAGATCTGTTTGACAGCCTCTTCGTATCCTAATGTACCATCGATTACTTCATTGGAGGATTCTGTTATGACTTCGATGGATGTGGATCCATTGCCTTTTTGTGATCCATACAATTTCAACACCACTTTATTGGGTCCTCTACCTAGGGTTAGGATTCCTTTGAACTAGTCCGTCCTTGCTCTTACTTTGAAAAGCCAAGTTCTTCCCAACAACAGAGGGTATGAGGTCCCGTAAGAATTTGGTTTGACCACCAAATATGTCAGCCAATAGTCTCTTCTAGCAAGGGTTATTTTTACGTATGGGAGGATACCCAACAGTTTAATTCTGCTTTGGTCTGCCAATTTGATAAGCCACTGTGTAGGTTAAATTTCTTGCAAACCTAGATCCTTCATTGTTACATCCATCATTATGTTTACTGATGAGCCTCCATCAATCAATGCATCTGCAATAAAGCATCCTTCTATCCATATGCCAATCTCTGGGGTTCCAGGATCCAGGAAGGTGTTAGCCACATCTACTTCCTTCATGGATTCTCAGGCTCTGTTGGACTTTGTTGTTGTTGGGAGAGAGCAATCCTTAGGCTGCGCCTTCTTGTCAAGATGCTTTTGAATCTTTTTTGGTAACTAGGAGACAGCATTAGCAACTGTCGGAATGTTAGGTTTGGTTTAAAGGTGTCTAGGTCTTTGACCAGATCATACTCTTTGATAGGATCCACAGGCTTTTCCAATCGACTAGGCAATGGGGCCAGTCCCACTTTTATCTTCCATTTTTCTTCTAGGAGTGGCAACATTTATGCTTTTTCTTCCTGAGGAGGTACTTTTGCATCCTCTATTTCCTCGACCTTTGGTCCTGTCTCTATCTTTGTAGCTCTCTATGGCTCTGTAGTGCTTTGTGCTACATTTTTCTGGACTGCATTGTTCTATTCTTCTCGAGGAAGGTTAAACTTCACAGTCTTGTTCTATTCTTCTCGAGGAAGGTTAAACTTCACAGTCTTGGTAGAAGGAACGTTCTCTTTTGGAACTATGAATTCTCCTTTCTTTGCATGTGTTATGGTGGCCACTTCCAGTTCCACCAGATTGGAAGTAGGTTCTTGGGTCTTCTGTTGGGTATCAGAAGTAGATTTCATAGGGGTTTGACTTGGATAATCTTTTGAAGTATGGCCTTCTCCTTTGCATCAACTACATAAGGGCTTGTAATCCACAAATCTTCTAGGGTTTGGACAATTCGGTGCAATATGACCCTTTTTTCCACATATATAACATTCCACCTCTGATCTCAGACTGTCGTCCTCTGTAACTTTGAGAGGGAAAACTCCTTGGACCAAAATTAGGACCAAACTCCCTAGGCTTTGGTCCAATGTCTTGCGTTGTCATTTTGGATTCCAGCAAGTTGAATCTTGCGTCTTTATCTTTCTTTCTTCATTTGTGCATATATTTCAGAGAGCAGATATCCTCTATATGGTTCTTCCTCAAACAATATGAATTGAAGGCTCCAGGAATGGTTGGTTTTTAGGTACATTCAGTTGCTAAATATCCTGCTTGATGGCACTTTCCGCATCATGTATTTGTTAGAGAGTGAACTAGGGAGAGAGAAAGAGGAGAGAGATGACTACAGAAGAGAGAGAAAGATTGCAAGAAGAGAGAGAAGAAGAGTGACGAGGAGAGAGAAATACTAGATTTGGGAGAGAAAGACATAAAAGAGAGAGAAGCCATGGAAGCTGTGAGCAAGATGGGAGAGAAGGACAGTAATTGTATTAATGTGTCAAAAGATATGAAAATTTACATTTCCTCTCCATTATACCAATGTCAATGTGACATGGCATAATATCAATATTATTTACACTAAGTCCTTATTCCCAGCTTCTTACAATCCATCCCTTCACAAAAGTTTTTGTCCTCAAAAACAAACTTGAAAGATTAGAAAAATATGGATAGAACAGAGTACTACTCTATTTTTACAGCTTTACAAATGGAAAAATGAATGAAGTATGACCAACCATATGGACTTAAATTGAAGAACAAGAGTAGGTCTCAGCTATATACATGATCTGGAATACTTCAAAAGTATATGGAGCCATAAAATCTTCAACAGATAATCTCAAAATGAAGTAGACAGCTTGCTAAGTAAACAGACCCTGCTGGACCAAATCTGCCATAACTTCTAGTAGAAGTGTCCAAATGAGGCGTACCATATATCAAAACGGAGCTCTTGAAGAGTAATTTAAGCCCATGTAGATAGATTAATTCTAAAAATTAGGCACGATAAAAAACTGTTCTAAAATAGCGTACTGTCCTGATCCTGTTTGCATAATCACTAGCTCCATAATCAATATGCTTCAGCCCACCAATGTATCCCTTAAGAAAGAAAACTCATCCAATATAGAATCAGGCCCCCAAGAAGCTTCCTCAGGCGGTAAACCTCTCCATTTGATCAAATATTCCACGATAGAATGAGATCGAAGCTTCTTCTCATGCTGACCTATAACAGCCTCTAGGATGTACTGAATAAGACCTTCTTTATCAATAGGTGGCAGCTCATCAACTATATCCACTGGATCACCATAAAAAGGCTTGAGCTAACTAACATGGAAGAAATTGTAAAATTTTGTGGAAGATGGAAGCTCTAATCTGTACACCAAGTCTCCAATTCACTTAAGGATCTGATAAGGGCCATAAAACGTGTGGGCAAGCTTATTACTAGATCCATCTTTTAATGTAGAGTACCTGGACTTGGGCACCTTCAGTAAGACCAACTCTCCTTCTTGGAACTCTAAAGGACACCTCTTCTCATCAGCATGCATCTTCATTTGGTCTTGAGCTTTCCTAAGATTCATCTTGCATTGCTGAAGAACAGTTTGCATTCTTTCTAACTCTTCCTTCCCATGAGGATTGATCCTTTCATTAAAGATGACTGTGGGTAAGGGCTGGAGCCCCAAGAGAGACACCAAGGAAATAGGGTTTCTACTGCAAGAAAATCTATCTTGTCATCATCAACAAGCTTTTTTATTAGGTTTTATATGATCATAACGAAGAAAAGAACACCAGGCACAACAAATCTTCATGCAGCATCATGTAGATCTCCCACGGATTTGATAGAATCAACCATAATCTTCATAATCTTCATCAAAAGAACAAAGAACACAAAGGAATACACCATCTTTGAATGAAAATCAATCACATATTATTCATCTTCAATGTCTTCATAGTTCTCTCTCTCAATCTCTCATATACAATTACACTGTTTTGATAAATTTGACTATCTCTGACTCTCTCTCTTTCTCTTCATCAATAGTACATCATATCCTCACTACAATAATCAATAATCACACATAATACTCCTCTCTTGGTCATGGATACACCTTCCAAAAGGTATGTCTGATATGAAGAGTCACCAGAGACTTCATAGTGTCCTGTGAGATCTGTCTTTTGTCACTGTCTTCTGTCACCTTCTGTGAATCTTCAACAGTTACTTCTTCACTTCAATTAGCTTGGATAGAGCTTCCATTCATCCTTTCCTAAGACAAAAACACTTCCCAAAATATCCACACATCCATCATAACACTCAACAGTAACAACAGAATAGAACCACAGAGCAACAGAAGTACAGAACAACAGAGCTACAGAAGCTTACAGAACTTCAGAGAAGATCAATAGAACCCATAAAAATCATAAAAACCAAAACAAAACCAATTCAATCTTTCATAAACCTCTTCACACAACTTCAATCATCTCTCAAAACATTCATTCAACCATCTCTACTATCAAAATAGAAACAAAACAGAAGAAAACATAAGAAAATCAAACCTTACAGAACCAAACATCCTCATCAAAAACCATCAAAAACCCTTCAAACTTATCCAAACCTTTCCAAACACTTCGAAATATCTTCAAATTCAAACAATCAGTCATAAAAAACAACCATTTATCATAAAAAACAATAAAAAATCAGCCCAAAAACCAACATATTTCACACTCAACATATCCCCACACTTAGAAAGGAAGCGTCCTCGCGACCTCAGGAAAAAATGAATAAAAGCTCTAATCTCTTTGCTAAAAAATCTTCAATCAGCACAATGTACCAGCTACAATCACGACCCCAACATCAGCTTCATAAAACCTATATAATATGTTTCTTCCAAATCTTCAAACGGCAACTTCATCCAACTAATAAGTAACATCATCAATCTTCACAGCTCCATCTTCATCAGCTCCTCATCCACAAAGAAAAACAACAATACCCAATACAAAAAATACCCATACACAAATATAATCTGAATGGCACAACTCCTCAAAAATGTTGAAGAGAAAGAAGAAATTTCCATTAAAAAGAAGAGAGTGGATATAATCAAGAAAACCCTCCTAAGTAGGATGAAGGTATTTCTTCTTAAAATGCAGACTAATTTTAAGATGGTCCAAGGCTTTGTTTTCATCCACAAAGTATTGAGGTACATTTTGGAGGAATTGTAGGCAACACATCCTTTCCAATAAAATGATGAATCCGGTAGGGAAGGCCTGTGCAAAATAATATAAGAGATCCATTTGAGCAACTGCTACATCCTCATTTGGATTAATCAGCATCTGGGGGATACCCTTGCAAGTATTCAAGTGTGACTGATGATGCATGAACGCAAGATACCAGCAAAAGTGAGCAGCAAGACAAACTGTGGTATCTCCAGAAGTACCATGTACCCTAGCAAAGTGGAGGTAAGAATTGGAACACGCTGTAGAAGTATCCCAGGACCCTGGAATGAGAGGTTGGATATCCCTAGATCGAAGAGGCTGGATATTACATTAACCTTCCTCCCCAAACAGTGCTGGATATTTGATTTATGAAAGACACTTCTGAGGCGGCGAGGTTCCAAAGCAACATCCTCCAAAGGTGGATGCCAAGCATATCCCTTGCACCAAGACGTCTGCTCATGATAAGTTCGTAAACTCTCTGCTAACAGAAGCTCAACTGAATATACATACATCACTGCCTCATGGGAAATCAAGTCATCCACAAATCTGTCAAAACCATCTCGTAAGAGATCCGCAGGCCAGAGATTGGACAATCCATCCTCTAGAGGCTCTAAATCCACATTGCTCAAAGAGATATATAAGGAAAACCTCTGTTGATGATATTTCACCCAAAAGGATGGAGGAGGTGACACCAATTCAGTATAACGGACAAAATCATTCTGCACACAATCCATCGCTGCTGAAGGCGATCAACCTTAGTTGAGAACCCATCACAGAGCTTAGCCTTATGTTGCAACTGATTAAGCTCCTCTTGGGATGACACAATAGAAGATACAGTAGTAGGAGGGGAAACAGAAAGTGCATCCACCTTCTGATTAAGTGTTTCAATGAGTTTTTGTTGGGACTCTACAGTGTCCTGAGACTGCTGGAACTGACCCTCACTGGTAGCAAGCTTACTAGCCAAAGTGACCATCTCTGCAATGGTAGAATTCTTCTCAAGCATCAAAGATGCATTCTCTTCCTCTAGTTTAACAACCTTAGCTTCTAGCTCCTGAATAGTGACCTTCTGTGAATCCATTAAGGCTATGGCAGTAGTCATCTGATTGTGGATATCACTGAGGGTAGCCCTTTCTGAAGATAGATCCTCCAATGCCTTACTCAATTGACTAGTGAGGGAATCCACCTTCTCTTGCATGGAAGTGTAAACACTGGTGTACAGTGTCTGAAGACAGGAAGTAAGGGAAGTTTCTAGAGTAGACTGGACATTGGAAACCATTTGTGGAAGCATGGGTCCAGCTAAAATGGTTTGTAATGAGGAAGGGATCTGTGAATCTAATTTTCCTTCCTTTTGAGCGGCAAATAGATTATTACAGGAAATGAATGAAGGAAGGGCACTGCAAGACACAGCAGGAGTGGATGCTTGCACTAGTGGATCTTGGACAGAAGGATTGGAAGGTCCCTTTGTGCAAAGGCATTTCTTTCTAGAAAAAATAACAGGCAACTCCTCATCTTTTGAATTAAGCTGCATGGGCCTAGGAGAAGAAACTGATACTGTAGGCTGCACTGGTAAAGGAGTTGGATCTGGCACTGGAACACCACTAGGAGGAGGTGCAAAAGTAAGGATCCTCTGTAGGAAGGCACCATAAGAAACAGTACTATTTTGACCCTTCTTAACACACTGGAAATGCTAATCCATCTTAGATAACAGGAAACTTGCCTAGTTGAATTTAGCTCCCTCCAGAATCTTCACAGAAGCTGTGAATAATTCTTTTGACAGGTATTTGGATGCAGCCTTTCCTAACATGAACCGGTCCTAGAGGAACTGACATAACTGCTTCTAGACTGGAGAAGAAATGTGGGCAACAGACACCCTTGAGCTATTAATGAGCTGGTTAGGAGCAAGGGGGTGGAAGTTTCCTTCTTCATTAGTGTGACTATCTCCTCAGCCGTACCACTGGGCACAAAGGAAGCAGATAAGGGCAAACATAATGCTTCACTAATATTGGCTACTAATAAACAGAATGTCCGATTGTAAGCCAGGCCAGACTGGTTTTTGTAAGAAGCAAGGAAAGAATAACACAGCTTCTCATCCATAGGTGGTAAAGTGAGAGCCACAAATGGGCGAAGGCCAACTCGTCGAATACAATCTGCCTCTAACAGAAGAGAATAGTCATGGACAGCAAGAGGAACATGCTAGACCACAATTGGAGTGGTAGAAAGAGGTGCCATTCAGACTATGGTAAAAAAAAAACCCACACACACAACCAAGAAAACAAAAAGAAAACCTGGAAAACCCAAAAACAAAACCAAGACTGAGACCATCGACAGGAAACCGACTAATTGACACGACTGACTGGACCATAACAACTAAAAACGAGAATAAATACCATGTTGACCAATGTCAAATTACTACTCCCACTCCCACATAGCGTTCACGTCCTACAGTGCGGCGGAGTGTGTGAGTGAAACTAACGACTCATTTTTTATTATATAAACAATTAAGCATTGTTCATTATTAAATTAACCCGTTAATGCATGGTGAGTCGACATCGTAACCCAGCCCCACTCAAATTTTGACACGATTGGACTGACTGAATGGGTCTCTACTAATGCAGTTCCTTGTTATAATTAGATGATGTATGGCACTTGCGTGCATGCATGCATGACTTCAGGGGTTGATTTTAATTACAAGTTAATGTGTCTGAAATGCGTGTGCGTGTGCATTTGTGAATTGATTTTAATTTACAACTTATGTGGGTTAGGGTGCAAAGGTGCATTTCAACGGCAGGGGTTCTTTTTACAATTAATGTCCGGTTCATTTTATTTACAAGTTATGAGGTGCAGTCTGTTAATTATGTGTGTGCAACGTTTGGTTGATTTTATTTACAATTAATGTGTGTTATTGTGCAAGTGAGAGGGGAAAAAAAGGAAGGAACATGGTAATGTGTGGGTCTGCCTGCGAAGTCTGAAATCACAACCTCCAAAAGTGGAATGCCCAATCCACAAAAATCCACAAAACAGTCAAACAGTCGACTGCCAAGAGTCGTCCTGTTGGATAGAAAAACAAAAACGAGCTAACACCGTGACCACAACAAAGAACAATGAAACGGATGACTAAAAGAAAAGAAGAAAAAAAATGTATGTCTTGGATTTATTTGGATGTGTTGATTTGTAGGGTGTGTATGGTTTTATATTTGTTTTTGTTTTTGTTTGGGGTTTGTGGTGTTTTTTGTTTGTTTGTGTTTTTAAAAAAAAATTAAACCAAGAAATGGAAATGTTCATGTGATGTTGGGGATTTTCGAAAAGTTTGTTTATAATAAATACATTGTCATGAGATGTTTCCAAAAAGAAATGAGTTCCCAACATTATGTGAATATTTTTTTATTCTAAGAAAATATCCAAAATAGGAAAGAGGGAAAATGTGATTTTTTTGTTTTTTTTATGTTCTTATTCTTTTTTTTGAATTATTTTCTAATTTTTATGTATTTTTTGGATTTTTTCATCAATTTCCATCAATTTAGAAAGAATTTCAGCCAATTTGGAATTTTCAAGAATTTTTTAATAGGATTTTTCAGAAAGAAAAATTATTAAACTGTGGGAAAAGGTTTCAGCAATTTCCAGTAATTTTTCAGAATTTGTTTTGAATTTTTTATGATGTTTTTTAAATTTCAAATGTGTTTAATGGATTTTGTGATTAAAAAATGATTTTCGGGATTTCAAAAAGGAATACCCGAACACACATAAACAGCTGTGTGTGAACGAACGAGCACGCACCACCTCACGGACAAGTCCAAACGCGCATCTCGCGCGTGAACAACCGCAAAGAGACGTGATCACGCGTACACGCATGCGAACGGCCGCCCGCTGATGCAGAGACGCAATAAAAAACCACAGCATGGGTTGCCGTGCGAGAACCACGGGGTTTGAGGTGGTGTTGATGTGGTTTGGCGATGCGGGTGGCTCGCTGCGAGAGGGGGGTGAACAGGGGCTAGGATGGGGGAGGGGGCTTAGGAAGGGGGTAGGGGAATGGGGGCTTAGGGAGGGGTGGGAATGGGGGTTAAGGGAGGGGTGGGAATGGAGGTTAAGGGAGGGGTGGTGGGCGGTGGGGGAAGGGAGGGGAAGGAAGTAGGGGAGGAGAATGGTGGAGGCCCGGTGGCGCACGACGGCAGCGGGCCGGCGAGCGGGGGGAGGCCTGCAGGCGGCGGGTGGAGGCGGCGCTTGGGGCAGCACCAGGGCGGGCGAAGGGCAGGCGGGTGGTGATTCCGCAGGCGGGCGGCTGGGGGGGAAGCAGAGGGCCTGTGGGGCGGCGACGGGAGGCCCAGGAGGAAGAGGAGGAGAAGGAGAAGGAGGGGGGAGGAGAGAGGATGGAGGAGGGTGTGGCGGGGGTTGAGGGAGGAGGAGAAGGAAGGTGGAGGGAATGGAGGAAGGAGGAGGGGGAGGGAGGTAGGTGAGGGAGGTGCTGCAGAAGGAGGGGGTTACGGGGAGAGAGAGGGAGGGGGAGGAGAGAGAAAGAAAAAACAAGAAGAAGAGAGAGATAGAGAGAAGGAGAGAGAGGAGAGAGAGGAGGGAAGGGGGGAAGGGTAGTAACGGACGTGGGAGGGGGGTATAATAAATTTTTTAAGTAATAAATTAATTAATTAAAAGAAAGGCGTACCCCCATCCCGCGTGCATGCGCAGGGCGGGGTAAAAAAATTTACAGTGGCGGGATCAGAAGGGCACCGGGACGTCGGCACGGGGTGCACTTACGCGACCGGGCGTGGCGAGATGCGTAAAATCGAAAATGCGTGCATTCACGCGCGAGACGAGTCCCGCGAGACACGTCAAAATAAAGAAAAATTAATATCTCACAATCCGATCGTTGAAACGAAATGGTCTTAAAATGAAAGATATACAAGACGGCAAGGGGAAGATAGGGGAAAAGGTCAACATGGGGTCCGGGGGGAATAAAGGCATGCACATGCAAAAGAAAACACGAAAAACGGCCTCGAAAACACATACGGGGATTAATTTTGGGAAATCTGTGCATCTGAATAAAGTGTGGGAAGAAGGAAAAATGTGCAGAAGAATGCGCCCGACAACCCTATCATGTCAAAACACAGTTTCGACTCAGATAGGACGCGTTCACATGGAAAAAACGTAAAAAAGGACACACGCAAATACGGTCAGAAATTAATAACAGAAGATCAGTTCACCGAAACAGAAGGCAGCAAAAACGACAAATGTGCGGGGGAAGGGGTTGCATAGGGCTGTCATGTTAAAATGCAGTTCCGATAGGGTTAGGAGGTGTTCACATGCAAAAAAACACCAAAAAGACACTCAAAAATACTTTTATAAATTAATAATTAAAAATCTAGGAGTCAGAATAGGGGGGAGAAAAAAGGAAAAATGTAGGGAAAGGCGTGGTGTAGACACGAGTGTCAAGTCAAACGAGAATTCCGATGCAAACAAGGCAGGTTCACATGGAAAAATGTCAAAAAGACGCACGAAAAGGTCCCGACAAACCGCAAAAATTAATATTGGACAAACGTGCATCGGAATGACACGGAGTAAAAACAAAAAATGTCAGGGAGGAAGGGGAGGACGGGGCTATCACATCAGATCACCATTCCGAAGCAAGCAAGACGCGTTCACATGGAAAACGGTTTAATGCATGCAAAATCTATAAAAAATTAATAACTCAAAAACCATGCATCGGAACAGGGGTGGGTAAAAAGGAAAATTGGACAGTTCGAAGGGATGAACAGGACTGTAAGGCAGATGGGGATGCCGCTGAACGTAGGGTGCATTCACATGGAAACACATCAAAATAAGAGAGAAAGAGAAATGGAGGAGGAACAGCCCCAAGGGAGGGGTGACAATGGATGGTTGGGTGGGGAAGGGATCCCATGAGGGTAAAAGAAAGTCATGGCATACATGCATGATCAAAGTGAGGCATATGTAGGGCGGTATGCCACATAGACGTGCAAGGATGCGTCCCCACACTTAAAATATTAACGGCAAGGGAAATGCATCACGACAACCTACAATTCGACAACTGACTGGACGTGGATAGACTGGACGCTGACATCCCCACACTTAACACCTTAACATACACGTGCAATCAGGAGATAGGGTTAGGAAAACTTGGCCCGTGTGGCAGATAGTCGAAATCGATTGTCAATGTCGCACGTTGTGTCTCAGGCGGCGGCAAGAGGTACCAAGGTATCTTCACATCACACATCCTTCGTGGCACGGACCACGCGACAGCACTTAGGGAGGTAGCTGGTTGAAGGAATCGCAGGAAATTCGTCATTGATGAGGAATATGGCACTCAACTAAAGATCACTCATATGGAATGAAAGAGCAATCACTCACCCCATGACTGATATCACTCGAAGAAATTAGGATGAAAATCCATAGCTCACACCCGGTTTAGGAATTGACAAGGGGGATGGTATAGAGGAGTACGCCAAGGTGCACAGTTGATGGTGCATCAGTGCGTCCAACCCGGCTGGCATAGGTGTAGGCAAGAAGGAAGGCCAGGGAGCCTTACAGTGCAGTGTACAGAACAGGGTGACGTGTCATGTATTGATGACAGAAATCCACCCCATGGATGCATAGAGAAACGGGAACGTACCTTACTCCAAAGATCGTAACGTCCCTCAATCCTCACCTCTCGGTAATTGATTGAAGAAACTCCAGTCACACTCAGCCCACCCTGTGTCTCACGGTCTGTTGAAAGATACAGAGGGCAGTCCGTGCCTTACACCCATTGATGTAATCCTCACGGTCACTTGTGCAAAGGTTGTATGCCTTGTGCGCATTTGATGGTGCAATTGTGCATCTCGCCCAGTGCCAGCATGTGCGAGAAGGAAGGCCATGGAGCCTTATAGTGCAGTGCACAGGGACAGATCGTACTTTGTGCATTGAGAGGCCCATCCCGTGTGTGCAACACTCCATTCGCATATCGTACCTCTCATTTGATTTGAAGGGAAAAGACTGGCCCACCCTCTGTCTCACACTCGTTTTATAGTTACATAGGGCAACCCATACTCACTTCCCCATCCGATTAGGATGAAAGCTCGCGTCACTCAATTGTTTGTCGATGAAGATCACGTCGTCAGTTGTTGAAGAGGCGTACCCAGGGAGGTAGCCATCAGATCGAATGTTGTGTTAGATAGGAACATGGCATCTGCTAGAGGACTGTCAAATGCTCTGCAGAAAGGCACAGGATACAACGTACCAAGGGAGGCAACTTTGGAACTGGATCCTGTGGATGTCAACTAATGAATCCACTTTCTAGACTGCTGGGTGTTGCCACCCTTTCCATAGCCAGCTTCCCGCCCAAGGGTGTTGACCACCTTTTCTTGGAACGAGGCCTGCTATGACAGGGAATTTCTTCCTTTTCTCCCATAACAGTTTGTTGTGTTAGATAGGAACATGGCGTCTGCTAGAGGACTGTCAAATGCTTTGCAGAAAGGCACAGGATACAACGTACCAAGGGAGGCAACTTCAGAACTGGATCCTGTGGATGTCAACTGATGAATCCACTTTCTAGACTGCTGGGTGTTGCCACCCTTTCCATAGCGAGCTTCCCGCCCAAGGGTGTTGACCACCTTTTCTTGGAACAAGGCCTGCTATGACAGGGAATTTCTTCCTTTTCTCCCATAACAGTTTTTTTTTCTTGTTTTTTTTTTCTCTTTTTTCTTGTTTCTTTTTTTTTCTCCTATTCCCGAGGGTGTCTCCACCTTTTCTCGAAGAATAGGTCGGCATGACAGGGACTGAAGTCCTTTTCTCCCATGACCGATATGTATATTTTTTTTCTTTTTCGAATTAAGCAAGGGAATGGTAGAAATACCATTGGTCAGAACCATCCGCACCACTGCCGCTGGTGGAAAATAGAGGATAAGAGAGCAAGGGCGGGAGGTGGGGCTGAGGGGACAGAGGGTTGCGTCCACCTCATCAGGAGTGGCTGAAGAATGGCTATCAGAAGTAGCATCATAAGAGTTACAGTGCCACGCCAATGGGGAAAAGGATGAGGTGTTTGTGATTGTCAAGATCCATAAGGAGGGAAGTACTTCTTCTGGCAATATCCATTGATCAGGAAGGGATCATCAGAGGCATCAACGGTCTACACTTGGACAGAGCCATTAGGGTTGATAGCAAGTACCTTATATGGGCCCATCCACCGCTGTTGAAGCTTGCCAGGAAACTTGTCAAATTGTGAATCATAGGCTAGGACCAAATCACCTTCTCTGAACTCCTTGTGCTTGATGAAGCTGTCATGGTAGGCCTTACGTCGCACTTAAGTGGCTTCCATGCACTGTAAAGCCATCCTGCAAATTTCGTCCAAACATTCCAAGTGCAGGAGACGACGTTGTAGTGACTCACTATCTCCCAAGCGTTCTTTAACTGCCACTCGCAAGGAGGGCAATTCCAACTCAACAGGGAAGACGGCTTGTGTACCATACACTAGCTGGAAAGGGGTCTATCCTGTTGCTGCTTTATGGGAGGTTCTGTACGCTGAGAGGGCCTCTGTAAGTTGATCGTCCCAGTCGCGATGATGTGCAACAATCGTTCTTGTCAGGATCGAGCAGAGGATGCGATTAGGACTTCGACTTGGCCGTTGGCTCGGGGGTAGTAAGGAGTGGACTTGCGATGGCGGATCTTATATAGCTCTGTCAACTCTTCCATGACTTTATTAATGAAATGAGTGTCTCTATCACTTATCAGCTCTAGGGGACTGCCAAAACAGGTGATGATATTCTCATACATGAACAGGGCTATGCTGTTGCCATCATCCCGCTTCAGAGCTCTGGCTTCACACCACTTAGTAACATAATCCGTACATACCAGGATGTATCTGTTCTATTTTCTTCTGGTGGGAGGATCGATTGGGCCGACGAAGTTGATGCCCCACTTCTCGAACGACTTCAAAGGAAGGATAGGTTGCAGTGGCATAGCGCTGGACTTGGTGGGTTTCCCATCCTCGGATAGGCATCACATCGCTTGCAGTAGTCATAGGCATCCTCATGAATGGTAGGCCACCAGTAACTTGCTAGCAGAGCCATCCTGGATGTAGCTTCTCCTGCAAAGTGGCCTCCACATGGCTTGTCATGGCAAGCCTTCAAAAAAATCTCAATCTCATCTCCTGCAACACATCTTCTGAGCACTTCATCTTTGCCTTTCTTGTACAGTGCACCGCCTAACAAGGTGTAGGGGGCTGATTCTAACATAAGCTTCTTCCTTTCCCGACTAGAAATGCCAGGAGGGTACTGTTGGGTTGCCAATAGATTGGCAATGTCTGCATACCAGGGGGTTACAATTTCTACTAGGAATAGGGAAGTATCAGGGGCTCGTTTGCAGTCTGCGGGATATGCGACAGATGATCAGCCAGAACATGGGAATGACCAGGTTTGGTAATTACTTCAAAGTTTAACTTCTGGAATAGAAGGAGCCATCTCATCATTCGTCCTTTCACGTCTGCTTTGTTCATCAGGAAGGACAGGGCCTCATTATCCACATAAAATTTAAAGTGGGTAGACAGTAGGTAGTGGCGAAACTTCTCTAGGGCAAACACCATTGCCAAGCACTCCAACTCGGTCACTATATAGTTCCGCTCTCTATCAGTGGCTTTTCAGCTTGCGTAATAGATGGGCTGCTCCAGCTTCGAGGATCCCTTCTGGCATAGGACCGCACCTAAGCCTTCAATTGATGCATCAGTATGTACATGAAACTCCTTCATCCAATCAGGAGGTTGCAGGATGGGTGCCTCAATCAGACACTGCTTCAGAGTGTTGAAGGCTTTGTCACATTCTTCCGTCCAAATAAACTCTGCATCTTTCCTCAGAAGCTTGTGCAAGGGGGTTGCCTTTGTTGCAAAATGGGCTATGAACCTTCTGTAGTAACCCACATGGCCTAGGAATCCCCTCAACTGTTTGAGGTTGGTGGGTGCTATCAGAGCTGCGATCTTCTCGATCTTTGTAGGGTTTATTGATATCCCTTGTGCAGAGACAATGTGGCCCAACAGAACTCCAGAAGAGACTCCAAAGATGCATTTGTCGGGGTTGAGGGAGATCCCATACTCCCGGTATCGGTTAAAGCATTGTTCCAAATGTCCCCAGTGTTCACGGATCAAACTATAGACACAGAAGTCATCCAAATATACCTCAATAAAGTCATGCAAATGATTTTGGAATGCGGCCATCATGACTCGCTAGAAGGTAGCAAGGGCATTGCAAAGCCCAAACGGCATCACTCGGTAAGCGTAGGTCCCCCATTCCGTGGTGAAGGTTGTTTTGGACTGATCTTCTTCTGCTATCTAGACCTGGTTATATCCACTGAAGCCATCTAACAAGGAGTAAAGCTCATGTCCTGCCACTGTGTCTAACAGCTGGTCTATAAAAGGGATAGGAAAGTGATCCTTCTTTGTCTTGGAATTCAACTTGTGGAAATCCACACATATACGAAGCTTGCCATTCTTCTTGGGTACAACCACGATGGGTGAGACCCATTCATTGTTGGCCACTAGATAGATGAACTCCGCTTCCAAAAGCTTCAGCAGCTCGACTTTCACTAGTGTAGAATAATTCGGGTTCGTTCGCCTCTATCGCTTCCGTACTGGCTTGGCATCAGGCTCCAAGTCAATATGATGCTGACATATTGTGGGATCAATCCCCTTTAGGTCTTTGTAGGACCATGCAAACACGCCCAAATTCTCTTTCAACAAGTTGTACAAGGTTGACAACTCCTCTTCTGGTAGGCTGCTACCCACCTTCAAGTGGCGTTCAGTGCCATCTGCATCCACCAAGGTTAACTGCCTTTCACCTTCTACTTCACAGATGAAGGTCCCAGGGACTGCTTCTAGGTACAGATCCGACTCCTTCAAGGGGGTGGTGTCCTCTTCTGATGTCCCACTAGACCCAACTTCTTCTTTCAGTAAGGACTTAGGTTGCTCCTTGAAATGCTGAAATGGGATCAGTGCTGTCTCGATTTTGGTTTGAATGTTAATTACCTTAGAGCTTGAGGAATCCTCTTCAGAGGATGCATCTAGGAATGATACATAACAGGGGCTCTCGAAATTTTGTTGTGGCCTTGGGACTGGTACTTGTTGACAAGGAGCATCATCATCATCCTTTCTTGACAAGTGTGGATGGGTGCGACAAGAACCACTGATAAAGGATGGCTTATTTTGCTTGATCCACTTCTTATATAGGCTTTGCCTATGGAAAGATCCATTTATCAATCCAAAGGGTACCATTGCCATTCTGTCCCATAGCATGGAGTCTTCTGCTTCTGAAGCTTCTGGAACTCTCTCCTCATCTATGCCTTCTATGGGTGGAGTGATTTCTTTTGTCTTTCTTTCAAAGTCTCCTTCTTCAGATTCATCATCATCCTCTTCAGACTCCAGCTCTGCCTCTGTAGGCACTCTGTAAGAGAAGAACAGGTTCTCTGCTTCACCTTTTGCCTCTGTCTCTGGCTCTGCTATGGCCATGTAACAGGGAGAGCAGTATATCCATGCTTCTATCTCATTGTCAGAAGTGATTTCAAAAATTGTTCCTGGTTCAGGCAGGAAGTATTCACCCATTGATAATGGCTTTGCATCTTTTGGGAGTTGGGTTATAGTACCCACTGTTAAGGAATGTGCCTCTGTTTTCTTGGATGTTCCATCTGTAGCCTCATTGGGGGAGTCATAAGATAATTCCAAGGAGGTGGATCCATGTCCTTTTTGAGCACCATATAGCTTTAGCACCACTTTATTGGGTCCTCTATCCAAGGTCAAGGTTCCTTTGAACCAATCTGTCCTTGCTCTGGTTTCAAAAAGCCATGGTCTGCCTAGTAACAGGGGGTAGGATGTACCATAAGAGTTTGGCTTCACCACCAGATAGGTTAGCCAATAATCTTTTCCAGCCACTGTAGTCTTCACATATGGGAGAATGCCCAAAGGCTTGATTTTCCTCTGATCCGCCAGTCTGATGAGCCATTGAGTTGGTTGCATACCTTGTAGGCCTAGATCCTTCATTGTCACATCCGTCATAATGTTCACTGATGAGCCACCATCAGTCAGTGCATTTGCAATAAAGCAACCTTCTATCCACACGCTAGTCTCTGGGGTACTAGGATCTAGGAAGGTGTTAGCCACATCCACTTCTTTTACAAGCTCTACAGCTTTGTTGGACTTTGTTGCTGTTGAGGGAGCAATCCTTAAGCCATGTCTTCTTATCAGTATACTTTTGAACCTTTTTCGACAACTGGGAGACAACATCAACAATTGCCGGAATGTGAGGTTTGGTTTAAAGGTACCTAGATCTCTGACCAGATCGTATTCCTTAATAGGATCCACTAGCTTCTCCAACCGGTTAGGGAATGGGGCGACACCCATTTTTATTTTCCTTTTTTCTTTCAACAAGGGCATCATGGGGACTTCTTCTGCCACTTGTGGCACTTCCTCCTCTTCTATCTCCTGGACCTCTGGTCCTGTCTCTGGAACTATCTCTATGACTCTCTGTGGCACATAGTGCTCGGTACGACACTGTCAGGCTCTGTTCTGTTCTGTTCTTCTGTTGGAAGATTGAACTTCACTGTTCTAGCAAGAGGATTATTTTCTTTCTGGACAGGTGGTTCCTTCTTCTTTGCACGTGTGATGGCAGCAACTTCCAATTCCACTAAATTGGAGGTAGGCTCTTGGGCCTTGGACGGATTATCAGTAGCATTGTTTTTCACTAGGGCTGGGCTTGGACAATCTTTTGCAGTGTGGCCTTCTCCTTTGCATCGACTGCATAAGGGCTTGTAATCCACTGACCTTCTGGGATTTGGACAATTTGATGAAATGTGTCCTTTTTCTCCGCATCTGTAACACTCCACTTCTGATCTCTGACCACCGCCGGACTGTCTTTCTCTGTAACTTTGAGAGGGAAACCTCCTTGGACTGAAATTAGGACCAAACTCTCTAGGCTTGGGCCCAATATCCTGTGTTGTCATTTTGGATTCCAGCAGGTTGAATTTTGTGTATTTTTCCTTCCTTCTCCTATCATGCATCTCCTTCAGAGAGCAAATATCCTCTGTATGGTTCTTCCTAAGACAGTAGGTGCAGAAAGCTCCATGGACTGTTGGCTTTCATGTACATTCAGTGGCTAAATGGCCTGCTTGATGACACTTACTACACCATGTATTAGAGCGCATCACATCTCTTCCAGCTCCCCCAGGAGTGGATATATTGGCGGTATTCACCTTCAATGTCTGCAACTGCTCTGTAATCACATCCATCAACTCCTTTTTTATATTTGCAACTGAGTTGGATAAATAATCCTCCAAGCTTTCTCCTCTGGAGGCACTGGCAGTATGGTTTTGAGGAGTCTCTGTAATCACTACATAAATAGGTTGGGCTGGTGCAGAGGGGTCTTTGTTTTGATTCTAATTCAGATCTCCTGTTTGAATTGTTGGATGTTGGCTCCAGTTGGTAGGGTTCCACTGTTGTTGCTGATTTGGCATTGGGGGAATTGTTTGGGACCATTGTTGTTGTGGTTGAGCCATCATTTGAGGCATTGATTGTGGCCACTGTGGATTTGGTGCACTGTACTGTGATATTGTGGGCATCTATTAGTAGGGGTAGGGGACAGTCCCTGGGATTGTATTTGGTAGGTACATCATCCCTGGCATCAGAGGAGATGGGACTCCTCTTCCTGGATTCATCGCCAATCTAGCTTCCACTTCATCATACAGTCTTGCACTTTCTATTGCAGCTTGCAGTGTGGCTGGTCTTTGCAGCTCCACAAACTTACGGACTTCTGGTTATAATCCTCTGAGAAACACTCCCTTCTGAATGCCATCATCTAGATTATGGTTGGTCCATCTCTTCAGGATGGATTCCATTTGTGAGACATAAGCTTCTACTCTTTCTCCAGAGGACTGACTTAAATTCATGAACTCCTCTCGCATCCACTCTTCAAAACCTTCACGCCTGAATTTAGTGAGGAAGGCCAACTTCAGTCCCATGTGCCAAAAGTTATTGTTGCTTGTCTCTCATACCACTGAAACGCCGTGCCCTTGAAAGTGGTGGGGAATATTGCTAACCAATGCTCAGGGGTTCTGGCATTGTTAGCCACACATGCTACCATAAACTCTGCTATATAAAGATCGGGGTCTTCATTGTACTCTCCCTTAAAAATTGGCAACGGGACTACATTCGCTGGCCTGTCATCAATATTTCCAGGACGGATCTGGCTTGGAAGTGGACCTCCAGCAGGAGGAGGAAGGGCTTGATGTTCCATTGGGACTTTTGTAAAGAGTTCTGCAAGGGCGTCAAAGGTGGCTTCTCTTGTAGCTTGTTCTCGGCTTTGATTCTTGCTTTCTCTCTTCTCACGTACCTCCAAAGTCATTCTAGTGCTTGTCTCCTGATGGCCTCATTCATGAGGGGGTTGGCTCCACTATGTTGTTAGTGCTCCACAGAGGGATAACAGAAGGCTTCAGTCTCTGGAGGACTCTCTTGCCAACATTTCTTCTACTTCTTCCTTTTCAACGTCTCTGAATTCTGCTTTCATGCCACTGCACAGAGGAAGGTATTCGGTTCTGAAGGTGTCAAAATGCATATATCTAAGCATTGTGGTGGTGCCATCATCATAGTAATGCCAGCTTTTGATGGTTTCAACAGTGTATGTTGTAAAGAACACTCTGTCTACCAACTTCCAGTGGGTTGCCAATTGGACAAACAAAAGATTGTCAGAACACCAAGCATCCCACGTATCTTGCTGTTGAGCGTCTACAAATAAGTCCCAGCTCTATTCTTTCTTATTTTTATGAACCTCCACAGACCAGGACTCCTGAAGCTTCTTGACTATTTCCTACTTGATGATTTCTAGAAATTCTTCAATGAAGGCCAAATCCTCCATTGATACTCATTCTCTCTGTTCTACTCTTCAATTTTGTGGGAGGAACTTTGCAACTGTGATGCAACTTTCTACAGCTTCAGAGGGTAGTGAAAACAGACCGTCTCACAGAGGGACTTCATCAGAATGGCATTGTGATTTCTCCATTGGGGAATGAATCTTTTGTAGAATGTTGCCTTGGCAATGAAGGCTTGCAATTCTTCAACAGTGGGGCAGGAACTCTATTATCCATTTATTTACTTCTTTTTCCACAGTGCCACTTCTTCCATTTTAAGCCTCTGTTTGTGCTTGTTGATGGCAGTTTTCCCCGAGCTATGCACCAAAAACATGGAGCCCTAAGAGAGACACCAAGGAAATAGGGTTTCTACTGCAAGAAAATCTATCTTGTCATCATCAACAAGCTTTTTTATTAGGTTTTATATGATCACAATGAAGAAAAGAACACCAGGCACAACAAATCTTCATGCAGCATCATGTAGATCTCCCACGGATTTGATAGAATCAACCATAATCTTCATAATCTTCATCAAAAGAACAAAGAACACAAAGGAATACACCATCTTTGAATGAAAATCAATCACATATTATTCATCTTCAATGTCGTCATAGTTCTCTCTCTCAATCTCTCATATACAATTACACTGTTTTGATAAATTTGACTATCTCTGACTCTCTCTCTCTCTCTTCATCAATAGTACATTATATCCTCACTACAATAATCAATAATCACACATAATACTTCTCTCTTGGTCGTGGATACACCTTCCAAAAGGTATGTCTGATATGAAGAGTCACCAGAGACTTCATAGTGTCCTGTGAGATCTGTCTTCTGTCACTGTCTTCTGTAACCTTCTATGAATCTTCAACAGTTACTTCTTCACTTCAATTAGCTTGGATAGAGCTTCCATTCATCCTTTCCTAAGACAAAAACACTTCCCAAAATATCCACACATCCATCATAACACTCAATAGAAACAACAGAACAGAACCACAGAGCAACAGAAGTACAGAACAACAGAGCTACAGAAGCTTACAGAACTTCAGAGAAGATCAACAAAACCCATAAAAATCATAAAAACCAAAACAAAACCAATTCAATCTTTCATAAACCTCTTCATAAAACTTCAATCATATCTCAAAACATTCATTCAACCATATCTACTACCAAAACAGAAGAAAACAGAAGAAAATCAAACCTTACAGAACCAAACATCCTCATAAAAAACCATAAAAAACCCTTCAAACTTATCCAAACCTTTCCAAACACTTCAAAATATCTTCAAATTCAAACAATCAATCATAAAAAACAACCATTTATCATGAAAAACAACAAAAAATCAGCCCAAAAATCAACATATTTCACACTTAACAAGGGCACCTTGTAAGCATACAAAGCCTTAAAGGGTGAAACTCCAATACTAGCATGGGTAGAATTGTTATAAGCAAACTCAGCCAAGTGTAACCAAGAATCCCATGAGGTTTGGACATCATAGCAGAAATGGCAAAGATAAGTCTCCAACTCTTTCTGTCTGTCCATCAGTTTGTGGATGATAGGCCGTAGATGGAGCCAATTTAGTGCCCATAGATGTAAATGCCGCCTGTAAAAGTTACTCTTAAACTTTGAGTCTCTATCATGAACAATCACCTACGGTAATCCATGTAGTGTAAAAATCTATTCCGTAAACTGACTGGCCACTTGAGAGGCAATAAACTGAATCTTGGTTGGAATAAAATGGGCTAACTTGATGAGTCTATCTACCACCACATATATACTATTCCATCCCTTCTTGGTAGTAGGCAAGCCAGTAATGAAATCCATAGTAATATGAGTCCATTTACCTGCAGGAATAGGTAATGGCTGTAACAAACCTCCTAGCCTATGGGTGCTATCCTTATTTTGTTGACAAGGCATACACTTCATGACAAAATCCTTGACATCTACCCACAATCCTTTCCAATAGAAACTTTTGCTGATCCTGTCATAGGTCTTGAAAACTCCTAAATGTCCAGCTAAAGACGAAGAATGTAGTTCCTTCATAATTTTCCGTGTAAAAGAAGAGGTAGAAGGAATAACAATCTTGCCTTTCAACCAAATAAGGCAATTTTTGAATTGATAGTGCGAGTTTTCTTCCATAAGACCTTGCTGTAATTTCTCAAAAATATGGCTGAATTCTTCATCCAAAAGATAAGCCTCCTGTAATTCTTCAATCCAATCATTATGCAATTCAATCATAGCTGAAACTTTGCAAGCCCACATATGAGAAAGAGAATCAGCCACTATATTGTCTTTGCCCCTCGTATGAGTGATGTCAAAATCATAATTCTGTAGTGTAGCGACCCACCGACACTGCTTAGGAGTAAGATTGGACTGAGTAAGGAAATACTTAAGAACCCTGTGATCACTGTGTACTCTGAATCGGATGCCATACAAGTAATGGTGCCACTTCTTAATTGCATGCAAGACAGCCAACATCTCCTGGTCATAAACATTCATAGCCATTTCTTTATCTGTAAGCTTACAGCTCTCAAAGGCAATCACTCCATACTCCTGTAACAAAACAACCCCAATGCCATGGCCACTAGCATCACACTGTATGGTAAATTCTTTGGAAAAGTTTGGGCATACTAAGGTAGGAGCAGAGGTAAGGAGTCCCTTTAACTGGTTGAAGCTACTATCTGCAAGAGCATCCCAAAAGAAAGCCTCCTTCTTCAACCTATCAGTCAAAGGAGCTGCAATGGCCGTATAATGCTTGATGAATCGGTGATAGAATGAAGATAAACCAATGAATCCTCTAAGAGAAATAGTAGTAATAGGTGTTGGCCAATCTTTTATACATTGCACCTTCTTGGGATCAGCCAGTATTCCTTTTTCACTGACAATATGTCCCAAGTATTCCACTTTAGTCTGCATGAAAGAACACTTCTTCTCCTTAGCAAAAAGCCTGTGATGTCTCAATACATCAAAAACTCTCCTCATATGTGCCAAGTGATCTTGTAAAGTCTTACTGTAGATCAGAATGTCATCAAAGAACACCAAGACAAACTGAAAGAGGAAAGGATGTTAAATCTTATTCATCAGACTCTAAAGGTAGCTGGAGCATTTGTAAGCCCAAATGGCATCACTAAGAAATGATAAATCCTTTGATCAATCCTGAAAGTAGTCTTGACTTCATCGCCCTCTCGCATGAGAATCTGATGATATCTTGACCTCAAATCAATCTTCGTAAAGAATCGAGCCCCCTTGAGCTCAGCAAACAAATTATCAATCCTGGGTATTGGATACCTGTTCTTCACTGTGATCTTATTAAGATCCCTATAGTCAATGCACATTCTGAAAGATCCATCTTTCTTCTTGACTAACAAAACTGAAGATGCATAAGGTGAAGAACTTGGTTCAATGAATCCCATCTTAAGAAGTTCCTTGATTTACTTGGCTATGTCCTCTCGTTCACACTTTGATAATCTATAAGGTGGCTTATTGATTGTCTTTGAGTTGGGCTCCAAATCAATGGGGTGATCTACTGCTCTCTTGGGAGGTAATGAAGTAGGCACCTCAAACAAATCCCTATACTCCTTAAGAAGAGCTGTCAAGGCTGGATGGTTTGCTAAATTATTGGGCTGATCTTGCATCTCTTTATTTAAAATGCAAATCAAATATTTGTGAGTGCCTCTTGTACTCCCTTTTGAGTTGTTGAATGGTAATAAGCTGAATTAAATTTGATATACTAGGAATTCCCTATAAATGGATGAGCTGTCCATTAAAGATAAACTCCATATACAATTGTGAGAAATCCATAGTGATCTTGCCTAATGTCATCAACCAATCACAACCGAGTACGATGTCTATAGTCTCCATTTCCAAAGTAATCAGGTTTACTTTTGCTTCAAAAATTTCAGCCAGCTATAAAGAAACCTATGGCCATATTTATGTGCTGATTTCCTCTTCACCATTGGCCACTTGAACTCTAATGGGCTGCTGTAAATCTGTGGGAATACAATTCAGCTTATCCATGATAGACTTATTCACAAAACTATGAGTACTGCAACTGTCTATCAGAGTGAACACTGGCTTTCCACAAATGTTTCCCTTCATACGGAGTGTATCAGGGCTCTTAGATCCTGTCCAAGCATCCATGGAAATAGAACAATTAGTGGCAGCAAATGGCTCATGATGAGTCCCACCTAGATCAAAAGGAACACTTCCACCTGGATCAAAAGGAAAAAAGTCGACTGGATCATAGAAATACTCTTGCCCAACTTCTTCCTCAAGATCTTCATTTTCAGCATTAAGTGCAATTACATTAGCTTCATCCATCTCATCTTCAAAATCCTCAAAGACTAACATACTCTAAAGCTTGGGTTTGACATTTTTTTATACACACTTGGAGGCATGATTAGGTGTATACTTTTCCCCACACTTGAAACATAAGCCTTTCTCCTTTCTTTCTTTGTAAAGATCCATAGGAATAGACTTAGGATTCATGTTGGTTGAAATGGATTTAGGCTTGCTATCCCCTTGTTTAAAGTCAAATCTAGGACTGTTTGCTGTCCTGAAATTACTTTGAGGTCTAGAAGCATTGAATAGTGGATAAGTTGGTACTCGTAAGCTCCCATTTGGCACATGGTTGCTGCCATAAGTGTTAGCAACTTGCCCTTGTTTAAAAATAGTCCTTGGCTGTCCAAAACCAAACTGAAATGAAGATTCTCTTCTATATTTTCTTCCATAGTGCTTCGCAAGCTCAATAGCCTTAAAGAGGGAAGTAGGGTTTTGTGCCATGACATCAGCAGATAAAGATGGCTCTAAACCATACATGTACTTGTGAAGCTTAGCCTCATCACTGATGCTTTCTACATACATGGTTAGGTTGAGAAATTGGTTAGTGTGCTCTCTTACACTTAGGTCTCTTTGTTCCAAACCATATCATCTCTGTGCCAATTTCTCTTTTTCAAGAGGGGAGACAAATACTTCAGCCATAAGTGCTTTGAAAGCTTCCCAATTCTCTACAAGTTTTTTTTATTTTTTAATGTACCTCCACCAAGTATGGGCAAATCCCTCCAAATGCAAGGAAGAAAAATGAATCTTCATGTCATCAGTTTTAGGGAATATTTCAAAGTAGGATTCCATCTTAGAGGTCCACTCCTCTAAATCAGATGGTGAAGATGACCGATCATTAAATTTGGCTAGAACAATCTTGTCCTTTAGCTCTCTTTCATGGAATGGTTGTTGTCCCAAAATAGACTGATCATGAGTACCATGTATGGAACCCCCAAATTGAGATGGAAATCTCCCAATAGGGGGCTGAGAACCACTATGCAATCTTCTTGTTGGTAGAGAACCCCTAGGAATTTGAGTATTCAGCCCAAAAGCTTGAGAGTTAGCTCCATTCAAATTGCCCAAATAGTCATCATGACTTTGTAAAGCCTCACCTACTTCATATTGTCTATTTGGGATGCCTTTTCTTCCAATAATCCCATGACCATGACCATTTTGGTTAGATGGCTAAAGTGGGACTGAAGGCTCACTGTTTGAATAAGCTTTCTCTTTAGCTTCTTTAGATCCCATTTGCATCTGCATCCATGGGGGGAATCGTGCCATAATTTGAGCATTAGATTCCACCAACTTGTCAATAGAATCCTTTTTTTGAGTCGTTGAATCTACTAGCTTCTCAATGGAAGACTTTGTTTGATCAGTAGACAAAACCATTTGCTCCATTCTTGATAATAGGGCCTCATGACGTTCTCTATGTATTTGTTCATGTACGCATAAGGTATTATTGAGTATACTAACTTTCCCTTGTTGTTGAGGCTCTTCAAGGCTCTCTTGAGGTGCATTATCCAACATGGAATCTCTGATTTGCTGAGCATAATCTTCCTGGACCTTATTTTTACCCTTATGTCCTGCCATAATAGTGCACTCCTGCAGTACCCCTTGTCAGAAAAATGGCTATAACTTTTGCTAGGGAACTCCGATTTCAAAATTTTTTAGTTCAAATCAAAGCAAAGAATGGCCTCTTCAAGATGAGCTATAGCAAACTATAACAAATTTAGAATAGAAAATTCTGCAACTCGAATTCTGAGTCTGAACTATCCACACCTGCACCTTATTTTAACCTGTAAGTGCCTTATTTTGACCTTGTAAGGTAAGATAGTAACCCCAAATGGTTATCAAACCCTGTAGAAGGCTGAATAGGACTTGTGGGTACCCTATAGTACCTGCACCTGTACTTCAGTAATGAAGGGTGTACCTGTAACAACCTGTAAATGCCCTGTAAAATCCCTATTTTACCCTGTTTTGATCCTGAAGATACTTGAGCCTTTGGAAAGTCTTCAATCTTCAATTCTCCACTCATTGTACCCGCATGAGGGATAAAACGGCATGACAGGCTCCCTACATGGGCTCCGAATCATCGGGAGGTGGGCAAAGTTCCCCCCGGGTCAGTTGGTTGCACTCCTTCGAGATCTTTGATAGTGAGGGAGGGTCACCTCTCTTTTATCCCACTATCTCCCTTGGCATCCACCTTTTTCCTCGGTGGGTATATTAATATGGCAGTAGCTTGCTAATCTAATCAATCAGCATGAAATGCATTTTTGAAATATTCATTCAGCCCCTTTCATGAGATGCAATTGAATGAAATCTTGACAGTTTGGATAGGGAAAGGGTCTTACAAATGCAATTCAGTGACTCACTGATTACTTTAGTACTTACCCTTATACAATATTTCATCTTGGGTAAAATAATTCAACCAAAACAAGTCAAGGTTATGCATCAAACTTGGCAAATGATATCTATGATGAAGTAATGATTGAATCAAGACTGAAATTCAATGGAATAGGCTGAGATTAATGAGGAATAACACTATTCTCTGATCTATTGATCAATTCAAAGAATTAATTGATCAATAATCTCCCATCAACAATTGGAAAAGTATTAGCAAGTGGATTATTGAGAGATTTCAGAGATTAAGTAAAAGAAATACCTCAATTAAGCTTGAAGAAGATGATAGATGTTAGCTCCAATCCCATTGATGGAAGAATTATTCAAATTCCACCATAAATCCATAATAAAACTTGAAATATCCCTAGAATCAGTCCATACAAGCTCCAATATGATCAAATCCATGAAGAATCAATGCCCTGGGCTTGCTTGAACACTTGAATACCCAAGATTCAAGCCTCTTGAAGAAAAGCCCCAAAAAAATCCTTCCATTTGAGCTCCAATGTCCTCCACGAGCTGAAATCTCTACAATGTCTTCAATCTTGAAGTCTATCCGACTTGTACTAGAGAAGCCTTGGAGGTCGGAGAAGTCCAAAATTTGAAGAAAAGCCTCTTGAAGAAAAGCCCCAAAATAATCCTTCCATTTGAGCTCCAATGTCCTCCACGAGTTGAAATCTCTACAATGTCTTCAATCTTGAAGTCTATCCGACTTGTACATAGTATTAGAGAAGCCTTGGATGTTGGAGAAGTCCAAAATTTGAAGAATTTTGAGCTTCCAGGTCTGTGGCTATGGCTGCCCTGCTGTGTTTTAGGGTTTTGAACAAAGGAGATGCAGATTAGAGTTCTCCTCTAGCTGAAAGTTGCTGAAATAGAGCCTTATGAAGTGCTTCAAAGCAAGTAATCAATCTATAGAAGATCTTGAGCAAATCAGGAAGAGGTTGAGAGCAAGAAAATCAGCGCATTTTTTGGCACAAATTTCAGGCTACATGCTGCTCCATCTTCTGCATCAACTATCTGACCAGGATACTCAACTTGAAGCTAAAATGGTAAGGAATCATTGCTCCATGGTCTGGTTGTGAGAAATGATTAGTAGAGAAAGGACTTGGCAGATTTCTTGGCAGCCACCATTGAAGCTTCAGCTAAAAGCTTGGAGAGAAGAGAAGCTCCCTTTTGAAAAGTAATTGGAGTTTAACCTCAAACTAAGCCCGGTTAACTCTCCTTTATCCTAGTTGCCTCTAGTTTTGCATGAAATTTGATGACTTGCCACTTTAGCCATCCTCTGCTATATTTGACCTTGGATATCTCTAGATGTAGTTTCTTACTAGCTGTAGATGGTCTGCATCACTCCACTAGTCACTGTCTTATACAATACTTGTCTGAAATTGATTTTGATGGAGGAAAATAGGATTGAAAAATAGAAGGAAAAATGGATCAAATACCAATGCTCTGATACCACTTGTCAGAGAGTGAACTAGGGAGAGAGAAAGAGGTGAGAGAAGATTGCAGAAGAGAGAGAAAGAGTGTAGGAAGAGAGAGAACAGTGACGAGGAGAGAGAAATACTAGATTTGGAGAGAGAAAGACAGGAAAGAGAGAGAAGCCATGGAAGCTGTGAGCAAGATGGGAGAGAAGGATAGTAATTGTATTAATGTGTCAAAAGATATGAAAAATTACATGTCCTCTCCTTTTATACCAATGTCAGTGTGATATGGCATAATATCAATATTATTTACAATAAGTCCTTATTCCCAGCTTCTTACAGTATTAGAACATATCACATCTCTCCCACCTCCCGCCCGCAGGAGTGGATATATTGGCAATATTCACCTTTAGTGTCTGTAGCTGCTCTAAAATCACATACATAAGCTCTTTCTTGATACTTGCCATTGAATTGGACAGATAGTCCTTTAGATTTTCACCTCCTAAAGTACTTGTACTAGGGTTTTGGAAAGCTTCTGTAATTACTACATATACGGGTTGGGTTGATCCAAGAGGTCATTTGTTTTGGTTTTGACTCAGAGCTCTTGTTGAGACTTGGGGTTGTTGATTCCAGTGGGTAGGATTCCACTATTGTTGAGTCGCCATTGGAGGAACTATTTGAGGCCATTGCCGTGTTGTGGTTGAACCATCATTTGACGCATTGTCGTGTATGGCCACTGTGGATTAGGTGCATTGTATTGCGGCACTTTTTGCATCTGGGGATAGGGGTAATGAATTGTCCCTGGAACTACATTTGGTGGGTCTTCCATTCCTGGCATGGGAGGAGGTAAGACTCCTCAACCTGAGGTCATTGACAACCTTGCTTCAACTTCATCATACAGTCTTGCACCTTCCACTGTAGCTTGCAGATTGGCTGGTCTTCTCAACTCCACAAACTTGCAAAATTTTGGTGTTGTAGGCCTCTAAGAAACACTCCCTTATAGATGCCTTCATCTGAATGATGATTGATCCATCTTGAAAGGTGAAAAGGATCGAAGCTTGCCCTCGAGAGCTATGGCGGGAGAGCAAGAGAAAGAAAGAGAGAGGCAAGAAATGGGAACTCCAACGATCACAATGTGTGATCGGGCCTTTGTTTATTCAAACTGTCACTAAAAGAATAAAGAATAAAGTGATGGTGATGGGCGCCTGCCACCTACAATGTGCAATGGCGGTGACTGTTAGTGTAGTAATACAGGGGAGGCTAGGCGGAGGCACCTTTACCCCCAACAACCTCCCACTTAAAGGTGAATTTTCCCTAGTGAGGAGTGAAAAGAAAAAGAAAAAGACAGTACAACATGTACACATGTACAACTGGATGAGGAAAGACGTCATCTCATCCCATGTCCATCAACCTCCTTAGGAAGGCAAAGCGCTCTGTAGAGCGGCTTTTCGTGAGCAGATCTGTAGGATTCTGGTTAGTCGAGATCTTGACAAGATCAACAGACGTGTCCTCAACGACCCCACGTATGAAGTGATACCTCACCTCAATGTGTTTCGTCTTCACATGGAAGATCGAATTCTTGGCTAATTGAATAGCACTCATAGAATCCGAATGCAGTGTAGGGATAGCATTAATACCAAGGTCAGCAACCAAATGACCCAACCAAATGGCCTCCTTGCAAGGCTCAGTGGCTGCAACATACTCGGTCTCTGTAGTAGAAAGGGCCGTGCATTTCTACACCATGGACATCCAAGAAACAACACCTCCAGCATATGTGCATACATAGCCGGAAGTGGACTTCCTACTATCTGCATGTTCTACATAATCAGAGTCAGTGTACCCCACGACTCCTATGTCCTGGCTGCCATAGCATATGCACATATCTGCAGTGCCCTTCAAGTACCTCATGATACCCTTGACAGCATCCCAATGCTTCTTGCCAGGTGTAGCCATATAGCGTGCCACAACACCAACTGCAAAGGCAATATCTGGATGAGTGGCTATCATGGCACACATGAGACCGCCCACTGCGGATGCATAGGGAATCTTGGCCATCTCGGCCCTCTGCTCATCTGTGTGGACAATCAGCCTGTGATACCTTCACATAAGAAGGCAATGGACAGCCAATAGGCTTTACATCCTACATACGAAAGCGCTCAAGGACTTTATGAATGTACTCCCTCTGTGACAAGTAGAGGAGTCCTTGATGCCTGCCGCGTCTAATGCGCATACCAAGTATGTGAGCGGCCTGTCCCAGATCTTTCATCTCAAAGCTCTTCTTGAGCTGAGCCTTAAGAGCATCTAGCTCATCACGAGCTTTCCTTGCTATCAGCATATCATCCACATAGAGGACCAAAATCAATAAAGAACCATCACGGGATTTCTTCGTGTAAAGACACGGATCCATAGCACTCCTGTTGTAGCCCTGTGACTGCATAAATGCATCAAACTTATGATACCACTCCCTAGGTGCTTGTTTCAAGCCATAAAGACTTTTCTTCAAATTGCACACTAGGTGCTCCTTGCCAGGTTCTGCAAAGCCCTTAGGCTGCTCCATATAAATCTCATCATGCAAGTCCCCATGTAAGAAAGTCGTCTTGACATCCATTTGGTATAAATCCAAGTCAAGCTGAGCAACCAAAGCCAAGACTAAGCGCAGGGTGATCATCTTAACCACAGGAAAAAAGACCTCATCAAATTCCACACCATGCTCTTGGTTAAAACCCTTTGCTACCAATCTAGCCTTGTATGCCGACTTGGGGTGTCCAGGGGTACTTTTCAGCTTGTATATCCACTTGCATGGCAAAGCCTTCTTGCCCGTAGGCAAGGAAACCAAATCCCAAGTCTCATTCTTATGCAAGGAGTCTATCTCAGACTACATAGCCCTCTCCCAGGAGTGACTATCACCCCTATGCATAGCCTCATCATAAGTGAAAGGGTCTCCTTCATTTGTAACCAAAACATAATGCATCAAGGGCTAAAATCTATCAGGTGGACGTCTGTCTCTAGTAGACCGTCTCACGGCAGGGTTTGCTACCTGCCCAGCTGCCTATCCAATACCCTGACCATGAGCATCTGCTGGAGCTGTAGGCTATCCAACTGGCTTTGTGGGAGCTCTTGGCTCATCCTGAAATATGACCCTGTAGATCTCAACAACTCTCTTAGGCTGCCTATGCATCTTGTCTTAATGGAAGACTACATCATGACTACGAATGACTTTCCACGCCTGCGGATCCCAGAGACGGTAACCCATCTCGCCTGCATCCCCATAACCAAGGAAAATGCATCTGAGACTCTTAGGATCTAGCTTACTTCTCTTGTCCCTGGGCACATGGCAAAATGCCTCACATCCAAAGATACGGAGATGCGCATAAGAGGGATGTTTTCTAGTCCATACCTCCTCGGCAACCTGGAAATCCAAACCACTAGAAGGTGATCTGTTTATGGATGGTTCTATTCATCCGCTCAGCCAAACCATTTTTGGGGGGGTGTAGGGGGCGATCAACTGACGCTTAATACCCCTCTCATCACATAACTGCTCAAAAGCACGTGAGACATACTCACCCCCATTATCTGTAGGGCGGGGTGTAGGGGGTAGTCAACTGACGCTTAATACCCCTCTCATCACATAACTGATCAAAAGGACGTGAGACATACTCACCCCCATTTATCTGTCCTTAGGCATTTTAGCCTATACCTAGACTGGTTCTCAACCAATGCAAGCCATCTCTGAAACACAACCAAGACATTGGATTTCAGCTTAATGGGATAAGCCCAAACTTTCCTTGAAAAATCATCTATGAAAGTAACAAAATACTTGGCATCACCCATAGACTGACAAGGCATGGGCCCACAAATATCTGAATGTACCAATGCCAAGGGCTCACTCATGCTTGGCCTACCAGACTTCTTATGCATAGACCTAGTCTGCTTGCAATAAAGACAATGCTCACATGAATCAAAACATGCATAATCAAGGGGCAGTAAGTACTGCAAACTAGAAAGCATTTTCATTCCCTTCAAAGACATATGGCCCAAACGGGCATGCCAAAAACATACATGTGGGATAGAACCCACATACAAAACATGATCAAGGGAAGAAGCTGATACAATCAAGGGATAGAGGCTGCCAGCCTTGGCACCTCTCGCAATCACAAGTCTGCCATGAGTGATCTTCCATGCAGAGTCTCCAAAAGATACATGATAACCTGCGTCATCAAGCTGTCCAGCTGACATGAGACTGCGTGTCAAAGCAAGTATATGACGTACATCTTGCATAACAAAACTACTGCCAGAAGGAAACTGCAGCCTAACAGTACCAATGCCCACAATATCAAGAGAGCTATCATCACCCAAGCGCACAGAGCCCGAAACAATACGATATGAATGAAACCACTCTTGGCAAGGTGTCACATGAAAGGATGCACCTGAGTCCAAGAGCCAACACTGTGCATACATAGAGTGTATCTCTGTCATCTGCGAAGCACTAGAAGAAGCTGCAAGGATATAATCATCATCATCAACATCCTCAGGCTGCATAACATTGATCTCTTCAATTTTAACACTGGACTTTGTAGGCACTATGCTACGATCAGAAGACTTATCCTGCACTTTGTCTTTCCCCTTATCTTTGCGCCTTTCATTGCGCATTTCATGGCATTGTGGCCTAATATGGCCCTTTTTCCCACAATGGTGACAAGTAACATCTGCATTCCTGCCACGGGATTTGCTACGTGACTTCCCACGAGACTTGGACCGAGATTTTTGAGAATCCCATCCACGGCCACGGCCACTGCCACTGCCACTGCCACTGCCATGCTTTCCATATCCATCATTCCTGCCTCTAACTGTCATAGCATGTGACACATGAGAGGCATCCAAATTCTTACAGTTAACCTCTTCCTGCAAAAGAGCACTCTCAACATCATATAATTTCAAGGTAGCAGTAGAGGCACAATAATGCAGTGCGGAATACATCCCATGACTCATTAAGAGTACCAACAAGCAAGAAAAGAGGAGTGACATCCTCTGCAAAAGTGATGTCCTGCGAAGTCAAGTTCTTGAGTATAGCATGGAACTGGCTCAAATTCTCCTTCATGCGCAGATCCATAAGCTGCTTCAGCCAATACATCTGACTCACTGGACTTTTCTTGTCATAGAGATTCTTGATTTTATCCCACAACTACCATGCACTCTGTTCTTCCTCAAATACATTGTAATGAACCTGTTCTGTGAGAGATAATACAATAGTGGACTTGCATAACTCATCAAGCTCAAGCCATTCCTCATATGTCATAGTTGCAGGCGGATGCCCGCTCAACCTCAAAGGTTTGATCTGCGATTTCTGCACCAACACCTGCCAAATCTAGCTCTTCCAATAAGAGTAATTCATACCATCAAGCTTAGTGATGTTGAAAATAGCATGATCAGTGGACGAACTCGCCATAATCCAAGCTGGAAGACTATAGACAGTTCAAAACTGCTTGATGTTTACTACAGAAAATGACCAAAAATTTACCAAAATTGAGAGAAAATGGTGATAAAAGTGTAAGCAAAGCTGCTGCCCACCAAGTACTAGTGAAAGTACATCATTTCAGAATATTTCAACATGAAAAATCCATGTCAGTCCATACATATATGCTTGTTGTAATAAATTACAGATTTTAGTAAATGAGAGCTAACAGTGCCAAAATCGGATCCCAAGTCAATCAGATACTGCCAAGACTAAAGCCGACATCATGAGGGCATAATATAGGCATATGACAGTCGATAAGCATGAATCCAACACCCAAACATGTCATACAAACATCCGCTAGTGAAGTAGGCACACTCCCCAGTCAATGGGTCAAAGTGTTCCTGCCACTACCAAGACTTGACACAAGTAGGTGTCAGCTCACAAAGAGAGGGACCCAAAGAAAAGAGTCAGCTCATAAGCATCAGAGGAACCAATACATATGAACCATGCATCATCCTGAAGGGTAAAAGATCCCAAATAGTCTCAAAAGCTCAAAGAGCATAGATCGCCTGCTCAATGGCTATCAAGCATCCAAATACTCTCCCACTGGCACAAAAGCCATAAATATCAAGCAACAAAGCTCGAACAAAGCATGTACAAGCACCAGTGACAAGTGTGCAAGATCAAGCATCAATGGTACATCCCGGACATGTAGACGGTAGAGCATTCATATGTAGCATCCATAAGCATGTAAGACATCAAGTACATCCCAAGATACAACTCTGGAAAGCCAATAAATAGCTCAAGTAAGCTCCGGGAATCCAAGGTCAAGCCAAGACCGAGCTCCAGTAGCAATAGGCTCCAAACAATGTAACTAGCATGTAGTAATGGCATAGGCTAAGCATGTCAAGACCGGTCAGACATAAGCAACATATATGACATAAGTACATCCAAGACGGAGCATCCAAATGCTTTGCAAAGCAAGCTCAAGCTCAACCAACAATCCCGAATCAAAACTAAGCTCTATGTCGAGCCCCAAGTGTCAATACATCACCATATATGCCCGAAACATAGCCCGAAAAGCATAGGCATAAGCATACATGAGTAAAATGCCTTCAGCCCAACTGTGTACAGCAGTGATTTACTGTTCAAAATTGAGAATTTCAGCACCCAAATCAGCTCCAAATGGTAGTCAAACAATAGGCATACATTCGGGCATCAAACGGGACCAACCGAGCATAAAATGACAATGCCAAACAAGCTATAGCATCAAATGTCAGTGTAACACTGTCATAAACTACATGTGGACTGTTATGACAGTCCCAAAACAGTGTTTAATCAGTCCAAATGCTATGCCAACACATCAACCATCAAAATCAAGCATCAAAGCATATTCATATGCTCGAAATGGAGCCTTTCCAAGTGCCAATGGAGGGGGAGAGCTGTTGTTGTGACTGTCAATGCTGAAGACAATATGGGAGGGCTGCGTGATTGCGCCAACTATAAATGTTGGTCTTGGGGCTGCAAAAAATGGTGGCCAAGGTCCGGTTAAAGCCAAGGAAGGCCTCAAACAAGCTCCAGCAAGGGGAGAGCAGCCCACATATGAAATGAGAGCTGGGAGTGTAATGGCTGCCCTGTTTCAAGAGGGCTAAAAACTGAGGTAAACCCTATAAAGAGTGAAGCAATACCTCTGTGTGAATGCCTTGAGGGTGTCCAAAGGGGTCGAGAAGGTGCTCGGGAAGCCGGGGAGTGACGGGAGCTCGAAGGAGTTGGATATGGTTGCCGGGAAGGAGACCCAATGCGAGTGGGGAGTCGAAGGGAAGCTGAGAATGCCACGAACCAAGCTCAAGAGCTAGGAAGCCGAGCTCTGATACCAGTTGAAAGGTGAGAAGGATCGAAGCTTGCACTCGAGAGCTATGACGAGAGAGCAAGAGCAAGAAAGAGAGAGACAAGAAATGGGAACTCCAACGGTCACAATGTATGACCGGGCCGTCCTTTATTCAAACTATCACTAAAAGAATAAAGAATAAAGTGACGGTGAAAGGTAGCCGCCACCTGCAGTGTGCAGTGGCGGTGACTGTCAATGTAGTAATATACGAGCGGCTAGATGGAGGCGCCTTTACCCCCAACACATCTCTTTAGGATGGATTCCATTCGTGAGACATAAGCTTTTATTCTCTCTCCAGAGGACTAACTTAGGTTCATGAACTCCTCTCGCATCCGCTCTTCAAAACCTTCACACCTGAATTTAGTGAGGAAGGCCAACTTCAGGTCATCCCATGTGCGAAAAGTTCCTACTACTTGTCTCTCATACCATTGAACTCATACCATGTGCCAAAAGTTCCTACTACTTGTCTCTCATACCGTTGAACTCATACCATGTGCCAAAAGTTCCTACTACTTGTCTCTCATACCATTGAACTCATACCATGTGCCAAAAGTTCCTACTACTTGTCTCTCATACCATTGAAACTCCGCATCCTTGAAAGTGGCGCGGAATATCGCTAACCAATGCTTGGGGGCTCTAGCATTGTTAGCCACACATGCTACCATAAACTCTGCTACATGAAGATCGAGGTCTTCATCGTACTCTCCGTGAAAAGTTGGCAATGGGACTACATTTGCTAGCCTTTCATCAATATTTCCAGGACGAATCTGACTAGGAAGGGGACCTTGATTCTCTATGGGGACTTCTGTAAAGAGTACTTTTAAGGTGTCAAAGGAGGCTTCTGCTGCAAGCTCGTTCTCCGCCTTGATTCTTGCCTTCTCTCTTCTCACATACCTCTCGACTCGTTCTAGTGCTTGCCTCTTGATTGCGTCATTCATCAGGGGGTTGGCTTCATTCAGTTGGTCTGCACTTAGCAGAATAGAATCAGAGGGGCTTCACTCTCTAGAGGACTCTCTAGCCAACATTTCTTCTACTTCCTTCTTTTCAACATCTCTGAATTCTGCTTTCAAACCACTAGAGAGGGGGAGATATTCCATTCTAAAAATATCAAAACTCATTCTTCTGAGGATCGTTGTTGTGCCATCATCATAATAATGCTGGCTTCTGATGGTTTCAATTGTATATGTCATAAAGAACATTCTGTCTACCAACTTCCAGTGGGTTGCTAATTGGACAAACAGGAGATTGTTAGTGCACCACGCATCCCATGTGTCCTGCTGTTGAGCATCCACGAACAAATTCCAACTCTTTTCTTTCTTGTTTTCGTGAACCTCCACTGACCACGAATCCTGAAGCTTCTTCACGATCTCCCACTTGATGATATCTAAAAACTTCTCAATGAATGTCGAATCTTCCATGTATGGTTATTCTCTTTATTTCTGCACTTCAGTTTGTTTCGAAATAATTTGCCACCAAGATGCACATCTCTATTGCTTCCAACTGAAAGAGGAAATAGTCCACCACATAGAGCTTGCATCATGATGGTAATATGATTCCACCATTATGGGATGAACTTCTTGTAGAAAGTGGCTTTGGCAATAATAATCTCCAACTCTTTAGTGGAATAAGGAGCTTTGCAAGCATCCATTGAATTATCCTCTTCTTGGCAATGCCATTTCCTTCATTTTCAGCCTCTTCTAATGCTTGTTGATGGCAAGCTTCCTTGGCTGTGCACCAAAAATGTGGAGCCCCAAGAGGAACACCAAGGAAAAAGGGTTTCTACTGTAAGAAAATATATCTTGTAACATCAACAAATTTTTTTTCATTCTTTAGAGAACCACAACAAGGAAAAGAACAAACCTTCATGCAACATCATAGTAGATATCTCCCCCGGATTTGATAGAATCAACCATAATATTCAACATCTTCATAGAATCCATCAATAGAACAAGAAACACAAAAAAATATACCACTTTTGAATGGAAATAATCACATAGTATTCATATTCATTGTCTTCATAGTTTTCTCTCTCAGTCTCTCATAGATAGATACATTATTTTTAATAGAATTGGCTATCTCTTACTATCTCTAACTCTCTAACTCTCTCAATCAATAGTACATCATCTCCTTACTACAATATTTTTAATAAAATTGGCTATCTCTGACTCTCTCTCTCTCAATCAATAGTACATCATCTCCTTACTACAATAATCAATAATCACTCATAATAATCCTCTCTTGTTTGTGGATGCACCTCCCAAGAGGTGTGGGAGGTATGAAAGGGCACCAGAGCCACTACAGTGTCTCTTCATAGCTCATCACTATCACTTCACTTCAGTCTTCAATAACTACTTCTTTCATTTTTTTGAGCTCTTTTGAACTTAGATTCATCCTTTCCAAAATTTAAATTTTTTTTCCAAAGTATATTCTCATATCATAGAACACAAACAGAAGATCTACAGAACATAACAGAATAGGAATAGAGGCTCTACAAACGGTCTATAGAGATTCATCAACAGAGAATAGTAGAACCTTATAACTCATACTAAAACCATTCAAAACTATCAAAAAATATTCAATAAGATGTCAACCTTCATCAATCATCAATCCATGCTTCATACAAAAGAAAATTAGAACAAAATAGAACTAAACAAAAGGTGTCAGAACTAATCAAAACCTCAAGAAAACCTATCAAAACATCACAGAGCCTCATATTTCTACTGAGAATCATCACGATCTTCTAAAACATAATCAATATCATCCAAAACACTCTCAAACACTTCCAAAACAACCAAACATCACTCAAAATCCATCAAAAATCAACCATTCAGGCCTAAAAAACAACAAAAATCAACCAAAAATCTAGTCATTTCAGCATTCAACAGGGTATGCCAAGAAACTAAAGGAGGTATTCCGTAATTTGGAAACCTATATTCCTATTCCATCTGTGCTGCTACTCAATTTCACTACTTTTTGAATGTGCTAGACCTTAACATTCAAGTGTAGTTGAGCAGTGTTGCTCTTGTTGGCATTGATACGACTATTACACGAGTACAAGAGGTAGAATCACGATTACAAGTGGTTGATATCTCTATGAAAAATTGGAATCTGAGTTTAGGGTTTTGAAATTCTTTAGTGTTGATGAATGGAGGTCAAGGGAGTTGTAACGTGTCCACTAGAATCATCCCGGACACGTCTTAGCAGTCCATCGGGAAGGATGTCTAGAAGGCTCCGCCCGGCACTCCCATGGAATGTTATGGGACTTGCGATCTAGGTCTTCCCGCGTCTGCCACGTAGCGGAAGTATCCTGGCCGTTCCCACTTAGGATCGACCTGAGTTTGGGTTTTCCTGTTTGGTCATTATCTAGCAACAACTAGCGTCAGATCCGAGCGAACTACTTTACGCAGAAACGCCAGGTCCGAGGCGGATTCACGCTGCACTTGGTTCAAGGAGAATGGGAAACGAGAGGGATGCAAGGCTCGACCTCTCTGCCATAAGGCATAGTCCCATTCCGTTCCCCTAAAACAGCGTAAATCGGGTAGGATGTAACACTAGGTCATCGTCCTCGTTATTCGCTTTGATGCTGAAGATCAACCTGCTGTTCGTCGAAGACCTTGAGAAAAGTTCCCGGCTAACCGGGACCACCCATCCATAGGACGGACCCATGGTCCATCCTCCGCACTTTCCTCGGTTTGTTTTAGTTATGTAATTACCTACCACATTAGTTTGACATATACAAACAGCTTCTTTGATTAACCCTGTTATGCACTGGTTCCTTCACGTAATCTTATCACAGGACATAAAGAAAACAATGTCAAACAGCTCCTTTATTATCATTTTATCCTTTTATCTTTGAAATACAAGGAGTTCCCGCCCGTAGGCGTATTCATAATCCGCCCGAAGGCTATCCAGTAATCCACCAGGGATCACTCATCCAAGTTTCCGCCCGTAGACTAGTATGCGGGCCTCGAGATCCAATCCCGAGTCACGTTAGCCTCTTGTGCAGGGCCCGGAAGGCGAGGGATTTACGGCCAGAGCCCCCCCTGGCACCCAAGCGTCCTCCTGCTCCAAGCAGAACTCAACGGAGAGACCTCTCACGGCGGGTTCGGTCCACGTTCCCGGCGCGGTTAACAACCCCCTTGGTTAGGGTCAGGCAGGCAGTCGGGGGTAACTGAAGCTGCCTCTCCCTTCAGGCACCAACCTGAAGTATTTAGATATGTTTTCATCCTTTAGTTCATTGAGCAAACAATGCAAACAGTCCTTTCTAAACTGTTACAAGCACAATCAATTTCAATGGTCGTTTAGCTGGCAAACTGTTAAGGAGTGACTCCTTTTCTCCGAATGCAACCCGCATTCGATCCGGAATCAATTGCAACTTGGCAAGATTCCAAGTATTCTTGGGTTAGGGTCATACCCTACCAATACTTTAGGTTTTGTTGTGGTAGGTTCCAGCGACCATGTCGCCTTAGTTTATTGTCTGGTCATTTGCTTCAAGGCAAACACCTAACCTTTCCTTTTCCTTGGCAGTTATCCCCCAAGAAAAGTGAGTAACAGGATGATTACCCAACCTCTTGTAAGTTAAATTCTTTCAATAACTTGCCAACCTCATTTCGAGAGATGATAAAACTCTCTTGTGGGCAAATCTCAAGTCTATACAAAGTGCAGCTTTTTGCACATGTATTGCATCTATTCCACGGGATTATTCTACCCATTGTTTAGCGTTTTCCGGTCACGGAATTTACCTCCAGCCGAGTAACAGGGTTTTAGGGTATCCTCCAACCCATTCCTAGTTATGTTGGCACATGGTCCTAGAAATAGGCAACTCCGTCGGAGTTTCATCATTTTGAATGATCCTTGGGATAAAAACCTTAGATCATTTCATGTATGAAAAACCAATTGATTCGACATTTCATGAACGTGGGTAAGATCTTTAGATTCGCGGGTTTTGTCCTGGCAACCAGTGTAATGCTAGGTCGAATTATTATTGCACTAACCCTAGTTAACACTTGGGATACTTATCATATCGACTCAATCATGCCCATATGAATCCTTGTGGTTTAGTCAATTCAATTATGCTTGTCTTGCGACAAGGATGATCCTTCTAAAGGTAATAAACTAAATCTAACGGAGGACAATAGTTATAACTCCACCAATTCGCGTAAACATGCGGTTTATTGTATTTACGCAACACATGGTCCATGATAACTTTATCCTTCTCTGGTGCACGATAATCTGGGTACTAACTTTTCCTAGGACTACTAGGTCTTACATCAATAGTCATACCTACAACCTTGTTGTCTACACTTTGGCATCTTATGCTTTGACTCCTAAATGCGGCTCTTAATGAATGTCATTTTTTGCATGACGACTACGCAATACACAACATTCTCCTAGCTACGAAGTAGTCAATGAAACTCATCCAAAGCTAGTGTTAACTTATTCCATCTTACATGCTATTTGCAAGTTCATAAGATCATCTTCGTACTCTATTATTCCTTTTCGGATAATACCTTATGGGGTTAACCTTGCCTCATGAAATCATTACGAGAAGGATGTTGCCTAACATGCGGCACACGCTTATTTCTACCATGTCTAGGACGAAAGATAATGCACTTATAAATCCCATTTCCTTGCCTAGGATTAGACTCATTACTTTGATAATGTACCAAAACTACATGCAACTAGCCTTCTACTCGTTCAAATTCATGACATAATTCAACCTTGCCTAATGTTTCAAGAGATGCCTTAACACATGTATTTCTTTCCAATTTTCGTATGCATTAAAATTAAGCGTAAAAATGCAATTCCTTTTATGAGCTAAGCGCGCCTAATCATGCGAGAATAACTCGAAGGAACCTGGACTTGAGGACTCGGGGAGATGTCCACTTGTATATTCGGAGATGAGCCTCCCGCGGTCGCTCCTTGTGATCTTTTTGGGGCCATTGTAGACGTGGATTCGACTTATGATTTGCCCTTGCGGTCTACGAAGTGACTGGCCTCGGAATGCGGCCTTCCGACATATGCCTTTATCCTTGTATGCGGAAGATTCCTTTTCGGGATGGTACTTGCGGCAAAGGCTTTAGGAGTCTTTCAAGAAAACTCGAATCGGCACGGAAATTAATCTCGGACGGCTTGCGGTTTAAAAATCTTTTTGCGAGAGCCTTTTCGATGGTTCTTGCGGGGTCTTTATGGCTTCACCGTCCCCTCTTCAAAGTTCCGGGGAGGGGTATGAAGAGGTCTTCTTGGAAATGTGGTGGGAAGGGGGCTTAAGGAGGCCCCCTCTTAGAAGCTTCTAAAGAAGCTTCTAAGAAGCTTTTGAGCTTCCACAGAAACACGTGGGGGGGGGTGATCCAACGTGGCGGGGCAGCTTGAGATGGCCGGGGTCAGGGTGGCAGCGATGGCGGTTCGTGGCGGTGGCTGGCGGACCGGCAGCTAGCGGCGGACTGGGCGACCTCCTCCTGCTCGGCGACCTTCAAGCTCTCCATCACAGCGTCCTCTCCTTCAAGCTCTCTCCCACAGTTCCTCTCTCCACCACACCCCCTTGATGGGGGGTGTTTATATAGGCATGGGGGTGGGGAAGAGGGCCTCCACACACGTGGAGGACTCCCCTCATGCAGTCCCCCACTTCACTCCTTCTTGGCCATCCCCCTCCCACTCCCTCTCCTCCGGCCATGCATCGGCTGGGGGAAGGGATAATAGTAAAAAAATTTGCCTTGTATTTATCCTATTGCCCTTCCCAAGCGGACGTTTCCTCGCGGTTTTTACGGTCCTCAACCCCGGCCTTTAATTCTTGACGTGGAGACCTCATTTTCGAGCGTGCATGGTGTGGATGAGGTTACCAATAATCACGAAGTAGGGAATACTCTTGCACAGGGTTTACACGGCGTGCGGTAAGTTAATATTTACGGTACGCGGTACGCGGAAATATTACATTCTCTCCCCCTTAGAAGAATCGAGATGTCCTCATCTTGAGGTAAACTGGGGATATTGAAGATTGGGAGAGCTTTCATCCATCCAGGTAGCATCCTCCTTAGGATAATCTTTCCACTGGACGAGACATTCTCTCAAGGTTCTGGATCTCAGTTGTCTCACCCTAGCATCTCAAATCTTGTCCGTCCTTAGTTCAAGGACTCCTTGACTAGGCATTACAATTTTGTTGGTCATCAAGTACATGATTTGGGTTGGGTACATACTTTTTCAAGAGACTAATATGGAATACATTATGAACCTTTAGGTTTTCAGGGAGTTGTAGTCTATAAACATTAGGTCTTAAGCACTTGAGGATCTTGTATGGTCCACAATACCTTGGACTTAGCTTCCTGCAATCTCCTAAGGATAGAGAACTCTTCTTTGGGCATACGTGAATGAAGACCATGTCTCCTTCCTCAAATATTCTATCTTGACACTTCAATTTCGTGTATGCCTTCTGTCTATCCTTCGCAGCTTTGATGTCCCGATAGAGTGAAATCATAAGCTTCGCACAATATCTTCTATTTAAATAACTGGCTTGCTCGTATACATGCTCTCATTCTATAGTAGACATGTCCATTATTGACAGAGAATTCACGATACTTAGCCTTTAGCTTTTGTTCCTGGTCCTTGATAGAGACTTCCCTTAGCATCCTTTGATAGGCTAGATCTTGGCATCCTTCCTCTCTAGCTAGCTCAAGTATTAGGTCGTTTGGCATGGACACCTCTGTAGCTAGAGATCTAGCTATTGATAGATTTTGCAAGATTAATGAATTAAGGAATGCCTTGCGATTGAATGCATCAACAACTACATTCTTCTTTCCAGGTCGGTACTTGATCTAAAAATCATATTCCTCCAATACTTCAATCCGTCGATGTTGCTTCATGTTGAACTCGTTTTGGGTAAAAATCCATTTGAGGCTCTTATGATCGGTTACTAGAGTGAACTTATTTCCCAACATATAGTGTCTCCAAAGCTTTAGAGCATGGATGACAGCTAATAACTCCAGATCATGAGTGGCATAATTCTTTTCGTGACTCTTCAATTTCCTTGAAGAATATGCTACTGGATGACCTTCCTGCATAAGAACACACCCCAAGGCAAGAATGCTGGCATCAGTTACTACCTCGAACTCCTTATTGAGGTCAGGAAGTTTTAGAATAGGTGCTGATACCAAACATTGCTTCAATTGGTCGAAGCTATTTTGCTCGGAAGTTGACCATGTAATGGAAGTCTGCTTCTTTAGTAAGTCGGTAAGAGGTGCTGCAATCAAAGCATAGTTTTTGATAAAGATCCTATACCATCCTGTCAAGCCAAGAAAACTGCGTATCTCTTTGACGGATAATGGTATTGGCCATTCAAGCACATCTCGGACTTTGGCTGGATCTACTGATATTCCTTCTGATGATACTATGAATCCTAGATATTCAATCTGACGTTTGAAGAATGTGCAATTCCATCATCTTAGCATACCGCTTGCGTGACCTCCTTGTCTCAAGGAAAATCCAAAGTTGGGATCCATGATCTCCTTCCTGTTTGGAATAGAGTGTCGTCGAAGAAGACAAGCACGAAATCATCAAGATATGGTCTAAAAATATCCTGCATTAATCTATTGAAGGTGGCAGGTGCATTTGTAGGCCGAATGACATAACCAAGAATTCAAAGTGTCCATATCTAGTGTTGAAGGCCGTTTTAGAAATATCCTCATCCTTGATCCTGATTTGATAGTAACCTGACCTGAGATAATCTTGGAGAAGATCTTTGCACCTTGAAGGCGATCAAGAAGCTCATCTATTCTTGGGATAGGATACTTGTTCTTGGCTGTTGATTAATTCAACCCACGGTAATCAATACATAGTCGAAATGTCCCATCTTTCTTCTTCTGGAATAGAACTGGAGCTCCCCATGGTGAATTGCTAGGCCGGATGTAGCCTTGGTTTAATAATTGTTTGAGTTGTTCCTTCAACTCGATAGCTTCCGGAATGGACATTCTATAAGGTCTCTTCAAAATTGGCGTAGCTCCTATTACTAGCTTGATCTCATGATCTACTTCTCTTTAAAGCGGGAGTTCTGTTAACTCTTCAGAACTACGTCCACGTATTCCTTCAGCCAAGTGACCAATTCACTTTACTTCTTTATCAATATTCATAGTCGAGACAATCGTTGAAAAAGTTTTATTCCATTCATATCAGCATAGCCCTTACAATTATTTCTTGGGGCGATGGAACCAGTTAATACATTAATTCGAGGAGAATAAGATGTTGTTGCATTCAGCTACAGGAACTGAGTAGTAGTACGGATTGGGGTCATCGATCTTCAGGAATCGGTAGTTCATTGGAAGATTAGGGTATCTTTTCCTTTGATATCCCTTCTTCACATGACGTCCCAAAACCTTGATTCGGTCGGCAAGGATTCTTTGAATCACTTCTCCGTACACATACTTATTCTGGTTAACCCTTCGACCTCCAACCTGTAGAGTCGCGTTTGCGTGAGCCTCAACAAAGATGAACAGCTTTACGATCTTCAAATTCTCCATCCACTTGATTCTCTTCAAGTTAATTTGAAGGTACGCAGGTCGATAGGCAGTTATGTAATAGATCCCTGAAACACCCATCCATCTCCATTCCACGTACACAGGTGATGGATTGTAAATGCAGTCTAGGATGTTCATCATCTCAACCCTTTGTCGATAATTCGTGGAATGCATCCCGGTCATAAACATGACTCGGAACACTAAGAACCTGTTCCATGCTTCATAATTCTGGAATACAGCATTCAAAGTAAGGAAATGTTTGGGACACAACATTTGCTTTACTTCTTCTTATTAAAATTTCCTAAAAACAAATCCTTTGTTGGTTCGCTCTGATACCAACTGTAACGTGTCCACTAGAATCATCCCGGGCACGTCTTAGCAGTCCATCGGGAAGGATGTCTAGAAGGCTCCGCCCGGCACTCCCATGGAATGTTACGGGACTTGCGATCTAGGTCTTCCCGCGTCTGCCACGTAGCGGAAGTATCCTGGCCGTTCCCACTTAGGATCGACCTGAGTTTGGGTTTTCCTGTTTGGTCATTATCTAGCAACAACTAGCGTCAGATCCGAGCGAACTACTTTACGCAGAAACGCCAGGTTCGAGGCGGATTCACGCTGCACTTGGTTCAAGGAGAATGGGAAACGAGAGGGATGCAAGGCTCGACCTCTCTGCCATAAGGCATAGTCCCATTCCGTTCCCCTAAAACAGCGTAAATCGGGTAGGATGTAACACTAGGTCATCGTCCTCGTTATTCGCTTTGATGCTGAAGATCAACCTGCTGTTCGTCGAAGACCTTGAGAAAAGTTCCCGGCTAACCAGGACCACCCATCCATAGGACGGACCCATGGTCCATCCTCCGCACTTTCCTCGGTTTGTTTTAGTTATGTAATTACCTACCACATTAGTTTGACATATACAAACAGCTTCTTTGATTAACCCTGTTATGCACTGGTTCCTTCACGTAATCTTATCACAGGACATAAAGAAAACAATGTCAAACAGCTCCTTTATTATCATTTTATCCTTTTATCTTTGAAATACAAGGAGTTCCCGCCCGTAGGCGTATTCATAATCCGCCCGAAGGCTATCCAGTAATCCACCAGGGATCACTCATCCAAGTTTCCGCCCGTAGACTAGTATGCGGGCCTCGAGATCCAATCCCGAGTCACGTTAGCCTCTTGTGCAGGGCCCGGAAGGCGAGGGATTTATGGCCAGAGCCCCCCCTGGCACCCAAGCGTCCTCCTGCTCCAAGCAGAACTCAACGGAGAGACCTCTCACGGCGGGTTCGGTCCACGTTCCCGGCGCGGTTAACAACCCCCTTGGTTAGGGTCAGGCAGGCAGTCGGGGGTAACTGAAGCTGCCTCTCCCTTCAGGCACCAACCTGAAGTATTTAGATATGTTTTCATCCTTTAGTTCATTGAGCAAACAATGCAAACAGTCCTTTCTAAACTGTTACAAGCACAATCAATTTCAATGGTCGTTTAGCTGGCAAACTGTTAAGGAGTGACTCCTTTTCTCCGAATGCAACCCGCATTCGATCCGGAATCAATTGCAACTTGGCAAGATTCCAAGTATTCTTGGGTTAGGGTCATACCCTACCAATACTTTAGGTTTTGTTGTGGTAGGTTCCAGCGACCATGTCGCCTTAGTTTATTGTCTGGTCATTTGCTTCAAGGCAAACACCTAACCTTTCCTTTTCCTTGGCAGTTATCCCCCAAGAAAAGTGAGTAACAGGATGATTACCCAACCTCTTGTAAGTTAAATTCTTTCAATAACTTGCCAACCTCATTTCGAGAGATGATAAAACTCTCTTGTGGGCAAATCTCAAGTCTATACAAAGTGCAGCTTTTTGCACATGTATTGCATCTATTCCACGGGATTATTCTACCCATTGTTTAGCGTTTTCCGGTCACGGAATTTACCTCCAGCCGAGTAACAGGGTTTTAGGGTATCCTCCAACCCATTCCTAGTTATGTTGGCACATGGTCCTAGAAATAGGCAACTCCGTCGGAGTTTCATCATTTTGAATGATCCTTGGGATAAAAACCTTAGATCATTTCATGTATGAAAAACCAATTGATTCGACATTTCATGAACGTGGGTAAGATCTTTAGATTCGCGGGTTTTGTCCTGGCAACCAGTGTAATGCTAGGTCGAATTATTATTGCACTAACCCTAGTTAACACTTGGGATACTTATCATATCGACTCAATCATGCCCATATGAATCCTTGTGGTTTAGTCAATTCAATTATGCTTGTCTTGCGACAAGGATGATCCTTCTAAAGGTAATAAACTAAATCTAATGGAGGACAATAGTTATAACTCCACCAATTCGCGTAAACATGCGGTTTATTGTATTTACGCAACACATGGTCCATGATAACTTTATCCTTCTCTGGTGCACGATAATCTGGGTACTAACTTTTCCTAGGACTACTAGGTCTTACATCAATAGTCATACCTACAACCTTGTTGTCTACACTTTGGCATCTTATGCTTTGACTCCTAAATGCGGCTCTTAATGAATGTCATTTTTTGCATGACGACTACGCAATACACAACATTCTCCTAGCTACGAAGTAGTCAATGAAACTCATCCAAAGCTAGTGTTAACTTATTCCATCTTACATGCTATTTGCAAGTTCATAAGATCATCTTCGTACTCTATTATTCCTTTTCGGATAATACCTTATGGGGTTAACCTTGCCTCATGAAATCATTACGAGAAGGATGTTGCCTAACATGCGGCACACGCTTATTTCTACCATGTCTAGGACGAAAGATAATGCACTTATAAATCCCATTTCCTTGCCTAGGATTAGACTCATTACTTTGATAATGTACCAAAACTACATGCAACTAGCCTTCTACTCGTTCAAATTCATGACATAATTCAACCTTGCCTAATGTTTCAAGAGATGCCTTAACACATGTATTTCTTTCCAATTTTCGTATGCATTAAAATTAAGCGTAAAAATGCAATTCCTTTTATGAGCTAAGCGCGCCTAATCATGCGAGAATAACTCGAAGGAACCTGGACTTGAGGACTCGGGGAGATGTCCACTTGTATATTCGGAGATGAGCCTCCCGCGGTCGCTCCTTGTGATCTTTTTGGGGCCATTGTAGACGTGGATTCGACTTATGATTTGCCCTTGCGGTCTACGAAGTGACTGGCCTCGGAATGCGGCCTTCCGACCTTTGCCTTTATCCTTCTATGCGGAAGATTCCTTTTCGGGATGGTACTTGCGGCAAAGGCTTTAGGAGTCTTTCAAGAAAACTCGAATCGGCACGGAAATTAATCTCGGACGGCTTGCGGTTTAAAAATCTTTTTGCGAGAGCCTTTTCGATGGTTCTTGCGGGGTCTTTATGGCTTCACCGTCCCCTCTTCAAAGTTCCGGGGAGGGGTATGAAGAGGTCTTCTTGGAAATGTGGTGGGAAGGGGGCTTAAGGAGGCCCCCTCTTAGAAGCTTCTAAAGAAGCTTCTAAGAAGCTTATGAGCTTCCACAGAAACACGTGGGGGGGGGGGGTGATCCAACGTGGCGGGGCAGCTTGAGATGGCCGGGGTCAGGGTGGCAGCGATGGCGGTTCGTGGCGGTGGCTGGCGGACCGGCAGCTAGCGGCGGACTGGGCGACCTCCTCCTGCTCGGCGACCTTCAAGCTCTCCATCACAGCGTCCTCTCCTTCAAGCTCTCTCCCACAGTTCCTCTCTCCACCACACCCCCTTGATGGGGGGTGTTTATATAGGCATGGGGGTGGGGAAGAGGGCCTCCACACACGTGGAGGACTCCCCTCATGCAGTCCCCCACTTCACTCCTTCTTGGCCATCCCCCTCCCACTCCCTCTCCTCTAGCCATGCATCGGCTGGGGGAAGGGATAATAGTAAAAAAATTTGCCTTGTATTTATCCTATTGCCCTTCCCAAGCGGACGTTTCCTCGCGGTTTTTACGGTCCTCAACCCCGGCCTTTAATTCTTGACGTGGAGACCTCATTTTCGAGCGTGCATGGTGTGGATGAGGTTACCAATAATCACGAAGTAGGGAATACTCTTGCACAGGGTTTACACGGCGTGCGGTAAGTTAATATTTACGGTACGCGGTACGCGGAAATATTACAGGAGTCGATGCCTAAAGTATTTCATCAGAACTAAAGTATTTCGTTGATGCCTAAAGTACAAGAGGTAGAATCGCGATTACAAGTGGCTTATATCTCTACGAAAAATTAGAATTTGAGTTTAGGGTTTTGAAATACTTTAGTGCTGACGAATGGAGGTCAAGGGAGTCGATGCCTAAAGTATTGATAGGGAGTCAATGCCCTGAAGAGGGTGTCCCCTCAAGATTTAGCTGTAAGTGGTGTGATGGCCAACATTTCCCTAGGAATTGTCCAAATGTTAAATGTGACATATGTGGGAAGTCCGGCCATTTAGCTAGTACCTGTTGGAGTAAGATAAGCTCTCTCCAGCAAGGAAGTAAACAACCAGGTCCAATTAATCATCAAGCGCAAGGAAATAATCTCCAGTGAGATGAAGGGCCGAAACAAATATTATAAAGAGGGAAAAATATGGTAGAGGAGCTACCTATTGGTAGTGGAGTTAGCCTTATAGAAGTGATTTGCATCAATGGCATTGAAGCTTCTAATCTACCGGTTACGAGAGGTCAAATGGGTAAAGAGGTCAACAAAGCCAATGCAAAACCTGTCAAGGGAAACCCCAAGCAAGTTAATAAGGGGATGCAAGTCTTTAATCCTAATATGGAAGGCAGACCTCTCAAGGCTGTAGATGGTAAAGACGACCCCAAGAAAGATAAGGAGTTGCAAAGAAGAAAGAAAAAGCCAAGAAAGAAGCACAAAGGTGCCCATTCAAAGACCAAAGGAGAGGATGGTCTGGCGAGAAAAGTGAGCTCTTGGTAGCTATCATGAATTCGATTTAGCGAGTTCTCTTTGTAAAGTTAAGCCATATGTAAATCTTCTACAGTTGATTAAGTTGTCTCCAAGAGTGCGTAAGAAATTTAATAAGATTCTATGCATTGGGTATATCGTTGAGCCCTTGGGAATAGTGTGAGTAGAAGATGATTGGTTTGAGCATGTTGAAAAGCATTGTCTGAGGATAGCAACATATATTGATGGAATACTAGTGGACCATGCTATTGTGGACACAGGATCCTCTATCAACATTATGAGTTTGGAATTGATGGAGAGACTGGGATTGAAAAAAAAAAGGATGCCTCCACGATCCTCCAAATGGCAGATGACAGTTTAAGATAACCTAAAGGTTGCATTACTAAAATCCATGTGATCATTGCTAATGTAGAATGCATTTTGGACTTCAGAGTCATTAGGTTTTTGCAGAGTAACCTAGCTATCAAGTATTGCCAGTAGGTAGGCCATGGATCTTACAAGCAGACTATCAAGTTGATATACCCGCTGTGGGTGATTGATCTTTGGTCAAGGTGCTAGACATGTAATAGTAGATGCCTATCCTAAATCTCCTCAGAGTGAGAGAGTTCCTTTATCTTTGTCAGAGTTTGATACTCTAGATGCTCCATCTGCTAGTGAGACGTCATCAAGTGACGAATCTAATGAGGGGTCCATTATAGAGGATATCTACCAAGTGACTTTGAATGAGCCAATAGAGGCTCAAGAGAGGATAAGGGATGCAGATGTAATCTCGGGTAAGTTAGTCATGAATATATGTGTGCATCACATGGGTTTAAAATAAGGTATTTTTAAAATACCATTTGTATACAAAGTTTTACATACATAAGGGTATAATACAAAGGGATTATTTACAAATTGAATAGAAAAGGGTCATATTTTATTTAGAAATAATTTACAAATAAGGATATTTATAAATAGGACTTGAACGCATGTGATGTAGAGGATATACTTATAGTAACTTTTCTGATGATGTAATTGAGCTTGACCTTGGTACGATGAATGATTCATGACCAATTAAATTAGGGTCCATGCTCAGTTCGAAAGAAAGGAAAAACTATGTGTCCTTGATTCAAGAATTATGTGATATTTTTGCTTGGAGTTATGTTGAGCTCAGAGACATTCTTCCCAGCCTAGCTGTTCATGCAATTCCTTTGAAGCAAGGAAGCTGCCTTGTGTGATAGAAAGTAAGGCGTATGCCTTTTGAATTAAGGGACGGGCTATTTGAAGAATTGACAAAGCTACGAAAGGCTGCCTTGATATTTCTGATTCAACACACAAAATGGTGTTCACCAGTTGTTATCAAGAAGAAGAAGAACAATTAGATTCGGCTTTGTGTAGATTTCAAAGAGCTTAATAAGCAGAAAATTAAGGATTACTACCCATTGCCATTCGTTGATCATATTTTGGATCAGTTAATAGCGAGTAGAAAAATCTATTTTTTAATGGATTGCTTTGTTGGATATAACCAAATGGATATTGCGAAGGAAGACAAATTGAAAATAACATTTATCACTATCTTCGGTATCTTTGTGTATCATGTGATGGCCTTTGGTCTTGGCATTGATCAAGTGATAAGACCTTTGGTGATATCTTCCCAGAGGAGTTAAAAGTCTTTATTGATGATCTAGGGATAGCCATCACAAGGGAGCGACAACTGATTATTCTGAGGAAATGTTTTGAGCGTTTAGACAATTCTACATTGCTCTTAACCCTAGAAAGTGCGTATTTGGAGTGCCCTATGGTTTGTTACTCGACCATGTAGTTAGTTCACTTGGTATTTGAGACTGACCCTAAAAAGATAAAGGTACTCCAAAAGAGGTGCACATATTTCTGTCATCAATGGTGGGATATTATCAAAGATTTATCAATGCATTGGCGAAAAGACCATTGCCATTGATGAACCTTCTATCTTTTAGCTGTCTGTTTGAGTGGAATGAAGCTCGTGAGGTATCCTTTGAGGATGTGAAGTAGGAATTAGAAAAAGTGCCAACCCTAAAAGCACCTAGAAGAAGTGAAGTTTTCTATATATTTTCAATAGCCACAATGCATAGTATCAGCTTGTTGCTACTGTTTAGCTCAAATTTGGAAGGAGAAATGGTATCATCCAATTGCCTTTGCTAGTAGGAAATTGGGGATATCTAAAGTTAAATATATGTACATGGAGAAATTGTGCCTTGGAATGGCCTTTTCGATGAAGAAATTTAGGCATTATATTCTCTATGAGAAGGTAATATTCTTTATGAAGGTGAAAGGACTCAGATTGTTGTTGAACAACTTGTAGCTGCTTGACCATTTAGCAAAGTGGTTAATCACTTTGTAAGAGTTTGATTATGAGGTTAGGAGCAAGCCATCAAAGCTACAAGGTATTGCGGAATGTCTCGTGGATTTTGGGGAGCCAAAGGAAATTCTAGCTTAGGGAAATGATATTGAAGATCTATTTAAAATTGATACAGCTTCCATCCATTCTAGTGTGCGGCTATAACACATTATTTATCTACAGGAGAATTTGGGGCTTCTTTATCGAAGTTTGAAAAGAGAAAGATCAAGAAATAAGCATTACACTTTTTTATTATAGCGGTGTCTTATATCGAAGAGGAGTAGATGATATCTATCGTCGTTGTGTAGTATCCGATGAGGTACCAAGTAGGTTTGGGTGAAAAAATGCAAGTTAATGGATACCCACTTGAATCAAAACTTGAAGCTTATGGAAAATATTAGAGCTAAGATAGAGAATGCCTTTATATATTGGGAAATGGTTGGAAATTTGGTTTAGTTACCCAAATACAAGGCACAATTTGACTTATGTTGTGGCACTCATTAGTTATTTCAAAATCTATGGAAGTCCTGTGGAAGTCTCACTTGTGTCAATGTTACACATGAGGTATCTCAAGGTTACACATGCATATGGACATTTGTATGAGTTTGGACATAATCTAGATCTTGTTGGATAGATATATATGAAAATTCAATGATATTTTCATACAATAGGAGTGCTATAGTGAGTTGGAGTAGGAAAAAGGAACTCACAAAATGATGTTTTAGTGCAGAGGTAGAGTATATAGAGGAGCAACATTGGTCGCATGTGTGATTTATTGGGTCCATAATCTCTTATAATACGGACAAGCTAGTCAAGCAATAGTGCGATAGCATGAGTGATGCATAGTGGTGAGTTGGAACTCAATGGTTGCACCTCCAAACATAAAGGATTTTTTATTTGAAAAAATATGTGTATCTTACAAGATTACACTTGCATAAGGGGATATTTTATGGCACTTAGAAAGATACATTAAGCTTCTTAATGAAGAAAGGCAATTTATTACCTCATAACATGTAAGTAGAGAAGTTTTCTAAATACCCCTTGAAATAGTGTGATATGTAAGGCTTGTTATGGGTACAACTGACAATGTATTGACTAAATAATTATATATTTGGGTCCAGAGTTGATAGCTCTCTAGTTGTTAGTCTATCCTTGGGGTCATGTAGGCTAAGAAGTAGCCTACTTCATTCCACTAGTGTTGTCATATTAGTGAGGGGGAGAGACAAAAAAGAAAAATGAAAAAATGATTGAGGATGCTCATGGTCCATCCAATTATCCTTACGGTTCATCTCATAGTGGCAATTTAGATAGTGAGTTGGGTATACTAAGGGTATACCTTCTATACATACACTAGAGCAAGGAAAAGATGTACATATCAACTAATGAAAGAGGAGAGAAAATTAGCACACCACATTTGAGAATTGGTACAAAGATCTAGATAGCACCATGTAAATTGTGGATGAGCATTGTCACATTGACATCTATGTAGAAATGACAGAGGCTATTGTGGATGAGCATTGATAGATTGACATCTATGTAGAAATGGATGTTCTTGTAGCCAATTTGACACGGGAAGAGTCACTTGAAGGTAGAAATCCCTATTGGTTTCAAGTGGCTTTTGAGCAACCTGAATATAAGACACCATCACATGTGACCATATTGTCAAACAATACAAGACTGAAAATTGGATTGGGGCACATTGGCTAGGCCAATCCCTTGAAAAAATAGAGGTACATAGACTAGGTAGGTAAGGGCATGACTTTAATAGGTATCAATAATACAAGTTAGATCCACTCCATATAATATAGATGCCTTGCAAATAATGGAGTAAGTAAGTTTAAGGCAATAATGCCAAAATAATTAACTCATGCATGCAATGGATTGGCATTAGATCTAAAAGGCCATTGATGTAGCTTCAATACTCTTTATGTTGGATAGGATTCCTCATATTTCAATCTTAAAATGGTCCTTGGGGAGCATGCCTATGCATCTAAAAGTTTTAAGCTAATTTTTCTCCTTAACTAGGCTTGATAATTGAAAGTAGGTCAAGGTTTGATAAGAAAGGCTTAATATCTAAATCTTTGGATACCCTAAACTTCCTAATATATATCTATCACTCATATCAATGACTCAAAGAAAATATTTAAATCTCAAAATGTACAAAGCCAAAAACTATATACATTCTTTGATTTATCAAGATGAAATGCAATAGATTGGTAGGATGGATGGCTCAATTGAGATATAGCTTGCTTATGTTGAGAGGATGTCAGTTAATAAAATTTTACCAGGATGCATTTACCAAGAGGCTTCTTTTCAAATTTTTCAACAATGGTACTTTTATGAATATGTATATTAATGATATGCAAAGTTCGGAGATAATGCTAGACCATGGGTCTATACCACATATCCCCATTGTGCCAACATGCTTTGCATAAACTCTAGGGGGAATTTTTAACTAGAAAACATTGAGCTAATTGGTTGTTACATTTACTTGTAGCTTATTAACATTCAATCATAACTTGAGCATTGAATCTCTTGCATCATCAACATTTACACATCCAAGCTAGTCAAATTCATGATTGAAAGACTCTTGCAAGAGAACTAGCTTTTGAAGGTAAGAGGTCAAATGAGTATCATGCGGGGAAGTAATTTTTTAATTTAAAGGTGATATGCATTTTAATGATCTCCCATTGTGATTAGTTAAACACAACTCTCATAAAGTACAATAACAATAAGAAAGAATGTATATTTTCAAATTATTTTCTTATATGGGTATCTGCTAATACTTTAAACCTTAATTGTTGTTTCTCCTGGTGGACATTATCATAATAATAGCATTTGGCTAATAAATTTTCTATATAAAGTCCTAAAAGGCTCAAGGATAACCTCTAAATTTCCTTAGTGGAAACATATTTTATGACATGTGGGAGCAAAGGTCTTGTTTGAGATAATGCTTTGGTTTGATTTAATACTAAACCTTCTATTAGAATCAAACTGCCTTAATATGAATGTTGATTTATACGACATGAAAGAGTCACCAAATGAGGTGCCATGGTGCTGCATTTAGTTACTAAGATAATGAAAAGTGTTTGTGCAGTTTTATTGTAAGGCACAATGGCATAATGCCCATGATATATGACTTCATCATTCAATACTAATATGCACACATGATTTGCCGTGTGTGAGTTGAAATGTTTTTTGATGGCATTGTTAGAGAGCTCACTTTATGAGCTTTTCCTTGATCAAAAATGTCAACATACCATTGTAGCATTTTTTATATTCATCACAATTAACATGTTAGTTTAAAGTGCACAAGAGATTACACCTAATGGATTGACTTTACTAGTTCTAACCTATACCTTAATATTTAATTGCCATTATTATATAAAAGAGTATTGCACCTAAACATTTTTGGAAAGCCATCATCTCATTCATGTCAAACATTACGATAACTCACAATTATCTGTCTTTCAAATTCGCATTTCTTAAAAGTGGATTTGATGCATTAAAACATCATCAGAGTAGATGGAATCATAAATTGATAACATCATAGAGTGGAAAAATTAGCTTTCCAATGTGCTAATCTAAGTTCCAACCTTACTTGTTGAAATTGTAAAAAACTTGTTCATCAATATTTTAATGAAAATATAGGATTGACTCATTGAACCCTTGCCTAAGTAGTTGGCATTTTTGAATCTATATTTTAATCAAAACACAAGCCTATGTGCCTCATAAAGACATACATCGTGCTTATCCAAAAGCTATTTCTCATTTGATTTTTAAGGTGTATCCTATACTAAGATTTGAATAGATTTTTCATTCTTTAGAATAATTCTATTCAATCAAGACATTTTAAAATGTACATAGTCTACAACTTATTCAATAGTTTACTTGAATTAAAACCACTAATCTATAGTGTCGAACTTCTTAAGAGGTAAATAAAGGAACACAACTAAATACATTTATTAGCTAAGATAATGACAATTCAAAATTTTTGAAATCTAGTACAACAACTGCTCATACACACTTGAAAGCCATTCCCTATTTATAGACATCCATGTGAGGGTAAAGGTGCTCATAAGAAATTGAACTTTACATTTGTATAAAGTTGGTATTGTGCCTCCCTTCTCATGGTACACTTTCTCTCACCTTTTATTTAATTGGATTTTCCCTTTTTCTTCACCACTAAATGCAATATAATAGATATTCCCTTAAGAGAAACAAACATGCAAGTTTGTCTTTTGAAATACCTTAAAAGGAAATTTCCAAGGTTTTATCTAGTGCTTTCCCAATATCTTCAAAATACTTTGCCTAGAAAACCTTCGTAGAACAAGTACAAATATGACTACGAAAACCCTCAAATCAAATGGAGAATCACATTTAAGTATAATATAGTTTCTCTTAATCTTTCATTTATGAAGAAGTAGAAATGTTTATTGTTTCAAATGACTTAACCAAATACATCCTTGTGTATTATCTTTTTTATGTTTTATTTTGGGTAACTTCCTCAAGTGAGGTTGTTCATGCTTTCTTTTCTTTTTATTTACCATATTTTGGGTACTTTAAGTTTACTTGGGGGTCGAATCAACTTTTTGGATAGTACCGCATAGAGGATTTATACCATGATTTTGTGTTGTGGAATATATATTTGTTTATTCAACCTTAAAACATAGGCTCTCTTTCCAAAGGTGCACTCTTTGTGTTGATATGGTTACATCTCTCTATCAAATTACATATTGAGATGTTTGTGTATAATCTACTTGAAGCATGCAAAGCTTTTGGCCAAACTATGTATTCAACCATCACTATATTAAGTACATTTTAACTAGATTGTGGTTTAAAAAATCCCCCACTTTTGGTCAGTATAAAAATCATAGGCTCTTAGGTCAATCTATTGATAAGAATACATGATTAGCATACTTACACTTTTAGAAGATCTTCCATCACCACCTTATCCATGATACACAAAAAAATTTCATAGAAGTCCCATTGGTATACTTTTGATGAGTAGTTTATGATCCATGTGCTTTGTTTATTGATGGGATTATGCTTGTATACTGTCTATTCTTATAAGTTATTTGTCCATTTGTTAGAAAAACACCTATGTATGTGCATCTATGTAACTATGGCTCACACTAATTTAAAAAATGATGTCACTAAATTCATTTTTGCATGTGTGGAGAAAACTAGCCTCATCGAGAGTGTTAACTTTTTGTGAAACACTAAACTAGACTTAAACTATGTCGTTGGAGTCCTAGGTTGGTTGTCAAAACATCCATGGGAGAACAATTTGTTAGCAAAGACGATGCAAGGATATGAATGTTGGAATACAAAGTTGGATCACTTAATATAAGTCAATTAAAGGTTTAGTGGGAAACTAACACTTAACTTGGATAATAGATGGTGATTCTAAGAAATTAGTAGGGAAGGGTTTTTTCTTAGTTAATGACCCCATATTCACTATGGTAGACCACTTAATAGGATAGATAGTGTCACAATGTTCACATTCCTACATGATACTATGTTTATGCATTCTAACTTCTTAATCCTCCCAAATTTTGACATTCACTAGAACAAATGAAGAGTATAATGATGCTAGATTCCAATGGGCCATGGCTAAAATTCATAATGCTAATATTTATATTGAAATATGCATTGGAATACATATTAGTGAGAACATCTATGACCCCTAGTATATACTAACCCACATATCAACACACATTCCAATGCACATTTTGATGCTATTAAAAATACCTAGGGTTGAAACTTCCCCTTTCTCTACTCATTCTTGAACAACATGATATTAAACAAACTAACATGACAATCTCTAAGATAAGAGCATCTTCCCTTCATTTTCATTCATTTTGTGTTTTCTTATTGCTTAACTTTGATACACTCTTCACACAATAGAAAGGAAAAAACCATGACTTCACTTTTTTTTTCAATATTTTCTATTTATTTGAGAGAGAGAGAGAGAGAGAGAGAGAGAGAGAGAGAGAGAGAGAGAGAGAGAGAGAGAGAGGTGATTTAGTTTTAAAATTAGATATATAATTATTCCTAAATCCCATACAATAGGAGGGAGACTTCATGTGAATAAAGGGCATGAGAGATGTAGATCTTTGACTTCAATGGTATAATTACCTATTGTAATACATTTTATTGTTATAGCATGCACAGAATATTATCTAGTGTAAAACTTAAAACTTTTGAATATTTTTTAGTAGAGAATGTTTAGCATGGTAAAATTAGATGTTATTTGAAAGGTTAGGGCTTAGTATAGAAAGTATAAATTGCTTCATAATAATGAAGATGAAAGATGAGACTTAATATGCTTTAGTTTATAATAAAAATGACACAAAGTGAGAAGGAAAATGATAAAAAGTGAGAAGAAAAGACAAAAAGGATCTTGATGTGGAGATGGATGCTTGGACAAGAAGGTTCATGTGTACCACCTCACATGGCATCGTATGGGACAAGAAAAGTCATGTGCCTTATTTTAATAAATTTCCAACGGTGTACAAGGTTTGATCCCTCCTTGTAGATCGACTAGTGCAAAAACAGAACTTGTGTTGGGTGTGACTATAAACTCTATTTGTTATACCATCCCTATAGTGTACTTAGTCAATGATTCTGATTAAATATGTGTATCAAATAATGAAAACTTCTCACAAAGAGCACCAAACTTTCAACAAATAGGATGCACTTAAAGGTGATAGGCTATGGCAAGTCGAGGCAAGGAGCCATTGGATGAATGCTCAAAGAGGACAACCACAAGAGGCAACATTCTATAGAGGGATTGAGTAAGCCATAGGCTTGGAGCAATAAAATTTTATGAATCTAATTGAGTTTGAAACGGACCAAATGATAGATTATCTCCTTGATTAGAATTTTCTTATGTTGATGCCTTGAAGGAGGAGTCCAATACACTAGTCTATGAGAGGGATCATGAATACCTTGGCTAAAGGCGACTTCATCATGTTGAACTTGCAATCCCTTTATTAACGAAGCAATACTAATGAATGACCTTATTTAGAGTTCAAATTTTGTACCATATGCCATAATTGTGCTTCAAGATTATAATATTGTTAATTTATGTATAACAAGTTACAACAACACCATACATACACTATCAAATGTCATATTAGACACTTGTATGAGGCAAAAATGGCATTACAAACCCTTGGGTGTGTCATGTATAGTGTTTGACTTGTGATTTTGATGAATTACAACATTCCTCCATGGCTCCTAAATAACAAGATCATCCCATTATCAATCTAGTACAATGTAAAATGTATGGATGTGTATCTCCAATCTCTATATTAATAGTATTTTGTGAAGGCAAGGTCAAAGCAAAGTTAAAGTGTAAGTGCAGGCTATTATTTTTTGGAAGGATTATAATTTTGTGGAGCTTCATTGTATTATTTTGGGCACTTTTTTATTATTGTTATACTCATGGATACCAGATTACAGTGGATGCATTATTTTGTGAGAGTCAGGCTCACTCCCCATGCACATTGTATTTATCACTCGCAATTGTATTTGTCGTATCCACAATTGTTGTGTGGGTTATGCACATATATTTATCATAGTACTAGCATAGGCTTGGTCTATTTGGGCAAAGGTTTAAGCCCACAAAAGGGGTAGGACACCCAAATGAGGGTGCAAACCCTAATTCATAGTGGTGGAAACCCTAAAATGCAAAAGGGATACAAACCCTAATTTACACTAGTGGAAACCCTATAATGCAAAGTGGGGCAACAAACCCTAATGCTAATATGGTGCATCATCCTAAAGAGGCGACATAACCCTAACCCTAATTTGTATCCATATAAGGGTGGGAATTCTCAGTTGTATTTACCCTTTTGGTGCATCCATGCTGTAGAAGCTCTATCAATGCAACTATTGAAGCTTTTTATTCTCTTTTTCTATTCTATCATCTTACCTCCATTTTTTAGAGTGAATGAGAGAGAGTGTGTGTGAGAGGTGAATTGAGTGAGGGACTAAGGGAAGGTGAAGCTCTTCATTGTCTTCTAATTCTTCTTTCTTCTTCTTCTTCTTCTTCTTCTTCTTCTTCTTCTTCTTCTTCTCTACTAGCTTCTTGACTTGTTGGTGTGCTTGGTGGTGGATGCGAAGGAGTGACAGCATTGGATCATGGAACCATCTTTGAGCCTTCAAGCTTTCAAACTACAATACGGGAAGGTAAGTTGGTGAGTTCACTACATGTCAAATCTAGTCTTGTGTTCTTGCTTTCTTGGTTTGGAGAGAAGTATGCTTGGTCAATCAGAGCGAAGTGTTGAGAGATAAGGTGAGAGATTGTCATTGAAGCGAGTTTTGACTTCTAAAAGAATAGAAGTCCATCCAAAGTCACCGATTGTTGGTGCATTTGGCTCAACACTTTAGTGGAGGAGTTCCAAGTACTACATTTGGGTGTTCCAATGATAGATATGAGTTGACATGTTGACAAAGAAAAAAAAAGTAAATCCAATGGATCTTAATGTGGATGATGCATGAGTTCCATGGGTGTATATAAAGATCAAGTATACATCACTTTCTCTCTCTACCATCAAATTTAAGCTCAACCATGAATAGCCTTCTAGCTCTACTAAACTTGAATCCATGTAGGTCTTGCGGTAAGTGGTTGACATGGCTTCCCTACATGTGTGTCAGTGTAGAATACATAGAGGCTAAGGTCATTGAAAAATATGATCTATGAAGGCCACCAAACCTCTTTTCAAAGGAGCATGAGATTTTATCTAGCTTTCTTGAAAGATTTTCCAATGACATAATGGCCATCAGTGCAACTGAAAGGCTTTGTGGATGCTAACAAGACATTGCTAGCTATAATGAAGATATTTTTGGTGTATACCATGCCATATTGAGATCATGGCAAACATTAGGGGTGAATTTTAGCCCAATGTCTATTTTTGGGGGCTTTTATGGGGTATCGTGGGGGCATTTGTTTTTAGCTTAGAAAGTCAAAAAGTAGCCCATATTAACAAAAAAATTCATATACGTGTCATGGCTAATGTTTTGAGCTTAAAAGGAAAAAAATAGCCCCTATATACAAAAACTTGAATGCTCTGACTAGAAATTTGTCCCAAAATACTCAAGAATAAAGGTTTTCAACTAGAGTTTTTTCCTCTTTCTAAAATATTGGCTTCTCATCAACACAAGGTTTGCCCACTTGTTAACACTTAAAAATCATGGGGATCCCTTAATTTTTACCCTGATTGGGATGCCCTATTCGTAAACCATGTTCTTAATCCAATGCGTATCTTGCCCTGAAATTCCCATTGAAGTTGGAGAGCATACCATTTCCTCAAGAAATAAGAGTTATTGTCAGCAAGCTGCTTCAACTCTTCGATTTCTTGGTTGGTGGCATAGGAAGTGCGCTCATCATATGATGTGATGAGGTGTAATTTCTGTGCTTGCTCACGGGAAATCTTAGTGGCGATGAACTCCTCAGCTGCTTTGATAGCCTGAATGAATACAAATTTGGATTCTTCCCATGAGCAAGGTAGCATATGCACCACTGTTGTTGCTAAAGGCTCTTCCAAAATGTCTAAGTCCAAGAAATCATAGCTTTTAGCAAGTGATAGGAAGGTGGCATGTAAGCATCTAAGGCAAGCAACCAAGTCATCCCCCATGTTCTTGGGGAAGCCTGCAACCAAGGTTAGAATTGATCTCCACTCATAAGAGTGGTGGATCTAAGGCCTACACAAGTGGTTGTGAACTAGAGAGTTCAACAACAACTGATTGTTGCGGCTCTAGTTGCTTCTGAGGTTGTGACTTGGCCTCTCATTCAATAGGCTGGGATACAGCTGCTAATGGTGCGTGTGAGGCCTGAGGGGCACTAGTAGGCCCAAGTTGAGACATTTTGTTAGCAATGGGCTACGGTTTTGGCTCATAGATTGTTTTAGATTCTGTGGACTAAACTTCCGAGGTTCTATGGATTTAGCAGCCTGATTCTCTTGTGGCATGAGTGCCTAATCTGTCTTGATGTTTCCTGTGGTCAAGCTTGAGGGCAGCATTTGAGTAGGGCCTTGGGCCGTTTTGGCTTTCGGTACCGAGATCTAGGTGTTACCTACATAGTAGCCTTGCGCTTGCAATAAGGTATTGGGGACCCATCACTGCACCATACATCGATGTCTATAGTTTTGTCTTGGCCTCCTAGGTTTTGAGTGTGGGTCCTTAGTCTTGTGGGGCCGGGGATGTATGCTGCTAGGTGGCAGGCCTTGATGTTTAGGTATCCATTAAAGCCATGGTTCAAGGGTCTTGGTTTTGGCTTCAATGGTTTGCAGGTCTTTAGGTTTGGTGGGTGGTGGCGAGTCACAACCCCCCTCCTTAGACTTGGCGATGGGTTTGTCTACCAGTGGCTTTGAAAACTTTGAAAGAGTCTCTCAACCCTTACTAAAAGCGGTAACTATACATGCATTGCCTATGGCAAGGTGAATATGCTAGGACTTGTAGTCGACATTGCAATGAGCTTGCTTTTTAAATGTACGTCCTAACAAGAATTCCGTACCTACATCTTTGGTGTTTGGCAACACATAGAATATCATTGGTATACTTTTAGACTCAATAGAGACTATAGCCTTGCACTTTCCCACGGGTGCATATGATCGGCCTCCATATGGCTGAGTTGTGGGCATTGGTGGGCTACAACTGCAATCTACCAATGTGAGTCCAATGATTGTGAGTTAAGACATTAAAGTCAACTCCCTCATTGATCAATGCATTGAAGGTGTGTGTTTTCTTTGCAGTGAGACTGTTATGCTTAGGTACTGCTTCCTCATCCTCATTGTTAATCTCTGTGGGATAGTGGCCACTCGCACATTGACAAGGGATTCTAGCATTGGCGGCTCATGCAGTGGGTGTGCGAGAGGGTAGTACTTCTTTATGTAGCTGCCATTGAAGAAGCCTATGCCTTCACCCTCTAGGGTTTCGAGCTCTACATTGCCAGTTCGACTGATGGTGCAAACTCTAAAAGACCCTAGCCCTCTAAACTTCATCCTCTGCTTATGTCCCTTGACTAAGTAAAGCAGTACCAAGTCTCCCTGTTCAAAATTGTGCTGCTTGAAGTGATTTTCAAACAAACTTTTGCATCTTGCCTTCTCGCATATTAGCATGTGGATAGCTAGAAGTCGAGTTTCTCAGAGGCCTTCTAGCTCAACTACTTGCTTTGTCCATTCCTCCTTTCCATCCGATGTCTCTCTTGATGAACAATTCTTAGGCTAGTAATAAGGAACTCTATAGGTAGATTTGCTTTAGTCCCGTAGGTCAACCTGAAGGGGGTTTGTCCCACACCCATTTTGTAAGTTGTATGCTAGGCCCATAAGGCTGCCACCATGAGTTTGTTATCCCAATCGCTGCGGGAAGCAGAGACTACCTTGCTCAAGTCGTTTACTAGAATTTTATTCATAGACTTAGCCTGGCCATTAGCCTAAGGATAGTACGGTGAGGATTTTTGATGGATGCTTAGAAATGTGGATACATGGGGTCAAAATTATTAGAATTTTCTAGGTTATGAAGAGGAATTGCTAGCAACTCTTGATGTTGAGGGATAGAATTTTCAAGATAGCTCTGTAGCCTTGCATTCTTGTATTAATCAAATCGTGGAACATGAAAAGGGGGGGATACCTATAGAGGAAGAGTACTTACAAATTCAACAGAGACTTGGTATTGATAACATGGGGTATGAAGAAAAACTGAAGCCTCCATTAAAGGAGAAACCAAAAATTTCAATAAATCTATATGATGATAGTCTTTTTAAAAAAGATGAAAACCCTAAGGCATGAAAGATAATTCTAAGATATCCATTGTGATTTATATTAGAGTATGTTATGCATTATAGAAAAAATTATTGGATATTTATCTACTGACATCTTATACTATTGTGGTTTATTGTGCACATAGAAATTGAAGATTCATACAACTTTCTTGGAAGAGCCAAGGGCTCAAGGCCATTAAAGCTTGGAAAAAGTCAAGGTCTTGGTCATTATATTGGAAGCTTAAATAATCAAACACTTGCAATTTATCATAGTGTGTTGTTAAGCTCTCTAATCTTACTAATAATGGCTTTGAAAGCTATCTCCAAGGTGATTGGATCACAAGATTTCAATAGAGGTTCAAACAATATAATTTTGGTGGAGAAGGAAGAAGCTGTAAGAGTTTTTGGCTTCATGCTTGGATACAATGGATCTAGGGTAGGATACTTTGAAGTTCTTGCCTCTTATTTTCTCTCCCATGGAGGAGATGCCAAGAATTTGAAGCTCCTTCCAGGCTATAGGAAGCAAGAGTTCCTTAAATATATAGGTCTCATCGAGTGGGAGGAAACAAAATATTCCTTTAGAGGACCTAGTGAATTCCCTAAAACTGAAGACTCTTCTACAACAGAGTCAAACTAAAAGATGTTAAGGGTTTCTTGACACCCATCTTTTTTCATCTATTTATCTAGTTTGCAAACATTTTGAATATCTTTGACAAGAGTTTAAATATCCCTCTTTTCTTCTTTGGGTAACAGTGGATATAGTCCTTGCCAAAGATGATATATTACATGATGCGGTTGTCTTTGAGCTTGAATTTGTGCCAAATTTTTCTGTAGAACCATTGAAAGACCTCTAATAAACAGTTTGCTTTGTATCTTCCACCTCCATGTCTTGTGTGTCTAAAGTATTTTGTTCTTGCTTGATAATATGATTTTTCCATATCTTGGGTTGACCAAATAGATAGAGATCCATATTTCTTGATAAAATTTGGATCATGGTTGTATAAAATATACTGCATAGTTAACAAATAAAGAAATTCAATTAGAAAACCATATATGAGTCAAACAATAAAGAGACATACATATGCAAACTTCTTACCATATAGTGAGTGAAGTGTTGATTACCCCAAGCTGATGTCATTGCCTTTTAAAAAAAGTTTAATTGGTTTTTAAAGTCTTTGAGATCATCATCATTCCACTCTGTTTTATCACAATAAAAGAATACTTTATTTAGTGTTTCCCAAACATTGGATTTTCAATCCCGAGCTTGTCCATTATCAGCATGATCCTTAACTGCATTATGTAGGCACTTCCACTGATTGTATCTAATAGTTGAGCCACCATTCCTAGAGTTTATCTTACCAAGTCTCCCATGAAAGTCTAGGAACCTTCTAGCCTTCACTCCACCAATAGATGGCCTTTTGGGGACACAATTGCCATCCTTAGACTTTTGAAGATCTAGTTCAATAACAACATTACCACCATGCAAACCAATTGCAAATAAGACTTTTTCAATCTTTGTTATAGCATATGTTCTAGCTGATAATGGCTTCAAATCTTCCATGCAAATCCTATATAAAGATGAACAAGCTTTTCAATTATCCTACAAAAAGCGTATGAAGTGTACACATATGGACATTCACTAAAGGAATATCTAGGATTGGCTTAGACTGTGGATCCTTGTTGTGCCTAAAGGGAGCTCTATTCCAATTGCTTGAGTTCAACTCTATGGCTGGGGACATGCAATATAGGCAAGGAGATCTATAGTTGGCTCCCTTTGATGCATTGTACATACATTTAAGTGTCTTTAAGTCACCAGCTATGTGCCACTCAATCTTATAGTTCCCAAATCCTTCAACAAATAGCTCTTCTCCTACTTGTTGTCTCTTAATAACATCAAGTATTGGTATTCGACGAAAAACCAAATACAATATATCAAAATCCTTTGTATCTACTTTGAATGCTCCTAGCCACCAGATGTTGTTTCAATTGAACACTAAATGGCATTGAGTTATTGTAATGATCTGATGAAAGTGCTCTATTCATCAAGGTAATAGAGACCCTCTTTAGTTTTGTACATTTTAGAATCTCACTGTTATCAAGTTTAACCACAAATCTAGACACTCCTTGTGCCTCTTCTAGTGACAAGTCATAGAATCTAATCATTAAGCATTGCAGGGTGGGCAAGTCAAGGAAAATATTGTTAAATTCATTGAATACAACTTCCTTTTTCTTGCCCTTGAAGCTAGCCTTGATATGGAAAGGCTCATCCAGAATCTCCATTACTTTGTTATTCATTCTTTGTTAGTAGTTCTAATCATAGATGGCCTTGGAAGTATGCAATTATGTAATTGTCCTTGCTTCATATTTGGCTGTAAAAGCTAGAAAAGTTGTATATAAGCATCTTGACTGATACCAATATTATCTAGTGTCTTTTGCACTAACTCAGTATCCAAAGAATGATCCTTTATAAATGACTACAAGCATTGTTTCTTTGCCTTTTTAAATTCCTTCTTCTCCAAAAATATCTTTTGAAACTACTGAAGGAAGAAGATGATAATAAAACTGAGATGCTTTCAAACAATCTCTTTCACTTGCATTCGGTTGAAGAAGAGACCTAAGCAAAATCAACATCACAAATCAATACAATTAATTATAAACAAAGTCATATTTCATATTTTTAAAGTGGAAAAAAATGTACCTTGTTGCTTGGATTCTTTTACTACAACCACCTCCTCCTTGTCCGAGACTCTCAATATTTCTAAGAGTCGTTTGATAATTTTCAAGTCCTAAAATAATTTGCTTTTGTTTATAAGATTTGATGCGTTTATCCAACAAATGAATCCTCTGTTGATAACCTCCTAGCTTCTGCAGTAACTCATTGTTATGTTTTGATAAAGATGGTTCTCCAATTTGAGGATATCCTTCTGCAAACCAAGTTAAGTGTATAGCCTAGAAACCCGTTATAACCATCACCAATGAACCTAAAAAATGAAGAGCTATTATAGAAAGACGGAGTGCTATTTTTGCTAGGATCTTTGGGATATAGCCTATCATTCAACCAAAGATCAAGATTCTTCTATCCTTCAAACCTAAGTATATGTTTCGTAGACTTTGCAATAGTAATGGGTTTTGTTCTCTTCCTTATTGGTTCATACTCACTATCCAACTCAATATGAAGATGATAGAGAGGCCTTTAATTGGAGCTACATAGATCATTTGATGACTGATCCATAGCTAAGGATGTGATTAGAAGATTGGATCGAAAAAGTATGTGAATTAGAAACAAGAAGGAAAACAAAGAAGAAACTAGTAAGGATGGGAAATAAAGAAGAGAGTGAGAATGGAGGGAAGTAATCAAATGTCGAACAAAATTCAAATTGATTATTATTTTTCACTTTAATGAGGATGAGTAAGATCTTCATTATGGCAATCTTTGTCACCTTTATTGTGGCCTAGATTTCTAGGTTTGATGTGACCACGAGAATATCACGAGAATGAATTTTTAACAAATTTTTATATATTTAGTTACCAAAATATAAAAGTTTTTAAAAATGTTAAAAATGATTTTATTTTCTAAAATATTTTCTCTCTCTAGGATCACTTACAAGGCATTTTCGAGACCTCAAAACTCTCCTAATGACCTTTTGGCTACACCCTTTACCTTCTTTGTTGACCATCAAGCCTTGCTTTACCTTGGAAAAATGGAGAAAAGGAATTGATATAGTTATGCATTTAGAACTATCAAAGGAGCTATAGATTGGATGAAAGAGGAGAAGGGCAGTCTAACATGGGGAAAGGAGGAGATGAAGGGTAGAAGCCTCCACAAACAAAGAGGGACCAGCGAGCCTCGGTGTGCTATTCATGCATAGGCAGAGCGCCATCTCCTTTTAAAAGTAGCCCACACCCCGTAGCAATCTTAGCTCTCACATTCTTGATGAAAAGAAGTCGTTGCTAATTTAAGAAATCATTTTCCTTCAACAAATATGAGTTGCTATTCCCTTCCTTTGATCTCACGAATATATTCACTGATGACTCCTCCTCCCGACGTTGCAATGAACTTTTAAAAAAATTGAATTGATGAATAATTCAATCCACATTGATCGTCACTTGGTGGTAGCCCAGGATGGCAATCACGATCGGGAGGGCAACTGTACAGAAGACCCGGTCTTCTTCTCCATTGTCGTCGCCTTCTCACTTCCCCCCATCCGAATACGCCGCACCCTGCCTCACTCTTATATAGATAATGTCTGTAGCTTTACATTAAGCCTTATATAGATAATGTCTATAGCTTTACATTAAGCCAGGCTAGCACTTTTTTTTTCCCAGGAAAAGCTTTAGAAAGCTTTTGTTTTTGTCGACATATTGACATCAATGATTATGCTTTCAAAAAAAAAAAGGTCAAGTAAGGCCGTCAGGAGCCTCCAAAATTTACCACCTTGCTTTAGAGAATGCTTCCTTAGAATATGCCATAACTCTTAGCTAGAGCATACATTAGCATTACTCCTTCGAACTTGCTTCAAATATAGAAAGTGATTACATTAAGCATACTATATGCCCTTCTAAGCAATGATGAGCTCCACCTTTATGGGAGTAAATAGCATGCAGCTCGAGAAGCCACTGAACATCAAATCTTGTGCTTTACTAGAATTTCTTGGTCCTGTACTGCTTTAATGATAGCAATCATCTTTACATTATTTGTAATGATTCCATGTCTCCTCATCAACAAGCCAAGTCGTCATATCTCGTAGCCTGCTTCCCTTTAACTTCCAAATATGTTTTGATATATCTTGTAAGTATGGAATATTGGAAATGCTTTTATAGCGCTTCCTTCTGGTTCCTTTGATGTTCTGGTAAGACTCTAAGGCATTGGCCAAAGACCATTTCTTATTCAAACAAATTCCCCCTTGACCTCCCTTCTTAGAATCATATCAAATTCCATCATATTTTTTATTCTTCAACAACGCCTATAACTTGAGAGCCACCTCTACATATGAACCTATTTTTCATGCAATGTGCCTTATCAAGAAAATGTTTTGAAATAGAACTTTGTACCCAGTCATATATGATTTTGAGAGGATATGCAAATTAGAATCCATGCTATGCATCCAATCAAACATTGTCCACACAAAAATTATGAATGCATTGAAAAGATTGTGCCTAGCCTAACTACATGTGCTCATGTGTCATGCAAAATGCAAACAAAAAGAGACACACAACAAAAAACAAATTCCTAATGACACTCACTAATGAGTTAGAATTCTTGGCAAAAAAACTCCGCCCTCAAGTTTGTAGTGGTGGATGCACAACGTCACGACAACGGGGTAGTCTTGTTGTGCTTAATCTTCAAAGCTTCAGTCAGGGCCACTATAACCTTGTTCAAGAAGTGTGTCCCTCGATCAGACACAATCTCCTTTGGTGGACCGAAACGGCAAACAATTTTCTCCATGATGAAACTGGCCGTCACCTTAGCATTGTCCTTCACCATTGCTCAAGCTTCACACCACTTTGTAAAGTAGTTTCTTGCTACAATAATATACTACTTTCGCGTAGTTGATGAATGGTATATTGGTCCCACAAAATCAATATCCCATTTTTCAAAGGGTAATGTGACCAAAATGGGATTTAAAGGTCACCTACGATTTTCCCTCGCATCGTGTTTTTGACAAACATCACAACACTTAACATAAATGAAAGCATCTTGGAAAATCAATGGCCACCAATATCCAGCACGGAGGGATTTTTGGGCAGTAAGCCGGCCAGCAAAATGTCCCCCACATGCTATTATGTGCCCTCATCACGTCTATGACAAGAAAGATTTCCAAATGTCCATGTTTTGGATATCAAGATCCTTCAATCCCATCATCATAATTTCCAATCAATATAAAATCATCCATGTAAATAACAACCAAAACACATATTGTATAGCTATCTTCTTTGTGAAAAAATTTCCCAATTACAAATCCAAGTTTTGAATATGTATCTCATTCCAAGCTTTAGGGGATCACTTCAACCCATAAAGAAATTTCCTTAACCTATAAACATAGTTAGAACAATTAGGGTGTCAATAGAAAATTTCTTCCATAAAACTACCATTTATGAGAATGAATTTTTAATCACCATTTTTCACAATTTCAACCTTTCACAACAACCAATGCAATAAAATGTAAGAAGCTGGGAATAAGGATTTAGTATAAATAACATTGATATTATGCCATGTCACACTGGCATTGGTATAAAAGGAGAGGACATGTAATTTTTCACATCTTTTTGACACATTAATACAATTACAGTCTTTCTCTCCCATCTTGCTCACAGCTTCTATGGCTTCTCCCTCTTTCCTATCTTTCTCTCTAAATCTAGTCTTTCTCTCTCCTCGTCACTCTTCTTCTCTCTCTTCCTGCAGTCTTTCTCTCTCTTCTGCAATCTTCTCTCTCCCTAGTTCTCTATCTGACAAGTGGTATCAGAGCATTGGTCTTTAATCCATTCTTTTCTTCTATTTTCAGTCCTATTTTCCTCTATCAAAATCAATTTCAGACAAAAATTGTACAAGACAGTGACTAGTGGAGTGCTGCAAATCATCTACAGTTAGTAAGAGACTACATCTGGAGATATCCAAGGTCAGATATGGTGGAGGATGGCTTAAATGACAGGTCGTCATCAAATTTCATGCAAAATTGGAGGTAATTAGGGTAAAGAAGAGTTAACCGGGCTTAGTTTGGGAACAAACTGTGGTTACTTTGAAAAGAGGGAGTTCTCTTTCCCCTTTCCTGGAGTTTCCTACAGGTTTCATGGAAGCTCAGCATCAAAATCTGCTCATTTCTCTCAAACCTTTGATCTTCTTGGCCAAGAACCTCCTGGAATAGATCCCTCACTTCATGACCTTCAGAATGAGCACAAGATTGCTTCAGCTTGGCTCAGCTATGGAGCCAGAAACAACCCTGAAAATTGCGGCGCAATTTTCGGGCTGATTCCAGCCTGCACTCTGCATTGGATGCTTCCTCCTCAGGCCTTGGCACTCTCCCTGATCCTTTGCAAGCACAAATCATCAGTTAAATGGAAACATTCAGTCCCATTCAAGGTTCTTCAGCTTCTTCCTAAACCCTAGGTGAACAGTCCATGGCAGCCATGAAAGCTTCAACCCGAGCTTCCATTTTTCAACAATCCTTTTAGCCCGTGGGATCATCTCAGCAAAGATTCTTTAACAAATTGCAAGGATTAAGCACGAAATGGTCAAAGATTGAAGCTCAAGAGCTTCCATGGAGCAAAAATTTACGGAAAACGGGTTTAATGCCTCAAATTTAAGCATTTGAAGCTTCAAGTTTGTTCTTAAGTACTGAATACACAAGCCTTGGGGATTATTTTACTAACATTGGACAATCGGAGGCTCTATCAAGCATATGAAGATTGATCAAGTCATCATCAACCATGTCAAAGGTACTCTTCTTCAATTCTTAATCTCTCTCATTAATCCAATTGCTGAGCTTAATCCATTTGATTGAGAGATTAAAGAATTGAATAATATCCATCAAATTTCAGCCAACCTTTGCTTGAATCAATCCATTCATGAATGCAATGCTTGCTTTATGCATATTAGTTCCAATCAATGAATTAGAGGTTTCAATCTGAAATTTCCAGCATAACAATTGAATCCCATTGATTGAATCTATTGATTGATGAACTTGTTTACTCTAATCCATTGATTGGTTGAATTTCTTTTACCCAAGCTGAAATATTTTAAAAGGATAAGTACTAGCAATCAGTGAGTCACTGAATTGCATTGGTAAGACCCTTCTCCTATCCAAGCTTTCAAGATTCCATTCAATTGCATCTCATGAAAGGCTGAATGAATATTTCAGAAATGCATCTCATGCTGATTGATTAGATTACTAGCCACTGCCATGTTGATATACCCACCAAGGAAAAAGGTGGATGCCGGGGGAGATAGTGGGATAAAAGAGAGGTGACTCTCCCTCACTATCAAAGATCCCGAAGAGGTGCAAGCAACCGACCTGGGGGGAACTTTGCCCACCTCTTGGTGATTCGGAGCCCGTGTAGGGAGCCTGTCATGTCGTTTTATCCCTCACACAGGTACATCGAGTGAAGAATTGAAGATTGAAGATTTTCCAAAGGCTCAAGTACCTATAGGTCCAAAACAGGGTAAAATAGGAAATTTATAGGGTACTTACAGGGTACTTATAGGTGGTTACAGGTACACCCTTCATTACTGAAGTATAGGTGTAGGTACTACAGGGTACCCATAGGTCCTATTCAGCCTTTTACAGGGTTTGCTAACCATTTGGGGTTACTATCTTGCATTACAGGGTCAAAACAAGGCACTTACAGGTTTAGACAGGGTGCAGGCCTGGACAGTTCAGACTCAGAAATCCAGCTACAGAATTTTGTCGTAAATTTGTTATAGCGTGCTATAGCTCATCTCGAAGAGAGCATTCTTAGCTTTGATTTGAACCAAAAAGTTCTGAAATCGGAGTTTCCTAGCAAAATTTATAGCCATTTTTCTGACAGGGGATACTGCAGGACTGCACCCTTATGGCACGACATAAGGGTAAAAATAAGGTCGAGGAAGATTATGCTCAGCAAATCAGGGATTCCATGTTGGATAATACACCTCAAGAGATTCCTGAAGAGCTTCAACAACAAGGAGAAGTCAGTATACTTAATAATACTTTGTGTGTCCATGAACAAAGACATAGGGAACGACATGAGGCCATCTTATCAAGAATAGAGCAAATGGTCTTGTCTACTGATCAAACGACGTCTTTCATTGAGAAGTTGGTGGATTCAACGACTCAAACAAAGGATTCTATTGATAAGTTAGTGGAATCTAATGCTCAAATTATGGCACAATTATCTCAATGGATGCAAATGCAAATGGGACCAAAAGAAACTAAGGAGAAAGCTTGTTCAAACAGTGACTGAGTCAGTCCCACTTCAGCCATCTAACCAAAATGGTCATGGACAGGGGATTATTGGAAGAAGATGCATTCCAAATAGCCAGTATGAAGTAGGAGAGGCTTCACAGCGGCATGATGACTATTTGGGCAGTTTGAATGGAGCCAATTCTCAAGCTTTTGGATTGAATACTCAAATTTCTAGGGGTGCTCTACCAACAGGAAGATTACATAGTAATTCTCAGCCACCTGTTGGAAGATTTCCGTCTCAATTTGGAGGTTCCATACATGATAATCATGATCAGCCTATTTTGGGATAGCAACCCTTTCATGAAAGAGAGCTAAAGGACAAAATTATTCTAGCCAAATTTAATGGTCAATCATCTTCACCATCTGATTTAGAGGAGTGGATCTCTAAGATGGAGTTCTACTTTGACATATTCCCTAAAACTGATGACATGAAGATTCATTTTGCTTCCTTGCATTTGGAGGGATTTGCCCATACATGGTGGAGGTATATTAAAAAAGAAAACATACTTGTAGAGAATTGGGAAGCTTTCAAGGCACTTATGGGCTGAAGTATTTGTTTCTCCTCTTGAGAAAGAGAAATTAGCATGGAGATGGTATGGTTTGGAACAAAGGGGCCTAAGTGTAAGAGAGTACACTAACCAATTCCTCAACCTGACCATGTATATGGAAAGTATCAGTGATGAGGCTAAGCTTCATAAGTTTATGTATGGTTTGGAGCCATCTTTATCAGCTGATGTTATGGCACAAAATCCTACTTCCCTCTTTAAGGCTATTGAGCTTGCGGAGCGCTATGCAAGAAAGTATAGAAGAGAATCTTCATTTCAGCCTAGTTTTGGACAGCCAAGGACTGTTTTTAAGCAGAGGCAAGTTGGTAACACTTATGGCAGCAATCATGTGCCAAATGGGAGCTTACGGGTACCAACTTATCCTCCATTTAATGCTTCTAGACCTCAAAGTAATTTCAAGACAACAAATAGTCCAAGAGTTGATTTCAAACAGGGGGACAACAAGCCTAAATCCATTTCAGCCAATACAAATCCTAAATCTATTCCTATGGATCTTTATAAAGAAAGAAAGGAGAAAGGCTTATGTTTCAAGTGTGGGGAAAAGTATACACATGATCATGCCTCAAAGTGTGTATACAAAAATGTCAAGCCCAAGCTTCAGAGTATGTTGGTTTTTGAGGATTTTGAGGATGATATGGATGAAGCTAATGCAATGGCACTTAATGCTAAAAATGAAGATATTGAGGAGGAAGTTGGGCAAGAGTATTTTTATGATCCAACCGACTCTTTTCCTTTTGATCCAGGTGGAAGTGTTCCGTTTGATCCAGGTGGGACTTGTGATGAGCCGCTTGCTGCCACTAATTGTTCTATTTCTATGGATGCTTGGACAGGATCTAAGAGCCCTAATACACTCCGTATGAAGGGAAGCATATGTGAAAAGCTAGTGTTCATTCTGATAGACAGTGGCAGTACTCATAGTTTTGTGAATAAGTTCATCATGGACAAGCTAAATTGTGTTCCCACAGACTTACAGCAGCCCATTAGAGTTCAAGTGGCTAATGGTGAAGAGGAAATCAGTACACAGATATGCCCACAGGTTTCTTTACAGTTGGCTGAAATTTTTGAAGCCAAGGTAAACCTGATCACTCTGGAAATGGGGCCTATAGATATTGTACTCAGTTGTGATTGGTTGATGACACTAGGCAGGATCACTATGGATTTCTCACAGTTGTATATGGAGTTTATCTCCAACGGACAGCTTATCCATTTACAGGGAATTCCTAGTAGATCAGATTTTTAGCTTATTACCATTCAACAACTCAAAAGAGAGTACAAGAAGCGCTCACAAATATTTTTTTGCATCTGAATAAAGAAACATAGGATCAGCCCAATAATTCAGCAAACCATCGAGCCTTGACAGCTCTTCTTGAGAAGTATAGAGATCTGTTTGAGGTACCTACTTCATTGCCTCCTAAGAGAGCAGTAGATCACCCCATTGACTTGGAGCCCAACTCAAAGACAATTAATAAGCCACCTTACAGATTATCAAAGTGTGAATGAGAGGAAGTAGCCAAGCAAATCAAGGAACTTCTTGAGATGGGATTCATTGAACCAAGTTCTTCACCTTATGCATCCCCAGTCCTGTTAGTCAAAAAGAAAGATGGATCTTTTAGAATGTGCATTGACTATAGGGATCTTAATAAGATCACAGTGAAGAACAGGTATCCTATACCCAGGATTGATGATTTTCTTGATGAGCTTAAGGGGGCTCGATTTTTTACGAAGATTGATTTGAGGTCAGGATACCATCAAATTCGCATGCAAGAGGGTGATGAAGTCAAGATTGCTTTCAGGACTGATCGTGGGCTTTATTATTTCTTAGTGATGCCATTTGGGCTTACAAATGCTCCAGCTACCTTCCAAAGCCTAATGAATAAGATTTTACAACCTTTCCTCTTTCAGTTTGTCTTGGTGCTCTTTGATGACATTCTGATCTATAGCAAGACTTTACAGGATCACTTGGCACATATGAGGAGGGTTTTTGATGTATTGAGACATCATAGGCTTTTTGCTAAGGAGAAGAAGTGTTCTTTCATGCAAACTGAAGTGGAATACTTGGGACATATTGTCAGTGAAAAATGAATACAGGATGATCCCAAGAATGTGCAATGTATAAAAGATTGGCCAACGCCTACTACTACTACTACCTCTCTTAGAGGATTCCTTGGTTTATCTTCATTCTATCGCCAATTTATTAAGCATTATGCGGTAATTGTCGCTCCTTTGACTGATAGGTTGAAGAAGGAGGCTTTCTTTTGGGATGCTCTTGCAGATAGCAGCTTCAACCAGTTAAAGGAACTCCTTACCTCTGCTCCTATCTTAGTATGCCCGGAATTTTCCAAAGAATTTACTATACAGTGTGATGCTAGTGGCCGTGGCATTGGGGCTGTTTTGCTTCAGAAGCATGGCGTAATTGCATTTGAGAGCCGTAAGCTTACAGATAAAGAAATGGCCATGAATGTTTATGACCAGGAGATGTTGGCTATCTTGCATGCAATCAAGAAGTGGCACCATTACTTATATGGCAGCCGATTCAGAGTACATAGTGATCACAGGGTACTTAAGTATTTCCTTACTCAGTCCAATCTTACTCCAAAGCAATGTCATTGGGTAGCTACATTACAGAATTATAATTTTGGCATCACTTATACAAGGGGTAAAGATAACATAGTGGCTGATTCTCTTTCTCGTATGTGGGCCTGCAAAGTTTCAGCTATGACAGAATTGCATAATGACTGGATTGAAAATTTAGAGGATGCTTATCTACTAGATGAGGAATTCAGCCATATTTTTCAGAAATTACAGCAAGGTCTTATGGAAGAAAACTCGCATTACCAGCTTAAAAATGGCCTTATTTGGTTGAAAGGCAAGATTGCTATTCCCTCCACTTCTTCTTTTAAGCGAAAAATTATGGAGGAGCTACATTCTTCGCCTCTAGCTGGACATTTAGGAGTTTTCAAGACCTGACAGGATCAGTAAAAGTTTCTATTGGAAAGGACTGTGGAAAGATGTCAATGAATTTGTCATGAAGTGTATGCCTTGTCAGCAGAATAAGGACAGTACCCATAAGCCAGGAGGTTTGTTATAGCCATTACCTATTCCTACTGGTAAATGGACTCATATTACTATGGATTTCATTACTGGCTTACCTACTACCAAGAAGGGATGGAATAGTATTTATGTGGTGGTAGACAGACTCACCAAGGCAGCCTAGTTTATTCCAACTAAGATTCAGTTTACTGCTTCTCAAGTGACCAGTCAGTTTATGGAGTAGATTTTTAGACAACATGGATTACACAGGTGATTGTCCATGATAGAGACTCAAAGTTTATGAGTAACTTTTGGCAGGCGGTATTTACATCTATGGGCACTAAATTGGCTCCATCTACGGCTTATCATCCTCAAACTGATGGACAGACAGAAAGAGTTAATAAATGGTTGGAGACTTATCTTCGCCATTTTTGCTATGATGTCCAAACCTCATGGGATTCTTGGTTACACTTGGCTGAGTTTGCTTATAATAATTCTACTCATGCTAGTATTGAAGTTTCACCCTTTGAGGCTTTGTATGGTTACAAGGTGCCCTTACCCACAGTCATCTTTAATGAAAAGATCAATCCTCATGGGAAGGAAGAGTTGGAAAGGATGCAGACCCTTCTTCAACAATGTAAGGTGAATCTAAGGAAGGCTCAAGATCAAATGAAGATGTATGCTGATGAGAAGAGGAGGCCTTTACAGTTCCAAGAAGGAGAGTTGGTTTTATTGAAGGTGCCCAAGTCCAAGTACTCTACATTAAAAGATGGATCTAGTAATAAGCTTGCCCACAGGTTTTATGGCCCTTACCGGATCCTTAAGTGAATTGGAGATTTGGCATATAGACTAGAGCTTCCCTCTTCCACAAAGATTCATAATGTCTTCCATGTTAGTCAGCTCAAGCTCTTTTATGGTGATCCAGTGGATATAGTTGATAAGCTGTCACTATTGATAAAGATGGTCTTATTCAGTACATCCTAGAGGCTGTTATAGGTCAGCATGAGAAGAAGCTTCGATCACGTTCTATTGTGGAATATTTGATCAAATGGAGAGGTTTACCACCTGAAGAAGCTTCTTGGAGACCTGATTCTATATTGGATGAGTTTCCTTTCTTGAAGAATACATTGGTGGCTGAAGCCTATTACTTATGGAGCTAGTAATGATGCAGGCAGGTTCAGGATAGCACGTTGTTTTAGAACAGTTTTTATCATGCCTAATTTTCAGAATTAAGCTATCTACATGGGCTTAAAGTACTCTTCGAGAGCTTCATTTTAATATATAGTACGTCTCATTTGGACACTTCTACTAGAACTTATGGCAGATTTGGTCCAGCAGGGTCTGTTTACACAGCAAGCTGTCTACTTTATTTTGAGATTATTTGTTGAAGACTTTATGGCTCCATATGCTTTTGAAGTACTCCAAATCATGTATATAGCTAAGCCTTACTTCCGTTCTTCAATTTCAGTGCATGTAATTGGTCATACTTCATTCATTCCCCATTTGTAAAGCTGTAAAATAGAGTAGTACTCTGTTCTATCCATCTTTTTCTAGTTTTTTCTAGGTTTGTTTTTGAGGGCAAAAACTTTTAGGAAGGGATGAATTGTAAGAAGCTGGGAATAAGGATTTAGTATAAATAACATTGATATTATGCCATGTCACACTGACATTGGTATAAAAGGAGAGGACATGTAATTTTTCACATCTTTTTGACACATTAATACAATTACAGTCTTTCTCTCCCATCTTGCTCACATCTTCTATGGCTTCTCCCTCTTTCCTGTCTTTCTCTCTCTAAATCTAGTCTTTCTTTCTCCTCATCACTCTTCTTCTCTCTCTTCCTACAGTCTTTCTCTCTCTTCTGTAGTCTTCTCTCTCCTGTTTCTCTCTCCCTAGTTCTCTCTCTGACATAAAATTTGTCATTGCTTCCATCATAGCAACTTGAATAAATGTCTTCTGTGCATAATTAGTCTTGCCCATACCTTGCTATAGAACCATCACACTTGGATGGGTTATTACTTCTCTCACCACCCACACCTTGATTTCCTGCCCCCATAAGCTATTCGTCCTCTATTCCCATTCCACAACATTTTAGAGGGGTGACTTAATTAGTCATGTGGCTCAACCCCCTAAGGGGTTTCGACACCTTTGAAGAAAAAGAATGAAGGTGGGCGTTATATTTCATCTAGAAACATGATCAATAACTTTCTCCTTTTGTTTGTCTCTCCCCCTCAATAACATGCCAATTTGAGATGGACTACTTCTCAATCTACCTAACTAAGGACTAATATGCAAAGATGTATTATCAATAAGCCTAGACTTAGAAGCACTTAGTGCCTAATTTTGATTTTTATAACAAGCCTAGACTTAGAAGCACTTAGTGTTTGATTTTGACCATTTCTATACATTTTGATGCATAATCATGAATAATAATATGTTGTTTGATATAGCAAGTTCCAAGGTCATCAAAGTACAACATCCCTACAAATCAATGTCCCCAATTAGAGGGATTGTAGCACTTACAAGCTTCACATTCCTACACATCAATGCCTCCCTATGAATCTACGTTAGACCCCACACATCTAAATGAACTAGTTGTGAAGGCCTACTACCATTCTTCAATTTCATAGCAAATGAAAACCTTGACTGTTTCTCAAGTTTACATGCAAGAGGAAATGAATCTATAGCCAGTGCCAAACCCTTTAATAAAGAACCCATGCTAATTGAATCTTGCTTGCAATTCTTTCCCTTTCCCTTCCTAGTTGATAAGCAAGCTCTTTTATTAGATGGTATGTGTTAGGAGGGGGGGGTCACTCATAGATATATCCATGTATTATCACATGGGTTCAATATAAGAGATCTTTCAAATATAATTTTTACATACAGAATGGTGCCATTTAAAGGGTTTATTTACAAATCAAATAGAAGAGGGGTGTGTTTTATTCAAGAAAAATTCACAGATAAGGGTATTTACAAGTAGGATAGCAATGCACATGAGTATACATATAGTGAAGCCCCTGAGGATATACACACTAATGTTCAATAGGCCGATTCATCTCATTACACCACTTTAGCATTAGATGTCATCTTTTTAGGTGTTCCAAAATCAAAAGACTCATAAACATGTTCCAAAGTCAACATCACTAGGCATAGCAAATAATGAATTTGAATGTCGCTCATTTGGATTACTAAAGGAGGAGTTGTTACCCTACTACACTTTGCTTTTCTATTTTTCTCAACTTTATTTTTAAGAAATGCAATGTGTCCAACCCTCCCACAATAGTAGCAACTTTTATTCCTAGTTGATTTATCAACTCATTGTCGAGGTTGTTGCTAAGAATCTCTACTTCTAGATCTCGATATTCTCCTAAATGGGAAATATTATCTAGCTCTTTGACAATAAGCAGTGACCTAATAGAGATTGGAAAATATGATGCAAAGGATACAACGTCCTTGCTCTTTGAATCATTTGAACTTTGAGCTCTCCAAGCTTAAATTTTGCATGGATCAAGAGAGTAACTGATTCATCAAAATATACTATGATATACCTCAACGAGACAAGAGTATCAAAGGCCAACTAATGCCATTTAGAACCATTGCAACCATGTCACTATCATTATTAGCACACTAAGAAATGCTAATTAATTGGAAATGACCTTTATTTTTATCACATATTTGTGTATGCTTCTTCCAATTTTAAATTTGTTGATTTGCTAAATTTGAACCTTCCTAGCAATCATAGTTGTGTCATAATACCTTACCAAAATACCCTATGCATCCTTTCTAGATTTGTAATTCATGGTTTGTAGTATGGTCATTACATTCAAAATAATGATAAATAATGGATCACCTATGTTTCTCTTTTGTCCAAGTTTGATGACTCTTAAGCTTGTTTACAATAAGCTTTCTTTCTAGAAAATTAGGTTTTTCCACATCACCTCTGAGTAAATTGTGATATCCTCTTCCAATGAGTTTATGTACCCAACAAGTATCAATACACCCCCCAAATCAGAGTACATAAGGGATAAAGTTCCCACATGGCACACCCTCATTGTTAGTATAAGGAATTTTCCATGTGATTGGAAAGTATGGTCAATGGATCAACCAAAGTGTGCAAGTGACAAGGCTAATCAAACTTCAAAGTAGCCACATGCATATTGGCTAGCCAACTTTATCACTATATATAACCCTTAGAGGGTACACCTGTAAGAAACCCTACATATCACATGTGTTCAAGAGGTATACACAACATCACCTCCCTCTACTTACATGTTGTGAAGTAATAAAATGTCATTGCTTTCTTAAGAGACTTGCAAAGTTTTTCCAAAGTCCAATGAAAACCCCCCCTTCAACAAGTGTAATTTGCAAAAACTTGCCCAAATTTTGTTAAATAAATTACTCCTCCTAGTGTATTAACATGATTCACTCAGATTCTTAAATCTGCACCTCAAGACATACACAAGTAATGCCACAAATCATCATCTCAAAGCTGTTGAGTAGTCACATATTCTATAATCACAATCCTCCATGGAGAATTTGCCTAAAGTAATTTCAACACTCATAAGAGTGAATGAGTGGGTAAAGTCATTAGCCACAACTATTGTATCTTCAATTAAATAGAACACTAATTTCAAATGCTCTCATATTTCTCTATTTTACATGTGTCTTCCAAGCTATTGCCAATTGGGTTTGTGTTATGTTGCACAATTCCATATGCTATGTCTTTCATACTATTTGGTCAATCTTGTAAACTTAATTAGTTCCCAGATAACTTCTTCTTCTTATTTTTGAAAAGTTTTGAAACATTATCTTGATTTGTTGCGCTCTTTCATTTATCATCTCTTATCTTCAATGTGTGTGTGTATGTGCCTGTGTGTTTAGAAGAGCTTAGATACATGTAGAGAAAGATATGACATGCAAAAAACAATGATAAATAAGCTGCATCTGGATTACAAGCTATGTATATTGGTGTACATGTGTGATATATGTTCCTACAAACTGAGAGAAATTATATAGCAGGTGTAAGGGAGTTCCCTTACATCAAATGTATAGAAGAATGTGAATGTGTTAGGTGTATGCATGATAAAAATGTTGATAAAAATAAAATAATATGGTATGGACTTTGAGGAGAGTGCCAATGTTAGGTAAGAACAAGTTTAAAAATAAGATAAAGAGATATATAAAATAGAGAGAGAGAGAGAGAGAGAGAGAGAGAGAGAGAGAGAGAGAGAGAGAGAGAGAGAGAGAGAGAGAGAGAGAGTGTGTGTGTGTGTGTGTATGCACGTTGTCGTGCCGCTACATGGACAAAGTGTGAAAAAACTTGGAGTGCATCATCATCCGGCTTTCTTATTAATCTAGAGAGTCCATGTCATATTAGTCATTAGTGTTAGTATCTATAGTATATCTGGTTCAAAAATGCAAGCTTTTAAGACAATTGTTTGTCTATTTTTGATATTTTTGATATTATTTCCTGTAAATATCCTAAAAAGATGTAGAAAATTTGTAGAATAGGGTGACATGCAAAAATAAAGTTGCTTTTCAACTAGTTTGGGAGATCTTATGTAAAAACAAGGGCTCCCAAATTCGTGCAATGTGGGATTGCAGTTTTCAGGCAGGAAACAACACTCTGGACGATAGAAAGAGAGGAGAAGGAGCGATCTAGGAGAATTCTAAGTAGGTATGCTGTGGTTTCACCCCCCTTCTTTTTGAAGCCAATGGAACTATTACATTTGTCATCTTGAGGAGTAGAGAAGAAGCTAGTGTTTGGTGCACATTTCTAATATAATAGGGAGATCCAAGAGATCTAATGCTTGGATATTGCTTTTGAGTAGTAGTAGACATTGCCTAGGTAATCCAAGAACCATTTTTCTTGGAGTTTAGCCATCAAACAATTAGCTTATGACTACTGTAATAATCATGAATACACAGGGCTGAAGTGTATTTGGAGTTCCATACAAGCATTTTGTTTATCTTCTCAGGTTCTATCCAATACATAGTGCTTCGAATCTTTGAGCTTTGTCTATATCTAGTGTAAAGGCTTTGACAGTCTTGGGCAAAAGATTTTATGATTGATTCATGATGTATGGACATGTCTTTGAGGAGAACTTGATTTCCCTCTGACAATGGGTGCATGTGTGTTGGAGATCAGTGCTTCATCCCTCAAGAGGGCGTCAAGTACCTATATAGGTAATTGTTGAGTCTATTCTTATGAGCTCCCATATGAGAAGGCATTCCTATGTAGTACATTTACTTAATAGGTCTCAGTTTTAACACTAGATGGTGGCTAAGTGTGGCTAGATAGCTAAAAATAAAACTCTAGAGGGGGTTAGCACATTTTCAATCTAACTACATGCATATGCATGGTCACTACTATAGTAGGCTTTTATTTCGAGGGCCTATCGTGGTGCAAATTTTTCCATCAGGCTTCTAGCGAGAGCTATAGAGGGGGATAGTACCCCTCTTTAGGAAGGGTTAACGGGGAGGGTTGATGCAAAAGGCTATTGCGCTAAATGCCATGCATGATTAATGGACCTACCAATATACATTCAAGAGTTAGATTTTATTGCATGGTTGTTGTAAAAGCTATTGAAGCTTCCTAAACAAAAGCACACAGCTAGGAAGAATAAGCTATCTATTGTAGATATTTGTAATAATCAAATGAATTATCCATATTCTACATTTTTCACTTGCTTACCAATTTCTTATACTCTATTTCATTCTCTCTCTCTCTCTCTCTCTCTCTCTCCCTCCCTCCCTCCCTCCCTCCCTCCCTCCCTCCCTCGCTCTCTCTCTCTCTCTCTCTCTCTCTCTCTCTCTCTCTCTCTCTCTCTCTCTCTCTCTCTCTCTCTCTCTCTCTCTCTCTCTCTCTCTCTCTCTCTCTCTCTCTCTCTCTCTCTCTCTCTCTCTCTCTCTCTCTCTCTCTCTCTCAAAGTATGTGTATGTAGGCATGTGGACATGTGTATGTGTGTGTTGATGTTAGCCACATCAGTTATTTATAGTCAACACAAGCATTAATTAGTATTGGTATTTGTAAATGGATGGTTTTTAGCCAATAGATTGCCGAACTTATATAAGAAAAACTTGATTATAAAAATTGTAGCCCTTATTAAATACTCCAAAATAATTGTGCATATGGATATTTTTAACCTAAGGCACTGAGTTGGAGAAAAAAATGTTTACAGGATCTTAAAATAAAAACCAAAGGTAATTGGATGTTTCTTTTCCATCAAAATAACATGAAAGTAATTCAAGAAAGTGTAAGATAATTAGCTCTATTCCAAGTTGAGGCTATTTAACCTAATTATTCTCTACAATACATGAAGGAAATTCCATCAAAATATGTAATAAAAATATAGGATAAAATATTTTAAAATATTAGGCCCCACCATTGATATGTTTGTTAGAAAGATCGTCAATATGTAACATCAGAATAGTTGTTGGAATAACTATTAAAGTAAGCATTTCTATATAGTGACAAACATACTAAAAATATTATGGTGCTTTTTTTAATGTATAGTTTGAGAAATATTTTGGGTGCCAAGAATTTATAACAATGAGCATATGGATGAGTGTAGAAGGAAAAATATTAGCTGGGATTTGGCCCTTGTTAGCCATGTCTACTATCTTGTTAGACATGGATTGCTATTCCAACCTATATAAAACCCCAATACCAACATATATAACACAACAAAGATCCTACAAAGTAATTCAAAGTAGAAAGAAAATATAATCATATCCTAATGATACCATAATAAGTGAATACATATAAATCCAAATGATACAACTACAAATAATATACAATATTTCTTTATAAAGTAATACTCTTAATTATAGAGCTAAATATTTATATAATAGAGATCCCTAATCAGATATCTCATCCTTATTCAAACCCTCCTTTCCAATGCTACAATAAGAAGCAAACACAATTTATAATAACCCTTGAATGAAACATAAAATGCAAGCTTGTTAGTATATAATAATCAACAACTTCTCCCCCCATACCCATAGCTTCTCCACGAGCCACATAATCCCATGTCATTTAACATACTCTTTCTCCAACTTGGTCACACTAAACCAAATAGTACTACTAAAAAAACAGACACCCAAGAGACAACATATTGAAATGATGTATAAAATATAACATGAGAGTATAAACAAATACTAAGCATGCTACAACTTGCACACTTTCTACCTCCTTCCTTCCACTTATCAAGATTTTCGTCTATTCATTCTTGATCTTCTTCTATTAATCCCAATCAAGTCACCCAAGCTATCCTAACCCATTGTTATAGGTGCACATGCCTCTGAGCAAAGATGGGCTAGGTGTTTCTAGATACACATTTGTATATAATCATTTGAAAATCTATTAGTACGCAAAACTATGGAAACTCATGATGGAGAGTGTGGGTGATATAATCTTTATGGGATGGATTCTAGTTTCTTCATTTCTCTCCAATGTTATGTTAGTATACCTACACAACAAGCTCATGTAACCCAATGGTTTCCTTTCCCTTTATCATTCATGAAAAGCTAACTTATACAATTAGTAATCAAGTACAACATGCTAGGAGGAGTCCTCAGGGTCATGTGCTTGTGGGGTGTAGTAGCCTCAAAGTGGAAGGGGCAATCATTACATGCTAGTCTTTGTGTACCTCTAGTCAACTCCCATGGCCATATTAGGGCTAGTCTTTGTGTACCACTAGTCTCAACTATCATGGCGATATCTATGTTAGCTTAGTGAGGCATGGTGAAAATGGGAATGCAACCTAGGGTCTGGTTGAGGGATCAATGGAGGATGGATGAATGAGAGCTTGATCCAATCTAGCAAATGGAAAATGCAAGGATTGACTTAGCAATATCAAAACATATAGTTACAAAATCCCTTGACCCTATGAGATACTCCAACAAGAGACATCCAATGTTCTTGAATACACTAGTTGGATCAAAGATGATGGTTAGTTAGTAGGCCATCCTAGTATGGTAAGGTGCAGAATATGGAGAATCTTTTCATTCTATTTGGTTATGCCTCACCACCTTGTGTCCATGAGGTCTTCCAATTTGCAACTATCATGTACTTGGGTAGTCTTTTAAGAAAGTCAAATTGAAGCTCATGGTGTTCCAAAAGAGAAAGTCTATGACATTCACAGACCATCTTAAAAGATGCAACCTTTGTGTATTTAACATTGGCTGACACAGAGGGTCAACCATTGTAAACACTTACCATGAGACTTGTATGGTTTAAAGTGTAGTACAAATATTTTTAAACAAACATACTATCCTTAATTAATATTAATTATTCGAGCATCAATATGACATGTGATGTATACCTAAGTATTATTGTTAATTGTTAAAGCATCAATATGGCATGTGATGTATATCTAACCATTCTTTTTGTACCTAAGAAATCCACACATGGTCCACACTAAGATTCTTGAAACCAACATGTTCCTCTATTGGTGAGAACACCTACTCATATCAATTATTGAAACACCCAAATATAATACTTGGAGATCCTCAACTAGAGGCTAGAGGTAGACATTCATATTCTTCACTTCTTATCGGCCAAGAATTAGTATACCAAGAATGGGATTGACCTTCTTGGTTGCAACACACATGGAGGAGTGTTATAGTTCAGTAAAATGACAAGCCAAACACTATGCATGGTCATACGCTTGCCAAAAGTGATGGCCATTAGAGTGAAAAATGCTTCAAGAAAGAGCTCTATAAGAAAATGATTAAGTTGATAATTAATTGAGGTTTTAAAAGAACTAATCCTTCAAATTTAACCATTTAGATATAAGTCATTTAAGAGGTCAAACACTAAACGCCTACATTTCTTAATCCATGTTAGGGCCACCTTTTGTGTCCTTTTTTTGGAACTTGTGAAACTTGTATTGCTTAGAACTTTGCACCAATATGACATTTATTCTTTTCCTAGCTCATTTTTATTTGATATGACATTCTCGGTTATGTGCTTTTTTTCTTCTATGTGATTTTATTACCTGCCCATTTCTTTTCTACAATTTTATACTTCTTTGTGATTTTGTCACCCACTAGATGGAATAGTGGAGACATATGACACAATCGATATCAACCATACTATAAAGGATATAATGCTCTCTTTGGACTATGGTTTAAAAACCTTAAATGTAATAGAGTAAGAGCATTTGGTTTTCCTTGAATCCTTTTAGTTTCAATTACTAGGTTTACCATGAATCCTAAATTTTTAAATGTTTTTGGGGAGTATGTTCATATTGAAGGGTCAATGCCTTGTGAAAAGTAAAAAAGGAAGCTATATTTAAAAATATTTAAATGGATATCAAGAGATTACAAATTTGAATGGTTCATATGTACAAACTATGGAAGAATGTGGTGGAATGTCATGAGATACTTTGCCCATGGTCTAAACATAAAACTTTTATCCTTTATATATATCACTTAGTCACAAGTTGTAATCTAGAAATGCTACATAAAGACTTGCCTAGTGCAATAAATCTTAAAAACCTAAGTCCACCAACATATGGCATGGTGTAATAAAGATGGAGCTCTCTGCCTTAAAATGCAATAAATTTATCATGGGTCCTTGACAAGATGATTGATTTTGGATACTTACTCTTAACCTTCCTTGCATTGCTTACATGAAGTTGCTACAAGTTTTGTAAGTCATGCTACATATGACATGGTATATGTGATCATGGACAATCATATGGCTTGGATGAGGCCCTGGCTACATATGTCAATGATGAAGTTACTCTAGAAACATGACTCACAAGTGCATTAGGAAGAAGAATCACAAGTTCATGAAGTTTACTATGTTTGTGAGCATAGGACATTATGTATGTCTTACACTTTACTTGTGTGACTAATAAAATAGTCAAGAAAGAAGGAAAGAGGACCAGGCCATTTTTTCACCACTTTTTTTGAGCTAAGCAAGTGCCATGGATGGAGAAGGGGAAGAGGTGTCCAAAGCCACCACACAAAGGGGAAGTTCAAGCCATGCATCCACAAGTAACTGCAGATGACTCCACTTGACATGTAAGTGTTACTCTTCTCATGCACTGACAGAAATGGAAAGCCACTCTTGGCTGTGTAAAAAAGGGCAGAACTATATATTTAAAGGGCAGGAGCCCATACATACAAGAGCTCTATTATGAGTCTGAAGGAAGGACTAGGCCTGACCTGTGTATGCTAAGTTTGATCTCCCATGTCAAGAGAGACATTAAACTCACTCCCTTGAGTCTTTTAAGAGTTGAATAGGGACTATTATTGGTCTTCCAGTTTTGTAATCTTAAGGGATGAATTTCATCTACTTGCTTTATTGATTAATCTTGACACAAAGGACTCATTCTTGCTCTTGGAAGCTTACTGCAACCTACTATTGTGGAAGCTTGAAGAGAGGAGTGTCAAGAAGCCTTCTTGAATTGTTTATGTGAAGAAAGTGGGCTGAATATTTTAGCCCAAACAAAGAATTGTGGGCAACAACACTTATTTTCCTCCTCTTGAAGATTCATGATCATTTAATGGACTTACTTGACATTGATATGCTTGATGCAAGTTGACATTGCATAAGCATTGTGGAAGGGGTAGCAAGAGAGCATCTTGCTTGCTCAATGTACATGCTTGGGTTGATACAGGCAGCCAATAACAGGGTTGTCAAGGGCAACAGGAATTCCTTCTTCTCTCCTACTTCTATATGCTTATTTCAAGCTACCTATTGCTTGTTACATGCTCTTGAATATAGGGGTTGTTTTTGTACTTCATCAAAGTGTCTTCTTGGGAGATAGATGCCATGTATGTGGGCTGAAATAGGTAGCCCTCACAGTGATTTGTGGACAATGAGTTCCTTTTACTTCTCTATTACTGCATATGGTATGATTTACACTTGTATTTGGTTGATCTATACACTCTATGATAGGAAAAGTTTATGCTATCATCAAAGGTGAATTCCGGAATTTTTATGGGCTGATTTGGGGCTGAAATCTTCAGTCATAGTCATAGATTTAGCTATAGCAATGTTCTTTTAATTCATTTTTTGCTCTACAAAAATAGGTATAGACTGCGTTCGGATTGCATCTAGTCAAAGCTGAATGCAACAACATCAAGCTACAACTGTGAGGTTGACTAGATATGACAATCCTGACGATAGATGCACCTTGAATGGCACTACACAGATAACCTAAGACATTAGTGGAGAATCCACATCTAGTCATGTAGTTGAGGACTCAAGGGCATGTATTAGAAGAAAAAAGTCTTATCTACAATTGGTCTGCATGGTGGTAATGTTGTTATTGAACAAGATCTTCAAAAGTTTAAGGATGGCAATTGTGTCCCCAAAAAGCCATCTATTGGTGGAGTGAAGACTAGAAGGTTTCTAGGCTTTCATGGGAGACTTGGTGAGATAAACTCTAGGAATGGTGGCTCAACTATTAGATAAAATCAGTGAAAGTCCCTACATAATGCAGCTAAGAATAATGTTAATAATGGACAAGCTCGAAAGCCAAGGTTTGGAAAACACTAGACAAAATATTCTTTTATTGTGATAAAACTGAATGGAATGATGATGATCTCAAAGACTTTAAAAACCAATTGAACCTTTTTAAAAAGGCAATGATAGAAGCTTCACTTACTATATGGTAAGAAGTTTGCATATGTATGTCTCTTTATTGTCCGACTCATATAAGGTTTTTAAATTGACTTTCACTACAAGGGAAGGGGGGAATAGCGACACTAGTTTCTGACGAAAACTAGTGACGTCGCTATTTGCGTCGCAAATAGCGATGGTACTCAGACAAAAAAACCCAGTCAAAACCCGAGCGCGGCATTTTGCGAAAGAGAGAGCGAAATATCAGAGAGAAAAAGAGGATGGGAGAGGGAGAGAAAGAGAGAAAGAGAAGGAGTGAGAGCTTCTTCCTTCCGCCACCGCCGCTGCCACCATGCTGCTATTTGCAAAGAAGAGGAGGAAGTGTACGAAGGGCGAAGAGGAGCTGTCGCGAAGAGGAGACAAAGAATCCATCTTCGAGCCTTTGCGGTGAGTACGTTGCTCCCTCTTGCTTTATTCTTGTTCTTTCTCATTTTCTTTTGTTATTTTTTGTTGAGAATGAGGTGCATTGAGGAAGAAAGAAAGGAAATGAGAGAGGGAGAGGAAGAAAGGAAAAGGAACAAAGAACGAGAGAGAGAGGAAATAAATATGAAACATAATAAAGAAAGAGAGAAAGAGAGAGAGGGAGGGAGGGAGGGAGAGAGAAAAAGAACTTCTTTGTTCAACACTCTTGCAGTTACCCTATTATTCTTGGGCAACCTTACATTTCTGAAGTCCACTTGGAAACAAAAGCTCTTGATGATGGTTCTTCCTATGCTCGAATTCAAAGCAATGATAATAAAATAGCTATCCAAATTCTTACAGTGTGTGTTACCCATCATCGAAACAAAGATCGATTGCGTGATTATCCGGTGCCTCCTAATGCCTTAGAATTCAAGGTTTTCAGGCTGCACTATTGTAAAAGGAGGCTATGGCAATGCTTCATGTAAAAAGATTATACCTCCTCATGCTTCAGAAGCTGTGTCTCTAGCAACTCTAGATGTATGTACAGCCAACATTATGGGCTAATATAAATCTCTTTCATCCATGACTAAAGTTGAAAGAAAATGTTAATGTCATGTAAAAAGGGAGCTGAAAACTTCTGACATGATGACTGAAAATGAAGATATTTCATGCATTTTTTTGGGCTGATTACTACTGACACATTGGCTGAAATATATGCAGTAGTTCATGCAGCAAAACAGGCTGAAAATCTATCCAAAGAGGTTTGTAGATTGGATATTTATCAAGCAATTCAAGAATTTGTTAAATAGTGGTTTACTCAACAAGGCTGAAGCACAAGTGGAGACAAAATACAAGACGGTGGACAAGAAAGTCAAGCTTGTGGCAGTTCCACTACCTCCTGCAAGTGAAGGGTTGGCTGATAGGGCAGCAAATTAGCCAAGTCTTCGTGAACCTTCAAACATTAGACACAACTTTACATCTGAAAGTATAAAAGAGCTCAAAATAGGTGATAATTCTTTCCTTTCACTGGCTGAAAACACTCTTTTATGCAAATGCTAATGAGACATGGAAAAGCTTTTGCATTTTAGCCAAGTGAAATAGGCTGTGTGGATCCAAATATTATAGCTCCTATGGTCATTTTTACAGTCCCACATGTGCCTTGAAACCTCAAGCCCATTCCTGTTCCAAGGGCGCATTTGCCCAAATTACTAGAACTTCTAAATGAAAAGATCGGAATGAAGATTTTAGAACCTTCTTCAGCACCTTAATCAAATCGATGGTTTACCATGCCCAAGAAAATTTTACGATTCATTCAAGATCTACAGCCTGTTAATCATGTCACAATTTCTAAATGTTGTTTTGGGTCCAATTGTTGACGAGTTTGCTGAAGCTTTTGCAGGTAGTGCAATTTATTCTATGGGTGACCTATATTCCCAATTTCAGCTTTCATTAGAGAGCCGAGACATTACCACAATGAAGACACCTCTTGGATTGGTCTGCATGTGTGCTCTACCACAAGGTGCAACAAATTCCATGGCCCATATGATGAATGCCATGCACAAAGTCTTAAGGGACTTTATTCCACAGCTTACTCTTCCATTTCTTGATGATCTGATGTACCTATCAAGGGATGTGAAGTCTATGAAAAGAATGAGGAGCTTGACGAAGATGGCTGCAGGACATTTGTAGTTAACCATATTCATGATTGTGACACGATTTTGGCAAAGCTAGAGGTTCATCTTACCCTTTCTGGAGCTAAATTGATTTTTGGAGTTGAAGAAGTCCTAGTGGTCGGACATCTGTGTGGCCACTATGGACGCAAACCTTCGCCAATCAAGATAGATGCCATCAACAGAATGCAAGAAAAATACACAAATATTTCAAAGGAGAGAAAATTTCTTGGCACATTCTCTTGGGGTAAAGAGCATACTGTCACTGTATGCAAACTAAAGAAGCTGTTAATTTCAGCCCCCACTCTAAAAAGGGCTGATGATTCAAATAGTCAACCCATCATCCTTACTGTGGATACAAGTCTCATTGGGATAAGATGGGCTGTTGGCCAAGAAAACCTTGAAGGTAACATGTATGCAATTCGTTTTGGAGCAAAGGTTCTCAATGAACGTCAAAGAAGGTATGCACAAGTAAAAAGGGAATTGTGGGGAGTTGTAACGACATTAAAGTGTGATCGTTAATACTTTATAGGTGCTTCCGTAGTGGTAGAAACTGATTGTCTTCCACTCTTAGGCATGATTTCCAACTTTTCTACACCCGACATTGCTATGCTAAGATAGATTGCATATATTAAATCTCTCAACCCTGAATTAAATCATATTGCAGGAAAGGAGAATCCAATTGCTGACATGCTGTCACATGCAAGATATGACAATGAAGAAGAGCTAATGAAAGAAGATGAAGCTGAAGAATCTATACTTGCTTAATTTCATTCCATGACTGCTGAAAGTTCCTTTTCAATTTCTGCATATAAACCCACAACTGAATATTGCAAGTGAAGTTGATCTTTTTAATGGTACATCATTAAGTACAGCAATAATAGGAAAAGGTACTGCTGTAAATCAGTAAACAACAACAAAGATCAAAGATTTGTCTATGGAGAAAGAGTGGTCAACTAAAAGCTAGCATGCTCATTGCATTGCTCAAATTCTAGTTCATTTCCTTGAAGAAGATTGGAAAAGGAAAACAAATGAAAAGAGTGGACATTTACATTATGAACAAGGCATTGCAGTACAAGAATGGTAGGGAACAAGAACCAAACTATAAGATTTATTTTGAGATGAAGATCTGGTGGATTGATGCATCTCAAGAATCATGAAATCTTGAAATGCTTATTCCCTCACAAGGTATTCCCAATATCATTTAGTCTCAAAGTAGTGAAGAAATGTTGATAATTGATGGGGCTAGTAGTTTCAATGTAAAATGGCATATGAGTATTGATTCAAAAACTATCAAATGCATGCTTGATATAAGCAATAGGGAAAATGTAAAATATCCTTGTATTTACTGTATGAAAACTATAAGGTCAAAAGGTTGGATTCCCCTATCCAAAGTAGCCACTAGTCCACAATATGTTTCCATCCCAACAATCTATAGAAAACTACAGCACACCATCAACAAGTGATCAATTTTTGGAGTGCTAGGACATAAGGGTTGCTAGATTCTTCAACCTCAATAAGTGCTAGGATTTGTGGTGTAAGATGAAAATTTTGACACACTTTGACCAGTATTGTCTCACCTTGTAACAATGCAACATTGATCATGATCTAATTTTTTCACAATTTAAAAAAAAAAGAGATATGCAGTAATTTTGATGCTACCTAAAATGGGCATGCTTCAACTTTGGATATTCATTTATGAAGAAAGTACAATAATTAAGACATGCATAAGGTCCCCTTTGCCTCATCACAAGTACCAAGCATTACATTTGCTACTAGTAAAATATGATTTTTCAATATCTTATAATATATAAATTAATAACTTCATAGCCTTGAACCATGCATTATTATAGCATATGCTACAAGCCTTATAATCAAGGCTAATATAGTACCTCAAAAAGACCTATTGGAGTTGTTGAGGACTTGGTGCAATTGTAACACAAATCTTTGGCAGTCATTTAGAGGCAGAGATGGAGTTCGCCTACTTATATCTTTACTAGGACTATCACAACAAGAACAAGAACATGATGTAACCCTACTCTTCATTCTTATTGAAGAGGTTGATGCTATGAGTGGGCATGGGCAATTGCAGCTATAGATGGCATACCTTCATTGGTCAAGCTACTTGAGATTGGTTCTACTAAGGCTAGGGAATAAAGTACTATTATACTAGTCAATATTTGCATTTATAATGAAGATATTAGAGCTTGTGTAGAGATGTCAAAAACTCTTTTGTTAAAGAATGCTTATTTTAAAAGAAAAATGCTTGCATTAAATGTAGTAAATCAACAACATGAACCTCATTCAACCTTAACTATAGCCTATGATGAGAGCAGTTCATTGGAGCCTTATGAGAAGGACTTTCTTTCTAAGTGTGAAGTGAAGCTTCAGTAGGACCATGAGTTTTAATTTGATTTAGTTGATTATGGTGTTATGGGTTTAAAAGTATATGTGTAGAATTCCATGGATGCTAATACTTATGGCTTGGTGGCCATGAATTTATTACATGGATAGAATGACACTTTCCCTTTTGATCTAGGTGGCTAGGCCTTAACTCTTTGCATAGGCCAATGTTAGTTTGGAAACGATGTCTTTAACTTCAAGTATTTTGTAACAAGATCATGCCAACTAGTGGGTTATGTTTCATTACAGAACAACTCTTTGTTTTGGGATAGATTTAATGCTGAATTAATGTCAGAGATGCACGAGTTACATGAGTTGAAAGCGCTCAAAGATAGCTTTGTTTGGAGCTATAGCACATCTAATTTGGATTAGTCAGTCCTAATATATTATAGACTTAGTGCAGTAGGGTCTACAGTAGTGGACAACACTCTATCTACATCTAGGACTCATTTAGGAGGAACTCTTAATTACAAAATTTTGACCCAAATTTTCATTGTTATGCATCCTAATGGATATAGATACTTTGTAATTGATTCTCATCCCTCTAATTGTACTTCTTTAGTGAATCTTGGAAGAATAGGTCAATTTTTATTGGATCTATGCAAAGTACTTAGTAAGTCCTACCTTTATTTTTTAGGATTAAAACATTTGAGTGGTGATGGAATATAAGAACCTAATTTAGGGATATAATTGAATAAATACTTAGTGTCACATTGACCTAAGTATAAAAGGTGTGAAGAAGGACACGTGCACATTAATGAAAAATGCATTAAAAATAGATAGCTTAAATACATCTAAACTTGATGACATGGAAGGAGAAACAAAAAGCTCTTTCAAGTACAAAAAGCAATAGGCTCTTTGTTTCTCTTTAGTTCACCACCTCATGCAAATTTTGGATTTATTCTATAGTATGATTTGGGATTTGGCAAGTTTCTAAACTTTGAGATATGTAAATGCTGAGCTTTTTTGCAATTGTACTACCTTCCAAACTGCATGACAAGGAAGGACTCCATGATCCTTTGCTCCCGCCATCTTAATGTACTCTCTCTTAATATTACCAAATTTTACCAAAAGAGAAGCAAGATCTAATGAATGTAATACCATATGAGATTGATATGTGTAACGATCATGAAAACATCAAAATTATGCTTCCTAAATTTACATTTCTCTCAACTTATTGTCTCAAAACAACTACAAGATGGAAAATTCTATTATCACTTGATAGTTTCCTTGTGTAGAAAGTTGTCTAAAGTAGATATTCCCTAGAATGCCAAAATGATATGGGGGAGGCTCTATTCAAATGCATAGGAATGTGAGGCAAAATAGATTGAGGACATGACCTATAGGAAAGCATGTATCTCACCCTCAACCCATCTTAGATAGGTATAAGGGTCTCATAATAGCATGAATGAAGGTTTCTTAACAATTACAACTCTATCAAACCCCCAAAGGACATGCCATGTGGGAAAAGCATGTATCTCACCCTCAACCCATCCTAGATAGGCATAAGTCATAATAGCATGAATGAAGGTTCCTTGACAATGGCATCTCCATCAAACCCCCAAATGACATGACATGTAGAAAAAGAATGTATCTCACCCTCAACCCATCCTAGATGGGTGCACGAGTCTCATAATAGCTTGAAGAAGGTTTGTTGAAAATCACAACTATCAAACCCCCAAAGGACAATTATCCAAACTTTTGTTTGCCATATATCTTTCACGAATAAAGGCTTTCTTAACAATAGGAATTCTTTGTTAATTTTTGTTGCCATATATCTTGCATAAGAAAAGGCTTCCTTTGTTTGCCATATATCATCAGGGAAGTTACTATATGTATATCCTCTACATCACGTGCATTCAAGGCCTATTTATAAATATCCTTATCTGTGAATTTTTCCTAAATAAAATACAACCTTTTTCTATTCAATTTGTAAATAACCCCTTTTATATTACACCCTTCTGTATGTAAAAAAATGTATACAAATTGTATTTTAAAAATACATTATTTTGAACCCACGTGATGCACACATATATTCATGAGTAACTTACCCGAGCATATATCTTGGATGAACAAAGGCTTCCTTGACAATAGCAATCCTATCAACAACCTATAGCTACAATATGTTTTTTCATGTAATGGATATGCTAGATTGTTCCCTTGTAATGGATATGCTAGATTGTTTTTTCATGTAATGGATATGCTAAATTGTTCCCTTGTAACCCTTATGAATTTGGATAGAGCTTTTTTGTTGAACTTGTCAAACATGGATGCTTTTCCAACTTATATAAAACTCCAACATCAATGAAATTAGAATTAAAACAAATATAAATGAGGAACTTAAATGTGTAACACAAAAAAGATAATACAAAGTGCTTGAAAGTTGAAAGAAAACACAATGATATCCTAATAATACAACAATAAATGAATACATATAGATTCAAACAATACAACTACAATGAATATGAAATATTTCTCTATAAAATAGTACTCCTATTTCTCTATAAAATGATACTTTTAATGCTAAAACTAAATATCTATATAGTAGAGATCCGTAATTGTAGATTTCATCCTCATGCAATTGCTCCTTAATCTAATGCTACAATAAGAAGCAAAAGTAGATTATAAGAACTATTGAATGAGACATGAAATGCAAGCTTGATAGTATATGATAATCCACTACTCCTACCTACAACATAAACAGCTGTAGAAACTCATCATGAAGAGTGTGGGTGATATAATCTTTGTGGGATGGGTTTTAGTCTCTTCTTTTCTTTGCAATGTTATGGTAGTACCCCTACATAATAAGTTCATGTAGCTTGGTGATGAGTCTCTTCCCTTTGTCATTCATGACCAACTAGCTTATACAATTAGTAATCAAGTACAACATGCAAGGAAGAGGCCTTGGGGTCATGTGCTTGTGGGATGTACTATCCTTAAAGTGGAATAGGAAATTACCATAGGCTAGTCCTTGTGTACCACTAATCTTAATTCCCATAGCCATATCATGGCTAGTATCTATGTACCACGAGTCTCAACTTCCATGTCCATATCAAGTCTAGCCTTGTGAGGCATGGTAAAGATAGGGATGTGACCTAGGGTCTAGCTGAGGTACCAAGGAGGATGAAAGAATGAGAGATCAATCCAATGTAGCAAGTGGAAAACACAAAAATTAACTTAACAATATCGAAATGTGTAGCTATTGACTCCCTTGACCCTATAAGATACTCTCATAAGAGACTTCTAACATTCTTGAATATATGCATTGGATTAAAATGGAAGGTTAACTAGTAGGCCATCTTAGTATGATAAGGTGTAGAATATGGAAAACCTTTTCATTCCATTTGGCAATGCCTCATCACCTTGCACCATAGGCTCTTCCAATTTGTGACAATCAAATACTTGGGCAGTCTTCCAAGAAAGTCGAATCAAAGCTCATGCTCTTCTAGAAGAGAGACTCTATAACCTTCATAGATCATCTTATTCAAACACTGCAACCTTTGTGCCCTTAAGATTCTCCCACACACAAGGGCAACCATGGTAAACACTTATCATGAGACCTACATGGTTTAAATCTTGGTACACAATATTTAGGGCAAGCATGTTATTCATAATTGACATTAATTATTCAAGCATCAACATGGCATGTGATGCATATCTTAGCATTCTTTGTACCCAAGAAAGTCATGCATGGTCCACATTGAGATTCCTTGGATTAGCATGCTCCTGTATTGATTAGCACGTGTGCTCATATCAGTTATTGAAGCACCTAACCAACTAGAGGCTAGAGGTATACATCCATATTCTTTACTATGTACTAGCCAAGAGTTAGTGGATTGAGAATGAGATGGACCTAGTGTGACATGGAGGAATATTATAGTTCACTAAAATCACAAGCCAAACCCTATAGGGTGGTCACTTGCTAGCCACACAAGGATTGACTGTTAGAGTGAAAAATACTTCAAAAAAGAGATCTATAAGATAATTATTGAGTAAATAATTAGCTAAGGTTTTAAAAGAATGAACCCTTCATATTTGGCCATTCTGATGTGATCAATGAGAGAATAAATGGGTCATTTAAGCAGTTAACCATTAACTACCTACATTTCTTTCACCTTTCTGGTCATCTTTCTTTTACAACTTGTGAAATCTTATATTTCATGGATTTTTGCACCATTATCATGTTCTTTCCTTTGCCACTTCATATTCATTTGATCCACATTCTCTTTTATGCACTTTTTTCCTTTTCTATGGTTTTGTCACCTAGCCAATTCTTTTCTACACTTTTATTATTCTCTATGATTTTTCCCCCCATTTGATTCTATTCTAGTAAAATTTTTGCCAATATCTCTTTGAGCAATACATGTGTATGCAAGTACAAGCAAGAATTGCTAGATAAGGATAAGGCAAACATGCTATGATTACAATGAAGTAAGCACATAGATTTGTGGGTGGATGGAAATATTTATCCAAAATATTACTCTATCGGTAAACCTCCTCCTTTTTCAAATATTTATGACATGATGAGATATATCAAAGGTGGTTTTGATGGCATGCTTGGATAATGTATGAGGTTATATCTTGTTTCTTATATACATACAACATAAATGCATGAAATGAAAGAAGCATCAATAACAATAGAAAAAATTATTTCTTGAGTAGATGAAAAGTGCTAAAGTTTTAGTAGGTGCTAATTAGTCATTGTTGCAAAAACCCATTGTGTCATATGTCTCTATTATTCCATCTATTCTTATCACTCCTAAATCTTCTACTAACTTTACTAGAGTTGGGCCTCTCAAATCTACATTCTCTAGTGACTGAAGAATCCTCACAAGGTTTCCTAAATTCATGGTTTCTTTCAAAATCTTGATTCTTCCTTCATTTTCATTGAGTATGAACTCATGGTAGTAAATTGGATGCATTGTTGGCTAGTTGTACTCATTCAGGTTCTCACATTGCCTCTTATGCATCACATTGTTATGCATTGATTGTTTCTGTTGTGTGATGAGGATGATCCTATGACTTTTGAAGGGACATAAAATTTAAAAAATTGGATGGCTACTATGAAATTTGATTAGATGCTATTATTAGAAATGATATTTGGTTCTTATGTGATTTTCCTCTTGGCACAAAGGCCATTGGTACCATGTGGGTTTACAAGTTAAAGGAGAGCTACTTCATAACTAACATTGCTACTTGAATGAACATGCTAGAATAACTCAAGTTGGAAGATAAGGCCAAGTAAAGGTTATAATGTTGTCTCTAAAATATGGTTCAAAACCTTAAATATAATAGAATAAGAGCATTTGGTTTGCCATCCCTTACAGTTTCAAGTACTAAGTCTGCCATGAATCGTAGAATTCTAGATGCTTTTGGGGAGTGAAATCTAAAAAAGAAAGCTATCTTTGAATACAACACATTTAACAATATTTGGATGGATCTCAAGAGAATGAATTGTAATGGTTTATATGTACAAACTTACTATGGAAGATTGTAGTAGTGTTTTAAAGTTTTTCTTAAAGTTGGACGAAGATAATATTCAAAAATGAAAAAATGTGGAAAGAGTTGGCATTTACATTATGAACAAGGCTTTGGAGTAGAGTAATGGTAGGGAACACAAGCCAGAATATAATATTTATTTTGAATGGAGATCTGATAGATTGGTGTAGCTCAAGTACCAAAGTAAAAATCATCAAACCTTGATATGGTTGTTCTCTCACATAAGTATTCCCAATATCATTCAATCTCATGGTAGTGAAAAAATGTTGGTAATTGATGGGGTTGATGGTTTCAGTGTAGAATGGCATATAAGTAATGATTTAAAACCATCAAATGCATACTTAATATTTGGAATGGGGAAAATGTAAAATATCCTTGTATCTAATGCATGGAAAACATGAGGCCGAAAGATCAAAGTTCCTTCCCAAATTTAGGTCATTGGTCCTCAATATTATTCCATCCCTTTCAATCTATGAGGAAGCACAACACACTCTCAAATGGTCGTCAAATGATCAATTTTTGGAGTGCTAGGACATAAGGGCTACTAGATTCTTCAACTTGAATATGTATTGGATTCATGGTATAAGACAAAGATTGATTATATACTTTGACCAATACTATCTCGCCTTGTAAGTTAGTGCAATATTGATCATGACCACATTATAGGCATGCTTTCAACTTTGGATATTTTTTGATGAAGAGAACACAATAATTCAAACATGCATGGATGCCATTGTAGTCAACCCATAGTGGATTGTAAGGTCCTTTTTGCCTCATCATAGGGAACAAGCATTACATTTGTTACTTGTAAAATATTATTTTTAAATTACTTGTAATATACAAATTAACAAGGTCATGGTTATGAACCAAGCAATATTATAGCATATGCTACAAACCTCGAATGTATATACTTGAATAAGATTGTCACACTCATATCACTTTGTCCACCATAATAAAGAGATTGGAAGTCCAACAATAATAAAGATGCCTTCATATGAAATTCTTGAACCCTTGTAGACGGGTGTATTTTCCTCCTCCTTGAAGCCATCAACAAAAGGGTTTTTCTCAATGAGGAAATCATGTATCATTTGATCCATCTCTTGCTTGATTGGCTTATGCTTTGCCCCTTTATCAAATATAACCTCATTATGTGGTGATCCTCTTCAAGCATTTGTGAGTGGCTCATCGTCTCCACTTGTTGCACTTGCTTATTTCCTTTAAATGGACCTCACTAGGTGAAAGGTCATGGCTCTTTGTGAGAACTCCTCATCCTATGGTTCATGAATATTTTAGCTAATTTATAACCATTGATTAGGTATCCATAGAGGCTTGTACAATGAAATAGAGCCATGAGTCACACTAAAGACAAGTTAGCTTCTTGTATGAGTTGATGTAACTAGGAGGAATCAAACATCCCATAACATCGTACATTCTCTAAGGTGATGTGACATCTCCATCTAATAGTTGTCTTGTAGTGGTTGCATGGGCAAGGTATTCTCTTTTTGTGAAATCTCTTGTTTAAAATACTAGAGTAGGAAATGGTTAGTCTAAGCAAAGCTTGTTAGCCCAAGCCTTTGAGTTGATGAAGTATGCCTAAGTTCACTCTAGCCTATGCCTATTAATCTAAGCCATCAAGTGTAGACTAGGCATTTTTCCTTTTAATTTTGTGTGAAATAGGATTCTAAATGTGCATTTATAGTCTGGAGAATCCCTCACATTTATTTAGCATATGTCTAGTGTAAGTCTTCTTTAAGCATAAGCAAGGATTTTGCTTACACCTAGTTAGTCTAACCTAACTTGGATTCTAGCTTATTCCTAGTCTATGTATACCTAGCCTAATATAGCCCTAGCCTATGTATAGCTTATATCTTACAACTATCATAAGTCTTAAAGATAATTAATTCCTACTCCTTAAAAATAAGAAATTTTTAAAGAGCTATCATAATCCTAATTAATATATTTTAAAATAACTGAAGCCTACTTTTAATACTAATTAAAACCTTTTAAACTAACTAAATCATAAGCTTAATACTTATCATAATCTTGATTAAAATATTAAACATCAAAGACTTATAATTATGTTATTTACTTTTAAGCAATTTAAATTATTGTATTCTAATTAATCTCTTCAAACATTTTCATATTCTAATTATATTTTTAACAATAGTAATCATAACCTTATTCCTAATAAGTCATGTAGCATACCTGATATAGACTTGATGAAGATGTCGATATCAAAGGTGTTTTGCTTCTAGCCCTTCACACCCCAAGTCTCCCTGCACTAGTATGTACCCTACGAGCATGTTTATTCTTAAGTCTCTCTCTCTCTCTCTCTCTCTCTCTCTCTCTCTCTCTCTCTCTCTCTCTCTCATATTAATTACTGTAAAATCAAGCAAAAAATGGTGTAAAACAACCTACATGCTCATTTTTCCTTCTTTTATTAAGCATACGTGTACACACATCCTCACTTAAAATCTAGCTTTCATGAGCATGGAAGGTTGTATGGAAAGGACCCTATCTTGAAGCCATTCCTTTTTCCAAGAGACTATGGAGGAGAGAGTGTGTGTGGAAGACATTACACAAGAAAACCAAAAAGCATGAAAAATGGAGGAAATCGAGGCACTCTTATCGCAATGTTCTGTCACATGCCCATCTTTGCTATTGGTATGCTTCAAAAGGAATGTTTTAACCATGGCAAACCAGTATGTCCACATGTATGTGTGCTCCTAAGTGCATTAGCATGCATGTTGCTACATATACAAGTAGATGCACCAACATACATATCAATGGCCATTCAAGCAAAAATAGCAATGGACTATTTTTTTTGCATTTCACATTAGAATTTACTATTGATAAACATTGTTATATCGATCATGATGCCTTAGTTATAGGATGAATGGAGTGGCAAGCTTAAGATGGCATACTCGTGGAACTTTGATATTGAATAGCATTCCATTTTGGATATGCATCAAATAGCTGCTATACATCCATCCATATTTTCTTCAAATTCATAACCATTGACAACTTTCTCATGCACTTTATGCTCTTACAAACCAAGCATACCAAATCCTTATTAGTTTAACCAATACCAAAGCTATGACATTTTATTTTATTGTTCATAAGTTTAACATTTAGAGACATGTCACTTGGCTTTATCAACACTTAAAATAGAGATCCAATACACTAGTGATAGTATCTCTTAAGCAAATTTCCTATCGTGGATGTTTTTCTTTGACTAGAGGAACTTTCAAGGTTTTCTTGGAATTACAAGAGTCGCACTGTCATGACTTGTTCAATATGAGAAGCATTCCATTTACAATGTTTCTTAGTAATGTGAGCTTAAATACATCTAAACTTGATGGCATGGGAGGAGAAACAAAAAGCTAACTCACTAGTACAACAATCAACAGACTCTCTATTTCTCTTTAGTTCACTACCTCATGCAAATTTGGGAGTTATTTTGAAGTACCATTTGGAATTTTACAAGTTTCCAAACTTTGAGATATTCCAATGTTTAGCTTTTATGCAATCATACCACCTTCAAAACTCCATGACCAGGAAGGACTTCCATGATCTTTTGAATCAACCACCTTAATGTACTCTTTCTTCACCACAAGAAAGCAAGATCTAATGAATGTACCACCATACAAAATTGATAAATATTGTAACGATTGTGTACAACTTATGCTTCCTAAAATTACATGTCTTGAGATATTGAATCAACTATAAAATCCCTAATTATATAATCACTTGATAGTTGACCTGAGTGTAGAAATTGATCCAAAATAGCTCTTTCCTAGGCTACCAAAGTGATATGGAGGAAGGTCCATGCAAACAAGTAGGAATATGGGGCGAAATGGATTGAGGACATGACATGTAGGAAAATCATGTATCTCACCATCAACCCATACTAAATAGGTGTAAGGGTCTCATAATAGCATGAATGAAGGTTCCTTGACAATTTGAGCTCTATCAAAGCCCCAAAGGACATTTATCCAACCTTTTGTTTATCATATATCTTACATGAACAAATGCTTTCTTGATAATAGGAATCATGTATCGACTAATGTAGCTACAATATGGTTTTTGATATGAGTCAATGATGGTCTTGGGTTTCAAAACTATCAAATCCCTCAACCGGTGTCTTTTAAGAGTGCCCCTTATATGCATGTGCCATATGCTAGAATCCTTCCCTTCAAGCCTTAAGATTTTGGATAGGGCTTTCTCCTTGAACTTATGAACATGATGAAAATTCAAAATAATTTTTAATCGTGATCCTAACCGTGAGAATGGAGCTAGATCTGCAATACGAATTCATTATATTTCCATATAATGTTTCAAGTTATGCCTGTATATGTGGGTGCATATGTGCATGCATTAGTGAGTACATGTGTGTGTGCGTATGTCTATGCTTTAATGCGTGTGTGTTCATGCGTGTATGTGAATGTGTGCAGCTAAGAAGTTCAACAATGCCTTCGAAGGATGCATGGCATTGCGACTCATGGCAACAATGCCTGCGAAGGAAGGATGCATGGCATTGCTACTCATGGCAATGGCGAGACTCAGATCTAAGAACAATATTGTTACTAGGGTAATTGCTAGCCATTGGGCTTGGTTGTGAAAAGATTCATGCATCACTATTTGCAAGTTACTTGTGGTGTTTCATGGACTCTCATGCCAATGCTTTATCTTTAGAAACCGAGAGACCATAATGGTTTAAAAATTTCCATCCAAATATACAAGAGATGAACAAGGTAGCCTAGAAGGAAATATTTTTCAACGGAAGCAAAATGTGGTGTATATTGACATAATTCGTACTAATGTGTGTGTGTGTGTGTGTGTAAGTATTGTCATAACAAGAGGGTGGGCAAGTTGGTCAAGAGAAGCCTAGTTTGAGGTCGAGGGAAGGAGGGGAGGGGATGTTGGTGGCGGGGGGAGGGAGATCGGATGGATGATGGTGGTGATGGAAGGCAGCAGGGGGTGGGGGGAGGAGGGTGGGCCATGGGGGGGAGGGGAAAGGCGAGTCATGGAAGAAGGCGGGGGCGGAGCGGGGGAGGCGGGCGGTGGCGGGCTGGAAGGAAGGGAAGGACGGGGGGTGGAAGGTGGAGAAGGAGGAGGCGTCTAGAGAGGGAGAAAGAGAAGAAGAGGAAGAAGGAGACAGAGGAGAAGAAGAAGAAGAGGAAGGGAGGTAGAGCCAGGGCTGGCGGGGCGACGGGCAGGAGGAGAAGGCGCGGGCCGAGTGGGGGGCCACGATGGCCGACGCGGGCAGGCGCCCGATGCCGAAGCCGCCGCCCCCGCCGTAGAACTCCTGGCGGCAGCCGCCCGCCCCCGCCAGCGCCGCTGCGGCCGTCCTCCGATTGGCTTCCATTAGCGCCCGCTTCGCCTGCTGGCGCTCCCGCTTGTGCGCGTTCTGGTGTCCCCCGAGCGCCTGCGAGCTCGCGAACTCGCGCCCGCAGAACTGGCACTTGAACTTGCGCCCCGCCGCGATAACGCACCCGTCCTCCTCCCCTCCCCCCCCGCCCTCATCGCCGCCCCCGCCGCCAGTATACATCCCTTGCCTCTGCATCATCAGCATCGTCCCGACCTCCTCCTCGGCTTCCTCCTGATATTCCTGAATGTCCTCCCCAGCAGCTGCTGCTGCTGCTGCTGCAGCAAAGTCTCTTCTCGTGCCCTCCCTTCGGCGCCCAACTGGGCTCAGCACCTCGAACCCGAACAGAGTCAGCGTCTTGCCAGCTCCATGCCGATGAATATCCCCCTCCTCATCATCATCCCCCCCATATACCATCTCCACCCCCCCGTCGCCGCTGAAGAAATCCCTGATCGCCCCCTCTTCCTCATGAGTACCTGCCCCACCCCATGTTGTGGTTGTAGAGCTCGTAGCCGCTCCTCCAGCTCCTTCGCTAGATCTCCCAAGATTCGGCCCGGCAAATCCACTGTTCGTAATTTCAGCTTCTCCGTAGTGCCTATAGCTGGTTAATGGAGCTGTACCCTTAGCCTCATCATCTCCTTGTCCTTGTTCTTCCTCTTCTCTCTCCTCTGCAGGCTCCTCTTGTCCATTTGTGGTGCGCCCATGCTGGCGCAGGACGTCGATGTGGCGGAGGAGATCCGTCGATTTGACGTAAGCTGCACTAGCTCTGGCTGCTTCATGAGCGGTCACTGTCTCGGCCAGCTGATCATGAATATGATTCCAGCAGCTCCACCTGCTGCTGCTGCTGCTACTTGTCGCGTGCTGCCCTTCCTTTTTGTGCTTTAAGGACCCGACACGATCTTCTTCGGCAGAGCACCTGTACTCTACCTGCAGCTGCATACTGTTAATGGGCAAGTTACCTGTCGCCAGAATATCTGGCAATGGCGGCTGGTTAAGCTCCACCTGCTCTCGGGGCCGTTTGGCTAGTTTGTAGTAGGACCCTTCTCTCCCCTTTTCTTCATCATCTTCTTCCTCTGCCTTTTCTTCTACTGTAACTATCTCATCTTCTTCTTCTTCTTCTTCTTCTTCTTCTTCTTCCTCCTCCTCTTCTTCTTCAATCACGTCCACATCTTCGGATGATGTAATCTTATCACCGGCAGAGGGAACTTGACTACAGCGACTTTCCTGCAAGTGCCGTGACGCCATGGCCTCACCTCCCCCTTCCTCCTCATCATAGGGGTCCACTGGCCTTGAAGAAGCAGCAGTAGTCATGGTCATCATCGTTCTCATCGACACACCGCCAAGGCTAGTACTATGACTACTACTGCTGCTAGTACTGTCACTTGCTGCCGGGTTACGGCAATTCTCTTTTCATGTGGCGTCACCCTCCCTGCCTCTTGATCTTGCAAAATGGCGGAAATTCGATCGAGAGAACTGCAGCAGGTACAGAAGCTGATCCAGACCCACGAGGCAGGTAAAAGAAGAAAAAAAGACCGAAAACTGCAAAAGAAGCTCTGCTGTGTGAATTAGCTGACATACACTGCAGGGACTGCTCATCTGATCATCGGCCTCAGATTGATCATCAGTACACAGGCTACGGCCTCCACTATCAATGAGCTAGAAAAAGAGTACCTTGAGAAGAAAGACGGCAAAAGCCTTGCGCTTTGCACATGGCCACCACACACACATGCGTAACTCCTCTCTCTTTCTCTCTCTCGCTCTTGCCGCAGCAGCTGATATACAACCCGTACTCGGACTTTTGGTCGGGAGCGATGCCCTCACTGTGTTTTTATCTAAAAAAAGACTCACTCTCTCATCAGAGAGTACCTACACACAGCACACACTTGTACCCACTTCGTCAAACGTTACACGTTACAGTAGCCCACTGGATAGAAGGCAATTGACGAGGAGTAAGTACGTATCCTATACAGAAGCTGAATGCAAGAAGATGACTAGAGAGAGAGAGAGAGAGAGAGAGAGAGGCACTAGGAGATCGCCAAGTAAAGAGAGAGAGAGGCTGCATGTTATATATGGGTCCAAACTCCAGGGTAAAGCCTGCTGGTTGAGTTCGTGGGTATTACGTTTTTAGACACAGGTTTTGGAATACAGACAAGGTGGGGGGTCCGAGAGATGGGGGGGGGGGGGGGGAGGGGTAACTGCAAGGGGGAGTTGGAAGTCAGGGGGGCAGGCTCGCTGTTAAGTTGGAGACAAATATTTAGTGGGAAAGGGGGTTTTAAAGGGGTGGTGAGAGTGCTGGTTCGTATAAAAAGGAGGCCCATGAGAATAAAGAGGTTTTTCGGGTGACGTCATGGGACAGTAGGATTCCAAACCTCACCCAGCCTCTGTGGGGATTGGGGATCGCTCTCTCTCTCTCTCTCCCTCTCAAGGTTATTACCTAGGATTTTCTTTCCCGAAGGGAAAGGGATAATCCCTGAAGGAGTGATCCGAAGCTACTCATTAGGTCTCGCTAGCGCTACAATTGCAGGTGTCGTTACCTAGCTAGCAACCCTCACGCTTATTCGCCTTGCAAATAATTGGATTTGCTAGCGAACAGGACTGGCCGATCAAAACCAATCTCATTCAAGGCTTGGTTCACATGCTACTCTTTGAAACTTGCCAAGCCCTTAAAATAAAGCTTTTAGTCCCATTATCTTCAAGAAGCCTTGATTGAGATAAGAATTTTAACCGGCTAAGCAACTTGGCTAGGGGAAAATAAGTGTGACTATTTTAGACCTAAGCAACATAGGATAAGGTTATCTAAACTTAAGAATGCAAAAAATGGACAATATTCTTCAAATCAAACAAGCCAAAAACGAGCCTCATTATAATGCCCATTGCTAAAAAGCTCGCGAAAGGACTAGTTTGTTTTCATTGGCATACTACCAATGCTGCGGATGAAAGGTATTCAATCTCATTGAGCAATCGCCAGGGGACTAACATATTTAGATTGGCACACTAACACTATGAAATTGAATTTGCAATACCTTTGAGCTACCATTGAAAACAACAAGAAACCAACCACATAAATGTAGGTGTCACTTCATTTTACCACAAGCATCTTCTTCTTGTTATGCACTATGGAATCTCTTAAACATCATGATTGAAAACATATATTACATGTCAACAATGTTGCAAATAGGGTCCTCAATGTATTCGCATAACATTATTGTCCTCTGATAATTAAGCACAAGGATACTCATTCACAAAAAAGCATGCAATGCTCTCTGGTTCATATTCACTAGGAGAATTCCTATTCAATGCAATAATGTTTCTCCATTAAAGAAATTCCAATTCTATGTCTTGTGAGAATGTTCATTCCTTTACATAAATAAGTTTTCGTTCTATCTTTCATGCTAGGTTGTCTTTTAGAAATTAGTTATTGGGAATGTTACTATCTTAGTAAGAATATATGAAATGTTATTGGCTTTTGAAGTTATTATTTCTCCTTTTATAATGCAATAGTGAATGGTAGGATCAGGACACTAATTTTGCCACAATTCAAGGGGGAAATCGCCAATGATGACTTTGATTCTCTAGAGGTTAAAATCAATGTTCAATGGCCTCTAAGCTTGAGGACTTAAACTTATAGCTTTCAAAATAATAGCTAGCTAGAAAATGTCAAGATGATTTAACACTTTGGCTATCCCACAACTTGTGCTAGGTTTAGAATAACACTTCCTCTCCCACATTCATGGACAATGTATAGCACAATATTCGCTTAATGTTGATTTTCGCACATTTACTAGGGAAAAGGTGTACTTAGAGAAGTCATTAACAACACTATCTATAGGAGTGCGGTTCACTAGACATAAAGTGTGTTGTCATGTCACATGCATGATTATTATATGTTATGAGAGTTTGTTAGTGCCGATGAAGATCAATGTAATGCTTATGAAGAAGATTGGCTTTGAAAGTGGCCCATGACATGATATGCTTATCTTATTTCGGTTAGAATTTGAGGCACATTGAGTATCATTGCAAATGAAGAGTAAATAAGAATTGAATTACATGGATAAGATGCTCTTTATGTTATAAGTAATGTCTTAGTGACACGTTCTTGTAAGTGAGGCCTAAGCTTCAATATTCTACATCATTCGCAATAGTAACTTGTGTGCAAACAAGGGCATGCAAATCTCTTGTGTTTGTTTAGACAAGCCACTTATAGTAAGCATTTGAAATAAGCCTTTGGCTTTTGGAACAAATTGTAGCTAGTACCTTAGAAATTGACACTCCATCATCCTCTAGAGTGTTAAACATTGTAACCTTGATGATCCCAACATCATGAATGGTATACAACTATTCAAAGAGCTTGCTTAGTTTGAGAACACATTAAAACTAGGAAGGAAAGAACAATATAAGCTCAAGCACATATAATCGAATTCACTTCAAATGTGAAATTGACAACACATAGCTCCTTATACTAATCGATAGTAGATGATTGACAACATATAAAAATTATAGAAAAGTAGGGGCTAGTGGCCTCATGAACAACACCATTAAGAGGTGAGAACTAAGGAGCCTTTGCAAGCATGATGGAATGTTATGTGAGCTAGCAAAATTGGCACTATAAGGGATCAAAATTGTAGTGACTAAAGGATAAGACACAAAACTTGCATGGAATTGAGTAGACCACTTATATGCTAGTTAAAGCACAACTAAGTTAAGATCCTACAATAGTAGCAACTTGGAAGAGGGAAAGGGGTGCCAACAACTGGCAATGAGAGGGCATTCACCACAAAATATGAAATGGAAATTTTACTTTTGTAGCATACTTCACCACCAAGTTCTTAAAGGAAGGTGACACAAAGAGACTCCTAGATAGGATGAAACTAGAGTGTGATACATTACCACTCCTAAGTGTAGTTCCTAATGTATAGATTGACAGTAGGCTCTTGTACCAAGGTTATACAAAAAATAATCATTTAACTTGGAAGATATTATGCTATTCTACTATTTTCCTGCCTATATCAATGGTTGCCCCATTTCTTTCTTAATTATACACAAATACATATGGCTTGGAAGACACTATGCTTGAAAAAGGTGTTACCTTATCCCTCATTTAAGGCTACTCACACTTAAATTCCTTTGAGCGAAAATTAGGGTTTCTAATTTTTACATATACACACTTTTTTGTAATGCAGGCTCTTGGTCTTCCAATACTTGAGGAAGGTGTGGCTCTCCCCACCCTCACGTAGTACTGAGCATCTCTCCCTCATCTCTCCACAATGCTATGATGGCTATGGCTTGCACTTCTCTCCAACATGATGATGTTCACTATATACTTGTAGTATGGACATTAAGTTTGACACATTAAGGACCCTATACTCTTGTTATATGAATAGAAGCCATGTTCTACTATTAGGACCATAAAGTTTTAAATTATATATGTTGTTGGTGCGCAGATCGGACGCAGGTAGCTCACGTAGTGAATTCCCAAAGGTCCCCAAGAACAAAGCACTCTACTTTTTAGCACAAAAACCAATGTGAAAGCAAGCACGACATGAGACAAGAGACAAATTGGGTTGAATCTCCCCCATGCCTTGTGTGAGCGCTTCACAAAGCATGTATTTAATATATATTTTCAATCTTTTTGCTCAAAAATAGCCCAATTACAAAAATATGACAAGCTTTTAGCTTTTGAGTTTGCTTTCTACCAAAAATAGGAAAATAAAGCTAATGGACGGTGCCCAAAGAGTCTGGCACGCCCAAGCTCAATGTCCAAATAAAAATAACATATCCAGGCGCATAAGCGCATACAAAATAATAATAAATAGTCGATGTCTCTATAGACATAATCAAAATATAGGCGTGGCGCCTATCAAAATATAGTCCAAAGATCAGAAACCCGCTAGACTCCAATGCTTTCCTCCGCCACTGCTGCTATCTCTACACATCAACTGAAGCATTCACAATCGTTAGTAAAATAACACAATTAAACCGACAAAAGTGAATACCTAGCAGTCTTCAGCTACATAAATAAATCAACTGGTTAGAAATAAATCCTAACCTTAATTTATTACGAGTGCGCACTCTAAACTCATAAACGTTTATTAATTTAATATGCATTTTGCGGAATCACCCGCTATGGAATCACCCATGTACACACTAAATTAATGAAACGCCCGAAAAGGACAGGCGTCCCCATCAACTTCTCGCACAAAGAATCCTCTTTGCGTATGAGCCCCGGTCATCTAAGTTTACGGAATCCACCGTAAATCCTCACGGAATCCACCGTGGAATATGCCTCCTGGCATCATACCCCCGGGGTGGGATAGCAATTGACCTCAATTGCTATTAGCTCAATGTGGAGCTAACAGAGTGGGGAAAGCATTTAGGTCTCTAGCGTGCATCCATTGTGCTTCTTCTACAGGATGGTTCTTAAATTTCACTAGATATCTAGAATACCTTCGGCCAGTTCTAGTGGTCATGTAGTCAGTGTCTATGATGGCTTCTGGTTCAAGGATTTCAGTCTCTTCTTCTAGTAAAGGTGGGTTTTCATAGACAGGGTGGATAGGTAATTGTCCTCTAAATGGTCTCAATAAACTAATATGGAAGGTATTATGAATTTTCCAATGTGATGGCAGTTCTAACTTGAATGCATTGTCATTAATCTTATGAATGATTCTAAATGGTCCGTAGAATCTAGGGGCTAATTTGACAACTGGATGTCTATCTACACTTTGCAGTCTACGCTTTTCTATTCTAAGCCAAACATAATCATCAACTTTGAAATTGATGGCTTGTCTTTTCTTGTTGGCTTGTTTGGTATATGATTGTTGGGCTTTAACAATCATATCCTTTACTTCATCAAAAATAGTGTTATGCATAACAGCAATATCATCGGCACTTTGTATTCTATTAGACAAAGATGCAACAGGTGTAGATAATCTATGTCCATAAATAACTTCAAAAGGTGCTTTCTTTGTAGATGTGTGCGGTGTATTATTGTATGCAAACTGTAATAAATGTAAATGAGTATCCCATGTTTGAGGTTTAGAGATAGTGTATGCACGTAAAAGATCTAAAATAGTGCTATTTGTGGCTTCTGTTTGTCCATTTGTTTCTGGATGAAATGCAGATGAGAAATCAATCTTTGTGCCTAGATTTGCAAACAGTGTAATCCAGAAATTATTACAAAATCTAGAATCTCTATCTGAAATAATCACTTTCGGCAATCCATGGTTAGTAAAAACAGTTTTCAAAAATAACTGTGCGGCTTGTGATGCTGTTAAAGTTTTCTTACATGCAATGAAATATGCTTGCTTACTAAATCTATCTACAATTGTCCAAATCATGTCATGGTTAGATTTAGTATTTGGTAAGCCAGTAATGAACTCCATAGATATATGTTCCCAAGGTTTAGATGGAATAGATAAAGGCATTAATAATCCATACTGTTTACCATGATGTCTTTTTATTCTTTGACAAATCAAACATTCAGAAACAAAATTAGACACATCTGCATCCATATGCGGCCAATAAAAATCTTCAGTTAACATGCGTAATGTAGAAATGATACCTCTATGACCTTGTTATGGGGGACAATGAATTTCATTTAAAATAAAAGATCGGAATGGAATAGTAACACACAATCTCTTTTCAAAGAACATGAATCCATCATTATATGATAACGAATCAACAGGAATGAAATTATTTTGAACTAATTTTTGCCAATCAGAATGAAAAGTAATATCCTGGTGATATGTGTCTTTCATAGCAATCAAAGAATCAAAAGATATGATAGAAATGTTATGAATTGCAGGTCTTCTACTCAATGCATCAGCAACTACATTTTCTTTTCCAGGTTGGTATTGAATGATAGGATGGAAACTTTGAATGAATGAAGCCCATTTGATATGGCGGTCAGAAATTTGGGGTTGGCTAAGTAGATGTCTAATGCTTTGCTGGTCAGTCTTTATCATAAATTCTGAACCCATTAAATAATGCTTCCATTGTTTCAATGCTTGTACAACTGCTAAGAGTTCCTTGTCATAGGTGGAATATTTAAGCTCAGAGGGTTTCAGCTTAGAACTAGAATATGCGATTGGATGGTTGTCTTGCATTAACACGGCTCCTATTCCTGATCCGCTAGCATCAGTCACAACTAAAAAGAATGGTCTGTTAAAGTCAGGCAATTGTAGGACAGGGGCATTGGTCAATGCACGTTTAAGTAAATCAAAGGATTTCTGCTGGTTTTCAGTCCATTGATAAACAATGCCTTTCTTAAGAAGTTTGGTCAGTGGTAAAGCAAGTAATGAGAAATTACGTACAAACTTCCTATAGAAACTAGCAAGACCAAGGAATGAGCGTAATTCATGTACATTTTTAGGAATAGGCCAATGCAATATTGCGTCAATTTTCTTAGGATCAACTTTTATTCCTTCTTCTGATACAATATGACCTAGATATTCTATTTCTGTCTTAAAGAATTCACTCTTGTCAGGATTTGCAAACAATTGATTTTCTTTCAGTAATTGAAAAACTAATGATAAATGCTCATAATGCTCTTTTTCACTTTGACTGAATACTAAAATATCATCAAAGAAAACAATCACACAATACTGATATTTTAGAAAAATACGGTTCATCATTCTACTGAAAGTAGCAGGTGCATTAGTTAATCCGAATGGCATAACTAAGAATTCGTAATGGCCAAACTGTGTCCTGAATGCAGTCTTAAATATGTCGGATCTATCTAGCCTCACCTGATGATATCCAGATTTAAGGTCGATTTTACTAAATATAGAAGATCCTTGCAGTTTATCCATAAGGTCGTCAACTCTAGGTATAGGATACCTATTCTTTACAGTGATCTTATTTAATGCTCGGTAGTCAATACACATCCGATAAGTATTATTCTTTTTCTTGACTAGGAGCACAGGTGCACCGAATGGAGAACTGCTAGGTCGAATTAAACCTCTATTTAGTAATTCTTCTACTTGAGTCTGGATTTCTTTTTGCTCTATTTGATTGTGCCTATATGGGGCTTTGCAAGGTGGTTGTGTGCCAGGTATTAGGTCAATCTTATGGTCTTCTGGACGTGATGGAGGTAAATCTGGTGGTAGGTCTTCTGCAAAACAGTCCTTAAAATATGCAAGAAATTCCTTATGTCTAGGGTGCATATGAGTTTCTTTTGCGTGCAATTCATTCACCCAAATGAGATATGATTTAGTATTCTTGCGTAGTGCACGTTTTGCTTGAGTATGCGAAAGCAGTGGAAACATATGAGATGCATGCATACCAAATAATGTAATAGATTTTCCCTGAAAATTTACATTCATTGTGTGCGTGGAATAATCTATATTGGGATTATGTTGGTGTCTCCATGGCATTCCTAGAATAATGTCGCTAGACTGTAATGGGACAACTAAGAAATTTCTTCTTTCAATATATGGACCAATTTGAATTTCTAAATTTTGAACTTCTTGTGTGCCATTGTACCTAGTGCCTAAAAATGCAGCTTTTATGCGATAATGCGTAGGTACTGTATGCAATTTCAATTCCTTTACCAATTTTGCTAAAATAAAGTCATGCGTACTACCGTCATCATGCAATACAGTTCTTTCTTTTCCATGCACCATACATTTCATAGTCAACAATGAATGTAAAGTAGGCATACCTGGTAAAGTGTCGGAAGTAGTAGTAGGATCATCTTCTTCTTCAGTGAAGTCCGGCATATCCTCATGCTCGTCTTCATCCATAGCTCCAAGGTAGTTGATATGTGCTGATGGCTTCTTTGAATGACAATTTGCTGCGAGATGGCCTGGCTGGTGACACTTGTAGCATACGATAGGCTTGGCTTTGGTCACATTATTTGCAATGGCTGGGAGTCTGGGTATATTTGGATTTGCTTGTTGGATAGGCTTAGGATTTGGATTGACAGTGGTTGGTAATGCGGGTGGTTTAGGCCAATTCTTACGGAAAGGTGGTGATGAGAAACGACCTGGATTAAACCTTCTGAAATTTGAATTGAATTGTTTAGATCCATAATTACCGTTTGCTTGGAATGGCTGTGGTCGTCGATCTCTTCCACGTAACTTATCTTCAGTGTCGTGAGCTAAGGAGATGGCATCTTCAAGAGTAGCAGGCTTGAACATATTCACCTCAGCGTAGTAATGTCCAAGAAGTCCAGACATGTACTTCCGCTTATGGGTCGTCTCTGGTACGTCTTCAAGCATGCGTAGCTGTAAAAGTGCATTCCAAAAACGCTCTGTATACTGTGGAATAGGCTCACGGTCGCGTTGTTGGAGTAAATCCCATTGCTTGATTGCCTTCTCATGAAATTGCGGTGGAAGGAAATTTTGCATGAACTTCTTCTTAAAATCTTCCCATGTAGCAGGACATTCTATGCTCTTGCGGACGACAGTCCACCAAAGTGATGCTCTATCTATCAGATGATTAGTAACACACTTGATTTTATCTTTCTCAGGATAAGTTTCCTCATGGAAATAGTCATCAAACTGGCTAATGAATGATAAAACAGTCTTTCCTTCTCTTATGCCATTGAAAGTGCGAAACTTGAAACTTCGTTTACTTATCTTGGATTCCTTGCGAATGGTTTGTGCTTCAAGAGTGGCGTCGATGGTACGGCGTATCAAATCTTCAGCTTGAGGTTCTTCTTTATCAGTGGACGCTCCTTGTAGCTTTGTCAATTGCGCTTGCAAGGCTTGCCTAGCTCTTCGCTCTTCGTCCAATTGTAACATGATAAGATCCAGCTTTTGTTCCATGGTAGGCTCGGGTAGATCGTCTTCAGCCATAGGATCATCCATAAGTGGGGTAGTCATCCTGTAAAACTCAACAAACCTTTCTCACTCAAAATCAGTTAGCGGGATGAGCGTAGCTCAAATTTGGGGTTACAAGGCTATGTATTTTTGGGTATTTTCTTCTTCAATTTTCAGAAATTCTGAAATATTTCTGTCTCCGTTTGCTGAAAGTACTTCAACGAACTTGCAGATAGGTAAAACAGCTTGCTGCGAACAACTTTCCAGTTCTGAGTTTTTGCAAACGAACAAGTCTTCTAGGAGTTTCGAGCGTTAGTCAGTTCTGATTTAGTCTGACTTGCAGAGTTGCAGACTTAACAGACTTGCAGGGTTGTTGACTTGCTGAACTTAGCTGATTTGCAGGACTTGTAGTACTTGATTAGTGTCGACTTGCGAAACTTGTCTTCTGGAGTGCGTGACCGAGAGTTTACAGACTTGTCTGCCCAGTAGAACTTGCAGAGTAGAGTAGGATTTAAGCTTAATTAGTTAAGCTTAAAGCTTAATAATAAGAAGAAGGCCGCCGTTTTTCTGATCGTGGGGGGGGGGGGCCGTTTTTGATTCCGCCGAAAATTTCGGGGGTCCTCCTCTTGATCACGACTTGACGATTTGTTGCTAATCAAGCTTCTCTTAAGTTCTTAAGCTTTGTACTTAAGCTTTGTTAATGAAGAAGATAAGAAATTTCTCACTGTTCATCACGACTTGTTCATGGAGTTGAGGGAGTGGTCCTCCGCCGACAGAGAGTGGTCCTTCGCGATCTGACAGTGGAAATAGGGGTTCTTGATCGCCAGAAGTCTGCCTGTATCGACGGTTCGCGACGAGATTGACTGTAGAGGCCGTTTGTTCCTGGAGCTCCGCCTTCGCCCGAGATTGGTAGCGATTGGAAGCCCTTGATCTTTGCTCCGCTCTGATACCACTGGTGCGCAGATCGGACGCAGGTAGCTCACGTAGTGAATTCCCAAAGGTCCCCAAGAACAAAGCACTCTACTTTTTAGCACAAAAACCAATGTGAAAGCAAGCACGACATGAGACAAGAGACAAATTGGGTTGAATCTCCCCCATGCCTTGTGTGAGCGCTTCACAAAGCATGTATTTAATATATATTTTCAATCTTTTTGCTCAAAAATAGCCCAATTACAAAAATATGACAAGCTTTTAGCTTTTGAGTTTGCTTTCTACCAAAAATAGGAAAATAAAGCTAATGGACGGTGCCCAAAGAGTCTGGCACGCCCAAGCTCAATGTCCAAATAAAAATAACATATCCAGGCGCATAAGCGCATACAAAATAATAATAAATAGTCGATGTCTCTATAGACATAATCAAAATATAGGCGTGGCGCCTATCAAAATATAGTCCAAAGATCAGAAACCCGCTAGACTCCAATGCTTTCCTCCGCCACTGCTGCTATCTCTACACATCAACTGAAGCATTCACAATCGTTAGTAAAATAACACAATTAAACCGACAAAAGTGAATACCTAGCAGTCTTCAGCTACATAAATAAATCAACTGGTTAGAAATAAATCCTAACCTTAATTTATTACGAGTGCGCACTCTAAACTCATAAACGTTTATTAATTTAATATGCATTTTGCGGAATCACCCGCTATGGAATCACCCATGTACACACTAAATTAATGAAACGCCCGAAAAGGACAGGCGTCCCCATCAACTTCTCGCACAAAGAATCCTCTTTGCGTATGAGCCCCGGTCATCTAAGTTTACGGAATCCACCGTAAATCCTCACGGAATCCACCGTGGAATATGCCTCCTGGCATCAGTTGTCTCCAGTAGTTAATCATGCATATAAGACATAATTATATGAATAGAATGTTAGATATGATCAATGCCCCACCCTCATTAGGTGCTACCAATGATCCATGGTGCTCAAAGTTGTAAGGCCCCCATTATGAGGAGAAGCCAAATGTGAGCCCGGACATTGGTTGAGTCCTGACTTGTATATCAGATGAGGTCTATGTGACAGGATGGCAAAAAGGTGACTGTTGTGGGTCTAACCTTTGGGTTAGACGGAGTGGTTAAGCTGGTAGAAACTCGAGGCACATTGCATTGAGTTGCGTGGTAAGGGAGTTAAAAGGGGCCCCTATTGTGGGGTCCGGGGGCCGCGGAAGCGGCCCCTGGCTGGGGGGTCCCAGGGGGGCCAGCAACCCCCTGGCGGGGGTCCGGGGGTAGCGCCCCCGGCCCGATGGTAAAGGGATATTCCCCGGAATATTCCCTGGCCGACTAGTGGAGGCTCATATGGTAGGTCGGTCAGCAGGCCGACCTAACGACCTTCGCGGGCTATAAAAGCTAAACCCCTTCGCAGCCATCACACACTTATCTTTCACCCAGTCAGAGTTGTTATTCCAGCTAGCCTTAAGCTCTTCACCTATCTTCTGTCTAGATCGCCATCTAAGCTTCACACAGTGGAAGTGCACGGATGGACAGAGCCATCTTTGTATCAGTTGTTTGAAGTTAAAGAATTTACTGATTCTCCTCTTATCTGTTGTGTACTCTCTATCTCTTTCTCAGATTCTGTTCGCTGCGCTGTGTAATATTTTACATGGTATCAGAGCCCAGGGGGCTCTAGACATCGGAGAGGGTGCAAGAGGCAAAGGCTTCAATAGCAAAGAGAAACGATGTCGACTCCGGGAAGCGGTTCTGGTGCATCAGGAAGCGGTACAGGAGGTGGTGCTGCTGTACCGGCTATTCAAACACTGAGGATTCGTCCACCAACCTTCAGTGAAGGCAAGTTAGATGGTACAAACTACACCTTGTGGAAGTTCAAAATTACAACTATCCTTGATTCATATGAGCTTCTGGAGACTGTGCTGGGGACTGACGCAGAACCACAGCCTACCCCCGACCCATCAAATTCTAGTGTGATGATTCCTCCGAATGCAGATCTTCTACGAGCTTGGAAACGAAGGAATGCAGATGCATTGTGTGCCTTAGTTACAAGCTGTTCTGACAGTGTTTTGACTCTGATTCAGCATACAACCAAAGCGTCAGAGGCTTGGAATGTACTAAGGAGTCAGTATGAAATACGAAACCAAACAAGGATTCAAAACTTGGAGAGTCAACTAGCAGTAAAGAAGTTTGTTGAAGGAGAGACGGTTGAAGCATTCATCACTCGGATTAAGAATCTGCGCGACCAGATGGCTGGCGTTGGGATACAAAAGACTAGCGAAGAGCTAGCTCGGAGGTGTCTTCGGATTTGCCCACAAAAGTTTGATGGACTAGTAACTGCCCTTAATACTCAGGTGAGACCTCAAGCTTTGACTTTTGAGGAGTTTTGTGCATTATTAATGGAGGAGGAGTTGAGGCTGAAAGCCCAAGAAGGAAGCAACAATGGAGATACTGCATTCTCTGCCAATGCAAAAGGCAAAGGTGTTTCCTCCACCAAAAATGATGGTGACAAAAAGAAGAAGGGCGGCAAGAAGAAGTTTCAAGGAGAGTGCTTCTACTGTAAGAAGAAAGGATATGCAATTGCAGATTGCCGTGTCAAGAAGGCAGATGAAAAGAATGGTACCCTTAAAAGTAAAGGGAAAGAGACAGCCAATACGGCTGAAGCAGAGTTGGAATTATTCATGGCGACCATTGAGGAAGTATGCTCCTCGGCGCAAGAAGAATCTACCACTGACTCTTGGGTGTTGGATAGTGGGGCCTCCCGTCACATGACCAACAAGAAAGGTCTATACAGTTCTATGCAGCCTCTACAAGAATCCATCACTGTGACGGTTGAAAATGATGCTAAATGCCCTGCTGCGGGCACAGGTACTATTTCTTTTGTTGCTGCAAATGGTGAAGTCAAAAAGCTTTCAAATGTGTTGTATGTTCCCGAAATCAGGAGAAATCTCTTATCAGTTGCTGCCATAACTGATCTTGGTCATGAAGTGAGGTTCAAGAAGACAGGTGCAGAAATTATTGATAGTGCTGACACAATTGTTGGCAAAGGAGAAAGAAGGAACAACCTGTATGAGCTAAGTGCTCTTACAGCCACCGCTGGAGTGGGCACAAGTAAGCTTTGGCATGAAAGGTTTGGACACATCGGATTTGCAGTATTGAAGGAGATGCAAAAGCAAGGTATGGTTGCTCACCTACCTACAATAACTGAATTGAAGGAACCATGTGAAGCTTGTATGATGGGCAAGCAACAGAGAAAGGCATTTCCACAAGAAAGCAAGAATAGAGCACAGGCTCCTCTAGAGTTGGTGCATGCTGACTTGTGTGGTAAGATGCCTACACAGGCCTTGGGGGGATCTTCTTATTTTATGTTGATTGTCGACAACTACAGTAGGAAGATGTGGGTGTACTTCCTTCGTGATAAGGCTCAAGCTTTTGGTAAGTTTAAAGAATGGCTAATACTTGTTGAGAATGAAACAGGGAAAAGTGTGAAGAAATTTAGAACAGATGGTGGTGGTGAGTTCAACTCAAAGGAGTTTGAAAGCTTTTGCAAGAGCAAAGGGATCAAGCGTCAATTGACGACGCCTCATACACCTCAGCAGAACGGTGTTGTGGAACGCAGGAATCGCACCATTGTGGAGATGGCAAGATGCATGCTAAAGGGCAAGGGATTGCCTAACCATTTTTGGGCTGAAGCTGTTAATACTGCAGTCTACATTCTAAATCGGAGCTATACAAAGGCTCTCAAGGGAAAAACACCTCATGAGGCTTACACTGGTAAGAAACCATCTGTCTCACATTTCAGAATTTTTGGATGTGAATGTTATGCACATGTTCCAGATGAGAAGAGAAACAAGTTACAACCAAAAAGCAGAAAATGTATCTTCTTGGGTTATAGTGATGAGCAGAAGGCTTACAAATTATATGACCAAGAGGCAAAGAAGATCATCGCGAACCGTGATGTGGTGTTCAAGGAGGAGCCACATACAGTGGAGGAGGAGAAGGCAAGTTCTTCCACTTTATCATCAAGCGAAGAAGTAGTCCACTATGAACCTGTCCCGAGATCTATCCCTATCCTTAAGGAGGAGGAAGCATCATCTTCAGATGATGAGGAAAAAGTTCACCAACCTGACATCACCCCACTGGAAAAGCCATTGCCGCGCTGGGTGAAGCAGCTCTATGACCACAATAATCCTATGCCCACATCTGTTGAGGAGAAGGCAGACGGACCAAGGAGGTCTCAGAGAATAGAGGAGCAAAGGAGGGCTTCTGCTCACATAGTCAATATGGCCTTGATGGTTGAGATTATGAGAGAAGTAAAGGAGCCAACTGACTTAGAAGAAGCACTTGCAGATCCATCATGGAAGGCTGCTATGCAGGCGGAGTATGACAGCATAATGAAGAATGACACTTGGGAGCTAGTGGAGCGACCAGCAAAGCGGAAGGTTATTGGCACCAAGTGGATCTGGAAGGTAAAGTACAAGGCTGATGGTACCTTAGAAAAGTACAAAGCTAGATTGGTTGCCCAAGGATTTTCACAAGTTGAAGGGTTTGATTTTCAAGAGTCATTTGCCCCAACTGCCAGAATGACCACTATTCGCACGGTACTTGCAGTGGCTGCCCACAAGAAGTGGCCAGTGTACCAAATGGATGTTAAGTCATCGTTCTTAAATGGTGACCTCAAGGAGGAGGTGTACGTGGCTCAGCCACCAGGGTTTGAGGCCCCCCATTCTGAGAACAAAGTGTGTAAACTGAAGAAGGCATTGTATGGGCTGAAACAAGCCCCCAGAGCATGGTATCAGCGGATAGATAGGTTCTTTTTAAACCTAAACTTCAAAAGATGTGCCTCAGATGCTAACTTGTATGTTTATAGGGATGGTAAAAAGCCTGTAGTGATTGTCCTATATGTGGACGACCTTCTTATTACAGGTGACTATGAAGATATGATCAACCAAACTCGAAAGGCTTTGAGTTCTGAGTTTGAAATGACAGACTTGGGCTTGCTGCACTATTGTTTGGGGATTGAAGTCTGGCAAGAGCCAGGAAAGATCTTCATCTCTCAGAAGAAGTATGCATGGGAGATCTTGAAGGCATTTGGCATGATCGAGTGCAAGGAGATAGCTACACCTATGGAGGTGAATGCAAAGTTATCCGTCGAGGATACATCAGCACTAGCAGACATTGGGAGGTATAGGAGGTCGGCAGTCTGATCTACTTGTGTAACACCAGACCAGATATCAGTTTTGCTGTTGGTGTTTTGAGCAGGTTCTCAAACAAACCTCATGAGAGCCATTGGAAGGCTGGGATGCGGGTGCTCAGATACTTGAAGAAAACTCTTGACTATGGTATCACATACAGTTTCGGAACCTCTCTTGTGGGGAACTGTGACTCAGATTGGGCAGGAGACATTGATTCCAGGAAGTCAGTTTCTGGTTATTGTTTCTCTTTGGGTTCAAGAATTTTCTCTTGGATTAGTAAGAAGCAACCAACAGTGGCATTGTCTTCTACCGAAGTAGAGTACAAGGCAGCTTGTTTTGCTGCATGTGAGGCCGTATGGTTGAGAAGGATTCTATGGCATATGGGAGTGCAGGATGAAGAACCAACTGTGCTGAGATGTGACAATCAGAGTTGCATCGCCATTGCCAAAAATCCAGTGTTTCATGCACGCACCAAACATATAGAGATCCAGTATCACTATGTGTGTGATTTGATGGAGGATGGGATAGTGGAATTGGTCTACTATCCAACAGAGGAGAATGGAGCAGATATCTTCACCAAAGCACTTACGAAGGATCTACTTCAAGTTCATCTTCAGAGACTCAGCATTGGGCCGAGGAGATAGTTCACCTATGGGTGGACATTGAGGGGGGGTGTTAGATATGATCAATGCCCCACCCTCATTAGGTGCTACCAATGATCCATGGTGCTCAAAGTTGTAAGGCCCCCATTATGAGGAGAAGCCAAATGTGAGCCCAGACATTGGTTGAGTCCTGACTTGTATATCAGATGAGGTCTATGTGATCGGATGGCAAAAAGGTGACTGTTGTGGGTCTAACCTTTGGGTTAGACGGAGTGGTTAAGCTGGTAGCAACTCGAGGCACATTGCATTGAGTTGCGTGGTAAGGGAGTTAAAAGGGGCCCCTATTGTGGGGTCCGGGGGCCGCGGAAGCGGCCCCTGGCTGGGGGGGTCCCAGGGGGGCCAGCGGCCCCCCTGGCGGGGGTCCGGGGGTAGCGCCCTCGGCCCGATGGTAAAGGGAATATTCCCCGAAATATTCCTTGGCCGACTAGTGGAGGCTCATATGGTAGGTCGGTCAGCAGGCCGACCTAACGACCTTCGCGGGCTATAAAAGCTAAACCCCTTCGCAGCCATCACACACTTATCTTTCACCCAGTCAGAGTTGTTATTCCAGCTAGCCTTAAGCTCTTCACCTATCTTTTGTCTAGATCGCCATCTAAGCTTCACACAGTGGAAGCGCACGGGTGGACAGAGCCATCTTTGTATCAGTTGTTTGAAGTTAAAGAATTTACTGATTCTCGTCTTATCTATTGTGTACTCTCTATCTCTTTCTCAGATTCTGTTCGCTGCACCGTGTAATATTTTACATAGAAGGCATGTTCTGATATTAGAACATAATTTTTTTTAATTATATATGTTGTCTCTATTAGTAGTTAATCATGTATGTTCGGCTATTACGGCAAAAAACTTTTCAATGATCTATGTTGTCTCTATTAGTAGTTAATCATGCATGTAGGACTACTAAATCTTCTCTTTACAAACTCATGGAGTAGTCGATGGTCATGGCCTTTATCACATTTTTGTAAGCTTTTAACTTAGGAAAATTGAAACTTACAATTACATACAATAGCCCTTCATTGATATTCTTAGCCTTTATTCATGCTTGATTTAGACATCTAGTTTATAGTAATTTTTTTGTACTTGGAATGGTTGTTTGCCTTGGTTATATTTGGTTATATACAACTATAAAATGGTATATTTCAATAGTTACTACAACATTATTTGATTGATAAAGGCCCATTTTTCCTACTCTAGTTGATTAGCTTATGGGATGCTTATACTACAACTCACCTACATTTGGTTATTCTTATGATCATAATTAATTATTTTTCTTTGTTGTAATATATTGATCCCTTCTTAATTGAATGGTGGGGTTTTTCTATACAACTTTGTAAGAAAAATAAAATCAACTTACAAAAATAACTAGATCTTTTCTCTAAAACCTACAAAGCCCCACCCAAATTCAAAAAAGATAACGAGCTAAGAAGAAAATACATGTACATATCAACTAGGACAAGCATGATGGAAAAGACAAGAGAAGGAAAAAGGAGAAACTTTTTTCAAGCTTAAAATCATTAAGCCTTTAAAAGCCTTCAATGAGGTAAAAAGGGGGAAGTGGGGCAAACATTTATGCTATGAGACTATCCCAAAAAATATATATATATATATTCGATTTTTATTATTTAAATTTTAATAAAATCCCCATCCTCATTAATTGACCCTTCTCCTCATTTATGAGAGCTACCCTAACCCCCCCCCCCCCCCCCAATAATAAAATTAAATTAAAATTTTGATAATACTCTCCCTTTTGTAAATCAAAATCCCCCCACCCCCCTCACTCCCTTAATGGATCTATAGCATTGGAAAACCCCCTTTCCCTCCCACACACACATGAATTTTAAGTTCACCTCCTACCATGTGCAGAATGTTGCATTTAGATAGTCCTCTCCTTCTCTCTCTCTCCTTGTCATCATAATCTACTCCCTTCTCTTATCACAACACCTTGCTTTGGCCATAAATGAAATGTTGATGAGGTCATGGAGCATCTCTTTCTCCCCCTCTCTACTTCTATGAATAACTCTCCATAGGAAAAGAAGAAGGCAAGGTAGACAAGAAATGCTGCTACGATTATTGAGAGTAAGAGAGCAAGCGAGAGAATATAAGAGCAAAGAGAGAGTGATAGTGAGGAAGCACTAAGAAGAGCACCAAGGGAAAGTTGACTCACCATCAACGAGGTGTATTATGCAGATCCTTCTCTCTTATCTCTACCCCTTCACTCATTTTCATCATGTCTCCCCAAAAAAGAGTTAATATGTGTTAGCTATATATAGTGTTTGCTATATATAGTTTGTCTATATATATAGTGCCCCATGTCCCCTCTATATATTCCTATCATGTGCGATAAGTTTACACACTTCTAGGGTTCCACTTCTGGTGTCTCATATCTCTCTTCTCTCCTCTCTTCCTTTCATCTTTCGTCTTCCTCGCAGTTTCCAACATGGTATCAGAGCCCAGCAGCACCTGCGAGAGATGGCGGCACGTTGCCGACCCTATGAGGCCTAAGCCTATAACTACAACGGGGAAGACAGGCGAGGGCAAAATCTGGAGACGAGGACAAGACAATGGGGCAGAAAAGCGAGTTCTTTGTCTCCACCTTCTTCTTGAGCTCCGAGATTAGTCGTGGGGTGAAGGGGGAGTTCTGGTCAATGGCGTTGCCGTCGGAATTGATGGTGCCAGTGGGGGTGACGGAGGGGGGCTCCTGGTGATGGAGCCAGTTGGTGAGGTTGTGGTAGTTGCGGTCGAGCTGCTGGCGGAGGGAGCCGAGCTCCTAGGCGAGGCGGGTGAGCTGCCAGACGTTGGCGTCGGCGGGCGCTATCAGGTGGCGCGGCCGACCTCCCGCGACAGCGTTAGGCTGTAGAGGCTAAGGATGTTGGTGGCCACCAGAGACCCTATCACTAGGGAGTTCCATGCGAAAGCCCACAACCCCCCCGCGGCACCTCCTGTTTTAGGGCCCCCCATGGCACCTCTTGTTTTCTCTCTACCTTCCTTCATGATGGCGAACGGATCTGAGTAGTGCAGCTTTATCTTTTTATGTAATTCCAGGTAGAGGTCTACCCTAGAATCCTAGGGTTTAAATCCCGTTTTGGAAGAAGGGAAGCTTGGAAAGAGCAGATGATTAGCAACCAACTGGGAGGTTTAAGTGCGCACGCCGTTAGGACCTCTGGCGGTGAACGGATCTGAGTAGTGCAGCTTTATCTTTTTTATATAATTCCAGGTAGAGGTCTACCCTAGAATCCTAGGGTTTAAATCCCGTTTTGGAAGAAGGGAAGCTTGAAAAGAGCAGATGATTAGTGACCAACGGAGAGGTTTAAGTGCGCACGCCGTCAGGACCTCCGCGAGCATATAGAGCAGATGATCAGGGACCAACGGAGAGGTTTAAGTGCGCATGCCATTAGGACCTCTAGCGGCGAACGGATTTGAGTAGTGCAGCTTTATCTTTTTTATCTAATTCCAGGTAGAGGTCTACCCTAGAATCCTAGGGTTTAAATCCCGTTTTGGAAGAAGGGAAGCTTGGAAAAAGCAAATGATTAGCGACCAACAGAGAGGTTTAAGTGCGCACGCCGTCAGGACATTCGCGAGCATATAGAGCAGATGATCAGGGACCAACGGAGAGGTTGAAGTGTGCATCTATGCATCTGCTTCCATTGTTTTGTCTCGTTCTAAAACGCTAATAGTTACTTACCACTAAATGCCAAGGAAGGAATAGTTTAAGGTAAAGTAAAGTTGATCCTCTAATATCTTTATATGTGTGCATTTCCTTTAAGGTAAAGTAAAGTTGATACTCTAATATCTTTATATGTGTGCATCTCCTTTGGCTTACAGTTTGCTCGTTTTGGTCATGTTTTGAGTTCAAAAGTAGTTTCTCAAGCTGATTGTTATCTATGGTAGTAATTCAGGGTACTCATTGTGAGAGTTTCTTAATGTCTCGACTTTTACTCAGATTCATGATGATCGTCCTCGTTCATTATTCCAGCTGATGAGGGTCTATATTCCAGCTCATGACACATTATTTCGTTTATATTCTTTCCAGCTGAGCGTCTATATTCCAGCTGATGACAAATTGTTTTATTTATATTATGTTCATGGGGCCCCACATGTGTTATGTTGTCTATAGAGCGGCGTCGCGAACCATCCCTATAGACCTTGTGTTGTTCTAATGTCACTGTAACGTTTTTTCTTTAAGTTTTGATGTGATAGATATACTGCTTACATCCAAGTTCAGTTGAAGGAATTTCTTGGAGATTTTATCTTTTGCAGTGATGTCACTTATCCTTATTTTACATGTTGTATATTTAGGAGTGATAAAGCTCTTTTGATACCTCTGAATAGGCTGTTGTAATTCAGGAGTGATGTAGCTCTTTTAATGCCTATGAATAGGCTCTTGTAAGTTCAACTTTGTAATTTTATATTTTGAATATTAATATAATGGTAGGCCTATATAGAGTTGTGGGTTTTTCCCTTGAGCCCCTAAGGGTTTTTTCATCCATAGTAAGGGACCTTTATTTGAGCGGGGGTGTTAGCTATATATAGTGTTAGCTATATATAGTCTATCTATATATAGCACCCCAGGTCCCCTCTATATATTCCTATCATGTGTGCTCAGTTTACACACTTCTGGGGCTCCACTTCCGATGTCTCATATCTCTCTTTTCTCCTCTCTTCCTTTCATCTTTTGTCTTTCTCGCAGTTTCCAACAATATGGTGGGTTCTCAAAATGGGATGGGACCCTCAAAGCAGTGGGACCTTCAAATGCGGTGGGACTATCATTGAACCCTAGTGATATAAATACCAATGCAAATGCTTTAAATAATAATAATAAGGTGTTGTTGTATTTTAATTTTTTAATAATAAAATTATAATTTGACTACATTAATAATGACATAAAAAGGAATGAGCTTCTTTTTAGCAAAAAGAGAATGTGTACTTCTTAAATTACTTTAGATTATTATATTTCAACTAATATAAAAAGTTATTAAGATAGGAAAATCATGAAAAATATTGACAAACGGTAAAGTAGGTAATTGTGAATAAAAAGTAAATAAATGTTGTTTGGAAATGTAAACGCAGAATTTGATAATGTGAACGTAGAAGCTATGAACAAGGAGGTGAGGTGAGACAGTAATGTATTAATGTTCCAAAAAGATGTAAAAATTTACATTAGGATCGAAAAACATTAAAAACGACACTTTTGTTAATCTGTGGATTAAGGAAAGGGCCAAAGAGATTTTGCCACATGGACAAAAATATGGTATTCTTGTCTCCTCTACTTTTGAGATACTAGAGTTCATTTTGTGGTTCTCCCTTCCTATTTAGCTAAAATCTTTAAACCCTGACAAGTTTTGGTAGTCCCAACGAAAAGCTGACAAAGACATGAAAAAGTTAAGTTAATCAAGACCATTTTGAAAATCGGGAGAATTTTCAAAGTTCTTGGCGCTCGTAGTATTTTTAATCTGTCTCCTTGACCTCTCTCTTTAGGTTTTTTTTCTCTGCACATTGTCTGCATACTCATTGTCTTTTACATGGTATCCACAAGACGTCCTTCTTGGGAGAATTTTCAAAGTTATTGGCGCTCGTAGTATTTTTAATTTGTCTCCTTGACCTCTCTCTTTAGGGTACTTTCTCTGCACATTGTCTGCATACTCGTTGTCTTTTACATGGCATCCACAAGACGTCCTTTCTCGAGAGAATTTTCAAAGTTCGTGGCACTCGTAGTATTTTTAATCTGTCTCCTTATTAACCTCTCTCTTTAGGTTTCTTTCTCTGCACATTGTCTACATACTTGTTGTCTTTTACATGGCATCCACAAGACGTCCTTCTCATTCTATAAACTCTTGCACCATGTATAGCAAGAGCGCAAATGGAGAATGGGAGCCCAAAACATTTACTATAAATGATTGGGTTACAATGCTACCATCTTGCAAGGGTTCTCATAGAGTGAAAAAAACAAAACAAGGGGATATCAAATATCATTGGAAGAGACGTATCTTTGCCTTCAAAACCACACCTCAAGGTTGGTTTGCTTTGGTGCAACATGTTTACATGGCTAGAGATATGCACTTGGCTCCACAGGAATGTTTTTCCCAACAAGTACACTGTAAGTTTGAGTTGTAAAATATACGTGAGTATATGGTTTTGTTTGAAGGATATGCTAAATAATGGATTATTGGTTATAGATATCTTTCCACGAACAAGTTTCGAGTGGCAACCTGTGGAGAGCCTCAACGGAACATTCCATGCCATTCATAAAGAATTTGGAAACATTATTTATGCTAATCAAACCACGAGTTTTTTTCATGAAAGTGGAATTTTTGTGTATTATGCACAATATGTGGTTTTTTCAAGAGCAGGTGTGTATGGATGCCTTGAAGATCTGCAATTACCAAGCCTCTCATCTTTGGATTGGGAGATGCCTGATGAAGCAACAATGGAGAGTTTTAAACTCAAAATTGCTCAAGATATTCAAAAGGCTATGACTCCTGGAAGGGTCTCCAGAAGAGTATGCTTATACCCTTGCATGTTTTTGTAGCTTGCTTTAAAACAACATGTTTACAATGGACGAAGGTTTCATGGCTAAACAGAAATTTTTTAGAGGAAGATTTGGACAAAATTTTAGGTCTATGTTGGAAAGTCAAGGAATCTGACCACAAAGGTGACTTTATAAGGTGCAATGTGTGCCCTCAATCATTGGGTTTATCCTAGTATAATATATCTCGAAAATCTCTTATCATAGGTTTTGATTATAGAAGATACAAACTTAGATTGGGTGCTTGGATTCCTCTAGATTCAGATATTGATTGTAAGACATTGAAATTTACATTGCAAGTTACAAGACGTAAAAGAGGTGAACATTACTTCAAAGTGGAGTCTTAAGGATGTAAGAGACACCTTGGTGTTTCTAGACAATGTTACTCCTGGATATAAGTTCAAGGTAAATGGTGCTATAATTGGAAAAAGAGCTGAGAGCTCTGTATCATGTATGAGTTGTTTGCCTCCTAATGTTGTGAGTTTTGGACCATAAATATGCATGTACAAATAATTTTGAATCTTTATTTTGCTCACAAATATTATTGCTAGAAACATGGAATTATACACATTGAGAAGTACTATTTAAAAAAATATTAGTATAAGCTTTGCAATGATTTTGTGAATAACAAATCGTCGTTTTTGGACCAAAATGATTTCATTATATCATGAGTTACGAAATTGTAGTAAAATTTAATAAGAAAGACTTGGTACAAGCTTTATAATTCTCTATGATTCTATGAACAAAAAATCGTCTTTCATGGGTAAGATCAATATGACATATCATTACATTTTGGGACAGAATATTGCACTACAGATGTATATACAAGGGGAATGTTACTTTAGTACAAATAAACAAATTGATAATTATAAGGCTATTCTTTAGCTTCTCCATCCTTAAGACTTTTCTCCTTCATCCGTCATCACTAGTTTCCTCTTAGGTGTTTTCTTTAATTGCTCAAAGAACTTGATTACCTCAGGCACTCTTTTCTCCTTAGGCTTTAGAGGAGATGGTCTAAATTTCAATGGGAAAAGCTTAGGCATGCCCTTCATTTTGTGCCCCTTTTGTTTGGACCTTGGAGACTTCTTTTTCTTGGTGGTTGCCATTTTCTTGCATTTTCCCTTCGTTGTTGCCTATCCTTTGGAATTTTTAGCTGTTGGGAGAGGGGAATCTGGGTCCACCGGTGTGCTTGCCCTATCTAAAACTAGTTCAATACACCTCTCCCGTATCCACCACATGTATGCCTCACGATAGTCTCTGCATTGTAACAAAGCACACAAGTTATTTGAAGTAGTAAGAGACTTTCACTATAAAAAGGATAAAGCACATGAGACTTCCATTCACCCCCTCTACATTCAGTAACTTTGAATCTATTATCCTTGAAGCATTTGAAACCACTCATCCAGCCACAACTATGTACGTCATTTTGCAATGGGACCTCTTGAAGCAGAAACTTGAAAGGTCTATGAGGATTAGCAATGCTTTCAAAGCTAGTGTACAAGTGAGTAGTAACAAGTCTAGCAGCACTGCACATATTAACTTATTAGTGAATATTATAAACTTTACCCAATAAAAGATAAAATAAAGAGTGTTTATTGACAATACATCTTTGATTGGCCATGGATTCCTGAAAGAGAATTCACAAAAATGACCTCTCTTGCAAGAATGTCGATATAGATTAGGCTCCAATGACCTCTGCAAACCAAAATACAAGTGAGCAATAATAACCCTAAAGGCAAATCATCAAGAGATAGAATGTTGAAGAAAGTACCTTTCAATATATGGGAAAAAAATATGATGGTTCGTGACACTATTGAAGTCCTTAAAAGACCTTCCAATATTTGAATCAGATTTTGAAAACAAATCCACTGAGAGAAGTGGATCAATAACAAATATACTCTTAGCAATATCAATGCTAAGAGAAGCAACATATGCCATGTATACAAAGTAAAGACTGAATAAGAAAATGAGTACAATCTAAGGATCCTTGGAAAAATTCATTGTAAATAAAGAGAAGCAAAAGACCTTACCTCAAACAACAATAAACTACTGAATCTGTAAGTTGAGTATCCTTTTTCTCAAATAGCATCTTATCCTTTGGAGAAATGCTGAGGTAGTCTTCTTTCTCAGGACTAACAGAAACATTCACAACCGTTTGGCCATACACTTTCCCCATCCTCTCGTAGTTCATTAGGCCAAGAGTCAAAATATTTATCTGGCAGATCAAATCCTCATTTTCTATTACCTCTTTTCTTTTCTCCTCCATGACAAATTCGTGCTCACTTGCAACCCTTGTAGAATACAAATGGATAACCTCTTCAATCTTGGGTGCTGGTGGCTCTTTCTGCTTTCTCCTGGGTGGAACATTGAGGATTTCAAATGCCTTTTGATTAGTCGATGGAAGAGGCTTCAAAACTTTGTCAAACCTATATCTAAGTCTCCTAACCATACTAAAGTCTTTATTCATTAATGTAATTCGATGTGCATGGGTAGCTACAATATAAGCATCATTCATAAAATCTATCACAAAATCCTTTGCTGCCTCTTGCAAGCATAGGAGGGTAGACAACTGCCATCTCTTGTTGAGGCCATCCACAGAAGCAACAAGGGACAACCTATCAGATATCTCCTTGACCAGCCTAAAAAATGCAGCCTTAGGAATGAGATGCCTAGTTGACTTTTGAGCTTTCTTGATCTCTGCAAAACACCTCTGCATGTAAAACCAGCTTGACTTTCTCTTTTTCCTCATAGGGGCTTCCTTGGTAGGCTGAGAATGAGGAGAAACTGAGGGCTCATCACCAAATGACTTGTTATCTGAGGGAAATTCACCTAAACTACCAGCTAGTGTAACAGGGACAACAATTTCTTCAACTGTCTCCTCAACAGTTAGCTCAGCACCTTCTTCAGAAGATTTCTTCACCAATACCTTCCTTGCAGTTTTCTTTGTCCTTGCCATTGAAACCAACATGGCGCGATCAGGAAGCTGAACACAAAGGCGACTTGCTCCTCTCGCGCGATATGAAAGGTAAAATTATGCTTGGCCCAATACAACATGATAGCGCTGATATGAGGTCTATCCTTTTACCTTATCGCTTCCTATCATCGAAGGTGCAAGGATGATGTCCCTTGAACTCATTCTCCCTGCTTCTAATTTCCAATATAATGCGATTAAGAAGATTTGACACCCTGCATTGACGTTATCGCTTCGTATAAGGCCTTGGACCTATCTTCCTTCCTTCACAAAAAATTGCCCAATACAATGCGATTTGGCAAATTTGATTTCCTTCTTTCTTCTAATCGCTTCATATTGGGGGCTTCCAACAAACCGGGAGTGAATGAGAAGCACGGACGTATAACACCTTTGTCGATGGGATACATCAGTATACTATCAGTCGTACGGCAGTCATGACGTAAGGTTTTGTCAGACGAATGGCAGTGGTGACGTAAGTTTTGAATTCACACTCTCGCCAAATGAGAAGTTCTTATATACTTGGGTTGGTGATGTCCACGTGTCACGTTCTCATTCGCCCCGAAATTAGGGTTTCTCTAGAAAGTTCCCTCTTCCCCCTCGCGCCTATTTAAGCCCACTTAAAAAATTTCGCACCTTTTTTCTCCCAAATTTCTCTTGCGCCAAATTTCTTCCTCTCTCCTCAGCTCCTTTCCCTTTCTAATCATAGACGCCCGTCTCCATCTCCGTCCCCTTAAGACTTAATCTCAGACGCTTGTCCATCCATAATCCCATTCCCCCGACATCACCCACTTCATCGCCCCCACATTCTGTACTCCCTCCATAATCCACGTCCAATATCGTTCCCAACCCGCACGTCATTTCGTATGCAATCTGTCGTAGAACTTCCTTGTCCTCCACCCATGTCAAAGTAAAGCTTTCATTTCTCTCCACTCATGTCGTATTGGCCAGACTTGCGCAAGGTTTTTTTTTCTCTCGTAAGGTTTTCTCACACATGTGCCTTTGTTTTGCGTTGTGTGTGTAGAATCCCAACCGACTTCTCGCGTCGATTTGATTTTCTCTCCACAATGTCGTCCTCCACTCGCGTCGTCCTCCACCAAAACAACGCGATGATAGGGTTAATAGCAAGGCTTTCATTTCGCCCTCCACTCGTGTCATCCTCCACCAAAACAATGCGATAGGGTTAATAGCAAGGCTTTTATTTCGTCCTCCACTCGCATCGTCCTCCACCAAAACAATACGATAGGGTTAATAGTAAGGCTTTCATTTCTCTCCACTCGTGTCGTATTGGCCACACTTGTGCAAGGTTTTTTTTTCTCTCGCAAGGTTTTCTCACACATGTGTCTTTGTTTTGCGTTATGCGCGTAGAATCCCAACCGACTTCTGAATCGGAACGGCGCGATGGTGGAGTTTTGAGGCTCATAAATGCTTCTACTCGTGTCGTAAAAATTGATCTTTCAACATGGAGCGAGGGTTGCACTTCAAGAGCTCTATACGTTTATATTCACTTTGTATAGGCAAGTAGTCTTCAGAGCTATTGATTCAAGATGTCATGAACAGAAATGTCACACATATCTGCCTCCACATCTATAAAGGGGAAAAGAGTCCTTGAGCCCACAATGACAAAGGAGTCAGTTGCTTTAGATGTTTCAATAGCGTCTCATATGTTAGTGATAGGTGAAGGTTCAAGGAAGGCTTCAAAGAAGGGAAAGGCTTCAAAGTCTCCTGTGAGGGTCCCAGGGCTTTCTCAAATTATAGATGTTACAGCCTCTGAGAAACTCTTGGATTTTCTCATAGAAAAAAATATTGACCTTACATTCTATCCAACAGCTAGGGAGATTTTCAATCCAGAGTGGGATCTTGATCAAGTTCTTAATTTCTCAAAGGAATTTTGCAATGAAGATTTTGCAAAGTTTGAAGAGTTGGCATATCATGTTGTTCAGTTGGATTCCAAGGAGTATGTTCACACCCTTGTTGGAAAGTCAGGCATTGAGAAGTCCTTGTTTACCAAGAAATGTGGTTATCATTCTCTTGATAGATTTTATGCAGCTGAGTTATGCTCTTTACACCCAAAAAAATGTAGACTTATGCTTAAGTCTGCTGCATTCGTTGTATTTTCCCTTGTGAAATACCCTCTAAAATCTGATGAAAAGCATAAAGAAACCTCAAAATTATCTAGTTGTTGCCTTCTTAAAGAGATAGTAGATGAAGTTGATGTTGAGGAGCGATTCGACATCCAGATGGAAGCACTAGTTGCAAAGGACCTGGATGTTGCTGAATTTAAAGCAAAGACTATAATTGAAGAAACCACTATAGAGGTTAATGAGCCATCTAACAGCCCTTCAAGCCTTTTTGTTCCATCTTTGCCTACTTTCCCAATTAAAGACAAGGAATACATATTATTGTATGATCTCCAAACTCTTTTCAATTTGAGAGAAGATTATTGCTTGGCAGTTATTGCAGAGGCATCTGTAGATGCAAAAGGCATAGTGGACGTTGAAAATGAGTCCAAGGAGGACTTACTTAAATTAGATACTCAAATGTTTGATGATATGTTTATAGATGCATCAAATGCTTTATCCTTATGTTTAAGCAAGGTTAAAGATGTTGAGAGAGAGTTACTAATTGTTGTGACAAAGAGTTTGACCAATTTCAAGAGAAGCTTGGAATCTCCAATTTTGGAAGGCAGGAGTCAGAATATGTAAAGGAGCTCAAGGATATCAAGGAGACATCAATCAGCTTATGGAATCCACACAAACTTGAGAGTGATGAAAATCAAATGGTAATGCATTCTTTTGTTTTTGTGGAATCACATACATTTTTTCATTTTTTTCATTCTGACTGTTGCTTTTACAATTGGAGATTGCAGATGAGGATAAGTTCTTGGGAAGAGCCAAAGGATCAAGAGTTGGTGGTAGTTCCCTAAAGGATGTTGCACTTGGGCATTACATATTGAGGATTGATCCCAATATTCTGTTGGTTTTGCATAGCACTTTCTCATAGGAGGCCTCATGGTCAATCGTTTATGTTAAAGCACTTACAAGGCTTCTTGGATACTTAGGTTTGCAATACAATGCGCACAAAGTTATGTTTTTGGAAAAGATAATAGCCATCCAAATATTTGGTTATGGTCCCGACTTCTCTGCCTCCAGGGCTGGATACTGCCTTGCATACTCATCTTATGTTTTAGTAGCAAACAAAACATATATCAAATCCATAGCTGGATACAAGAGAATAAAGTTTTTACGTTATAGAGGACAAATGCTCAAGGAGGAAGAGGATGTAAAGGCTCTTAAAAGCTAGCCATGTATATAACATTTTGAAAATAGTATTGGTATTTTAGATTCCACCGTATTTATTGTGTTCTTTGAAGTTGTCTTTGAAAAAACCAAGTAAATAACTCCTGAAGGGCATTGGTTTTTGTTGCTCCTCCTCCATGTCTAGTGCTCCGAAAGAAACACATGCGTGCTTGGTAGTGAGATTTCTCCATACCTTGGCTACTGTAAGTTGCTAGGGGCCCTTGCTCTTCCACAAAAAAAGGCCCATGAATAAGAAGAATATACTATGACAACCCAACAAGCAATAATCAGTTTAAATCATTAAACCTTGTTTTCAAAATAGAAAGGTTCAAATTTATGTCCATCTTACCAAGTAGAAAGTAATATCATTTTCTCCCCAAGCTTCCTTGATTGCTTGAACAAGATTCACAATTGAACATTTGTACTCTTCCGAATAGTTAGATGTTATCTTTTGTTCCCTAACATTTTAAAAATATGTCAAGGTGTCTCCAAACCTCCATTCATAGGAATGCAATTCGTGGTGTGCTAGCCACATTTGTTGTGATTACACACAACTCTCTCCAACACTCCCACAATGCGTTCATTTGTTTACCACTATGATTTCTTAGAAATCGTGTAGCTTTTGCACCCCCCATAGAGATATCTGCTAAGACCTCTCTTGTTTTCTCTGAGGCTTTTGGATCCTTTCTTAGGTGAACTTGACCTCCATGAAAACCCATTTTTGACAGTAAAGCCTCACATTTATCAATACAATCATCTGACAAAGATACTGGTTTTATTGAATATGCATAGTCAAGATGCAATCTAAGCAACTTATCAATTATTCTAATCTCTGCATGTAATGTACAAATATGAATGTTCCTTAGAGATATTGAGAGAATAGGATCCCATAAGCCATCCACATTTTTGAACTTACTCAAATCTGTAGAGTTTCAAGTCGGGGCTCTTCTTGTTGGCCGCAAAGTACTCCATTCTTTGGATCCCAAACTCTCCATGCAATAAATACAAGGATATTTTGCATTGGCCCCATTACTTACTCCAAGGATACATTTGATAGTTTTTAAGTCAGCACTCATATGCCATTCAACATTAAAACTACCAACACCATCGACTATCAACATTTCACCTTCACTTTGAGACTTTATAATATCAGGAATACCTGTATGAGATAATAACCATTTCAAGATTTCATGACTTTCAGTTGGTACTTGGGCCGCACCAATCCACCAAAGCTCCATCTCGGATTATATCTTAAATTGTTGTTCTAGTTCCCTGCCAGCATTGTAATCCAATGCCCTGTTCATGATACAGATGCTGACTCTTTCCATCTTTTGTCCCTTTTGAATCTGTGCTTCATCCAATTTTAGTGCAAACTTCAAAATACCACAACATTCTTGGACAGTAAATTTATACATATGGACCATTGCAATTTGGACTCTTTTAAGCCAAATATTATTAAATGTGTTGTATTCAAAAAAGGCCTTTGTTTTATGTTTTTCATAGAGCATGGATCCTTCTATATGAATATACTCCCCAGAAACATCTGGAATCCTACGATTCATAGCTGTCCTAGCAATTGAAACTGCAAGAGGCCGAGACAAACCAAATGCACTTATTCTATGACATTTAAGATTTGTAAACCACAATTTAGAGAGAGCACAATAATCTCTACGATTGATACCCATACTGTCACATGTCTCCACTATTTCATGTGGTTTAACTGTTCCTTTTAAATCTTTCACTAAGGAAACTCATCTAGTATAGAATCAGGCCTCCAAGAAGCTTCTTTAGGTGGAAAACCTCTCCATTTAATCAAATATTGAATGATAGATCGAAAATGAAGCTTTTTCTCACACTAACCTATGACAACCCCAAGGATGTACTGAATAAGACCTTCTTCATCAATAGTGGCAGCTCATCAACTGTATCAATAGGAATGCCATAGAAAGGCTTGAGTTGACTAACTTGGAATACCTTATGAATCTTAGTGGAAGAGGGTAGGTCGAATCTATATGCCAAGTCTCCAATGCGCTTCAAGATCCTGTAGGATATTATGTACCTGCCTACTATATAAATAATGATCACAAGACTCAAAGCACTTATAGTCAAGGGGCAGAAGACACTACAAGGATTTAAACCTATAGCGACGGCGGGTAGCGACGCAGGTAGCGGCATCGCTATTTGCATCACTATTTGCATCGCTATCTGTGTCGCATTTGCAATGCAAATAGCGACGCCCCACAGGGAAAAAAAAACAGGTCGAAACCGAGCGCGGGTTCATTTCTCACATTTTCGTCGATCGTTTTGAGACAAAGAGCGAGAGAGAGAGCGACCGTCGTGAGAGAGGGAGAGGAAGAAGGCTTGCCGCCGCTGCCGCTACCGCCGCCATCATTCGCGAAGGAGAGGAGGAGCCTTCGTCGCGAAGAGGAGCCGCCAAACCCTCTCCATATCTCATCGGTGAGTCCATTCTCTCCTTCTTTTGCTTGTTTAGGGTTTAATTCTTTTTCTCTTTTGCTTGTTTAGGAGAGGAAATGAGAGAGAAAGAGAGGGAGAGGGAGAGGGAGAGGGAGGGAGAGAAAGAGAAAGAGAAAGAGAAAGAGAGGGAGAGGGAGGGGGAGGAAATGAGAGAGGGAGAGAGGGAGAGGGAGAGGGAGAGGGAGGAAATGAGAGAGGGAGAGTGCATTCTCTCTCTCCCTCTCCCTTTTTCTTTTATAATTTGTGTATATATATTGAGAGAGGGAGAGGAAATGAGAGAGAAAGAGAGGGAGAGGGAGGGGGAGGGAGGGAGAGGGAGAGGGAGGGAGAGGGAGGAAATGGAAGCGGGAGGGGGATGAAATGAGAGAACGAGAGAGAGAAAGAGAAAGAGAAAGAGAAAGAGGGAGAGGGAGGGGGGAGGAAATGAGAGAGGGAGAGAAAGAGAAAGAGAGGGAGAGGGAGAGGGAGAGGGATGGGGAGGAAATGAGAGAGGGAGAGGGAGGGAGAGTGCATTCTCTCTCTCCCTCTCCCTTTTGCTTTTATAATTTGTGTATATATATTGAGAGAGAGAGAGGAAATGAGAGAGAAAGAGAGGGAGAGGGAGGAAATGGGGGAGGGAGGGAGAGGGGGAGGAAGGGAGAGTGAGAGGGAGGAAATGGAAGAGGGAGGGGGATGAAGTGAGAGAACGAGAGAGAGGGAGAGTGTATTCTCTCTCTTATTTACTTAATTTTTGTATAATTTGTATATAATGTGAGAGGGAGAAGAAATGAGGGAGAGGGAGAGGGAGAAAGAGAGTGAAATTAAAGAGAGGGAGAGGGAGGAAATGGGAGAGGGAGGGGGAGGAAATGAGAGAGAAAGAGAGGAAGAGAGAGAGGGAATGAGAGAGGGAGAGTGTATTCTCTCTCTTATTTATTTATTTTTTGCATAATTTGTATGTAATGAGAAAGGGAGAAGAAATGAGGGAGAGGGAGAGGGAAAAAGAGAGGGAAATTAAAGAGAGGGAGAGGGAGGGGGAGAGGAAATGAGAGAGGGAGGGGGAGGAAGAGAGAGAAAATGAGAGAGGGAGAGGGAGAGGGAGAGGGAGAGGGAGAGGGAATGAGAGAGGGAGAGGGAGAGGGGGGAGAGACGAAAACATAATAGGGAAATGAGAGAGGGAGAGGGAGGGAGAAGAAATGAGAGAAGGAGAGGAAGAGAGCAAAAGGAAATGAGAGAGAGAGAGGAGAGAGAAAAAAAAGAGAGAATGAGAGGAGAGAGAAAAAGAGATAAGATGTTAAACATAATAGGTAAATAGAGCAAGAGAGGGTATGGGTGAGGGTGAGGGCGAGGGAGGGAGAGGAAATGAGAGAGGGAGAGGAAGAGAGAAAAAATGAGAGAGGGAGAGGAGAGAGAAAAATAGAAAAAATTATTAAAAATAATAGAGAAATAGAAAAAGAGAGGGTCAGGGTGAAGAAGTGACAAGAAATGAGAGAGGGAGAGAAAGAGAGAAAGGTAAATGTGAGAGGGAGAGGAGAGAGAAGAAAAAATGAGAGAGAGAGAGGAGAGAGAAAAAGAGAGAAAAATCATTAAACCTAATAGGGAAAGAGAGATAGAAAGAGAGGGTGAGGACGAGAGAGGGAGAGGAAATGAGAGAGGGAGAGAAAGAGAGAAAACGAAATTAGAGAGGGAGAGGAGAGAGAAAAAAATGAGAGAGAGAGAGAGGAGAGAGAAAAAGAGAGAAAAACCATTAAACCTAATAGGGAAAGAGGAGAAAGAGAGGGTGAGGGCAAGGGAGGGAGAGGAATGAGAGAGAGAGGAATGAGAAAGAGAGGGCAAGGGAGGGAGAGGAATGAGAGAGAGAGGAGAGAGAAAAAGAGAGAGGGAGGGAGAGGAATGAGAGGGAGAGGAGAGAGAAAAGGAAATGAGAGAGCGAGGAGAGAGAAAAAGAGAAATATCATTATACCTAATAGGGAAAGAGAGAAAGAGGGTGAGGGCGAGGGAGGGAGAGGAAACGAGAGAGGGAGAGGAGAGAGAAAAAGGAAATGAGAGAGAGGAGAGAGAAAAAGGAATGAGAGAGGGCAAGGGAGGGAGAGGAAAGAGAGAGAGAGGAGAGAGAAAAAGAGAGAGGGGAAAGAGAGAAAGAGAGGGTGAGGGCGAGGGAGGGAGAGGAAATGAGAGAGGGAGAGGAGAGAGAAAAAGAAAATGTGAGAGAGAGAGGGGAGAGAAAAAGGAATGAGAGAGGGCAAGGGAGGGAGAGGAAAGAGAGAGACGAGAGAGAAAAAAAGAGAGGGAGGGAGAGGAATGAGAGGGAGAGGAGAGAGAATAGGAAATGAGAGAGGGAGAGGAGAGAGAAAAAGGAATGAGAGAGGGCAAGGGAGGGAGAGGAAGGAGAGAGAAAAAGGAATGAGAGAGGAGAGAGAAAAAGAGAGAGGGAGGGAGAGGAATGAGAGGGAGAGAAGAGAGAAAAGGAAATGAGAGAGAGAGGAGAGAGAAAAAGAGAAATATCATTAAACCTAATAGGGAAAGAGAGAAAGAGAGCGCGAGGCCGAGGGAGGGAGAGGAAATGAGAGAGGGAGAGGAGAGAGAATAAGGAAATGAGAGAGAGAGAGAGATGAGAGATAAAAAGAGAAATATCATTAAACCTAATAGGGAAAGAGAGAAAGAGAGGGTGAGGGCGAGGGAGGGAGAGGAAATGAGAGAGGGAGAGGAAGAGAGAAAACGAAATATTATGTGCTAGGTACTAAATACTAGTGTTCTATGATACTATATGCTAGGTCATAGAAAAAGAGAGAGATGGAAGGAGAGGATAACAATCTAAGAAAAGAAAAGAATGATAACAAAAACAAATTGTTTGTTGTAACGTAGACAAAATGGAAAACGAAGAAGATCCTGTTGTTCAAGATCGCGAGGCGTATCTTAATCAGCGTGTCCCATGTCCTTGCTCTCAATGCAAGTTGGCAATTAGATGAAAACGTTGATTGTCTATAGAACACGTACGAGATTTGGCGAGTTTCAATCTAAGATCATTGATCACGCAATTGCAGATTTTCAGCAAACGGTAATTTGAAGTTAATATCAATCATGCATTGTACTTGCAAGCTAATTGAATACCATATACAATAAGATTGGATCTTGCTAGCAAATTTTCTATCTAGGGAGGTGATCTCTCATCCCAAGGGAGAGTGCACCCTTTGCAGACAATTAGAAGAGTACATGGGCGTGCGATGGATGGAGTGCAAGAGCCAATCCACCACTCGCAAGGCCAATCTATACCGTCAATGCCAGAGGAGACAGGTAACCTTCCAGACCTACCTACAATCTTAGAGCTTGAGATGGAGGCAATGATCGATGCATTGATTCCCATGGATGTCGAGACTTCTGATCCGCTTAGAGAGGAAGCATCCATACCATTATATGATGGGTGTCGAGTATCTCGGTTGAAGACACTGCTTGCACTCTTAAGTGTACAAGCAAAATATGGGTGGAGCGATACGAGTGTGACCGAGTTGTTCAGATACCTTGTACATACGCTTCATTGAATTTTTCTTTCGGCACTATTATTACAAACATTTGTGCTTTTTCAAGGTGTTTTATGATTTTTTTCAAGTTATTGAAATATCATATATTACCACTTGCAAATACCATGCCTGAGTCTCGTGATGATGCACATCATGTTTTATGAAAGCTTGGCATGGACTACAATAACATCCATGCATGTATCAACGATTGCATACTGTTTCGAGGAGAATACGAGACTATGGAGACATGTCCAAAGTGTGGTACTCACAGGTATCGACAGGACTTACAAGGACAAAGCATCCCTCAAAAAGTTCTCAGACACTTTTCGCTCATCCCCCGCATAAACCACATGTTTCGTACGTCCAGCATGGCGAGCTTGACAACGTGGCATGCGCAAAATAGGTCCACGGATGGAGTTCAATGAATATCAGCGGATTCGCATGCATGGAGCCACATTGACTCAACCTTCCCAGGCTATGCCTGAGAGCCAAGGAATCTTCGGCTGGGTCTTGCAATGGATGGCGTGAACCCATTCGGTCTACGCTCAACTTCTTACAGTGTGTGGCCTATAGTCCTTGTCAACTACAATATCCCTCCATAGCTTTCTACGAAGAAAGGACATCTCATCCTTAGCTTGCTCGTCCCAGGCCACTACAAAGTAAAAAATATGGATGTGTATCTTCGTCCATTAGTCGATGAGCTTAAGATTTTGTGGGAGGAGGGGGTCATCGTGCAAGATATGAGCAGGCATGATGGTTGGCGGTTAGCCAATATTTGAGCCATTCTCATGTGGACGATGCATGATTTTCCAATATTGGGAGAGTGCTCAGGTGAGCAGGCCTCTGTTCTCATTGGTAATATCTATATTTTATCTCGTTCAACCAAGTATTCACTAGGTCATGGCGTTGGAACAGGTCTGGTTACCTCCGGTTATCATGCATGTCCATTGTGCGGGCCACAGTTAGACTCCCGAAGGTCACGAACCATGAAGAAGATGGTATATCAAGGACACGTTGCTTTCTTGTCGGAGGATCATGAACTCAGGAAAGGTTTCCTTGGATGACCTCCAACACGTATGAACGCCGCAAGCTGGTACGTGCTGAAAATGGTCCACGCGGAATCACATCCAAATGGAATGCGGCGGTTCTCAATTTTCTACGAGTTGCCATATTGGACCCACTTACAGGTCAACCACTTGTTGGATCCCATGCATATTTTCAAGAATGTGGGCAGCTTGTTATGGGACCACATCACAGGAAAGAGAGACACTATAGGGGCACGAATGGATTTGAAGAATGTAGGTAAGATGGAGGCGCTTTGGCCGCAGTCGAGTGTCGATGGTCGCGTGCAGCTTCCTCATGCTCCTTGGGTTTTTTCCACTAAAGAAGAGCGCATTGTGAAGCAAGTAATCAAGTCTATCCGCACTCCAACAGGTATGATGTGTTCTCTTAGGTCCGCATTTTCTAAAGATGACCAATTATCAGGGCTAAAATCCCATGACTGGCATAAGATATGTCAGGTTTGTACTACGAATGGATTGTAATTAGCGTGGGCATTTTGTTATTTGGAATGTAGCCATTATTCATAATGCTTTCTCATTTGTGGCATTTTGTACTACTGAACGCGATCACATGATGTCTTACTCCAGAAATACGCGGGGCCATTTATAGGTTGTCGTCTTTGGTACAATGGATCTCATAGAAGGAGATTAAGACATCCTCTATTGAATCTGCGAGGCGGGGAGTAGTGGAGACGGTCTGTCTCTTTGAGAAATACCTGCCCACCAGCATGCTCATGATACAAATCCACCTTCTTGTGCATCTTGTGGATGAAGTGGAGATTGCTGGACCTGTCCATACGCGATGGATGTTCATCTTGGAGCGCTTCATGAAAACCCTGAAAGGCTTTGTGCAACAACGAGCTCGGCCAGAAGGTAGCATGGCTGACAACACCTAAAAACATGCCATTTATTGCAACAATTTTTTGGCAAAACTGTATACAATTGACACCTTATTACTAAATTTTTACATGAATTCAATGCAGATGCGGTGTTCGTTGTTGCTGTCTTTGGAGGCCGTGTCCTTGCAGTCTAGCTAGGAGATGTGGTACAATGAAGTTCTTGTACGAGAGGAAGGTGGAGTTTTAGACAAAATTTGATAGGTTTACTTAGTGAATCTCAGCTATGACTATTTAAAATTTTCCTGTAGGGATTATTATCACTTAGAGGAGATAAGACCTTTTTATAAATTAGGGGTTTTCGGGGGAATTTTAGACTTGACAAGGTCTTGACAAGTTGATAGGATATCTTAGTATTAATTTAAGGGATGAGGGATTTCACCAGTTATACTACCTCCTACCTCCTAATGATGAAATTCTTTATGAAGAACACACAGCATCATGATTGTGATTATTGTCTATTTATTGAGACTGCAAAAAGTTAATTTAGCAAGAAGGTTGTTGGAACTCGACACTGTTTGGGTTTGGATCCACAGTGGCTTTCAACATATGCAATAGGACTGGGAACAATAGAGTTCAATATCACAATCGGAGTATTTGTTGGCTTTGACACTCTACTGTCCAGCATAACAGTAACTCCATCATATATTATTGCTACAACTGAAAACAGAACAGTAATTGCGAGGCTACATGGAGATCTTGTGTTCTATACACAATTTCCAGTTTTTCCAAGTGTGTACCTGTCAAAACCAGTTAATTACGTGAGACGACTTTTGAATGGATCAAAAGGGCTTTTGATTGATAAGCTAAAATATTCCTTTAATGGGCAATTGTGTGATCACATTGGAACGTTATACTATGCATTTTGTGATCAGTTAAATCGATGTACATAAGGCTCCAACTATTTAAGATTTCAAATTCAAGACTATATAGAGGAGGATTATGAAAGAGTGTTAAAGGGACTAAAACCTCGTTATGCAGTGACATAGTATGGTGTAGAGTTTGGTTTCAAGGATGAAGGTGCTTTTACACGTTTACCTCTACCTTTTTAAGATGTCACAAAATTTGTTATCACATTGGAACTCAATGCAGATGATGTCAAATTTATTATAAATAGGAGTCCAAGGAAAATCATATCAGGGGTCTCATCAAAATTTGAAGCACTCTCATGAGATGGAATTGCAAAGCTGGTGGTGTCTAACGTTGGGGAGCTTGTAGCTGTTTTTTATCTAGGTATGAATTGTTCAATTGGAATAAGGGCTTCCCCAAAGTTGATACTTAGCTTACAACCTAACAGACCAGAAACTTATGAGTTTGCTTTAACCACCACAAGTGATAAAGCTAGTTCAATAGAATGTGTAGCTAGGTTAAAGGACTCACGGGGTTATATCAAGTATATTGTCATCAATAACAAGCTTTCTTACAAGTGCTTTCAATGGTATTGCAAGCTTGGGGAAACGTCATTATTTCTTTGGAAATGTCATGAGAGGAGGAAAAAGAAGAAAAAAAGGATATTAAGTGTGAGAGAGCAGTTGGAGGAAGGAAGAAAAAAAAAAACAACCATCGTGGGAAAGGAATGCGCCTATCACAGGGAGAAAGAAGGAGGGGAAAAACGGTTACGAAGGGGAAGAAGAAGAAGAGACGAGGGAGCAAGGGCCGTTGAACGAGGGGGAAGAGGGTCCATCTCTATCTGCCATGGCACACCCCAAAGAAGAGCTTTGATCTTGCCATGCAACGGAGGAGAGCATCATCCACATGCTGCCGTAGGTCTTGCCGACGGAGGACACGCTGAAGGCCATGGATACGTGGCAGGATCAGCTCCTGGCGGACGACGCCATGAGAGAGAGAGAGAGAGAGAGGGGAGGAAATGGACCAGGATGAGATACGCGCTGTGCTTTCTCGAACAGCACAGTTACACTCCAAGATCTGCGCGGCAATCGATCGATCGCTGAAGACAGGTCGCAATGGAAGGTCGATACCAGTAGTCTTCATTCATTGTCAGCAACAATATTCGCATCAGCAACAGCAACAGCAGCACCACAACGACGACGACGATGCTACCGAAGTGAGGAGTCTCGTCTCCATACGAGACGCTTTAGAAGTCCTCGAGGAGCAACTGGAATGCCTAAAGGCATGAGAATTTGCAACAGCCACAACAGCAGAGACATATACATATATCACATTTGATATGGGAAAGAGGATGAAGGCGTGAAGAAAATCATGGTTGCCATGATTGAAAAGGAGGTGCCTTCTTCTGCATGCTTGGTGGAGAGAGAGGGAGAGAGAGAGGTTCGCCATCACCGAGTTACAGGGATGTATCTGAGAAGGACAAAGAATGATGCTTTGGGACAACGTCGAGAGCGTCTACAACCTCATCCCTCCTTCCCCTTCCTCCACTAGCAAGCACCGCTCTTACCCCAAATCCAAGTACAATGCAGAGGAAGATACATTCTTGACATATGCCAAGTTGAGGCAGTCCAAAGCAACATTTGGGCATCTGCCGGGGTTGCAGAATCCCCACACCGATGAGTTTCTGAAGAAGCATTCGAGGGTCAAACTTCGGCCATTTGTGATTCGGACTCCAAAAATACGCTTCAAGCCGCCCATTCCACACGATAAGCCAGTTCTTAAGCATCCCCACAAGGATTTTATCACTTTAAATGCTGTTGAGATAATCCATTCGACACCAAAGAAATTGCCGGTTTATGTGCGGCCGTATGTTGAAAAGCCTGATTACGGAAAAGTTCCAAAGTATCTTGTGAACTATAATAAAGTTTTGAAAGAAAATCAAAGTAAAGCAAACTCGGAAGGATCTAAAAGGCAGGGAGTGGGAACTCAACCAAATACCAGGAGGTTGGAAGAGTTTGAGAAGCAAGAGCTAATTGAAGGGCTTAAGAAGAAGTGGTAGAAAGTGAATACAACATATCAGAAAACCTCAGTAACACTTGATACCTTGGCTGGACTGCAAGAGGACACGGTCTCCAAGGACGTGACGACGACCCGCGGGTTTTCCAAGTAAGTGTCTAACTGGTTTATCTAAAATAAATGATATGGCATGATAATTTCTTTAGTTTAATATTTTTAAAATATGTCTTTAAATATTTTTTCTCATGCTACATGGTTGTTTGCATTTATCTGAACTGGTTTTTATTTATTAAAAATCAAAAACAGTCGAAAACATTAAGAAATGACTCAAAATTATCATAAATAAAATTTTATAAAATTACTGATTGAAAATTTATAAGTTCTGATATTTTTCCTATAAAGCTTATGAGTCAATGAATTTACTGAATTTCTATCAAGATTTTTAAAGATGTTTTGTTATATTTAAAAATTAGGAAAGAGTTATATTTAGGGAAAAGGCATAGTTTTCCTTTACGCAAAATGTGTTATTTATTGATATAAACTATGGATTCTTAGTGAAGTATTGGAAACAAAATCTTTGATTTGTTAGTGCATTTTTGTTGTAAGGGTTAAAGAAAAGAAATAATGATTTAATAATATTTTACTTAAGAAATGCTTGTATAAAGATATGGTGTTTTGGTTTTGAAAGGAGAGATTATATGCGGTGTGAACATTTAGGAAACATGGGAAATTACAAATAAAAAGTTTGACAACACTTTATAATGATTTATAATGTTAGGTTGCAGTTATCAAATTTAGTTTAAATTAAAACCAAAATAAAATCAAACAATTTAATGATTGGATGGCATGAGAAAAAGCCTCAGCATCTATATTAAATTTTTACATGTTATTCATTTTACAATCAACTTCTTAAATACATGGAGTGGAGGGCCACTAGGATAATTTAAAGAAAACTAAGGGGATATACGGGATTTAAAATGAACGTTGTATGTGAACCATAAGAGTACGGAAGAACTTGTTTTATTCTGGTTGATGTTTAATAATAGAAAAGAAGGAAAGGACGTTATATTCGCAAAATGAATTAAGTACTTAAAAACTAATAAGCAACAACAAAATTTATATACGGAGTGGGAAACGTCTACCAAGGGAGATTAAAATTTAGGGGTTTATGGTATGTCAGAAAATTTGATTTGAATGTTTGTTTAAAATTAAACAAATAAAAAGAACTAATTTTAATCAGGTGGAGAAAAACATAAAAATGAACTTTAAACGGAGAGATACAAATAGATCCAAGAGATCTATATCCCTGAAACAACCTTTCCAAAGTCAAACATTAAAAACATTTCCTGGATAAACCGCCACTAGCATGGCAGGAGAACATTATGAGGAGCTGCCTCTGAGAGATGGGGAGAAACCATAGTCATCTTAGGTTTAGCAATTTAGTGCCCAGTATAATTTATTGAAGTTTAGAATTTTTGCAGTTGGACTACTACAAACAACGTTGTAGATTTTAGGGAAGGCTAAGTTAAATTAAAACAATTAGTGCAATAATCACTTGTTTAGTGCAACAACTCTTAGGAGTTGGCTTGTTAACCTGGGTAAAAGTGGCTTGGTCTTTGGCCAGTCATTTTTGGTGCGTCTGCCGAGAGCCAAGTACGCTCGAACGAGTGATAAATCTTCCGAGGGTATTTTAGATCCTAAGTGTTATTTATGAGTGAATACGCAGTCTCTTTTCTAAGGGACTATTTTCCTAATTTGCCCCAGGAGTGCCAAAGAAAAGTGCTAGACTGGGCGAGAGATACGGAGTTAGTAGAGGGAGGCACATATTTTGGGCCACAATTAACTGTGGACGTTGAACAATTATCCTCTTGGAGCTGGGGTTATAACGACTGTGCGCAAACTATAGTTCTACTAGCGACACACTTTGGGTTAATAGACGCGGTAGAGATAAATACAATCAGTGTATCGTACCACTTTGATTGGTATTACCGCACAGCTTATCGGACGTTTAGAAGAGTAGTGTGGGATGACGTGTTGCCTTGGATACGTGTATCCAGAGGTTTAAAAATTTCTTTCGACACGAAAGACGTGAGAGAGGTTGCTGAAATTCTAGGTTTAATCCCCGAGCAAGAAGAAAAGTTACCTTTTGGGGAGATAGACCCAGAGCTGCCGACTATTTTGAAACTTCTAAGTGCGCATACAAGCGACAACCTAATTTTATAGCTTCAAATAAAACGAGAGTAATTTTGGAGTATGACAGTAACAGTTAGTTTTGTACTCGTGGATGAATTCAGAAGAGAGACGGAAGCAGCAAAACGAAGCTAGGGATCAGCGAGTTAGAGAACGAGCAGTGCGACAAGAGACTTGGCTATTAGAAAGGCTAGAGAGGGTCAACGCATTGCTGAATTTGGGAGTAGACGCTGTGTCTAACTCAACGGTAGAACCTCTTCAACCTAGCTTATCAACTGATAGAACACCATCGAAAGAAAGTGAAGCAGCTTCATATCAATGGGATCAAGTTGTCTCCAGTACTAGCAGTGTCACTAGGGAAAGAGGTAGGAAAAATAGTGAAACTAGGGAGAGTGAAGCTAATGCTACGGTCGGGAGTATTGAACTGCTCTTTGACTGGGATTTAGAGTCAAATTTCGGATTGCGTCAATTATTTAAGGAACCTCAGGAACCTCCGTGGTTTGATACTATCAACGATTTAGGGTTAGGGCTACTATTTAGAGAAACAATGGCTCGCAACCCAGTTAGATTAGCTGATTTCACGCAATTTGGGGGGCTATGGGACGAAGATCCCGATGCCCATTCGCAAAGATTTGAGGTGACTTGCGTCGCCAATGAGATAATAGATGACGACCAAAAGCTTCATATCTTCCCTGCAACATTAAAAGATGAAGCAGCGAAATGGTATGGGAATTTAGATGCTCAACATAAAGGGACCTATGATGCCTTATCAAGAGCTTTTCTAGAAAAATTTAGACGACAAGGTTTTCAAGATAGATTGGCTCTTCAACTGGATTATCTGTCCCAAGGAGCAACTGAAAGTGTTGAACATTATATTGAGCGCATGGAGACAATCATTCGTAAGATGAATCCTGCTCCTGACGATCCCACGCAAAAACGTAAGTTTATTGATGGACTTAATCCTGAAGTTCATCAGCATGTTAGTTTACAACGACCAGCTACATTGGCAGATGCTAAAACACATGCTAGATGGTGGGAAGAAGTGCAGCTTAGTCAACAACGACGGAGAGATCTATTCAAAGAATCTCGGACAGAATATCCAAGCACTTCAGGTGGGGTACCTAAGAACGTGTCTTATGTGACCGTTCCTTTAAATCCCTCGGTAACCGCAAGCTCAAACATGTCGAGTGTACCTCTAAATCCGTACACTTCAATTCCAGCCTATATGATGCAGACAGGAATGCCTTCTATGCCGCAATCTCAATCTCCTCTGGATGAAGCAAAAGTAGCAGATATTATTGCAAAATCTCTAGGAAAATTAAAGGAGGAAATTATGACTGCAGTACAAGCACCTTTGAAGGAAATTTATTCGATAACGACACAAGGATCTAGTGCTCAACAATCGTCGGGAAATTCGACTTCAAACCCACCTCGATCTAATATCTGGTGTGGTAAGTGTCATGGTTACGGCCATGTGGCTACAGAGTGTCCGACGCCTTCAAGGTTAATGCCCAATCATCCACCGTTTTGCTCTTTTTGCCACAAGACTGGTCATTTAGATACAAATTGTTGGCATAAATTAGGTCAAGAGCAACAACAAGCTCGTTCAATGCAAACGAATTACAATTACATGGATCGTAATAATAGGACTTATGAGATTGGACCACCCAATCAACCTTTTAGGCCACGAGGATTGCCCACCCAGGGTAGACCCCCAGTGCCTCGAAACAATTACAATAGTGATGGCAATCGAGGGAGAAATTCTCCTTTTAGAAGAAATAATGGAAATTTTCGTAATCCAATGGGACAAGGTGGTCAACAAAGACCTAGGGGACTAGTAATTTGTTATCGATGCCAACAAGAAGGTCACATAGCCACATATTGTCCAAATGCGCGTAAAAATCAAGACTATACTCCTCTTTGCAGGAGGTGCAGTGGTGAAGGACACTATGAAGAGAATTGTCCTAAGCGAGAGGATAATAAAATGTCTGACAAAGGGAAACAAACCTCTAACGAACCTTCAACGTCTGCTGCAAATTTAGTTGAAGTAGAAACAATAAGGAAAGATATTGGAGTTAAGTCAAAATTTATACCTCGCAAGGTGACCTTTAGAGCTGACCCTATGATTGGTGTTATTACTTGGGCACAAAAGCAACAACAGAAGGAGCAAGGTTTAGAGGAAGAGAGTTCACAATTAAACGGAGCAGTGAAGGATAAGTCTAAGGACATAGATCCTAATATAGAACTACCTGAATCGGATTCTCCCCAGCATTCCTCTGACCATCCATTATTACCTGTGCCCTTAGTAAATCCTAAGATTCAAGTGGGAGTAGCTCCTTCTCCTGAAAGATTGGTTCCTCCTAAGGAAGGGAGTAAAGATTATGTAGAATCCGTAAATAAGGCCTATGATCTTTGGGCTGCATTAGAAGAAATATCATTGACTATTAACCTTCGGCAATTGCTAGAAATAGCGCCTGTTTGTCGGAAACAACTTTACCATAAATTAGTTCGGCGTCGAAGGAAGAGGATTGAGATAAACGCTTCTAAAGTCCGTGAAAATTCTTCCAAAGGAAAAACAACTAAGGATGTAAAAATAGTAGATTTATTTGTGGACCCAGGAGCTCCAGTTATCGATACTACTATTAATGGCCATTTGCTACATGAAGTGCAGTTAGATGGTGGCTCAGCAGTTAATTTGATGACAGAACAAGCTATGCAAGAATTAGGGTTGAAGGATCTAGAACCTACTCATATTGTTTTATGTGTGGCTGATCAAAGGAAAGTAACTCCTTTGGGGTTACTGCGAAATGTGAAATCTGTAGTAGCCGGATTAGAATTTCATGTGAACTATTTGATCGTTCGTTCGCAAACAAATATTTCATCGTATTCTGTCCTGTTGGGAAGACCTTGGTTATACCAAGCAAGATGCATTCAGGACTGGTATAAAGGTTCAATTGTGATTGGTCCTAGAGACGATAGGGTTAAGATACAAGTTATTTCAAAAGGATTTTTGAAAGATTCAGGAGATGAAGCAGTTAGTGAAATGGATGAGAGATCCAACAGTGAGTTTTATGATTCAGAAAAGGAGGGGACTGATCATGAAGGGCCTTATGCCTGGTTATTTAAAACTTCACACCCAGCAGGAGCAGAAAAAGTAGAGGTCAATATAGTACATCAGCCTCACAAGGTAGAACAGATGGGTATTGGTGAGTATGCTGTAGCGTTTTCATCTGACAATGATTCGGATAGCGATATTACTCAGTGGTTATCCACATCCGAAGATACAACCCTCGACTGCTTAATGCTTTCAGCAGAAGAAGCATAATATCTTGATGATTCGCTTGAAACATGTTTTCAATTATCTACGGATCAAGAAGGAAATGATCAGGAAGATGTATTTTCTGCTTACAACAGGTCGGAAGTGATTTCTATGGATGAATTAGAGGAGGAAGAAATGCCTGAGTTAATGATATCTGATGTGGCTGACATTTCAACAACCTCTTCAGAAGGTATGGGAGAAGATGATGTTACTGATAATCATAATAGTATGCTGGAGAGTAGGATTTTAGAAGCTCTTCCTTATGGGGAAAATGCTTTACCCTTTGGATTTGGACAATTGCCAGATAGAGCTAAAAGGATTTATTACTACCAGCTAGAAGCGAAGGAAAGAGAAAGGAGTAGTAGGCATAGGTGCAAACCCTTACAAAGACCACTATCTCGTGAGGATGAGGATGATTCAGCTTCGGCTTTTAACAGGCTTTCACAGACTTCTCGTGAACATCAAGATAATTACGCTAGGATTATTAGAGAATTGGAAGAGGCATTGGAAGTAGAGCGTGAGGCAGCGTTGACTGCTGTAAATGAAGCAATGAAGAAGATTACTGAGTTGCAAAAGGAAAAGGCAGAGTTTCAGTTTAGAGAAAGGCGATATCTAGATGAAATCTCGCTTTTAGAATTTTATTTAGAAGAAGAGAAATCTAAATTCAGTAGGGGTGAGTTACAGATGGACCAAGCGTTATCTATGGATACAAATTATTGGGAAGAACATGAAGACACTGATAGGTTTTTGGGAAAAAATAAATCTAAGAATACTTTTGAACTAGAGACTCAAGAGAAAAACCCTACAAATGTTCCCTGGTTGTGTCATTCTTTTAGGCATTCGACCGGAACTGCGCAGAAGATTTATCGCTGTTCTAGGGGACCGATAATTGGTTATCAACAAGTCCAATCTGAACCTACTAAGGTTAAATTGCACAATATGCAAGCGGTGGTGTTGCCTCATCCAAAAGAAAGAGTAATGGATTTTACTATTTATGGGGATGGGCAAGAGCCACAACTTAGATGGTTTGAACCTGCAGCACCTAGGAATTTTGTGGAACTGAAACAAGTTATACATTATTTGGGCTGTCGAATTCAGGGCGAGGAGGATGAGAATCTACATTCATTAATTCTCAAGCTTAAAGATAATCAATGGTTTTGGAGTTTAGATGATCAGGAATGTCTAGAAAAGAATAACGAAATTTTACGTCGATATCGCCGTAGGTTACATGCTCAATATCCATGTACTTCAGAGCAGATACCTAGCGTAATTGACTCTGTAAGAACCTCATTTACCATGAAATCTCGTAAAAATGTAAATGTCAATAATGGCGATTTAGATAAATATGGGAAGAGATATACTGACAAATCCTTTCCTGAGTTAGTAAATGTCTATGGAGTAGAAGTTAATGGTGCTACGCAAGATAATCTGGCTATTATTCCTTATAGGGCTTTACCTTTAGTAAATTCTGTGAATGTGGGAGAAGAAGCACTGGAATCAAGTACTAAGAATAAACTGCTTGAAAATGTATTGATGCAGATATCCGAAGATGTGCCCACAATTAAGTCACGAAGAATAGACTCTCTATTTATTGAAGAGCCTGAAGTTGAAGTAGTTAAGCTTAAAATGGCAGAAGGAAAATATTTAAATTTAGGAGACCAATTGGAATCACCACATCGTGAAAGATTCGAAGAAGTCTTATGAGTGCATGTTGACGCTTTTGCTTGGTCATATAGGGACCTTAAGGGTATCAAAGCTGAATTATGTCAGCATTTTATTGATCTGGAACCAGGCACAAAACCTGTATGTCAACGTCAACGACGAACAAACCCTGTGTATGCAGAGTTAGTGAAAGCTGAAATTACTAAGCTTTTAGATGCTGGATTCATTTATCCTGTTGCATACAGTGAATGGGTATCTCCTATTGTGGTAGTACCCAAGAAGAATAGTAAGAAGATTCGCATTTGTGTCGATTATAGAAAGCTGAATAGCAAAACACGTAAAGACCATTTTCCTTTGCCATTTACTGATCAGGTACTTGATAAGGTTGCTGGTCATGAGCTGTATTCTTTCATGGATGGATTTAGCGGTTATAACCAAGTACTAATTCATCCTGAAGATCAATCCAAAACTACATTTACTACTGAATGGGGTACATTTGCTTATAGAGTAATGCCTTTTGGTTTGTGCAATGCACCCGCAACATTTCAGAGAGTTATGATTGCAGCTTATCAAGATTTTCTACGTCAATGGATGGAAGTTTTCTTAGATGACTTTTGTGTCTATGGTACGGCAAAAGAAATGCCTGAGTTACTAACGCAAGTATTTGAACGTAGTGATGAAGTAGGTATATCCTTGAATCCTGATAAATGTGTTTTTGGAGTACCAAAAGGAACCTTATTGGGGCATATCGTTTCTAAAGAAGGTATTGCCATGGATCCAGCTAAAATTATTGAGATTTCTGCACTTCCACCTCCAACAAATCTTAAGCAATTGCGTGGATTTTTAGGACATCTAAATTATTATCGGAGATTTATTTCCGATTTTGCAAAGGTGGCATCACCTTTGACAAATCTACTACGAAAGGATACTCCTTTTATTTGGGATAATGTTTGCCAGAAAGCATTTGAATTTCTTAAACATAAGTTAATTGAAGGACCAGTACTCGCACCCCCAGATTGGACAAAAGAATTCCATATTCATGCTGATGCATCTATGTATGCTGTAGGAGCTGTTTTGTGCCAAGCAGATGATAATAAGGTGGATCATCCAATTTATTATGCGAGTCGAAATTTAAGTGATGCAAAAAGGAATTATACCACCACTGAGAAAGAATGCCTATCAATGGTATTTGCGGTGGAGAAATTTCTTCATTATTTATTAGGGAATAAGTTTACTATATATGTTGATCATGAGGCGTTAAAGTATTTGCTTAATAAAGCAGAACTTTCAGGACGTGTGATTCGTTGGATGTTGTTATTCCAAGAATTTGATTTTCAAATAGTTACTCGTCCTGGTAGAGCTCATGTGCTAGCAGATCATCTATCACGATTATTAACATCAGACAAGGAGGAAGGGGTGGAAGATGATTTGCCGGATGCATCACTTTTTACTGTGGAGACACAAGTTCCATGGTATGCTGATATTGCGAATTTTCTTAGTACTGCTCGATATCCACCTGGTGCCGATAAACGCAGGAAACGTCAGATATTAATGCAAGCACGCTCCTACGGATTATTAGGGGGTTACCTTTATAAATTTTTTCCACGCGAAGGTATCTATCGACGTTGTGTAAGGGAAGATGAAGTACCAGTGGTTCTTAAGGCATTGCATGATGAGCCGTGTGGTGGCCATTTTTCCGGTGAATTGACTACAAGAAAAGTTCTATTAGCTGGTTATTGGTGGCCTACTCTATTTAAAGATACTTATTATTATTGTCGCAAATGCGATGTATGTCAAAGGACTGGTCGTCCTTCTAAGAGTTTTGCTACGCCTTTGACACCTATATTAGCATTAGCACCTTTTGAGAAATTGGGAATTGATTTTGTAGGCCCAATCGATCCGCCTACTAGATATCGATCGAATCGTTATATCTTAGTCTGTACTGACTATATTACAAAGTGGGTGGAAGCGAAAGCGCTTAAAACGGATAAAGCCATTGATGTAGCTAAGTTTATGTATGAGAATATTATTACACGTTTTGGTTGCCCACTGGAATTAGTAAGTGACCGAGGTTCCCATTTCTTGAATGGTCTTATCAGCGAGTTAATGGAAATCTATAAAATTAAACATCGCAAATCAACACCTTATTATCCCAGAGCTAACGGTCAGGTTGAAGTAACCAATCGCATTATATGTGGGATTTTAACTAAAACGGTTGCTTCCCACAGGCGAGATTGGGATGAACGTTTATATGAAGCGTTATGGGCCTATAGAACTACTTATAAGGTGACAGTGCAAAATACACCCTTCAATTTAGTTTATGGCACTAATGCTATATTCCCTATTGAGCAAGAGTTGCCCACTTTACGAGTAGCTCTATCATTACGACTAGGTGAGGTTGAATCTTTGAAACAACGGATTTTACAATTGGTAAAGTTGGATGAGGAAAGATTATTAGCTCTACAAAGTCTAGAAGCAATGCAAAAACGTCGTAAAGCATGGCACGACCAGAATATTAAAGTACGGGAGTTTAAAGAAGGCGATTTAGTTTTACTTTATGACAGTCGTTATTATAAATTTCCTGGGAAGCTTAAAATTCGTTGGTTGGGACCTTTTAAGGTGATTAATGTTTATGATAATGGTTCTCTTGATGTGCAGGATATTAATGCTGAAAATGAGATATTTAGGGTTAATGGCCTGCGCCTTAAACATTTTGTGACTTAGGCTAGCTAGGTATAGTTAGGTTAGTAGTTACAATAATATTTTGTCTAATCCACCCTTGGATGTCTTTTCTTTCTTGGGGGGTTTTAAATGGGATGCAGGTATGGCTTTTTTGTGGATGGATGCGCTTTACCCTCGTATTGATGCCGATAGTACTGATCCTGTTCATGCTGGACCTTACGATATTCCGCGTTTTCAGACGCGTGACAGGTTTTTATATGCACCGAGAGGGGAGGCCTGTTGTGGTTCTTCTTTTGTGATTATTTTTTGTTTACAGTATCATCCACCTTTTGGTTGTAGGTCCTGTCAGCGGAATTTATTTGTGCGTGCTCAGCTCTTGTGTTGGCAGTGTCGCACATACTTTCGACGCTATGGTACCACTGCCATGCAGGAAATGATTGGTTATACCTACCAGCGTCATGATTATAATAGTGTTTTTTCTCCTGAGCGCGGCGCTGGTCAGTCTAGGGTAGGCCGAGAGCAAGCAAAATTTGCGAGATATCGTTCGACTGTCTACCGTCTTACTCCATCTTACCATGATTTGCAGACTAGTGTTCCCTGCCCATGTTGGGATTATATTTGTTGGTACATGGATGCGACCGAGGGGCATTCCTTAGATGCTTTACCAGTGGCCCCTATGCCCTACTATGATGATGCAGCTTCGGCTTCGCCCCATGATGTGATGGAGGTTCTTAGCGATGCACCTGATAGCGGATCTGTGACTTCTGATATGTCTACGCTAGAGGCTATTCTTGAGCATCCTATAGATGATAGTTTAGTTAATAGGTTTGACTTAGATGGAGTTGATGATTTCGGATTAGGATTATTGTTTTCACTAGAAGATCTCAGAGACTTTGAAGATTTTAGTCTAGATATTTTGTTTTCTTAGTCTTTTATGTTTTTTCTTTTATTCTACATTTTGAAAAAAACACCAAACAAACAAACATATATATATATATCGTTTAAAAAAACATACAGTGCTTTGAGTTATTGATATCCTGTAGGTTTTCATGCACTTTAGTTTTATTTTCCACGTAGTTAGGTAGTTAGTTGCACGCACGGTCAGGATATTCCTTTCAGTGCTGGAGTTTGGGATATTTAAGTTCGTGAGATGGACAGTTCTATATGCAAGAATGGTTATCAAGTGGAGAAATATACTGCTTCTTAAACAACCAAGCAGTGGGAGCGTTACGACAGTCTAGTTGATCGAAATTGTGACATGAGTATTTGATAATTCTTTTGTACAGGAAGAAGTTTTATTATTTATCTAACCCTTTAACATTGTACTGGCTAGTGTATGTTTCATGTGCAGATTTGACTATGATTTTGCGTTACACACTGTTGTATGCTTTTGTCGCTGATTCTTGGAGTTGCAATACCCACGAACATACAAGGTTGTTTCATACCTAAACTTTTTATTTCATATTCATTTTGAAAAAATACATGAATAAAAATTGATGGAATGAAATTAGAGATGTCGAAGAAGAAGGAAAAAAAAAAGGAAAAAACACTTAAGTAAATTACAGAGGAATTATAAATAAATATTTTAAACAAATATGAATGATATATATACACAATTCTCTATATGAAGTCCACTCACAAGGGATGGGACTTAGCATTAGGGAGTGATTAAAAAAGGGGGTGATGTGTGTGCATAACATAGTGAATTTCATTGTATGGGTGTCCGATTAGGAATCCTATAGAGTTTTCCCCTATCTTTTGGCCACTTTTCTAGCGATATGTGGGATAGCTGAATAACAAGGTTCTCTCCACGAAATTTTGACTAGGAGTAGCGTGGAAGAAAGATGCTGAGCTTATGAGTATTCTTTGCTTATCATTTGCCTAGGCAGAGTGACTAGTATTATGTGTTAGATTAGATTCCTCGAGCAAAGTTGTTGAGCTGAAATGTTTGACCGTTCAATTAAGTGATGTCTTCTTAGCTTCTTAGTTGATCCTTTAAAAAAAAAACAACAACAAAACAATCCTTAAAATCCAATCCAAATATTAAAAGTTTGGAAGAGTCTATATATTTATTCTTTTAAAGAAAGAAAGTAAGAAGAAAAAGAAAAGAAAAGAAAAAAACACCCTGAGACTGCAGGGTTTGAAAAAAAAAAAACAACCAAAAGAAGATAACCATTGCCTCTGAGGTCCTGGTAGGCTATAGGGATTTCCTTGACGGGTGCCCTGCGTCCGATGCCTTGTATCTCTTTGGGGTGGGACCTTTTGGGAAAAAGAATCAATGTATATACTCTTTTGACATCAAACTAAAAAAAAAAACCCATTAAAACATAAACTTAAAAGAAGAGCCTTGGACAATTAGAAGTTACGAACCATTGGCTGTTTGTTCTAGTAGAACATGGAGGGTTAGCAGCTAAACCCTAGGAGTCCTATTTAGTGTTGTAGTATTAGTTTACCTTGTTTGGGTTCTTTGTTAAGTAACGACCTTATCAGTGATGCTATTTCAGAAGCAATATTTTTAGTAGGATAGTAGTGTGGCAATTTATTGCCTAGAGGGATTATTGTTGTTTAGCGGCTCTAGACAGTTTCCTAGTTGGTATATTCTATGCAATGGATGAAGCTCTGTTATGCATTTCCATGGGGAGAGTGAGTAAGGGAGAATGTTAGTTTGCACAAGTTTTTACATCTTTTCATTGAAACATTTATATTGTTTGCATTTTAATATGACACAAATAAGTATTTTTTCTACTTTTCCAGTGTGTACTAGTTGTCCATGTGTGGTTATACAGGTGATGTAGCTGTGCTCGCGAGGACGCTTCGCAATTAAGTGGAGGAGAGAATATTTTTCTTTCAAAGTTGCGTAGCAGTGCTCGTGGTAGCAATGTTCGTGATGTAGCTGTGCTCGCGAGGACGCTTCGCATTTCAGTGGGGGAGAAATGACAACACCTAAAAACATGCCATTTATTGCAACAATTTTTTGGCAAAACTGTATACAATTGACACCTTATTACTAAATTTTTACATGAATTCAATGCAGATGCGGTGTTCGTTGTTGCTGTCTTTGGAGGCCGTGTCCTTGCAGTCTAGCTAGGAGATGTGGTACAATGAAGTTCTTGTACGAGAGGAAGGTGGAGTTTTAGACAAAATTTGATAGGTTTACTTAGTGAATCTCAGCTATGACTATTTAAAATTTTCCTGTAGGGATTATTATCACTTAGAGGAGATAAGACCTTTTTATAAATTAGGGGTTTTCAGGGGAATTTTAGACTTGACAAGGTCTTGACAAGTTGATAGGATATCTTAGTATTAATTTAAGGGATGAGGGATTTCACCAATTATACTACCTCCTACCTCCTAATGATGAAATTCTTTATGAAGAACACACAGCATCATGATTGTGATTATTGTTTATTTATTGAGACTGCAAAAAGTTAATTTAGCAAGAAGGTTCTTGGAACTCGACACTGTTTGGGTTTGGATCCACAGTGGCTTTCAACATATGCAATAGGACTGGGAACAATAGAGTTCAATATCACAATCGGAGTATTTGTTGGCTTTGACACTCTACTGTCCAGCATAACAGTAACTCCATCAGATATTATTGCTACAACTGAAAACAGAACAGTAATTGCGAGGCTACATGGAGATCTTGTGTTCTATACACAATTTCCAGTTTTTCCAAGTGTGTACCTGTCAAAACCAGTTAATTACGTGAGACGACTTTTGAATGGATCAGAAGGGCTTTTGATTGATAAGCTAAAATATTCCTTCAATGGGCAATTGTGTGATCACATTGGAACGTTATACTATGCATTTTGTGATCAGTTAAATCGATGTACATAAGGCTCCAACTATTTAAGATTTCAAATTCAAGACTATATAGAGGAGGATTATGAAAGATTGTTAAAGGGACTAAAACCTCGTTATGCAGTGACATAGTATGGTGTAGAGTTTGGTTTCAAGGATGAAGGTGCTTTTACACGTTTACCTCTACCTTTTTAAGATGTCACAAAATTTGTTATCACATTGGAACTCAATGCAGATGATGTCAAATTTATTATAAATAGGAGTCCAAGGAAAATCATATCAGGGGTCTCGTCAAAATTTGAAGCACTCTCACGAGATGGAATTGCAAAGCTGGTGGTGTCTAACGTTGGGGAGCTTGTAGCTGTTTTTTATCTAGGTATGAATTGTTCAATTGGAATAAGGGCTTCCCCAAAGTTGATACTTAGCTTACAACCTAACAGACCAGAAACTTATGAGTTTGCTTTAACCACCACAAGTGATAAAGCTAGTTCAATAGAATGTGTAGCTAGGTTAAAGGACTCACGGGGTTATATCAAGTATATTGTCATCAATAACAAGCTTTCTTACAAGTGCTTTCAATGGTATTGCAAGCTTGGGGAAACGTCATTATTTCTTTGGAAATGTCATGAGAGGAGGAAAAAGAAGAAAAAAAGGATATTAAGTGTGAGAGAGCAGTTGGAGGAAGGAAGAAAAAAAAAAACAACCATCGTGGGAAAGGAATGCGCCTATCACAGGGAGAAAGAAGGAGGGGAAAAACGGTTACGAAGGGGAAGAAGAAGAAGAGACGAGGGAGCAAGGGCCGTTGAACGAGGGGGAAGAGGGTCCATCTCTATCTGCCATGGCACACCCCAAAGAAGAGCTTTGATCTTGCCATGCAACGGAGGAGAGCATCATCCACATGCTGCCGTAGGTCCTGCCGACGGAGGACACGCTGAAGGCCATGGATACGTGGCAGGATCAGCTCCTGGCGGACGACGCCATGAGAGAGAGAGAGAGAGAGAGAGGGGAGGAAATGGACCAAGATGAGATAAGCGCTGTGCTTTCTCGAACAGCACAGTTACACTCCAAGATCTGCGCGGCAATTGATCGATCGCTGAAGACAGGTCGCAATGGAAGGTCGATACCAGTAGTCTTCATTCATTGTCAGCAACAATATTCGCATCAGCAACAGCAACAGTAGCACCACAACGACGACGACGATGCTACCGAAGTGAGGAGTCTCGTCTCCATACAAGACGCTTTAGAAGTCCTCGAGGAGCAACTGGAATGCCTAAAGGCATGAGAATTTGCAACAGCCACAGCAGCAGAGACATATACATATATCACATTTGATATGGGAAAGAGGATGAAGGCGTGAAGAAAATCATGGTTGCCATGATTGAAAAGGAGGTGCCTTCTTCTGCATGCTTGGTGGAGAGAGAGGGAGAGAGAGAGGTTCGCCATCACCGAGTTACAGGGATGTATCTGAGAAGGACAAAGAATGATGCTTTGGGACAACGTCGAGAGCGCCTACAACCTCATCCCTCCTTCCCCTTCCTCCACTAGCAAGCACCGCTCTTACCCCAAATCCAAGTACAATGCAGAGGAAGATACATTCTTGACATATGCCAAGTTGAGGCAGTCCAAAGCAACATTTGGGCATCTGCCGGGGTTGCAGAATCCCCACACCGATGAGTTTCTGAAGAAGCATTCGAGGGTCAAACTTCGGCCATTTGTGATTCGGACTCCAAAAATACGCTTCAAGCCGCCCATTCCACACGATAAGCCAGTTCTTAAGCATCCCCACAAGGATTTTATCACTTTAAATGCTGTTGAGATAATCCATTCGACACCAAAGAAATTGCCGGTTTATGTGCGGCCGTATGTTGAAAAGCCTGATTACGGAAAAGTTCCAAAGTATCTTGTGAACTATAATAAATTTTTGAAAGAAAATCAAAGTAAAGCAAACTCGGAAGGATCTAAAAGACAGGGAGTGGGAACTCAACCAAATACCAGGAGGTTGGAAGAGTTTGAGAAGCAAGAGCTAATTGAAGGGCTTAAGAAGAAGTGGTAGCAAGTGAATACAACATATCAGAAAACCTCAGTAACACTTGATACCTTGGCTGGACTGCAAGAGGACACGGTCTCCAAGGACGTGACGACGACCCGCGGGTTTTCCAAGTAAGTGTCTAACTGGTTTATCTAAAATAAATGATATGGCATGATAATTTCTTTAGTTTAATATTTTTAAAATATGTCTTTAAACATGTTTTCTCATGCTACATGGTTGTTTGCATTTATCTGAACTGGTTTTTATTTATTAAAAATCAAAAACAGTCGAAAACATTAAAAAATGACTCAAAATTATCATAAATAAAATTTTATAAAATTACTGATTGAAAATTTATAAGTTCTGATATTTTTCCTATAAAGCTTATGAGTCAATGAATTTACTGAATTTCTATCAAGATTTTTAAAGATGTTTTGTTATATTTAAAAATTAGGAAAGAGTTATATTTAGGGAAAAGGCATAGTTTTCCTTTACGCAAAATGTGTTATTTATTGATATAAACTATGGATTCTTAGTGAAGTATTGGAAACAAAATCTTTGATTTGTTAGTGCATTTTTGTTGTAAGGGTTAAAGAAAAGAAATAATGATTTAATAATATTTTACTTAAGAAATGCTTGTATAAAGATATGGTGTTTTGGTTTTGAAAGGAGAGATTATATGCGGTGTGAACATTTAGGAAACATGGGAAATTACAAATAAAAAGTTTGACAACACTTTATAATGATTTATAATGTTAGGTTGCAGTTATCAAATTTAGTTTAAATTAAAACCAAAATAAAATCAAACAATTTAATGATTGGATGGCATGAGAAAAAGCCTCAGCATCTATATTAAATTTTTACATGTTATTCATTTTACAATCAACTTCTTAAATACATGGAGTGGAGGGCCACTAGGATAATTTAAAGAAAACTAAGGGGATATACGGGATTTAAAATGAACGTTGTATGTGAACCATAAGAGTACGGAAGAACTTGTTTTATTCTGGTTGATGTTTAATAATAGAAAAGAAGGAAAGGACGTTATATTCGCAAAATGAATTAAGTACTTAAAAACTAATAAGCAACAACGAAATTTATATACGGAGTGGGAAACGTCTACCAAGGGAGATTAAAATTTAGGGGTTTATGGTATGTCAGAAAATTTGATTTGAATGTTTGTTTAAAATTAAACAAATAAAAAGAACTAATTTTAATCAGGTGGAGAAAAACATAAAAAGGAACTTTAAACGGAGAGATACAAATAGATCCAAGAGATCTATATCCCTGAAACAACCTTTCCAAAGTCAAACATTAAAAACATTTCCTGGATAAACCGCCACTAGCATGGCAGGAGAACATTATGAGGAGCTGCCTCTGAGAGATGGGGAGAAACCATAGTCATCTTAGGTTTAGCAATTTAGTGCCCAGTATAATTTATTGAAGTTTAGAATTTTTGCAGTTGGACTACTACAAACAACGTTGTAGATTTTAGGGAAGGCTAAGTTAAATTAAAACAATTAGTGCAATAATCACTTGTTTAGTGCAACAACTCTTAGGAGTTGGCTTGTTAACCTGGGTAAAAGTGGCTTGGTCTTTGGCCAGTCAATGGCCGAAGGTTGGTTGGTGTCTGAGGCGCTAGTACATATTTCACAATGGCTACCAACGGTGAAACCAAACAATGAAATGCTATGGTCGCTGAAGGACGATGATAGACTGACTGGAGATGTGGTGGTTGGAAATGGGGTAGAAAAAAGAATGGATGCCTCAATGGAAGAGAAGGTGAATTGCTTTTGTATGTTGCACCATACCTCTATGGAGACGTGGCTCGCCAAGTACCAGATCGCTAGGCAAGATTGAGAGGAAGCGCGAGCTGAATTCCAACATAGTACGCGTCATCGAACGATTCGATATCCCGAAGGCATGGAGGAGATGCCGTGGTTTATGTCAACGCGATGGTTGCATGGAGCCTTGACCGCAGCATCTCGCGAAGGGACACAGGTCTTAATGGAGGAGTAGGAATTCTCGAGGGGATGTAGTCCAAAGGTGATGAGGGGTTTAGAATCTCTCATATCTAAATTTTATATAAGACATCTAATTTGAGTGTTTCAATGTACAATACAAAATATATAGTGCAGCCTGGTCGTGCGGACGGCATTTTCACGTGGAGCGTATTGACAAAATGCGCTCCACGATGGACTATGGTGTCATGGCAAGGTTCGAGCAAGAGAGCCGGCAACGAGCAACGGATCCAAACATGGTTGTGGATGAGATGGAGTATTTTGGGAACTTGCAAAGTATTGTTACAGTGGATTATCGTAGCTTCTCCATGATACTATTCGATGTGCAGTGGTTCAAAGTGGTACTTGGAGGAGCTGGAGCAACAATTCGATGAGGTCCATCTGGATTTCTCGAAATAGATTCCGAAAAAAAATGGATGGATTTGTGCGACACCTTTGTGTTACCGGACCATTGTGAATAGGTGCATGGACTCATTTGCTTGCTAATTGTATTATGACATGGTTTATGTCACAATGGTTTGAACTCTCTTGTACATGTTTGTGAACATGTAATCTTCTATCCAAAACCCCGACAACCTCGATGGTGGTATGTCATACCTTCAACTCCCCGAAGTGCAAGAGTATATGATCAAAGCAATGTTCCGAGCATAGATGAATATAATATGCAAATAGAGGGGTCGATGTTGCAAGGGGTGGAGGCCGTTGAAAGCGTGGAGACAGCATCGGCTAACAATGATGGAAATACAGGAGTCCAAGAATTATTTGAGAACGAGGCGAACTCATTCTTTTGTGGTGACATGTCTATCGACTTTCCAGTGTATGCGGAGTTGTGTCAGGAGATTAACATGGGACCATAGGATACTTCATACTTGGAGCATCCACTTACTCAATTCGTTGACCAATCGCTTATAAGGGTACATAAGATATGCATTTTAAGTGAGATTTTTTTTAAATGATTTATATTACTGTGCTTTGTATAATTTAAATTGATTATTCTAACATCATTTTTTATCTGTGCAAGTGACATTTTCAAGATGAGTCGAGGGATGAGCGATGAGGAGTTACAGGACATCTTCGCACGCATGTCTCCAGACCAGATCGCTAGATTCAGAGAGATGGCAGACCAGGAGCTGTCTCGGTCTTCGTCAGGGCGCTCTGCTAGATCTGCTTCAGCGCAATCGGATGCTTCGGCTTAGAGCGACGAGCTCGACACTCACGACTTGGGCCAGAGGGAGAGAGTGCATCGGGATCAGGGGGATGCTGCAGAGATACAGAGGCAGTGAGCCCGCAGTCAACACGGGATACAAGTGCGACTCATCGCTCTCGTGGCCCTTCCAGGGAGTGTGCCTCAGGCTCAGGTGGATGCTGTGGAGACACGGACGCGGTGTCTCCGTCTCGTCGTTCAACTAGAGCTACGTCACCTCCAGGATTTGTCACACCTGTGGGGACGTCTACTCCAGTTACTCCGGCTTTTGTGCAGCCGTCAGCAGGTGGCACCCCTGTGGGTGCCACTCCGAGAGATATTACCCCCGTCAGTACACCGGATGCACAGGGGTCTCCTGGATATGCCCAGGAGCGTGGACGCAGATGGGAGAGGACTCATCTTAGGCAGACTCCAGGGGGTTATGGATATCTAGTCGATAGTAGGTCAAGAGCCATCATCATGAATGATGAGGGGAGGAGGGTGATGGCTCGCATGAGAGAGTTGTGCCAACAAGTTTTTCGGCACAACGTCTTGGATCATTGAAAGAACATACCAGAGGGGATCAAGGACTACATAGTAGCATCCTTACACGAGGAGTTTCCGGTGCCAGCCACAGTAGATAGATTCTCTACGGGCTGGATGATGGATTGCATGCGTGCATACATGTCACATAGACGATCCGACGCACGCAAGGCAATCAAGAGTGGGGCTGCAAAGCTCAAGTGGTTAGATGCAAACGACGGGCGTCGACTGAGGGAGGAGGCTACAGATTCTCCAGGACGTTGGAGTCAGCAGTGCAAGGCGGCGAAGCACGACTCGAGGTCGGAGTGGTCCATCATCTTGGGAGTGGCGGCCACAGGACATATTTGGAGGACTTTGTAAGTTTTTCTTTTGTTTTGCTTGTTTATTTTTTTGAAATATTCTTTGTAGTGACAATCATGTTTCTAACAATTAGCATTTTGTTTTCTTTGCAGCACTCCATTACAAATCGCGATCTGACTAGCCTTGAGACTCGATATGCAGAGAGGCACGGTCTCACTGCATTGATTGACCGATTGTATAGACGTGGCGGCCCTGTAAGTCACTCATCTTTCTTGTCCGTAGTTACCATGAGATATTTGAATGCATTATTGTATGGTGGACTGATGTGTTGTTTCTTTTTCTACAGAGTCCGTTCGATGCTCCTTTGCGGCGAGACGAGCTTTCGGGGGACGAGGATTTGTAGCTCGCTCTTGGATCCCTGGAGCTCACACACCTTTATTTTTTAGTCGCCTGATCTATGTAGACATTTTCTATGTATTAGTGATATCCTGTCATGATTGTACCAATCACTTTTTATGCAATCATGTATTTATTTCATGTATCAGTTCTATGATTTCAATATACATTGTTTTTGTCTGTAAGCGCATTATACACAGTAGTGCAGAAACTATTTTGTATGGCTCTCATAAAGCAGATAGTGCTATATGTGGCAGGGCAGCTTGCTGCCCTACACAAAATTTTTTTCCCCTGTTACCGTCACTATTAGCATCGCAAATTTTACTACTCACATCGTTATTGGCGTCGTTATGTACGTCGCAAACCGTCGCTATCAACATCGGTATTGGCATCCTTTGCGACGCTAATACCAACGCCAATACTGACGCTGATAGCGACGGTAATACCGATTGTTCTATGGCATGAGTATTGGACTTAGCACCATGGGCAATGACAAGATTCCCATGGGTAATCTTCCATGAGGAATCATCAAAATAAAGCACACAACCTACATCATCCAAAGTGCCAGCAAAGATAAGGCTCTTTGTTGTGAGAGCCGATACATGACGTATGTCATGAAGAGTAAACATGCGACTTGAACCAAATTGTAGTAACTAAACATGGGCTTACAGTCATCATTCCATATTTGAGCAACATATCATGTGAAAAATACTTATGTAGTAGTCAAATTTGCTGAGGTGTAGTCAATGCCTCAATGCCAAGAAGATATTTTAGTTCTCCCAAGTCTTTCACTTTAAATTCAGCATGTAGCATGGATTTAACTTCGTCAATACCAAATTCATCATCCCTAGTGATGATCAAGTCATCAACATAAACAACCAAGAATACATAACCTATCTCTGTCTTCTTAATAAATAGACTATGGTCTGCATTTCCCATCTAAAATCCAAGTTGATGTAAATACGAGCTGATCCAAGTATTTCATTCCCTTGGTGCCTTCTTCAAACCATAAAGTGAATTTTTCAACCTACACACATGATTAGGGTAATCAGGATATACATAACCCTCGGCTTGTTCCATATATACCTTCTCAATCAGATATTGAAGTCCCAAAAGGAACACCAAGGAAAAGGGGATTCTACTGCAAGAAAATCTATCTTGTAACATCAACAAGCTTTTATTTCATTCTTTTGATGACCAAAACAAAGGAACCATCAAATCTTCACGCAGCATCATAGTAGATATCTCCCATGGATCTAATAGAATCAATCATAATCTTCAACATATTCATAGAATCCATCAATATAACAATGAACATAAAAGAATACACCATCTTTGAATGGAAATCAATCACATAGTATTCATCTTCAATGTCTTCATACTTTTCTCTCTCAATCTCTCATATACAGTTACACTGTTTTGATAGAATTGACTATCTTTGGCTCTCTTTCTCTCTCTCTCTCTCTCTCTCTCAATAGTACATCATCTCCTCACTACAATACTCTCATAATGACTCTCAATAATCCTTGTTAGGTCGTGGATGCACCTCCCAAGAGGTATGTCTGATGTGAAGAGGCACCAAAGCCACTACAATGTCTCTTCATAACTCACTACTATCACTGTCACTCCATTCTTTTCTTCAGTCTTCAGCAGCTGCTTCTTCCAATTGTTTTAGCTCTTTTGAACTTAGATTCATCCTTTCCAAAAGTTAGAAAACTTTCCCAAAGTCACACATACATTCTACAGAACATTTACAGAAGATCTAGAGAACAGCATAGAACAGGACCAGAGCAGATAAAGAACAAATACAGAGCAGAGACAGAGGCTCTACAGAAGGTTTACAGAAGGTCATCAGAGAATATCAAATCCTCATAAATCATACTAAAACCATTCCAAACTATCAAAAACTATTCAATAAACCTTCAAAGAATTTCAACCTTCATCAATCATCAATCCATGCTTCATACAGAAGAAAATCAAAACAAAACAGAAGCTATACAAAAGGTATCAGAACCAATCAGAACCTCAATAGAACCTATCAGAACATCACATAGCCTCATATTTTCACTAAGAATCATCATGAACTTCCAAAGCATAATCAATATCATCTAAAAGACTCTCAAACACTTCCATTAACAACCATACATCACTCTAAATCCATCAAAAATCAATCATTCAGTCCTAAAAAATAACAAAAATCAGTCAAAAATTCAGTCTTTTTCCACTCTCAACATATCCCCACACTTAAAAAGGAAGCGTCCTTGCGACCTAAGGAAAAGAAGAATATAAGTTCATTAAACAGCTCAATTTTATCTTGTTCAGTATCTTCAATAATCTCTCCAAACCACGACCCCAACTTATCACCTGTATCTCTAGAAAAAATACTACTAAAAGAAAACTTCGTTATTCATTAACACATTTGATAATCAATTAAAAGTCATAACAAATTTGTAAAGGATATAAAAGGTTCTTCTTCAGCTTTCCACCATATGCTTTCCATCCACCATCAATAGTTAAAAAGAGCTCTTGAAAAAATTATTCAACCAGCACAAACTCATCACATACAAATTATTACAACACACACACAAACACAACCATCTGAATGACACCTCTAAAAAGAGATATATATCATTAAGAATCATCCAAAATACATTGCAAAGGTATCAATGAAGGTGATTCCTTTTGAAGGCTTGGTGATTTCGAAAACGATCCATGGAGAATGGCTCATCCACAAATGTCTTGGGAGGATTTTAAAAGAACTAAAGGCAACACATCCTTTCTAGCAAAACAAGGTATCTGCTAGTGAGGGCTGAAATGATGAACGGATTGCCTCTTACCCATCCAACCTCCAATCCTCACTAAGAGAACTAAAGAGGGGCACCACCTAGCCAAAGGGAGGATGGGCTAGGACATCCCTTTTCTCAAAGAGAATCAAGAGAACCAAGACACAAATTTACAAGAGAGAATATATGTGCTAGACACCATATTGGAATATAAGAGAGAGAGATGAGAAGAGAGGGAGACAAGAGGAGAAGAGGTAGAAGAAGCTTGCCATTATGCTACATGGAATGAGAAGATGAGAAGAGAGGGAGATAATAGGAGAAGAGGTAGAAGAAGCTTGCCATTATGCTACATAATAAAAGAACTTACTCATAGCTTACCTCAAAGAGATGAGGATATTGTAGAGTGCTCTCATGGACTTGTCATTCTCCTTCCTCCCTCTTTTCTAAAAGAGAATCAAGAGAACCAAGACACAAATTTACAAGAGAGAATACATGTACTAGACACCATATTGGAATATAAGAGAGAGAGATGAGAGGAGAGGGAGACAAGAGGAGAAGAGGTAGAGGAAGCTTGCCTTATGCTACATAATAAAAGAACTCACTCATAGCTTCCCTCAAAGAGATGAGGGTATTCTAGAATGCTCTCATGGACTTGTCATTTTTCCCCTTCCCCTCCCTCCATGGGCTCTTTATATAGCCTCCATGAGGGATTAGATTAAGCTAATCTTCTTGATTAACATAATCCTAGATGATGTATGGCATCTTTGAAAATATGGAGCATAGTGGATGGGACAAGTCCCCACCTTGGTCATCATGCAAGAAGCCAAGGGTGGTGGTAGACAAAATAGATAAATGGAGCTAGATTACAAGAGGTGGGTGGCCAAAGCACATTATTATAATATATTTACAAGAAGGATAGAGTGGAAAGTTGGTGTGGTGAAAGAGAGAAGAAAATTGCATGTAGCCAGCAGTCTGCGCCTTCGTAACTTCAAATCCGTGAGGAATTTGGAAAAAGTTTCTTCTGCAACTTTGTAGACCAGGTCGAAATCGATCGGCCTTCGCGGGAATTTTCTTGAAATTCGCTTTTTCTTGGGAGTTATTGAGATTATAAAAAAGGCTTCCAAAAGCTGCTTTGACTTTAGTATCCCATATGTATATAAATACATATAAGCATGTGACAAAAGGGGTCCATGCTTGTAAGCTTTTGTGCAAGATCCAAATGACACCATGATGTGGATATTGACTTGTGTGCAAGGGTGAGGTGTCCTCTAATGATGGTGATAGATTCCAAATCTTAGTGATGCAGACGGGGCCCATGTGTAGTTGGAGGCTAGTCCTTTGAAAAAATCTATGCATTCACTCAACTCCTAGGTGTAATCCATTTTCATCTTCACTAAGATAACCATCCTTTTGACCCTTTACATTGACATGCCTTCTAAGAACTTGTTCCTCCCATTTGCTAGAGTTATCATAATCGAGAAGCAATGTAGCATACCTAGTGCTTGAAGAGTAAACCCAGAGTGATATGGTAGGCTCTTGATAGGGGCTTTGGCCAAAATTTTGTGGTAGTAATCCGGGTTGTAAAAAACCCGGATCATTAGCCCTCCCCTTAGGCTAGAGGTATTCATGCCTCTAGCTTGATAATGATGGTCCAATAGAGCAAGGAGGACTGCACCCCCTCATTGGTGGCTCTTCATTGAATGACTGCTCCAAAGTGTTCATATTTCTTTGAAAATAAGGCTTCAGTCGCCATCCATTTACCCTTGTCTTGTGAACCTTCCCATCTATGTCACCTAGCTTATAGCTGCCATTTGGATATCTCCTTATGACCATGAATGGCCCTTCCCACTTGAACACAAGTTTAGCATCCTTTCTGTTATCGAAGCGGTTATCATAGCGTAGCAAAGTGATCCTTCCCTTATGTGTTTGCTAGCCAGCTTCTTATTAAAGGTCTTCCTCCTCTCTTCCATTCTCTATGGAATAGTGTTGGACTGCTGCTTCTCTATCTAACTCCAGCCTCTCTAGATCCAATATCCTTTCCTCTAACTTCTTATCTTGATTCTTCTCTTGACTGGCTACTAAAACACGCAAACTGGCCAGTTCCACCTCTATAGGAAGCAAAGCTTCTTGGCCATAGACGAGGTGAAATGGAGTATAGCCAAGCGAGGTTCTAAATGAAGTCCTGTAGGCCCAAAGAGCTGCACTCAATTTTTTATCCCAGTGCTTGGGGTGCATGTGTACCTGCTTGGTAATTATCTTACAAATTAGCCCATTTACTTTTTCGACCAAACCATTACACTGTGGATAGTAGGGAGTAGAATGCCTGTGCTTGATTTTTAGCCTTTCCATTAGCTCCCCTACTAGGTTCGCCCTAAAACCAGGACCCCGATCAGAGATAATTTCCAAAGGTGTGTCAAACCTGCAACAAATATTTTCAAACACAAATTTTCCCACTTCTTGGGCTGTGATCCTACTAGTTGCTGAAGCCTCTGCCCACCTCGTCATGTAGTCCACTCCCATTATGATGTATTCCTTGCCAGATTGAGTTCGTGGGAGTGGTCCTATTGCATCAATCCCCCATTTCTCAAATGGGCCATATGTAGTTATGGGATTTTGTTCCTCATGCACTAGCTTCCTTGGTCCGGCCTTTTGGCAATCGTCACAAGTGTGGCACCAATGTTGCACATCTCGATGTAGACTAGGCCACTCAAAACCGGCTTGGAGAATCTTTCTGCTGGTTATTTCTTGAGCAAAATGTCCACCACAAACCCCTTCATGGCAGCTCTTAATCACATCTATAATCTCCTTTGCTGTTGGCACCCTTCTAAGCACTGCATCCTTTCCTTTGCAATACAACACATCATTTATCAAGCGGTATTTAGTGGCCTTAGTAGCTAGCCACCTTTTCTCACTTTTACTCATATGTGTAGGTTCCTCACCTTGCTCGAGAAAATAAAGCACATCTTGTAGTTGAAACTTTCCTTGAAACAAGGGAAGCTTTACGGCAATGATGCCCACCATTGCCTCTTTCAATTTTTCAGCTGCTAGAGCATCTGCGTCGCCATTTGTGCGCCTTGGCACAAAATAGATTTGGGCTTTCTGTAGCTTTCTCATGAGAGTTTTAGCTTCCCTCATTTTCACTGCTAAGTTATCATTTTTACAAGCCCAGATTCCTTTCATTTGCTTAACAATGAGCATAGAATCCCCAAAAACATTAAGCCGAGTGATACCATGTGAGAGACACCACTTCAAACCTAAAAGCAAGGCTTGATATTCTGCCTCATTGTTAGAATGGACATCCTCCAAGCTGATACCTTCTCCATAAAGTTTGTCACCTATGGGACTGAACACCACTATTCCTGCTGCCGCTCTGTCTTTAATACGCTTGTAGGCTCCATCAAAGTAGAGGGCATGGGCATTCTCCACCCGTGGCGGCTCCTCAAGAGGAGGTGTCTCCTCTTTTACCTTTCCCTTCTCATTTTCCTTTTTTTGATGGCATCTATGGGTCAACAAATCAGCTAGGCAAGCTCGAGTAGAATCCTCCACTTTGAAGGTGTAGTCAAACTCTTGGAGTTGTATCACCCACTTAGCGATTCTAGCTGAAACATCCATGTGCTGTAAGGCATAGGGAAAATGCTCTTCTGTCATGATCACTGTGAAAGGCCTAGGGAGAAGATAAGGACGAAACTTTCTTATAGCAAACATTAGAGACAAAACCATTACCTCGACCATCTTGTACCCTCGTTCTGATGCTGTCATTACTCTACTAGAAAAGTAAACCGGTCTCATTAGTCCAGTTTTAGCATCCTTTTGTATTAGTGCTGCCCCTAGAGCATTGTCCCCAAAACTCGGGTTGACAAAAAACTCTTAATCCCAACAAGGCTGTAAAATTATAGGAAGGGTGCTAAGAGCCTTCTTCACCTCGTGAAAGCACCTTTCGCTTTCGTCACTCCACAAGAGCTCCTCGGAGTGGGTTAACTGTTGCAGTGGAAATATTAATTGGGAGAGGAGATGAATGAACCGCCCCATATATCGCACCTTCTGAATGAAAGAGGTTAGTTGCTTCACAGAAGATGGTGATGGCACTGCCAATAGGGCCTTAACTTTGTTTGGATCTGCTTCAATGCCCCTCTCACTTACGACATGCCCTAACAAAGTTACACTGCTTTCGCCAATGCGACACTTCTCATGGTTTAACTGCCCCCCCATTTGTGCGAGTCGGTTGAAAGCTTCATCCACCTTCCCTAAATGTAGAGCCTTAGAACTATAAATACAAAAATCATCAATAAAGACCCTGATGGATTTCCCAAAATATGGCTGGAAGACATAATTCATGAATCGCTGGAAGGTAGCTGGGGCATTTGTTAATCCAAATGGCATTACTTTGTAAGCAAAACAACCCCAAGGTGTAATGAAGGTGGTCTTCTGTTGATCCTCCTCAGCTATTCGGATCTGGAAATAACCTGAATACCCATCACAAACAGTGTATCTCTCATGCCCAGCCACCTCGTTGAGTATTTCATCCTGAAAGGGAAGAGGAAAGTGATCTCTCTTAGTTGCGGCATTTAGCGGCTTGTAATCCACACAAATCCTCCATTTTCCATTCTTCTTGGGTATCACCACCACAGGTGAAACCCACTCTGAATCCCCTATTGGATAGATAAAGCCTGCCTTTAAAAGTCGTTGTACCTCAGTGAGTAGAGCATTTTGTTGAACTACTCCCAATCGTCGTAGTCGCTGCACCACTGGCCGTGCTCCCTCTTTTAGATTAATGTGATGTTGTACTGCTGTCACACCTGTGATGTGTTCATACTCAGAAATAAAAAGTGCAGAGTGTTTTATCACCACTTCCATGTAGGCTGCCTTCTCCTCAACTGATAGATCCTTAGCCAACATTTTTTCTAACCCCTCCTTCTCGACCTTTGGAAGCTGCTGCGGAATTTCACTACTAGAAGGCCCTTTTAATGTAATCCCCATCACTTCTAGAGAGCTTTCTTCCTCCTCATTAGAAGACTCTCCCTCTGTCATAGATGACCAACCCTCGCTGGAACTCCATTCATCAGCAGTGGTTTCTAACACAAGATCCTCCTGTCGGCCCTCCTTCATGTTGTAGATAGTGCTCTTCCATTTTTTATGCAGCCCCTTTTGTGGCCTGAGCTCTAGAGCCCCTGTCTCCCAATCTTGTCTGGCTTTCATTCCCATTAGCCATGGTCGCCCAAGAATGAGCGGATAGCCATCCCCCTTCACTGGCATCACATACATGTCAAGCTCCAGTTGCACTCCACACACCTTTACCTTGACTTTCTTTATAACTCCCAAACAATTTACTACCACATTGTTAGCCATTTTGGCCCCAAATTTAGTAGTTTCATTTACCTCTAATCCCAAACGATGCATCAACTTTTCCGTCATGACACAAATCTCTGCACCTCCATCCACATATGTCTTTGACACTCTCTGCCCATTGATTTCGGCTTCCACTAGAGGTACAATATCTTTCATCTTTCTAGCCTGGATTGCATTCACATGTCTATTCTTCATGGGTCTAATGCTTACCATCTTTGACCATTGTCGCCGCACTGTTGGAGATAGATGTAGTAATTGTGGCCATGAAATTTTTGGCCCTTGATTCCTCACATCAGCAAGCAAATCATAAGCTCTAGTACCTTTACCCAAGGGAAAATCATCTGGCTCAATGTGTCGGCGTGAGCGAGCCCTCCTCTTTTTACTGGTGCGTGTCTTTGCAGCCACTGATGACTCTGCCTCCTCTTCCATATTTTCAACCTCCTTTGGTAGTGTAGGCTCCATCTTCTCAATTCTCCGGGCTTTCTTCACCGGCATTGCTTCAACCTCTACTACTTTGGCCTTCCCTTTGACATCACTCTCATCTAAACTAATTATCCTAACATCATGATTCTCTGGCGGTTGAACAGGCAAGGGCGGCACCTCTGCAAGTGGTCGAGGATCCTAGAGAACTTGAACCGGTGGTGGAGGCCTTGGATTCAGTGGAACAAACCTTTCCCTAGGTGGTGTCACTTGTTGTCCCCTCCTTCTTGATTGGAACCCATTTCCTGGAAAACGCCTAGGATGAGGGCAAAAGTACATACCATGGCCAGTCTCCCCACAATTATAGCAAACATACTCTCTTTCTTGTCTTCTTGGACCTCGATTGCCTTCATTTATGAGGGGAGGGGGCCGCACTCCTTGCACCAAATTTAATGAAAGGCTTTCGAGTTGATTAGTAATGCGTTGTAGGAGCTCTTGCTGTGGTATCTCTGGTTCAGGTGGGGCCTCTGCTATTTCTCTAGGCCTTTGCATGGTTGGTAAAACCTGTATGGGCTCAACTCCCCCCTTTAACTGGGCTTGATACTTCAATTTTCTATCTTTCTCTCTCGCATAAGTGACTGATTCTTCATAGGATGTGGGAAACTTTCCTTTGACCTTCTCCCTTAGTAGAGGATGGAGTCCGGCTAGAAAACAATCTTTCTTAAGGCAATCAGGTACTCTTTCTCCCTCGGCTAAAGATGTTGTCCATTTATCCCACAATTTTATAAACATGCCTTCATAGGTTTGGTACTCCCCTGCTATGGTTTGGCGAAGATCTAAGAGTTGTCTCCAAATATCTTCAGGTGGCTCTGTATCTTGGTACTTGTGCATGAATGCGGTCTTGAGATTCTCCCAATTACCCCTTGTAGCCTCTGGGAGAGCTTGATACCACACTCGAGCATCACCCTTTAGAACTAAAGGGAAGGCCCGTACTTTGGTTGCTTCATCATCCCGGCCTGTGACTAGAAAGGCCATTTCTAAGTCATCCAAAAAGTCCAGAGATTTCTCCCCTTTGTGCCCAAAAAAACTTGGAAAAGCCATGATAGGAAGATGTTGATCTAGCTCAATACAAAATAAAGATGAACACGTCTAGGCCCAAGTAATATCTTATTAAGGGTAGAATAAATGGATTTACAGATGCATTAATCTCAGCAAGACGACAAGGGCCCAATAAGACCCTTATAACATTTTGAAACCTGAGCTTTGTGCTAACGATTATATGCACGGTTTGCCTAGCAAGTGGACGGATAGGTCCATACAAGTCCCTATGGTTCATGGGATACACTTAGAGTAGAATGAATATGTGCACATTAAAGGAGATGTTATAATCCAAAATAGGGAGTATTATGGGATCAGGTGACAACAAGATCTCTCTCAACCTCTCAGCTCCAAAATAGAAGACCAACCTTTGCTGAAAATGTATCTTTCTACTAATGCACACATCCACCCGAATGTTTTGAACCGATTGAAAGTTGTAGAAAGTAGAAGTAGTCATTTATGCATTAACTACAAATGTACACTACAAACTTTTATGAAGCGTGTCGTTGAAGCTATGGCCTCTTAGATCCCACCATTCGAGAGATGCGAAGGACTTGCTTACCGCTGATTAGCGTAGCTTTTGTGTGACCATCATCAGCCTTGTAAAGTTCATAGGCTTCGATAGCTATCTTTTCAATTACTTTGAGTCTTCTTGCTAGTAGTAGTTGAAGCGCATCACCATATGTAGCCTCTCGCCAATACCGCACACCATTGATGTGTAACTCACCCTCCAAAAACTTGTTAATCCCCGAATTTGAAAGCGCCTTCACCACTTGAAGACGAAGCTCCGTAGGGAGTGTCTTTACGCTAGACACCAAGCACTCAACACAATGCCTTGACGTAGAGACTTGATGAGAGCAAGATTTCTCATGAAGCAAAGAAGGATGTGTGTAATTAACTTGCTTTACCCGCATACGTGTCGTTTGTCGATAAAGGTCCTTCTTCTCTTGAGCTTCTTTTGGAGACCATTGCGGTACTCTTGAGCGGCGAATCCCTTGAATAGGGTTTGATGAAGATTCCTCCTTAGTGATTTCTTGACAAACACTCGTTGAAGAAGAGGACAACTCCTTAGATGTTTCTTTCTTCATGGAAGTTGTAGAGCATAGCTTGAGAACTCCTCAGCGGGGGCACCAATAATGAGGGCTGAAATGATGAACGGATTGCCTCTTACCCATCCAACCTCCAATCCTCACTAAGAGAACTAAAGAGGGGCACCACCTAGCCAAAGGGAGGATGGGCTAGGACATCCCTTTTCTCAAAGAGAATCAAGAGAACCAAGACACAAATTTACAAGAGAGAATATATGTGCTAGACACCATATTGGAATATAAGAGAGAGAGATGAGAAGAGAGGGAGACAAGAGGAGAAGAGGTAGAAGAAGCTTGCCATTATGCTACATGGAATGAGAAGATGAGAAGAGAGGGAGATAATAGGAGAAGAGGTAGAAGAAGCTTGCCATTATGCTACATAATAAAAGAACTTACTCATAGCTTACCTCAAAGAGATGAGGATATTGTAGAGTGCTCTCATGGACTTGTCATTCTCCTTCCTCCCTCTTTTCTAAAAGAGAATCAAGAGAACCAAGACACAAATTTACAAGAGAGAATACATGTACTAGACACCATATTGGAATATAAGAGAGAGAGATGAGAGGAGAGGGAGACAAGAGGAGAAGAGGTAGAGGAAGCTTGCCTTATGCTACATAATAAAAGAACTCACTCATAGCTTCCCTCAAAGAGATGAGGGTATTCTAGAATGCTCTCATGGACTTGTCATTCTCCCCCTTTCCCTCCCTCCATGGGCTCTTTATATAGCCTCCATGAGGGATTAGATTAAGCTAATCTTCTTGATTAACATAATCCTAGATGATGTATGGCATCTTTGAAAATATGGAGCATAGTGGATGGGACAAGTCCCCACCTTGGTCATCATGCAAGAAGCCAAGGGTGGTGGTAGACAAAATAGATAAATGGAGCTAGATTACAAGAGGTGGGTGGCCAAAGCACATTATTATAATATATTTACAAGAAGGATAGAGTGGAAAGTTGGTGTGGTGAAAGAGAGAAGAAAATTGCATGTAGCCAGCAGTCTGCGCCTTCGTAACTTCAAATCCGTGAGGAATTTGGAAAAAGTTTCTTCTGCAACTTTGTAGACCAGGTCGAAATCGATCGGCCTTCGCGGGAATTTTCTTGAAATTCGCTTTTTCTTGGGAGTTATTGAGATTATAAAAAAGGCTTTCCAAAAGCTGCTTTGACTTTAGTATCCCATATGTATATAAATACATATAAGCATGTGACAAAAGGGGTCCATGCTTGTAAGCTTTTGTGCAAGATCCAAATGACACCATGATGTGGATATTGACTTGTGTGCAAGGGTGAGGTGTCCTCTAATGATGGTGATAGATTCCAAATCTTAGTGATGTAGACGGAGCCCATATGTAGTTGGAGGCTAGTCCTTTGAAAAATCTATGCATTCACTCAACTCCTAGGTGTAATCCATTTTCATCTTCACTAAGATAACCATCCCATTTACCCTTTACATTGACATGCCTTCTAAGAACTTGTTCCCCCCATTTGCTAGAGTTATCATAATCGAGAAGCAATGTAGCATACCTAGTGCTTGAAGAGTAAACCTAAAGTGATATGGTAAGCTCTTGATAGGGGCTTTGGCCAAATTTTGTGGTAATAATCCGGGTTGTAAAAAACCCGGATCACTAGGTAGACATAGGGCATGAAAATATATGACATCCAACTTTTGGGGATCAATGTTCACATTGACATTCATACAAAGCTTTGGAATGGCCTTTTGATCGTTATGGAAATGCCTATGCATATATGCTAGATACCAAGCAAAATGAGCTGTCAATCTCACTGAAGGATCTAAAGATTGTGAATATTGGTGAGCAAAATTGAGGTAATTTCGGTATGCTTGACTAGCAGTTGTCCAGTCCCTTGGAATTAATGGCCAATTAATTTGTGGTCCTGTGAGAGAATCATTCGAGCTCCATCCTCTTCTTCTTGGAATCTGCTAATCAAATCCTTCGTACTCACTAACCAATTGAGGGGGTTGAGAAATAGAAGTGGCAGGAGATGGAAATGGAATAAGTAAAAGAGGATGAAGAGATGGGTAGGCAAAATCATAAAAGGAGGAATAAGCTGAAGAAGGAATGGTTGAAAATTTAAGTGAATCGATTAGGAAAGGTGTCAATTGATAAGCAGGAAAAGTAGAAGGTATGTGGATAGATGGAGAAGGGCATGGTGGAGATTCAAAAACCATACCGACAACTTCTGTCTTAGCAAAAAACTGATAGTGAACAAAGAAGGAATGGTCCAGAGGAACATACTCCTGAAAGTGCTCAAATATAGACCATAACAAATCCATCCTGGACTGCAATCTTTCCACTTTATCTTAAAACAATGGACATAATGTGGCTTGTCTCTGGAGAACTGCCAAGTCCTGCTGAGAGATAGAAGAAATTATAGGAACATTGGGGCTTGGAGGAATGGACCGTGACTGTGCCAATTGGTCTTGCAACTGCTTAATCTGGAAAGCTTGTGATTTCACTGTATTATGAGCAGTCTGCAAAGCTGACAGTTTCGCATCTAAAAGAGTCTAAAACTCTTGAGCTTTGTTGGACATTCTCTCTCTCTCCTCTGAGACTCTAGTGACCTCTGACTGAGCTTCTGCTAACTGAATCTTCAAAGAAGATATTTCTTCTCTCTTGGTCTCAATCATTTGGGTCTGTTGCTCCATATGCTTAAACAAATCGGCAAGATTGTCTTTAGCAGAGGCTAACTTTGAGGCTGCCTTATGCAACTGGTCTTTGGATTGCATCAATTCTTCATAGAAAGAAGCATATAACTGTTGAACACAACCTGTCACACTGAGAATTCAATCGAACTCAGGATGGCATTACAAAGGAATGGAATAGCATCTCTTGATACTAAACTGTTCAGTGAAGGAATTGATATTTCCAAAGAACCCTCTCTATGTGCCCTGAATAAATTGTTGCATGTAAGGTAGGCAGGGAGGTCATTGCCAGAAGTAGTAGGAATTGTGACTAAAGGAATGAGTGAGGGAATTTTATCTGCCACACGCTTCAGCACTTTCGTTGAATGACTAATGGAGGAGGGAAATCAAGATCCTCTATGCCAATAGGTTCTAAATTCTCTGAAGGTGGAGGGGGGAGGAACTGGATCAGATGGAGGAGGTGGTAGCATACCCTTCTTAAGGCCTAAGTATGTCAAGAAATCATATAAATATGAACTATAAGTGACATTTGTGACATTCCCTCTGGTCACTTTGACAAAATGTTGGTCCATCTTCGTAAGCAGGTAAGTACTCCAATCAATGGCAACCCCTTTTAACTCCACCCTGGAAGCTATGAAGAGTTCCTTGGACAAATAATGAGATGGTGTTTTGGCATGCATAAACCTGTCTTGGAGGAATTGGCAAACTAACTTCCAAAGAGGATCAGTGATCATGGAAAAAGATACTCTTGAAGTGTTAATCACCTTCTTGACATCCAGAACCTCTTTGGTCTACTTCTGTAACAGCTTAAGAATCTCATCATTGGAGAATAATTGTCTGGTTGTAACAAAGGGTTCTCCTTTGTAGGGAAGAGACAAAGCCTTCCCTAACCCTCTAGGTGTCAATACCATGGAAGTACCACGAACCAGGCCCAATTTCTTACTGTATGATGCAAGAAACTCATCACATAGGGATGGATCATCTGGAATCAATGGGAGTAAAGCAGCCACAAAATTTGCAAGTCCTGCTTTCGCTATAGGCTCAAAAGCCAGTAGGGAAGAATAATCCCTACTGATCAACGAGACATACTGGATAGGAGGAGGAGCATGAGGGGCCATTCAAATGGAAAATACACACACCACAAACACAGACAATCACAAAGAATGCCTGCAAAACAACCAAATAGCTATAAAAAAGAAATTGATCAAAAGAAGTACACACACAAATGTAACTAACCAATTTACCACCCCAAACAACCCACATCCTAGAAAAAATTCGGCATGACCTCTACACATATGCGACCGAAAAATTCATGCGATGCAAAAAACAAGCACCCAAAACCCCGTATTAGGCAAAAAAGAAAAAAAACTACAAACCGCACCCGTAATCGTATCACATAAGCAAACCATAATACCTTAAAAACCTACTCAGGACCTAACCATAAGTTTGACCAATAATTTCAGCTAAGAGGACTTTACGTGCCCATCCCACGAAGCGTGTTTATTAAAAAGGGAAAAAAGTACAGTGAGAAAAAATGGTTTTAATGAAGGGTTTATTTTAAGAAATTATTAACAATGGGTGAAATTTTATTCGGTTATAAACCTTAATAAGAAAACAACGGTTCCTTCTTAAAATTTTAATTACAATTTATTAGGGTGAAGTGCTGCTTTAACGAAACCCAGACTGCGATACCCAGACTAGGATCTCTAAATGCAAATTCATTAATTAGAAATTAATGGTGATGTGGAGCGCTTTTTTGCCAGCACGTGCTTTTTTGTGACGGTTGATTCATTTTTATTAAAAATTAAGGTGCCTCTGAAGCGTACATAGTGCATTCAAAGTGAACGGTTGGTTGATTTTAAATTATTAGAAAAATTGTGTGTTTAGCGCAAGCGTGCGTGAAAAAGTGGGCAAATAAATTTCATTTTAATAATTAATTGTGGTTAAGGGATAATGAAAATAAATATAGCTCAAAAAATAAATACCTGGTAGGGGTGTGTATGCAATAGACTGAAGGCGTACTAGGTAGTCCCAAATGCAAGGAATCCAGTCAAAAAAGCAAAAACCACTGACTGGAAAAAATAAAGCACCTTAGTGTGTTTATTTTATTTTTATTTTTTTCTTTATTTATTTTGTTATTTATTTATTTTTTAATAAAATTGTAATTTAAGTGTGTTTGTATTTTGTATTTTGTGTGTTTTTTCTCTTTCTTCGTTCTTTTTCTTCTTCTTTTTTGTTTTTTCAAATGATTAAAACGGGATATAAGACACATGAATATGTTGTAAAGTGTAAGGAAGGAATTTCAGCAATCCAACAAGTGTTAACAATGTGTGTGAATTTATCCATGATTTTTCAGCTGATTTTTGGAATTGAAAATGAATTTTCATGAGGTGAGGTATTAAAATTAGGGTTTTGGCTTCAAATAATACTTTGGCCATTTATGAAAGCAGTTTCACTTGAGAAATTATTGGCAAAAGGGGCAAGGGGGTTTGTGAAATTTTTTGAGTTTTTTTGGAAAAAAATTCTTAATTTTTACTAATTTTTAATAAATTTTGCTAATTTTGCATGTATTTTTGGAAGAATTTTGATTTTTTTGCAATTTATTTTCTTGAATTCCCACTTTAGAAAATAATGCAAATGATTTCAGCGATGTTGAAAAATTTTTAGGAATTTTTTTGGCTTTTAAGTGAATTTTAATGAATTTTTAAAGTTTTTTGTGTTTTATGTTTTTTTAAATGTGTTTTTTATATGTTTTTCGGGTTTTGAATTAAAAGTCGGTACCCGAGCTACATGTGAATAGCGAAAGATGACTGCGTGTGAACGGCTGACTGCAACACACCACCGCACAGACAAGTCGAAGGCGCGTCCTCGCGCGTGAATGCCCGCTAACCACACCCATACACCCACACACACCGAAAGATCCGCACGACGTGGGAACATGGGAGGGTTGCGGCGGGTGGAGAGAGGTGTGGGTAGGAAGGGGGGCTAGGGGAGGGGTAACCGTGGTTAGGTAGGGGAGGGTTAGAGTGACTGTGGATGGGTTAGGGTAACTGAGGGTTAGAGGAACCGAGTATTAGGTGGGGGTAGGGTTAGAGTAACCATGGGTGGGTTAGGGTAACTGAGGATTAGAGGAGCCAAGGATTAGGTGGGGGTAGGGTTAGAGTAACCATGGATGGGTTAGGGGGCCAAAGTTAGTGGGGGGTGGGTAAATCTAGAGGGGGGGGGGGGGGTAAATTTAGGGAGGGGGGCAAAAATGGTTGGGGGGGTGGTGAAAATGGGGGGGGGGGGCTAAAAATGGGGGGGCGGGGTAAGAATAGGGGGGCGGGGGGGCTAAAAATGGTGGGGGGGTAAGAATGGGTGGCCGGGCGGACAGCTGGGGAGGAGGCCCACAGGAGGGGCGGCGAGGAGGAGGGGAGGTGGTGGAGAAGCGGAGGTGGAAGTGATGGAGGAGAGGAAGCGGTGGAAGGAGGGAGGATGGTGGAGGAGAGGGAGGCGGAGTGGTGGTGGAGGAGGGGTGAGAGAGGAGGCGGAAGGAGGAGGCAAGGCGAGGAGGGTGGGGAGGAGGGCAGGCGGTGCTGTGGCGGGTGGAGGCGGCAAAGGGAGAAGGTGGCCGCAGGAGAGGGAGAGGGATGGCGACGAGGTGGCAGTCGACGGCAGCGAGGGGAGGGAAGAAAGGAGGGGGCGGTAGGGGTGGAAGCGGCGAAGGGAGAAGGTGGTTGCAGAGGGAGGAGGTCGAGGGAGAGGAAGTACGAAGGAGGCTGGGGAGGAGGGACACGTGAAGTGGGAGGGAAGGAGGCAGTCGGCAATGAACAGATATGTTAGTTTTTTTAAAAATTTATATTTCGTTGGTTTGTTTTTTCATTTTCTTTTGAGTGTTTTATGGGGGAATTTCGTGTGTGGCTTTGTTTTTTTTTAAATTTAAAGTAGGAGGGTGTTTGTGTTTGGTTGTGTTGGGTTTTTTTTAAAAATAGTTTTTTTTGTTTGTTTTTTGTTGTTTTTTTTAATAACAAAAAATTGTTAGGAGGGGTAAAAAGGAGCGCACCCCCGTCTCGCACGTAGGCGCGGGGCGGGGTAAAAAAATTTGCAGCGGCGGGATCAGACAGGGCAGGGACGGCAACACACGAGGCACATAAGTCACGCGGACATCCCGAGGAGCATAAAACCAAAAACAGGCACGTTCACGCGCGACACAAGAAACACGGCCACATGGTAAAAATAAAGAAAAATTAATAAAACCCAAACCGTATGTTGGATCAAAAAACCGTACAAGGAAAAATGTGCCGAGAGACGAGGGGAAAATAATAGAAAAATGCGACACTGGTTTCGGGGCAAAATCACGGTGTTCACATGGGAAAAACGCAAGAAATAGACCCGAATACACATACGTGTATTAATACTTAAAAAATTCGCTCGTCAAAACGAAGTGCGAAAAGAAGGAAAATGTGCACAATAATGTGTCCAACAACCTTATCACAGTAAAACACAGTTTCGATCAAGATAGGATGCGCTCACATGGGAAAAACCTCCAAAAACGAACCTGAAAATGGACTCAGAAATTAATACAGGAAGAACCAATTGCCGGAACGAAGTGCGAGAAATAGGAAAAAGGTCCGGGAGAAAGGGATTCACAGGATTGGTGCATCAAAACACAGTTTGGGGGGAATTAGGAGGGGTTCACATGGAAAAAACACAAAAAAGACACTCGCAAACACTCGGAAAAATTAATAACTAAAAATCCAGCAGTCAGAAGAGGGGGGAGGAAAAAGGAAAAAGTGGGGGAAAGGCTAGCAGGACAGGACTGTCAAATTAAATTGGAATTTCAGTAAAAATAGGGCAAGTTCACATGGAAAAATGTAAAAAATAGACACGAAAAGGACATGAAAACACACAAAAATTAGTAACGGATAAACCGTGCATTGAAATGACACGGAGTAAAAAGAAAAATGTCAAGGGGAATGGGTAGGACAGGGCGAGCACATCAAATCAGGGTTTCGAAGTAATAAACATACATTCACATGGAAAATCGAAAAATTTACAAGAATTGCTTCAAAAATTAATAACTTTAGAACCGTCTGTCGGAACAGGGGTTGGTAAAAAGAAAAAATGGGTAGTTCAAAGGGACGAACAGGTCTATAAGGTTGGATGGGATTCTTAGTGAATGTAGAGTGCGTTCACATGAAAAAATTGCAAAACAAAGGATAAAGGAGAACAGTCAAAGAATAGCTCTGAGTATACGGTAAAATAGAACGGAGGAGTGGGAAATGGACCCCATCAGGGTAAAATGAAGTCATGGCATAGATGCATGATCATAGCAGAGTATAGGAATGGGGGTATGCAACATAGATACGCAGGGACGCGTCCCCACACTTAAAACCTTAGCAGGAAGGGTAAACTAAACAACAAGGACCTAGTACCACACATCAGACCAACCACAAATGTCCCCACACTTAAGACATGACTGTCACTGAGAAACAGAAGGTGTAGGGTTAGAAGAACTTGGCCCATATTCCCGAGGAGTAATGTCAACTATCGAGGTTGCGTCTTGGATCGTTGTCGGCTGCAAGAGGTACCAAGGTGACTTCACAGCACACGTCCAACGTCCTTCATGGCAGGGACCACGCAGCAGCACCCAGGGAGGTAGCTGGTGGAAGGAATCGCAGGAAATTCGTCGATGACGAGGGATATTGCACTCAACTCACAATCACTCAAATGGAATGAAAGAGCAGTCACTCGCCCCATTACTAACATCACTCGGAAATAATGATGGGACCCGAAGCTCACACCCGATTTAGGAATCGACAAGGGAATGGTGCAGAGGGAGCATGCCAGGGTGCACAATTGATGGTGCATCAATGCGTCCAACCTGTATGGCATAGGTGCAAGCAGGAAGGCCAGGGAGCCTTGCAGTGCAGTGTATATAACAAAGTGACGTGTCCCGTGCTGATGGCAGAGACCCATCCCGTGGGTGCATGGGGAAACAAAAACGTACCTGACTCCAATGGTCGTAATGTCCCCAATCCTCACCTCTCAATAATTGATTGAAGAAACATCCGTCACACTCAGCCCACCCTTTGTCTCACGCTCTGTTGATAGATACAGAGGGCAGCCCATTCTTGAAACCCATTGAGGTAATCCTCAATGTCACTTGTGTAGAGGTTGTATGCCTTGTGCACAATTGATGGTGCAACTGTGCATCCCACCTTGTGCCGGCATATAATGCAAGAAGGAATGCCATGGAGCCTTATGGTGTAGTGCACATGAACAAATCGTGTGTTGTGCATTGAGAGGCCTATCCAGTGCGTGCAACACTCCATTCACACATCTCACCTCTCATTTGATTTGAAGGGAAAGACTGGTCACTCACCCCACCCTCTGTCTCACGCTCTATTGATAGATACAGAGGACAGCCCATACTCACATCCCCATCCTATTAGGATGAAAGCTCACATCACTCAAGGGGTTGGTGATGAAGATCATGTCGACTGTTGTTGTCAAGAACTTGAAGATGAGGCATACCCAAGGAGGCAGCCTACAAGTCTCATACTTCAATGATTTGTAAGAAAATACGTCTGTTAAGAAGGGCAGACGAACTGATATTTCAAAGACAGTGCACCAAGGGAGGTGGCTTCAAATTACTTGCTGAAAAGGTTCTGATTGTGAGTCAGCTATCCTGAACTGCAGGGTGTTACCACCTTTTTCACAGTCAGCTTCCCGCCCAAGGGTGTTTCCACCTTTTCTTCGAACGAGGCCTATTATGACAAGGAATTTCTTCCTTTTCTCCCATAGCAGTTTTTTTTTTCTTATTTCTTTCCTTTTTTTTCTTTTTCTTTCCTTTTTTTTTCTTGAAGAAAGAGAATGGTAGAAATACCATGTGTCAGGACCAACCTCGCCACCGTTGTTGGATCAGACAAAAAGAGAACAAGGTCGGGTTGAGATGTTTCTGCGAGGGGTTAGCAGAATGAGACCCCTCATGAGGAGAATCATAAGGGCTATCAGAAGCACGACGAGAAGGACACTGTGACACCCAAAAGGGGAAGGGTAGGTTGAATGTGATTGTTAAGATCCCCAGAGAGGGAAGTACTTTTTCAGACAATAGCCATTAATCAGGAAAGGATCATCAGAGACATCAACGGTCTGCACCTGAACAGAGCCGTTAGGATTGATAGCAAGTACCTTGTATGGGCCCATCCACCATTGTTGAAGCTTGCCAGGAAACTTGCCAAATCTTGAATCATAGGCTAGGACAAGATCACCTTCTTTGAACTCCTTGTGCTTGATGAAACTATCATGATAGGCCTTGCATCGTGCTTGAGTGATTTCCATGCATTGTAGGGCCATCCGCCATATCTCATCCAAGCATTCCAAGTGTAGGAGATGGCATTGCAGTGACTCATCATCTCCCAAGCGTTCTTTAACTACCACTCACAAAGTGGGCAATTCCAGCCCAATAGGGAAGACGACTTCTGTACCATACACTAGCTAGAAAGGGGTCTGTCCTGTAGCTACCTTATGGGAGGTTCTGTATACCCAGAGGGCCTCTGTAAGTCGATCGTCCCAGTCGCAACGATGTGCGAAAATCGTTCTTGTTAGAATCGAGCAAAGGATGCGATTGGTGACTTCAACTTGGCCATTGGCTCTGGGGTAATAGGGAGTGGACTTATGATGGTAGATCTTATACCGTTCCGTCAGCTCCTCTATAATTTTGTTAAGGAAATGAGTACCTCTGTCACTTACCAGCTCGAGGGGACTGCCAAAACGAGTGATAATATTCTCGTACATGAACACGGCTACGATGTTACCATCATCCCACTTCAGGGATTCAGCTTCACACTACTTTGTGACATAATCCGTATATACTAAGATGTATTTGTTCTGCTTCCGTCTAGTGGGTGGATCAATGGGACCTACAAAATCAATCCCCCACTTCTCGAACGGCTTTAGGGGAAGAATAGGTTGCAGTGGCATGGCACTTGTTTTGGTGGGTTTTTCCATTCTCTGACAAGCATCACATCTTTTGCAGTAGTCATGTGCATCCTTGTGGAGGGTCGGCCACCAATATCCTGCTAACAGAGCTTTCCTGGCTGTCGTTTCTCATGTGAAGTGTCCACCACATGGTTCGTCATGGCATACTTTCAATACTATGGCAATTTCATCCCTTGCAACACATCTTCGCAGCACTGCATCTTTGCCTCTCTTGTATAGTGCACCGCCTAGCAAGGTGTAGGGGGCTGATTCTAACAAAAGCTTCTTCTTCTCACAGCTTGAGATGCCAGGAGGATACTGTTGAGTTGCTAGGAGATTGGCGATATCTGCATACCAGGGAGTAACTATTTCAACTAGAAACAAGGAAGCATCAGGAAGGTATGGATCATCATATTCCTCTTCTACAGTTTGAGGGATCCATGATAGATGATTGGCTGAGACATGGGAACGGCCAGGCTTAGTGACCACTTCGAAGTTGAACTCCTAGAATAGTAGCAACCATCTCATCAGTCGTCCTTTAACATCTGCTTTGTTCATCAGGAAGGACATGGCTTCATGATCCACATAGAACTTGAAATGCGTTGACAGTAGATAGTGTCGAAACTTCTCCAGTGCAAACACCATTGCCAAGCACTCAAGCTCTATCACAGTGTAGTTCCGTTCCCTATCAATGACCTTTCGGCTTGCATAATATATTGGTTGATCCAATTTAGAGGGGCCCTTTTGACATAGGATAGCACCTAGCCCTTCAACTGATGCATCTATGTGCACATGAAACTCCTTCGTCCAATCAGGAGGTTGTAAGATAAGTGCTTCAATAAGGCACTATTTTAGGGTATTAAAGGCTTCTTCACAGTCATCAGTCCAAAGGAAATCAGTATCTTTCCTTAGGAGCTTGTGCAGAGGGGCCGCCTTGGTTGCAAAATGTGCAATAAATCTTCTGCAGTAACCCACATGGCCAAGAAATCCTCTCAATTTCTTGAGGTTTGTTGGTGCTGTGAAGGCGGCAATCTTCTCAATCTTCGCCGAGTCTGTTGCAATCCCTTGTGCAGAGACAATATGGCCCAAAAGAACTCTCGAGGAGACGCCAAAGACACATTTATCGAGGTTGAGAGAAATCCTTGAGAGAAATCCCATACTTTCGGCATCTGTCAAAACATTGCTCTAGGTGTCCCTAGTGCTCACGAATTAAGCTATAGACACAAAAGTCATCAAGATACACCTCAATGAAATCATGCAAATGATTCTAGAAGGCAGCCATCATTACTCGTTGGAAGGTGGCAGGAGCATTACAGAGCCCAAATGGCATCACTCTATAGGCATAGGTCCCCATTCTGTGGTGAAGGTTGTTTTGGATTGGTCCTCTTCTGCAATTTGGACTTGGTTATATCCATTGAATCCATCTAAGAGAGAATACAGCTCATGGCATGCCACTGTGTCCAATAGTTGGTCTGTAAAAGGGATAGGGAAATGATTCTTCTTCGTCTTCGAATTGAGCTTTCGAAAGTCCACATATATTCGAAGTTTCCCATTTTTCTTGGGTACTACCACAATGGGCGAAACCAATTCACTATGTTAGCCAGGGGATAAATGAACTCAGCTTCATGGAGCTTCAATAATTCGGCCTTCACCAGAGCAGAATAATTAGGATTCATACGCCTTTGTCTTTGCCTTACAGGTTTGGCATCAGGCTCTAGGTCAATGTGATGTTGGCATACTATGGGATCAATCCCCTTTAGGTCTTTGTACGACCAAGCAAACACATCTAAGTTCTCCTTTAATAAGTCTCGCAGGACCACTAGTTCTTCTTCTGGAAGATTGAGACCCACTTTTAGGTGACGTTTGGTTTCATCAATATCCAGGAATGTCACTTGTCTTTCACCTTCCACTTCATGGATAAACGTCCCACGGATTGCTTCTGGATAGAGGTGTGACTCTTTCAAGAGATAGTGTCCTCGTCTGATGTTCCACTAGAACCCAGTGTCCTCCTTCTGAACAGATAACTCATTTGTCTGTTGAGGTTGTTGGAAGGATATCAGAGCTTTGTTTTCTTCTGTGTGAGTGGTAATTTCTTCTGGACTTAGGTATTCATCTTCAGAGGATGCGACTAGGAATGTCACATAGCACGGACCTTCTAGGGGCCGTGGCTCTGAGGGCTTTGGCTTCTGTTGATAAGGGGCATCATCATCATCTTTTCTTTGGACTGAACGGTCAAGGCGACAGGAGCCACTGGTGAACTTAATTTTTATGCCTTTAATCCATTGCTTATATAGATTCTGCATACTTTGTGGTCCATTAGTCAACCCAAATGAAATCATGGTCATTCCATCCATCACCCTGAGATCTTCGGCCTCTAAGGTCTCTATAGGGATATCAACAAGATCATCCGCTATTAGAGGAAATTCTTCATCTGCACTTTCATAACCTGCTTCGTTTTCTTCCTCATCATTTTCATCCTCTTCCTCTAGAGGCTGTGTCTCTGCTTCTGTAGAGGCTCTGTAGTAGGAGAAGAACAGATCTTCTGTCTTTGCATCTGCTTCTGCTTCTGCTTCTATCTCTGTTTCTACTCTGTCTCTCTTCTGCATCTACTCTATCTCTGTATCTATCATGTAACAGGGAGAACAATACATCCATGCTTCTATTTCACTGTCAGAGGTGATTTCAAAAGTCAATTCAAGTTGAGGCAGGAGGTATTCTCCCATGGACAAGGACATTGCTTCCTTTGGTAGTTGGCTTACAGTGCCCACTGTTAGGAACTGTGCCTCTATTTTCTTGGAAAAGATCTGCTTAACAGCCTCTTTGTCTCCTGATGTACCATATGTTACCTCATTGGAGGAGTCAGTTATGACTTCAATGGATGTGGATCCATTTCCTTTTTGTGATCCATACAACTTCAACACCACTTTGTTGGGTCCTCTGCCTAGGGTTAAGGTTCCTTTGAACCAGTCTGTCCTAGCTCTTGCTTCAAAAAGCCAAGGTCTTCCCAATAGCAAAGGGTATGAGGTTCCATAAGAATTTGGTTTAACCACCAAATATGTCAAATAGTCTCTTCTTGCAAGGGTTGTTTTTACATATGGGAGGATGGCCAACGGTTTAATTTTGCTTTGATTTGCCAATCTGATAAGCCACTGTGTAGGTTGAATTCCTTGCAACTTCTCCTTTGCATCGACTGCATAAGGATTTGTGATCCACAGATCATCTAGGGTTTGGACAATTTGAGGAGATATGACCCTTTTCTCCACACATGTAACATTCCACCTCTGATCTCTGACTACCGCCAAACTGTCGTCCTCTGTAACTTTGAGAGGGAAACCTCCTTGGACCAAAATTAGGATCAAATTCTCTAGGCTTTGGTCCAATATCTTGTGTTGTCATTTTGGACTCTAGCAAGTTAAATCTTGCATTTTCATCCTTCTGCCTTCGCTCATGCATCTCTTTCAGAGGGCAAATATCCTCCGTATGGTTTTTCCGCAAAAAATAGGAACATAAGACTCTAGGAATGGTTGATTTTTGGGTACATTTAGTGACTAAATGTCCCGCTTGATGACACTTTTCGCACCATGTATTAGAGCGCATCACATCTCTCCCAGCTCCCATAGGGATGGATATATTGGCGATATTCACCTTTAGCATCTGTAGCTGCTCTGTAATCACATCCATAAGCTCTTTCTTGATACTTGCAACTGAGTTGGATAAGTAGTCATTCAGATTTTCACCTCCTAAAGTGCTTGTAGTAGGGATTTGGGAAGCTTCTATAATTACTGCATACACTGGTTGGGTTGATCTAGAAGGTCCTCTATTCTGGTTCTGATTCAGAGCTCCTGCTAAGACTTGGGATTGTTGATTCCAATTGGTAGGATTCCACTATTGTTGAGACGCCATTGGAGGAACTGTTTGAGGCCATTGTTGTTGTGGTTGAACCATCATTTGAGGAACTATCATCTGAGGCGACCATAGTGGATTAGGTGCATTATATTGTGGCACTATTTGCATCTGGGGATAGGGGTAGGGAACTGTCCCTGGGACTGCATTTGGTGGGTACACCATTCCAGGTTTGGGAGGAGGTAAGACTCCTCTTCCTGGAGTCATTTGTTGGCATGTCATCAATATTTCCAAGATGAATCTGACTAGGAAGGGGACCTTGAGTTGCCATGGGGACTTCTATAAAGAGTACTTTTAGGGCGTCAAAGGAAGCTTCTACTGCGAGCTTATTCTCAGCCTTGATTTTTGCCTTCTCTCTTCTCACGTACCTCTAGACTCGTTCTAACACTTGCCTCTTGATTGCGTCATTCATCAGAGGGTTGGCTCCAACTAGTTGGTCTATACTTGATAGGATATTATCAGAGAGGGCTTCAGTCTCTAGGGGATTCTCTAACCAACATCTCCTGTACTTCCTTCTTTTCAACATCTTTGAATTTAGCTTTCAAACCACTACAGAAGGGGAGATGTTCCATTTTGAAAGTATCAAAACTCATTCTTCTTCGGATCATTGTTGTGTCATTATAATAATGCCAGTTTCTGAGGGTTTTAACAGTGTGTATGTTGTGAAAAACACTCTGTCTACCAACTTCCAGTGGGTTTCTAATTGAACAAACAGAAGATTGTCAAAACACCAAGCATCCCATGTATCTTGCTGTTGAGCATCCACGAAAAAATTCCAACTCTTTTCCTTCTTGTATTCGTGAACCTCCACAGACCACGACTTCTGAAGCTTCTTCACAATCTCCCACTTGATGATGTCTGGAAACTTCACAATGAATACTAAATCTTCCATGGATGGTTATTCTCTATGCTTCTGCTCTTCAGTTTGTTTCCAAACAATTTTCCACCAAGATGCAAGTTTTTGTTGCTTCAACAGGAAGAGGAAACAGTCCACCACATAGAGCATGCATCATGATGGTAATATATTTCCGCAAATGTGGAATGAACTTCTTGTGGAAAGTGGCTTTGATAATGAGAATCTCCGACTCTTTAGTGGAAAAAAGAACTTTGCAAACATCCATTGAATTCTCCTCTTCTTGGCAATGCCATTTCCTTCATTTTCAGCCTCTTTTGATGCTTGTTGATGACAAGTTTCCCCGACTGCGCACCAAAAACATGAAGCCCCAAAAGAAACACTAAGGAAAAGGGATTCTACTGCAAGAAAATCTATCTTGTAATATCAACAAGCTTTTATTTCATTCTTTTTATGACCAAAACAAAGGAAACATCAAATCTTCATGCAGCATCATAGTAGATATCTCCCACGAATTTGATAGAATCAATCATAATCTTCAAAATCTTCATAGAATCCATCAATATAACAATGAATATAGAATAATACACCATCTTTGAATGGAAATCAATCACATAGTATTCATCTTCAATGTCTTCATAGTTTTCTCTCTCAATCTCTCATATATAGTTACATTGTTTTGATAGAAATTGACTATCTTTTGCTCTCTCTCTCTTTCTCTCTCAATAGTACATCATCTCCTCACTACAATACTCTCCTAATGACTCTCAATAATCCTTCTTAGGTCGTGGATGAACCTCCCAAGAGGTATGTCTGATGTGAAGAGGCACCAGAGCCACTACAGTGTCTTTTCATAGCTCACTACTGTCACTGTCACTCTAGTCTTTTCTTCAGTCTTCAGCAGCTGCTTCTTCCAATTGTTTTAGCTCTTTTGAACTTAGATTCATCCTTTTCAAAAGTTAGAAAACTTTCCCAAAGTCATACATACATTCTACAGAACACTTACAAAAGATCTACAGAACAGTACAGAACAGGACCAAAGCAGATACAGAACAGATACACAGCAGCAGAGACAGAGGCTCTACAGAAGGTTTACAGAGGGTTACAAAAGGTCATCAGAGAACATCAAATCCTCATAACTCATACTAAAACCATTCCAAAATATCAAAAATTATTCAATAAACCTTCAAAGGATTTCAACCTTCATCAATCATCAATCCATGCTTCATATAGAAGAAAATCAAAACAAAACAGAAGCTATACAGAAGGTATCAGAACCAATCAAAACCTCAACAGAACCTATCAAAACATCACATAGCCTCATATTTCCACTAAGAATCATCATGAACTTCTAAAACACTCTCAAACACTTCCATTAACAACCATACATCACTCTAAATCCATCAAAAATCAATCATTCAGTCCTCAAAAACAACAAAAATTAGTCAAAAATTCAGTCTTTTTCCACTCTCAACAGATATCTATTTAAAAATGAGTTTTTTACATCCATCTGCCAAGTTTCCATCCTTAGATGTTGCCAAGGGAATGACCATTCTCACAATTTCCATTTTAAAAATCGAGCTAAAAGTTTTCTAATAATCAAGTCCATACTGCTATGCATAACCTTTGGCAACCAGCCTTATTTTGAATCTCTCCAAAGATCCATTTTCTTTGCATTTCACTATGTAAACCCATTTGTAGCCAATTGGCATTTTTTGTGCGGACCATTTGACCAAATCCTAAGTGTCATTTTCAGCCAATGCAGCATATTCTTCATCCATATAGCTACACACCAATTTCTTTGCTGAACTTCCTAGGCTCTTTATAACACATCACTATAGTCATGTAATCAAAATGCCTATCTAAATATCCACTATAAGTTAGCCTATCAATAGGCCTTCCGACTCTCTTTGACCTTCTCAACTATAATGCATTATGAGATTCCCTCTCATGAGGTAGTACACATCTATTTTGCCTACCTCCAAATATAATGACTAGCAGTATATCAAGTTTACTATCCAAGCTATCACTCCCATGTGGGTAACAATGAGAAGTAAGTGATCTAGTAACATCTTCCCTTTACTTTTATCTAATCTCCCCCTCATTAACATATCCGTGTTAGTGGACATAGAATCATGATTGCATGAGCAATCCGATAGTAGAACACGTCACCTATAGGTATACTAATAGTAGTACTATTCGAAGGATAAATTTTATCATGAGTATTATTTGTTGGTCCATAAAAATAACCATATTTGAACCTCCATACTATAAAACTAACTCATCAAACACATCTCCGCTAACCAATGTCTCACAGGTAGATGGATTATAGCATTTGTATGCTTTCATGTCTTGTGCATAACAAACAAATATAGACTTAATAGCCTTTAGATCTAACTTCTTCCTCTTCTCATCTGACACATGTACATAAGAAATACATCCAAAAAATGTTAAATGGATGATATCCAATTTATGTCTATACAATTTCTCATAAGATATAATGTCATGAATACCAATTGTAGGAGTCTTATTCAAAACACATACTACAGTCACAATTGATTTAGCCCAATGATAGTTTAGCAAATTCTTCTCATTCAGCATAGCTCTTGCAGGTTCCATATGCACTCTATTTTTCCTCTCTACCACACCATTCTGTTGTAGTGTATAACTACATGTAAGTTGCCTTTTAATTCCATGCTTAGCCAAATACCTGTCAAATTCATGAGAGACTTATTCACCTTCTCCATCTGATCTCAAGTATGAGATATAACATCCAAACTCTTTTTCAGCATGGTTTTTGAAATCTTTGAAAACATCTAGCATTTCATCCTTATGCTACAAAACATATAGCCAAGTATATCTACTGAAATCATTAATAAAAGAGACATAACATTGTGTACTGCTGAATGATACATTATGTGACAAAACATCTAAATGTACCAATTGTAATGTTCTAATGCTATTTTTGACATGTCTAACAAATAGAAATCTCTCTTGTTTTCCAAAATAGCAAGCCAAACATATGTCAAGAATCGCGTGGTGGAGGGGGTTGCTCAAGATGCTGCGCCGAACACACACAGAATGCACAAGGAGAAGCTCACTCAAGAGACAAGAAGAGAGATGGAGGCCAAAACGTTTTCTTGCTGATTTCTTCTTCTTCTTCCACACACTTTACAATGTACACAAAGTATAGATAAGATACAACATAAAAGGAAATGGCCTAATAAGTCAAACAATGCATAACCGACTACACTAGTCGACTGGCGCTATAACTATGCCAGCTGTAAATAGGTGTAACAACCTGAATATAATAAGTAATGAGTCAGTGGCCATGTGAGAGTCATAATGACCACCGACGTGCTAAGTGTAGACGTGTGGACCCATCTAACCAGGCGGTCCATCATCCATGTCCACATGTGTTGAGCTTGCCATCTCAACACTCCCCCTCAAGCTCAACTGTATCTCTGCAACTCCAAGTAAGCTTCGAAACTTTTGAAGCTTCTCTGTACCCAATGCCTTCGTGAAGATATCAGCTATCTGATCCTGTGTGCTGACATACACCAAGTCAATCTCACCTGCTAGTACCTTCTCTCTCACAAAGTGGTAGTGTACCTCAATATGTTTTGTCCTGGCATGGAACACAGGGTTCCTAGCCAACTGTATACTGCTCATGTTGTCACAATAAATGACAACTGGACCTTCCACCTGCACATCCAAATCAGCCAATAGCTTTTGCAGCCATACTACCTCACATGCTGCAACAGCAGCACCTCTATACTCAGCCTCTGTACTCGACAAAGCAACTGTAGATTGCTTTTTGCTGCTCCAAGCAACTGCTGCACTACCAAGAGAGAACATGTATCCACTGGTAGATCGTCTATCAGACATACTACCAGCCCAATCTGCATCTGTGTATCCAAACACCTGTACATCTGTACCTGCCTCATAGAAAAGTCCATAATGTAATGTGGACTTCACATATCTCAATATGCGTCTGACTGCATCCAAATGTGGCTTTCTAGGTACTTGCATAAACTGACTCACAAGACCAACAGCGTAGCTCAAGTCTGGCCTTGTAATGGTCATGTAGATCAAACTCCCCACTATCCTCCTGAACATAGTAGGGTCTTCTATCTCATCCCCAACATCAGCACTCAGCTTCACATTCTGCTCCAACGGGACTGAAAGTGGTTTGCATGCAGTCATACCATACTTGGACAACATATCCAAGCCATACTGTCTTTGGAACAGCCATATACCATCATCACATCTGATCACCTCAATGCCAAGGAAGTACCTTAGCTCACCTAAATCCTTCATCTCAAACTTCATCTTCAAACAGCCCTTGACTTCAGCAATTCCATTATCACTATCACCTGTAATAATCAAGTCATCCACATAGATGACTATGATGACCAAACCTGCATCTCCCTTTCTCACATAAAGTGAGTGATCAGCATCAGAAACATAAAAGCCAATATTGACAAGATACTCTCTGATCTTGTCAGACCATGCTCTTGGTGCTTGCTTGAGCCCATAGAGTGCCTTCTTCAACCTGCACACATACGTGGGATGCTCTAAATCTTCATAACCTGCTGGCTGATCCATATACACTTCTTCCTGCAAATCACCATGCAAGAAGGCATTCTTTACATCCATTTGCTGCAACCTCCAACCTTTGGCTGCTGCCAAAGCAATCACACATCTGACAGTTGCCATCCTAGCAACTGGACTGAAGGTTTCATCATAATCTATGCCATATGTTTGGGCATAGCCTTTTGCAACCAGCCTAGCTTTGTACCTGCTAATAGAACCATCTGCATTGTGCTTAATCTTATAAACCCACTTACATCCAATAGCTTTCTTTCCCTTTGGCAATAATACTAGATCCCAAGTCTTATTGGCCTCTAATGCAGCCATCTCCTCATCCATTGCTGCATCCCAATGAGCATGACCAACAGCCTCCTCAAAACATGTGGGCTCAACATCCTCAACTAGTTTCACCATATAAGCATAATGGTGAGCTGCATAACCCTCAAAACCAAATCTTTTAACAGGGTATCTCACCCTGCTAGACGTGCGTACCACTGGATCACTCAATGGAGTCTTTGCATTAACACGTGCTCTCTGCACACCTGGAGTCCTCACTGAAGGAATGCCAAGCTCATCATCCAAGCTCTCTGAGCCACTGGAGTCTCCATCAAGAACTGCATCAATGCCTTCTGACACTTTATTCTTTCCTTTGTCTTTACCTGTAGTGCTACTAGATGCACTCGAAGATGTAGAGGTACTCCTTAGTCTCCCAGACCAAGGACTACCAGATGATGTCTCTGGTCCACTAAGAGTCCGTGATTCTTGCCTTTCAGCCTGCACATGAGTGTCATGATCATCATCAACATCCAATGCATCACCACTAGATGCATACCAACTGCTCATTTCATCAAAGATGACATCCCTGCTCACTCTGAACTTACATGTGACAGGGTTGTAACAGCGATACCCTTTTTGCTCTAAAGAGTATCCAATAAAGATACACTTTTCAGCCTTTGGATCCAGTTTCTTCCGCAACTCATCTGGTACATGAACATACGCAATGCAGCCAAACACTTTCAAGTGTGAAACATCAGGCTTCTTACCTGTAAAACATTCTTCGGGGGTCATACCATGAACTGCAGCTGTGGGAGTTCTGTTCATAATATAAACAGCAGTATGAACAGCCTCAGACCAAAAATGCTTAGGCATATTCTTTTCAGCCATCAAGGCGCGTGCAACTTCTGCAATATGCCTGTTTTTCCTTTCTGCAACCCCATTTTGCTGTGGGGTATACCTGCATGTGAACTGCCTCTTTATCCCATGAGACCTCAGAAAATCACTGAACTCATTTGAGAGGTACTCTCCCCCTCCATCTGACCTCAGGCACTTTACTTTCAAGCCTGTTTCTCTTTCAACTGCAGCCTTGAAAGTTCTAAAATGCTCAAAAGCTTCACTCTTTTCCTTCATAAAATATACCCACAGCTTTCTAGAACAATCATCAATGAATGTGACAAAGTATGAACTGCCTCCAAGAGATACATTTTGTGTAGGCCCCCAAATGTCTGTATGTACAACATCAAGAATATTTCTGCTTACATCTCTATCATGTGAAAAAGGTTGCCTTGCCTGCTTACCAAACTGACATGCTTCACATACCTTCTGAAATTCTGCAACTCTAAATGTAGGCAAACCTGTAACCAACCCTTTGGACTGCATTAGTTTCAGCCTTTGTACATTTGCATGTCCAATGCGTTTGTGCCAAATTTCAATGTCTGCAACAACACCTTTTCCTTTGGCATACATAGCAGCATTCATAGTAGGGATTCCGGCATCTAGAGTGAACATACGTCCAACTCTACTTCCCTTTGCTACCAGCCTGCACTTGTCATTGAAGTCTTCTACAAAGCAGCCCTTTGCATTAAATCTGACTTGCAGCCCTTGCTCTACCATTTGACCGACTGACACCAAGTTCTTTGTAATAGATGGCGCATGCAATACATCTGAAAGACTCTTTGTCTTACCATCATGCAAGGACAAGGGAACTTTTCCAATGTGTGAAATTGGGTGGCATGAGTCATCACCCGTCTGCACATAGCCTGCATTCTGCAAATCCTGCATCTCCCCAAACCATTCTGCATGGCTGGTCATATGATTGGATGCACCTGAATCAACATACCAAACATCTTCATGTGTTCCCTTTCCTGTAACAGCATTCAGCATATGCTGCATAACGAACAAACGTTCATTTTTATCTTCATTCTGTCGTGAAGACGATGCATAGTTTCCTTGCTGCAACTTACCACTGCGGATATCATCTCTCTTAGCATAACATTGGGCTGCAATATGACCTGTTTTGCCACAGTAGTGGCACACAATACCAGAGTTGTTAGAACCTCTGTTCTGCCATCCACCTCTTCCTCTAAAGCTCCCCCTGCCTCTAAAGTTACCACGACCTCCTGAAACCTGCATATCGCCAAATTGCTGATTCAATCTGTTTTGCTGGTTATCACTACCACGTCCTGTACCACGGCCTCTTGAAGAGAACCTGCCACGTCCCCTTCCTGAACTGGAGTAGAAAGCTTGGACCTGTTCACCGCTTCTTTCAGATGTCTCACTCTGCATGTTGATCTCTTCAGTGATCATAAGGGAGACCAACTCATCGAAATCTGGAAATGGCTTTCTGACATATACGGAAGTTACAAAAGACTTCCAAGCCTTTTCATTGTTAAGTCCACCCAAGGTAGACGACACCAAATCATCATCATCGGGCATTGCATCAATCGCTGCCAATGCATCTGCAATGCTTCTTACTTTCAGTGCATACTCATTGATAGACATCTTCCCTTTCTTCAATGTATTCAACTCTTGCTTGAGTTGAATCTTTCGTGCCTTTGTATTTACAGAAAACATACTTTCAAGTATGGTCCAAGCTGCATATGCATTCTCTGCATTTCTAATGTGTCCCAGCATGTTATTGTCAATTACTGCAGACAACCAATACATGACCTTCTTGTCTTTTGCATTCCATTCCTTTCGTGCCTTTGTCTCTTCTACAGTTGGAGGATCACTCACCTCCGGCTCCTTTTCTTCACCTGAAACGAACTCATAGAGGCCTTTTCCAATAAGGAAGTTCGTGACACGAAACTTCCATGATGGGTAGTTGTTCTTGTCGAGCTTCTCAATGATGGGGCTTCCACTGTTCTCTGCCATTATCACAAAACTAATACCAAACAGCAAGCAAATCTTCTGCAACCCTTGACTTGTAGTGCACAGCAATACACCAGACAGCCTTTTTTACTGTCTGCTCAACAATACATGCAATCTGCAACCAGTTTGCAGATAAACCTTGTGTTTACTCACTGATAAACACCTTTGAACTTACAGATCTGAAATCTGTAACCTGCGCACCCACGTTCGGTCAATACAGTCGAAGTCACAGTGTACCCCGAAACTGCTGTCCGCAACCTTGCGGCTCTAAAACGGGCCCTGAAACGGCCTCAAATGCCCAAAATCTCTGCGGGAAAGCCCTAAAGGGCTTATCTGCAGAATACACAACGCTCTTCGCGCACACCAAATCTCACTGCAATCTGAGATTTTTGCTCTGCCCTGCTTCCGGTGCCTCCACAGGCACTATCCAAGAGAAGGAGTGGAAGAATGGGAGAGTTTCTTACCCGTAGCTTGCTTGCTCGAACCTTGCTTCTTCTCCTTCACTTCAACCTTCGAAATCAGCCTCTCTCAATGGCGCGGCTCTGATACCATGTCAAGAATCGCGTGGTGGAGGGGGTTGCTCAAGATGCTGCGCCGAACACACACAGAATGCACAAGGAGAAGCTCACTCAAGAGACAAGAAGAGAGATGGAGGCCAAAACGTTTTCTTGCTGATTTCTTCTTCTTCTTCCACACACTTTACAATGTACACAAAGTATAGATAAGATACAACATAAAAGGAAATGGCCTAATAAGTCAAACAATGCATAACCGACTACACTAGTCGACTGGCGCTATAACTATGCCAGCTGTAAATAGGTGTAACAACCTGAATATAATAAGTAATGAGTCAGTGGCCATGTGAGAGTCATAATGACCACCGACGTGCTAAGTGTAGACGTGTGGACCCATCTAACCAGGCGGTCCATCATCCATGTCCACATGTGTTGAGCTTGCCATCTCAACAACATATATATCCTAAATCCACATACTTGAATTTTGGTAAATCAAATACAATCTCTTTCTACTACATAGTTTTTAGCCATTATGTGTTAGCATGTCCAATGTGCTTATGCCATATTTCAACATCTCTGATTCTGTAACATGACCGCCCATTGGCTGTCCAAGCATGTTTTTTTTAGTGGTCCATCAAGAGATGAATCCAAGCGGCGCCTCCCAGCACTCGCATGGAATGTTACGGGGCTTGTCGCCTAGGGTTTCCGAGTCCGCCTTGCAACGAAATGTTTGCGTACAAACCCACTAGGATTGATCTGAAATCTAGGTTCCTGGTAGTTAGGATCTCTTGACAGCATTCTAGCGTCGACAGTCCCAGACATCCCACTTTACATAGAGATACCCAAGCCAAAGCAGACCCATGATGCACTTAGTTCAAAGAGAATGGGAAATGAGAGGGATGTGCCACTCAACCTCTCTGCCCGTAAGGCATAGTCCCATCCCAGCCCCCTAAAATGGCATGAATCAGGTTCTAACCTAATAGTACCTAAAAGTTGTATGACTGTAGGACCTTGTGAGAAGCCTCCTGGTCCTCTAGGACCACTCTTCCATAGGATAGGACCTGTCGGGGGTTCTGCCCACCCACTTCCCTCAAGAGACATTCTTTACTTATCTAATTCGGTCCTACCACATTTGTGTGTGACATTTAAAAACAACTTCTTTAGTTAGGCATTTTAAGAAAACAGGGTTTGTCCACGTAATCTTATGGCGCCGATACGAAAATAATTCAGACAAGTTCCTTGGAAGTAAACTTGATATTAGCATTTTAATTGAGATACAAGTCATGTTCAAAAAGTACAATTCCTGCAATCCATGAGAAAGCGTCTTATTCCCTCCAAGTTTGTGCCCTTGCACTAGTAACAAGGCCTCTAGAAACCATTTTGAGTCATGTAGATCATTTGAGTAGGACCCAAGGCATGAAATTTATAGCCAAAGTCCCCCCTAGCATCCAAGCGTCCTCCTACATTCAAACTAACCCACGAAGAGACCTCTCATGGCGGGTTTGGTCCATGTTCCCATCACGATTATCTAGAACCCCCTTGATAGGGTTGGCAACCAACTGGGGGTGGTTTGGCATGCCCTCCATGAATTCAACGTGATTCATTATATCAATTTCTTTATTGAGTTCAGGGTCATGCATTCCTTTCACAGACGATGTTCCTACATTTACAAGCACAAACAATAGTAAGGGTGAGTGATCAAGACATCTACTAAGGTGGAGCTCCCATCTTTGAGCGCTTAGCGTTCGCCCTTCTTGGACCTTTCTTGCCTTGGTGATAGTTGCCATCACCTTCTGAGGGATAAAGAATACCCTTGTTTTGACCTCATTCCTATGTGATAGGAGTAAGCAATTATGCTATTGGATTTGTATCCATTACTCTTTGGATGGTAGTGGCCCTAATTTGCTAGTCTTTAGTCCAGGGTTTTTGTCTTGGGGATACGACACTCGAGTTTTCTTGTCTTGTATTGACATCAAGGGGGGTGTCAACGCCACAGCTGGGAGGGCATATAAGAACCGGGAGGCCAAAAGAGAACTCATTTGTGCCATTTCAGTGTAAGAGAAAGAGAGAGAGAGAGCTAGAAAGCCCCAGGCCGTGTGATTCGATCGCAACACCAACACACTCACCGATCCATTCAGGTATATGAATCCCTCCCTCAAACCCCCTAGATGGTATCTGGAGGTTTGTGCTTGTAATGGTTGAGTAAATCATAAGAATCAGGCAAGATCGGCATCGCGTTGTTTCCATCGTGCCGTTTTCGGCCCATCCGAGCTATTGCTTCTGGGCCGAGGCCCAGAATCGGCCTTGGGCCCCTTGCCATTCGGCCACTTGGCCGCGAAACCCTAGTCGGAGTCCGAGCCAACCCGTCCGAGAGACCCTCCTCGGATCGTCCGAGCCAGAACTTTTTGACCACGTGGCACATTCGGCCTTGTGCCATTCGGCCCGTCCGAGCGACCCATCTGAATTCCAAAATCGGAACTCGGCCACACCCGGGATTCAACCCTTGGCCAACTGCGACCTGTCCGAATTAGCCTGTCCAAATCTGTCAAACCTGCCACTCGGCCCCGTCCGAGTAAAAATCGTCCGAGCCAGATTTGGAGATTCGGCCCTTGACCCCATGCTATTCGGCCGTTCGAGTAACCCACTTGGACCCTGCAATTCGGACCACTCGGTCCGAATGCAACTTTTTGTCAAAGTTGTCAGAAATTTGACCCGACTGGCAAACGCGCACTAGCGCAACTTGTCGAAACCCTTCGGGCATTTAGCACTTGATTTTGGCACACGAGATAAGAGAAATTGTAGTACACAGCCACTTAGCGGTGGGTAGTAGACAATTGAGGGATCCACGGACTAGGACGCAAGCCGCTGAGCCACGAAGACCTGATCGATCGGAAGCAAACAAGGAAACATACAAGGAGTCCTGAACCTTGACTGAACGGCCGAAAAATGGACCTATAAGCCTAACAGACCAGAAACGAGCGAGGGTGAGTGAGGCGCCGAGGAATTGCTTGCTACACTCACATTGAATTTTGCACTTGAAGTACACTTAAGGAAACTGAAAGCCTGATTGGGCACAAGTGCACGAGGAACAACACACTCACCGAGTGGCTGTAAATTAAGAATTGTATTCAGTAAATAACGAAACTCACTTAGATAAATCGCTCAAGGAACCCGCCAATAGGAGAGGACCCAGGACATAGACAAACACGCAAAGCGCAGGAGAGAACAAAGCGAGGAGCGCCAACAACAAGGACCTGTCACGATTAGTCAGCCTGATCGACAGCGCGGCGAGGCGCAAGAATTCGACCATGACGGAGGAAGGCTCAGACCATCGGTTTACCAAGGAGCTCGATGTGAGCGCATTCCCAGATGCTATACAGCAGATGGTGAGCAGTTACGATGCACATGCTCGGTACGAGCACCGTGGCAGGATGGCAGATGCAATCATTGCAGACCTAGAGGAGGAGAGAAGGCTAGCCCGCAAGGCATTGCAAGGCATAGCCGAGTATAATAGGGATCAACAAGCCAGGAGCCTAAGGCAAAGCATGGAGCTGCACGAGGTGCAGCGAGTGCTAAAATTGGCTAGCCGAAACCGAGCGGACCATGAAAGAGCACTAGAGGGAGACCTGGTGTTGAGCAAGCTCCTCATGAAACGACTCCTCGATAACACCGCAGTAGAGTAGAGTGCCACTGCACTAGCGATCTCGCTGCTTGCAGGGTTAGGGGCAAACCAAGGCTCAAAGAGCCAGGCCAAAATACCGATTGTTGCCAAGCAACTCGACAAGTATCAGCCACATGACGATCCGTACAGCTTTGTCGAGCAGTTTGAGCAAGTCTGCGAAGCCAATGGCCTCAACGACCAGACTCAACGTTCGCAAGCATTCGGACTTTGCTTAAGCAATAAGGGTAGGACGTGGTATACAAGCCTGGATGCCATGGAACAAGCCAACTTCAATAACCTCAAGGATCTCTTCGTCAAGAGGTTTGCCGAGCCCGGATACTCCGACAACCTGCTAGTATGCTTGATGAATGTCAAACAGAAGGAGAAGGAGGGCATCCGTGATTATGTGACCCACGTGAGAAGTCTCTTTAAAAGAATCCCCTTAGGCGAACGACTGACTGATAGGGCAGTATCAACTGTATTCATCAGTGGAATTTGAGATGAGGAGTTATATAAGGCACTGGCAGGCAACTCAAGCTTGCAGTGAGATGTGGTGGCTAGGGTTTTTGAGGAAGCCATCAGAGTCTATGACCAGCTGAAAGAGCGGAGCTCTAGGGGCTCAAATCTAGAGGAAACCAACCCACGGAGTTTAGAGAGAACGCCAGCCTCTAATGAGCGGTTGAACCCATCACCCCAAGATAAGGGGAAAGCCACAAAGACAGACTAAGGCCGGCGGAGGTCAAGATGGAATTAGCCAAGTGACAGGACATGCTAAGACGACCAATGCGGCCGCACATCCAGTGTGTGTACTGTGGAGGAAACCACTTGCCGGCAGAGTGTCAAGACCCTAGGTCAAGACCTTGCGCCAACTGCGGGAGGTTCGGCCACGATGCCGCACAATGCAGACTACCAAGAAGGTTTCCATACTCGCAACCCTACGGCCAGCCTTATCTAGCTAACAGGCCGCAGCCATTCTTCGGAAGGGGAGCCCCATTGGCTCTACCCGCGCCTAACGATATGAAACCCGCCGTCCCTAGAATGGACATAAATCCCACCGGCATTCCTAGACCGCCTGGTCCTTATGTGACCCACCCACTGAGCGACGCTCCAGTTCATTACGTGGAGGAGCCAAATGATGAAGAGACCTACATATACCCTTACGTCTCGCATGACGACGAGGGTAATGCGGTCCTCATGGATTATCGACCCGTGCCAGTGATGGCGTTGGGAAGAGGACGGGGTAGAGGCCTAGGAGGGCAGCCACATGATCCAGTCACTTGTTGGACTTGTGGACACCTCGGTCATGTCTCATCACGCTGTCCTAAAAGAGAGCAGCAAAACAGGGACAAGGCTGATCAAAGGTGCGCAGAGTGCAGAATCACCCATCTTTTCATTGACTGCCCAAAGCAGAAGCCGTCCTCTAGTGCAGCTAATTTGCCATCCATCCCATTAGGGCTGTTTGGTGTCGAAAACCCCGATGGGGAGGCCACACCTATTCCCTTACGAGTTATGACTGGAGCCCAAACCAAGCAGGCTGGCATCTCTCTGCCAGGACCTAGCAACCTGGACGCAGCCTCAATAGGGAAGAAAAGCCGCATGCAAAAAAAGAAGAGGTCGGACGCTAAGGTCGCATTCAAGACCGAGAGTGCTACGACTTTAACTGCTGGGAAGAAAGTCTCAGACGCGGAGGAAGAGACTTCAGCCCCTAAGACAGCCGAAAAGGGAAGCGCTAAGATAGGGGAATACCCGCACCCCAAGCGACAATTGGAGGCCATAGAAAAGGTGAAGGAATGGGTGAGGGAGGCTCAACAACACCTTAAAGATGCTGAATCCATCACGGAGGATGAGATCGATGATCTCTCCAGCATAAGCACGCCAATGCCATCGCCTCAACCTAAGTCGGCCGAGACTACTATGCCACAAGCAGTGCCACTGAGACCAAGCCTAGACGCAACAGAGCCGCAGATCAGCCACACGGCCATTGGCCCGGACAGTCTAGGTTAAAGGAGGGACGAGTATTTAGCAATTTTTTGACCACACTAGTGACCACCCCTATAACATTTGGCCTAGGAGATCTGCTTAAGCAGCACCCTGCCCTATGGCAAGACCTTAGGCAGTGGATTGAGGGTTCACAAGAGCAGGCCACGGTAGACCCTCAAGACCAGGATGCAGAAACACAATTGCCGAGTCTCATGCTGCACTCTGTACCTAAATCTTTGCACGTCAATGCCTTTTGGGAAGGCTCTGAGATGCATGCAGTCCTGTCGGTCCTGGGTGACGCAAAAAGAAAGGGAATCGTAGACACGGGAGCCGGGGTTAGTGTGCTTAGCCATGCGGTGCTACAGACTTGGGGAAACCCGCCTGTTGAAGCTGCTAGGTTTGACGTCACGCTAGCAAACGGTATGAGAGTGAAACCATTCGGGGTCCTGAAAAATTGGCCAGTGAAGATCACAGGAGTCCAGTTCTCCGTTGACTTTATAGTCATGAAGGGAGTGGACTACGATGTCCTATTAGGCCGACCCTGGATGCGCAACACTAGAGTCATCGAAGATTGGGGTAACGGCTTGATCTTCCTTGGCAATAGAACTAACGCCGTAGAATAGAAATGGACACTTGGAAGACCTCACCAGTCGACCTGGACGCCATCTTTGCTATGCTCAAAGGGAACACTCAGGTCAGGAAGCCCTATGAGTCCTTGACCAAGTATATCCCATACCCAGAGGATGAGCGGGATTGGATGCACGTCCTCGCTACAATTGACCTGCTGTTCTCTAACCAGGAGGCATACGAGCAAGCCATCAAAATGGTCGGCATGGCAAACGGAACACTTCCTATGCCACTCTACATGATGGCAGCAAGCCCCCATGGAGGGCCTGAGCCTGTTACCTTTCAAGTGCCTTCCAACAAAAGGGAACTCCAGGGAATACTGGAGTACTTAACGGACCGGCTAGCGGGCAACTCAGCCGCCAACTGCAAGCCGCTCCAGGACCTCTTGGAGGAGTCCGAGTGGAAGTGGACTAGGGTGCACGAGCTGAACCTCATGTATAACTGGGCCTTGGTCCCCGACCAATGAGACGAGGCAGAGCAACCCTTGGGAGACGATGAGCAGTCGAGCGATAAAGATTCCTGTGATGAATATGAAGACTGTCAATCCTTCGGTGATGAAAGCGAGGGTAAAGTGGATACCATAGAGTACGACACTGAAGGACGAGAAATTGAGCAGATACGGGCAGACGCCAAGCTGCAGAAAAAATAGGCCCTTAGAATGGACCAAGGAGTCATGTGTATGAAATGTGATCATGCTTGGTTGGAATGCATAGGAGCCATAGACCTTGAGCAAGCCGGCCTAGCCCAACCAGGAACGACATCAATGCTTAGAATCGAATCGCCATCTGAACTGCGGCCACCAGGGGAGACCACCTCTTCTAGTGAAAATGGAGGGATTAACTCTGAATCGGAAGTTACTTCTAATAGCAACCCAGAAATCCCTAAGCCACCCATGACCAGACGCACCAAGAGGGACTTACATGTCCACCTGAGGCGCAGACGGTTACGGCAGGATGAGGCAAAGCGTCCCAAGGATGCACGATCAGAGGAACAAAGAAAGCCGCAAGACCTCCCTAAACGCTTCACTAAATTCAAAAAAGGGAATAGGGTAGTGGTTCTGCTAGGTGCCAAGCGCCAAGGGCAAACAAGCAAACCAATCGAAGGGCTGGCCAAGGTCAAGGAGGTAAACCTAGCCCTAGAAGGGGAAGTACCCCGACCGGTGTTCATTGCCGAGGACTTGACTACTGAGGAAGAGTTCAGTCTTGTTGCTCTTTTGCGGGAGTACATAGACGTATTTGCTTGGTCCTTAGATGAGCTACGAGGGGTAGATCCGAGTGTTGTGACTCACAACATACCCATGACGTCGGATGCAACGCCGGTCAAGCAGCGACCATACCCCATGAATCCAAAGCACGCTCATGCTGTCAAGGAGGAAATCGACAAGCTGATGAGAGCTGGATTCATTTACGAAATTGAGCACACAGACTGGGTGTCACCCATAGTCATTGTGATGAAGAAGAATGGCAAGATTCGAGTGTGCATCAATTACAAGAAGGTGAACGCTGCTACAAAGAGAGACAACTACCCCTTGCCGTACACCGAGCACATGCTTGAGAGAGTGGCAGGTAAGAAAGCCTACAGTTTCCTGGATGGCTTCTTGGGGTACAACCAGGTGCAAGTGCATCCTGTAGACAGGCACAAGACCGCCTTTGCCACTGAGTGGGGCGTCTTTGCGTATGTAGTCATGCCCTTTGGGTTAACGAATGCCCCCACCACCTTTCAATGCCTTATGTGCACCACATTCAAGGACATGCTTCGCAAGGAGTTGGAGGTCTTTGTTGATGACCTGAGTGTCCATTCGACCTGGATTGAACATCTAGACAAACTTTGCACGGTCTTTGAACGGTGTCACTTATATCGACTCTCCCTGAACCCCTTGAAATGTCAGTTTTGGGTGAAGCACGGATGCATCTTAGGACACGTGGTGTCGAAGAACGGCATTGCCACGGACTTCTCGAAGGTCAAGGTTATCGTTGACCTTCCACCCCCAAGTAATTACAAGGGAGTTCAATGCTTCTTAGGTCACACAGAATACTATCGGTGGTTTGTACTGAACTACGCGCTGATAGCTAGGCCATTGTACAAGCTACTAATTGTCTTCGAGTGGACCGAAGCATGCCAACGGGCGTACGAACAATTGAAAAAGGCTCTAAAAATGGCACCGATTCTACGAGCCCCGGACTGGACCACTACCTTCCACCTATACATTGACGCCTCTAAGTTTGCCATGGGAGCAGTGTTGTGCCAACCGGGTGAGCATAACTTGGACTACCCAGTGAGCTTTGCTAGCAGGCAACTCACTGAGACGGATTTGCATTATTCAACAACAGAAAGGAAGGGACTAGACATGGTGTTTGCCGTGAAGAAATTCCGGCACTATCTACTGGCCACACCTTTCATTTTCTTCATGGATCATCAAGCCCTGCTCTACTTGGTGAACAAACCTTGTGCTACAGGATGCATAGCTCGATGACTCCTCCTGCTCCTAGAGTTCGATTTCTTCGTGGTGGTACGAAAGGGAAAATAGCATTACATGGCTGATCACATGTCTCGTATACCCACAGGAGAAGCAGCTGGACAAGGCATGATTGACGAGTTACCTGATGCCCACTTATTCCACCTATCCAGAGAGAGAGACCTATTTAAGGCTGATCTGACACCGTACTGGGCAGATGACATAGTCCAAGTGCTCGAGCACGGACTACCTGAGGGACCAATAGAAAAGGCATGACTTAGGCGCTTGGTATTGAAGCTCCAGCCCTACCAGCTGATTACAGGCTAACTCTATAGGTTGGGGCAAGACGGATTGCTGCGAAGGTATGTGTGTGAACATGAGATGCATGATGTGCTCTTAGAAGCGCACAGCGGCATTGCAGGTGGACACTTTAGCGGAGACACGACAGCATGGAAGGTGTTGCAGTCCCAACTATGGTGGCCCACACTTTTCCGCGATGCCAAGCGATTTGTCAAGCATTGTGACGAGTGCCAGCGGGCAAAAGTTCCGATTCGTAAGGATCAAATGGAGTTAACCCCAATTATTGCTCGTCAACCCTTCGAAAAATGGGGAATTGACTTCATAGGACCAATAAGCCCCGCAGCGCAGTACTCGCAAGCCAAGTACGTCGTGGTGGCCACAGATTACCTCACGAAATGGGCAGAGGCAAGAGCAACACGAAAAAATGACGCTAGAACAACTGCCAAGTTCTTATGGGAGCAAGTGATCTTGCGCTTCGGTTGCCCCATCGAACTGGTTAGCGATCAAGGCACACACTTCATCAACAAAGTGATAGCACATCTCCTATCCACCTTTCTTATCATCCATTGCAAATCCTCACCATACTACCCTCAGGCTAATGGCCAGGCAGAATCAACTAACAAAATTTTGATTAACATCCTGACTAAGGTGGTCTCAGCCTTGAGAAGCGACTGGGGCAACAAGTTGATGGTAGCCTTGTGGGCCTACCACACAGCTTATAAAACGGCCGTCGGTCAAACCCCCTTTAGGCTGACCTATGGGACTGAAGCAATTCTACCCGTAGAATTCTTCGTCCCTAGCCTGAGAATAGCACTCCAAGAACGATGGGAAGGGAAGGAAGCATGGACGCAACGCCTGACGAAGTTGGAATGCCTATCAGAAACTCGTCTTCTAGCCACCCACACGCTCATCTGCGAGAAGGCTTGACGAAAGATGTGGTTTGACAAGCATGTCAAGCGGCGAGACTTCGAACAAGGAGATCTTGTTCTGCTATACTCAGTAAAAGGACACAAACAGAAGATGAAGTTCCAAGGACTAGGCCCTTTTAGAGTACGCATGATTGGTAGAACTGGGAATGTTGAGTTGGAGACACTTGACGGTGAAGGAGTAGGCTTTTTTAATGGCAGCCGCGTAAAGAAGTACTATCCTCCTTCCCATCCATTACATGAGCCACCCATGCTAGAAGCCCCGTTGAATGTCCGAATGGGAACTCTAGCCGACCTTACGAATCAGGACGAGGAAGCAGTGGCATCGGCGTATCTACAAATCACAGTCACATCAGGCGCGGTGTATTCTTTCGACACCTTGATTGATGAAGGGGCCGACTACAACATCTTGACGCATGACCATTGGACACGTATTGGTCAACCGACGCTACAGCCCACTAATGCCAACCTCATCCCGTTTGGGGGTGCTACCTATTCACTCCTGGGGAAGTGCAAGGCACTTGTTTCCATTGAGACTGAAAGTTTACCAGCCTTCTTCCATGTGTTGCCTAACACTAAAGAAGCCGGTAATGTGTCACTATTGGGTCGCACCTTCAAGAAGCTAACGCATTGTAATGTGGATTACAACCTAAACCGCATTCATCTTGCCATTGGCAACACCCGTATAGTAATGACCTTCAGCAAGGGCTGTCATGATTCCTCCACCATCACGACGCCACCGGTAGAAACCCCTAGGACCACACCCCAGAACCAAGCTAAACGGGAGAAATCTGTGGCTTCGTGCCATGCACTCGACCCCAGGCCCAAATCCACCAAGAATGCTCACAAGGCCAAGGAGTCCAGACTTATGTGGGTGCCAAAATGGCAGGAACTGCATTCGGGTACACCACCCAAATGGGACCCTAACCGCCAGAAACATCAGCCGTTCCGGCCTAGGAGGCAGTATAGATGCTATTGCCATAGACAAACAACCATGCTGCGATGGATTCGTAAGGATCTCTTGCGGACATAGGGATACTACGAGGGAAACCCTTGGATTTGGGTGCCTAAAAATGGCCGACTAAAAAGCTCATCTACAAGTGATATCACCCTAGAAAGGAAGGCTTGCACACATGGTAACCAGCACATAATCAGCACGCCATTGCCAACAACGGCTAGTAAGCCTCAACTCATCTATCAACCAAAGAAAACACCACAAGCCTTAAACCTGCTTAATCTAGAGGGCTTAAAAAGCCCTATGACTGCTCACTCAGAACCCATCCCAACCCCCAGGCCCCCAGAGCTTCCTGCAACACCTCAATGTGCTTCTGTGTACAAAGCCCAACCTGTGACACCGATGAGGGAGTCACCACTGTCCAGTCCAGTTGCACCATCCCCACCAGCAGGTCTTAGACCCTCGTACGCGGTACGACCTTTCCTCTCCTTGGCTAACGACCTTGCCGCGACCTCTGGGGATCACTTAATAACCTGCATCAGGATGTTGGACGACACTTTCACCACATTCGCTAGAAGCTATGAGAGGCTAGACATAGGCCTCCTTGACAGAACCCTTGCTTCGGAGGTTCGTGCATTACCATGCACATGGGAGGAATACGAACTTATAACTACTAAATCCCCCAAGATCGCTGCCGAACTCATAGCAAACAATGAAATCTCAAAGGAGCAAGCGGAGCTCAGATGCCTAGTCACATCGTATCGAAAACCTCCCCGCTCTGTTCCTGAACACGAGATGCACGAGCTCATGCAGATGGCAAGCTTGCCCTCCACGTTCTTACAGCAGTGGTTTGCTCTGCGAATCCAATGGGAAAAAACAGGTTGCCAAATAATGACCAATGCTGAGCAATGCAAGGCAATTAAAACCATTGAATACGACCCCACTTATGTGGCACTCATCTCGTTTAGGGTTTTGGCCATCACCCGCAATCAGCAATTGGACAACCATGTGCTCGCCCACCCCTATATTGACCAACTCCTCACCAAAGAGGAATTACATGTCGCCAGCCGCCTTAATACTGGGGATCTCTTTCATGATGTCTCGACCTACATCTCCCAAGTCTCTATCCAACCGGCTGCTCTCGATTGTCATGCACAACTGGAATACAACCCGCGATTCTACACATGGCTTCTTCACACGTAAATTCCTACCCCAACAGAACCAACGTCACCCTTTAACTCCCAATCCTAGGAAGGATTCTTCTCTCAGCCGGAAGAAAGGTGGGTATATACGTGGGAAACACGGTGAAAAGAAAAGTGAGAAACACGGTGAAAGGAATTAGATAGGAAATGAATAAAAAGGGGGTATGGTAAAGTAAAAGTAGTGAAAGACATAAGCATTAGTATGAGAAAAATGGCTTCCAAAAATTCAGTTAAGAGTTTAAAAACAGCAAAGTGCTATGTGGAAAACACTAATGGAAGTTACGAATTATGGCAGGAGCAGAAAATGTCGCAGCAAGACCGCGCCCATCAACTCCCATTCACTGACGAGGAAAGGGAGCTATATTGCATCCAATTGGAAAACCGCGCCTTTGGCCAGCTGAAGTTCTGAACCATCCACAACATCAGAGTCGTGGTGGCAAAGGAGGAGGCAGCCAGAAGGGTGGTGGAACAGTGCAACCTGATAAAATATATTGAAAAATTCTCGCAGGAGCTGGATCACTTCAAATGCGTGGAATTCCTCAGAACATACAATTTAGACCAGAAAGCGGGCATTGTAACAGTAGGCCGAGGAGAGGGTGCAAAGAAGGTACCGATCCGATTGGACCCAGTCTTGGTGGAAAAAGCTCTGGGATTGGTACCTAGGACAGAAAGGCGGCAAAAAAGGGATGTTTATGCCTTGCTAAAAATGAAGAAGGAAGAGGTACTTACGAACGACGGCATAAGCATCCAGGACATCCCCGACACTGACGCCAAGCTGCAGGCCAAGTTAGTGCACGTGCTCTTCTCCAGCCACAATGATACAATTCCTTAATGCATCGGATTAGTGTGCCCATGCTGGAGAATGTAGCAGCCCACACTCTAGATCAGGTGGATTGGAATGGCTACGTGCGGAAGACTATCGATCAAGCAGCCAAAGCACTAGCCTTGGGAAGTGCACCAATAGGAGGAGAATCTCCTACCTCTAAGGTGACGGAAAGGAAGAAAGCCTCCTCCAAGGCCTCTTTCATCGGCTACGGAGAAGTCTTAACTGCACTAATTCAGGAGGCAGTAAAGGCAGCACAAGAGCCAGAGGAGGGAGAAGGAGAAACACCAGAGAAGTCACCCCCTCAACAGGACAAAGACAGGTCCACCGACAGAACAGAAACAAAAGAAGAAGGGGAAGGACCAACTAGTAAGAGGGCAATCAAGACAACGAAGAAAAAGGCGGCACATGGGAAGAAAAAAGGTGATGAAGGTAGGAAGAAAGAAAGGGAAGACTTGGAAAGGGCAAAGAAGGAATCCCTGAAAGAAGCAAAAGAGAGAGAGAGGATGAAAAAGTAGGAGGAGCAGAGCGAAAGAGAGGAGTTGCAGAAAGCCAAGGAGGCGTCCAAACAAGAAGCTGAAGCAGAGAAAAGGAGGGAAAAAGAACAAAAAGGGAAAAAGCAGGAGGAGCAGAAGAAAAGGCAGGAGGAAAGGAAGAGGAAAGCGGAGGAAGAAGAGGAGGAGCTGCGAAGGAAAGAGGAGGAGGACCTGGCGGAGGCCACACGACGGTCCATCGAACAGTAGTGCCGAGCGGACGAACTAAGGAACCTGAGCCCATGTAGAGAAGAAGGGCCTGGATCCAGCACACAGGTGCCAGAATTCATGCCACCCCCAATCTCCGAAGGCAAAGGCAAGGCCCCGCTTCATCCGATCCCTACCCTCTTGGTACCTCCCGCGGAACTCACCACCGTCACCCCCAGCATCCCCACTAGCGCAGATGTGTCGAATTTTGTGGCGTGGATGTAGTATTTTATCAACAAAGAAATGGGCCAGGGGCGGAGCACGGAAACTACGGCCACAGGACAAAAAAGGCCAGCCGCAGATGCAGAGTCCATGCAGGAACCCAAAAAGCAAAAAGTCAAAGCCTCCACCTCGCCTATTCACGCAACGATGATGCCACCGGCTAATTACGATGAATACGTCGCCAAGCTGCTCTCCCAATTGGAGAGAGTGAAGGAGGAACGCAAAACAGCCGTGGTTGAGTTGGCAGCCGAGAAGGAAACCATGGCCACCTTCCAGTTGGACAAGACAAGAATGGTAGCCTTGCAGCAGCGCGAAATTGCAGAGCTGAAACAGGAACTGAAGGCTAGGGATGAGAGGGAGGAACATTGGAGGCAGCTACTCGAGAATGAGATGCAAGAGTTAGTAAACATGCAAAGAGGGCACAAGCTTCTCATAGGGCAGTACTAGGAGCTTACTGCAAAAGTTGCTAAGGTGGATGCACTCACGGAGGAGCATAACGAGAGGAGGCCTTGAGACAAGGGGAAGGCCTGGAAGTGATGAACAAGAGGGTAGAGGAGTGGGCCGCGCATAACAAGAGGAGGGTGAAGACACTGGCGCGCCGCCTGGCTTTAACAGAAAAAGAGAAAATCATTGCGGAGAGCAAGGCAGAGGCAGCCCAAGTGGCCTTCAGCGCCGCTCAACAGAAGATCTTCCTCGACACCATCTTGGACGCCACCCACACAGCACAAGGAGAGTCGCTGGAAGCAGTACAGAGGAAGCTTGGCATTGCGAGAAGAGCTCTACACGCTGGACTACAGATGCCACCACTGCCGGAGGAGGTGAGGCTGGGTTTGGAGGAACAGCGGAAATACCTGGCCTAACCCCCCAGGAAATAGATGCCCTCGTGTTCGAGGAAGAAGCAGTACACGCAGAACGGCAGGGGGAAGAAGCCGAGCTGGAAATCGATGTGAATCGCTTCAGGGAAGATGTGGTCCCGCAACCCCCCTCGCCACAGGCCCAAGATCCACCACAAGCAGACCCAGCTGTTGCAGAAAGAAAATCCATCTCTAAAGAAAGGCGAAAAAAGTTGGTGGAGGAGGCCAGCTAAACCAGCCGTGCTACTGTCCGCGCCTCTCCCTCCATACCCAGATGATCTCCCAGCGGAATTCCATGCAGAACTGGTGGTGTGGGAGGTGCAGGAACTAGGAAAGGAGCCATTCTCCTTTAGTTTCCTCCTACCCAACAGTCTGCGGAGGGTCCTGCCCCTCAAAGTGATGGACGAGGTGATCGCGATTGGTGGCCGACTGGGGAAAAGATGGCTGGAAGAGCGGGAAAAGACCCCAACCTCTTGGGGCACCAAAGTGGCCGACTACTGGCATGATAAAGTTTTTGAAATCCCCTACACTGTACAAAATTATAGGGACCAACCCCTGTAGAGGAGACGAGTATGTGACATAAGCATGCTCGCTTGGATGGCTTTTTGTAATACCCTGCCGTTCCAGCAGAACAACCCTACTTATATAGCGTACCCTCGAAGGGTAGGCGTAGATTTTGATGCCACCCTCCACGGGCGCTATGACTTCCCCGTCATTTATAACTCCACTATAGCATCCTTCGACAACACCCTTCTTTTTACCGCAGAAAGCCTAGACGAATCTATGATGCGCTTCCTTGCGGACTTCTCCTCATGTCCTGACCCTGCCTTCATAACCACCTGTAACTATCTTAGGCTACTTAGGCTACTCCTTAAGCAGGACTCAACTCCACAAGAGCGTGGCTTGCCTCCCCTATTCTTCGACCCTAATGCTATAGATAATTGTGCCATGGCTCATCTCATGATGAGGGCTACCCTCCTCCCTTCTTTTTGCCTAGCCCTCCTAGAGGACATGAATGACAGCCAGTTCACTAGATGCAACCACCCCTTCCTCTCCACTACCTCCCTACATGCCCGCATGAATCTAAAGAATTACATGCAGAGTCGCCAATTTTTGAGCAAGTCTCTCCGCCCACCTTCTCCTCCTCATTCCAACTAAGATACTTGGGCCTATGTCTCATCTCCAAAAAAAAAAAAGCACCTAGGGATCTCCCTAGCCCCCTCCCCCACTTCACGCCTAGGGCACATCAAGGGTAGGACTTTCAGACCTGTCACCCTAAGGCTCGCACCGCACCACCAACGAAGCACAAGCTGGGTCCTCAAGTGTGGGACGTTACCAAGGGCTTGCCCAAGGTTAGACCCATCTCCCAATCCACTGCCATGAGCACAACACACTATACAACAAGCAGCACACCCCTTAGGGAGGGCACAACTTTTCTTGCAGGTTATATCGACTCTCAAGGGCTGGCTACCCGCAGAAGACAAGGGGAAGGCCTGGAAGTGATAAACAAGAGGGCAGAGGAGTGGGCCGCGCATAACGAGAGGAGGGTGAAGACACTGGTGCGCCGTCTGGCTTTAACAGAAAAAGAGAAAATCATTGCGGAGAGCAAGGCAGAGGCAGCCCAAGTGGCCTTCAGCGCCGCTCAACAGAAGATCTTCCTCGACACCATCTTGGACGCCACCCACACAACACAAGGAGAGTTGCTGGAAGCAGTACAGAGGAAGCTTGGCATGGCGAGAAGAGCTCTACACGCTGGACTACAGATGCCACCACTGCCGGCGGAGGTGAGGCTGGGTCTGGAGGAACAGCAGAAATACCTAGCCTAACCCCCCAGGAAATAGATGCCCTCGGGTTCGAGGAAGAAGCAGTACACGCAGAACGGCAGGGGGAAGAAGCTGAATCGCTTTAGGGAAGATGTGGTCCCGCAACCCCCCTCGCCACAGGCCCAAGATCCACCACAAGCAGACCCAGCTGCAGAAAGAAAATCCATCTCTAAAGAAAGGCGAAAAAAGTTGGTGGAGGAGGCTAGACAGAAGCTGAGTGCCAAACCACCCGTGCTACCGTCCGCGCCTCTCCCTCCGTGCCCAGATGATCTCCCGGCGGGATTCCATGCAGAACTTGTGGTGTGGGAGGTGCAGGAACTAGGAAAGGAGCCATTCTCCTTCAGTTTCCTCCTACCCAACAGTCTGCGGAGGGTTCTGCCCCTCAAAGTGATGGACGAGGTGATCGCGATCAGTGGCCGACTGGGGAAAAGATGGCTGGAAGAGTGGGAAAAGACCCCAACCTCTTGGGGCACCAAAGCGGCCGACTACTGGCATGATAAAGTTTTTGAAATCCCCTACACTGTACAAAACTATAGGGACCAACCCCTGTGGAGGAGACGAGTATGCAACATAAGCATGCTCGCCTGGATGGCTTTTTGTAATACCCTGCCGTTCGAGCAGAACGACCCTACTTATATGGCGTACCCTCGAAGGGTAGGCGTAGATTTTGATGCCACCCTCCACGGGCGCTATGACTTCCCCGTCATTTATAACTCCACTATAGCATCCTTCGACAACACCCTTCTTTTTACCGCAGAAAGCCTAGACGAATCTATGATGCGCTTCCTTGCGAACTTTTCCTCATGTCCTGAACCTGCCTTCATAACCACCTGTAACTATCTTAGGCTAATTAGGCTACTCCTTAAGCAAGACTCAACTCCACAAGAGCGTAGCCTGCCTCCCCTATTCTTCGACCCTAATGCTATAGATAATTGTGCCATGGCTCATCTCATGACGAGGGCTACCCTCCTCCCTTCTTTTTGCCTAGCCCTCCTAGAGGACATGAACGACAGCCAGTTCACTAGATGCAACCACCCCTTCCTCTCCACTACCTCCCTACATGCCCACATGAATCTAAAGAATTACATGCAGAGTCGCCAATTTTTGAGCAAGTCTCTCCGCCCACCTTCTCCTCCTCATTCCAACTAAGATACTTGGGCCTATGTCTCATCTCCAAAAAAAAAAAAGCACCTAGGGATCTCCCTAGCCCCCTCCCCCACTTCACGCCTAGGGCACATCAAGGGTAGGACTTTCAGACCTGTCACCCTAAGGCTCGCACCGCACCACCAACGAAGCACAAGCTGGGTCCTCAAGTGTGGGACGTTACCAAGGGCTTGCCCAAGGTTAGAACCATCTCCCAATCCACTGTCATGAGCACAACACACTATACGACAAGCAGCACACCCCTTAGGGAGGGCACAACTTTTCTTGTAGGTTTATATCGACTCTCAAGGGCTGGTTACCCGCGGAAGACAAGGGAAAGGCCTGGAAGTGATGAACAAGAGGGCAGAGGAGTGGGCCGTGCGCAACGAGAGGAGGGTGAAGACACTGGCACGCCGCCTGGCTTTAACAGAAAAAAAGAAAATCATTGCGGAGAGCAAGGCAGAGGCAGCCCAAGTGGCCTTCAGCACTGCTCAACAGAAGATCTTCCTCGACACCATCTTGGACACCACCGACACAACACAAGGAGAGTCACTGGAAGCAGTACAAAGGAAGCTTGGCATGGCGAGAAGAGCTCTACACGCTGGACTACAGATGCCACCACTGCCGGCGGAAGTGAGGCTGGGTCTGGAGGAACAGCAGAAATACCTAGCCTAACCCCCCAGGAAATAGATGCCCTCGGGTTCGAGGAAGAAGCAGTACACGCAGAACGGCAGGGGGAAGAAGCCGAATCGCTTCAGGGAAGATGTGGTCCCGCAACCCCCCTCGCCACAGGCCCAAGATCCACCACAAGCAGACCCAGCTGCAGAAAGAAAATCCATCTCTAAAGAAAGGCGAAAAAAGTTGGTGGAGGAGGCCAGACAGAAGCTGAGTGCCAAACCAACCGTGCTACCGTCCGCGCCTCTCCCTCCGTGCCCAGATGATCTCCCGGTGGGATTCCATGCAGAACTTGTGGTGTGGGAGGTGCAGGAACTAGGAAAGGAGCCATTCTCCTTCAGTTTCCTCCTACCCAACAGTCTGCGGAGGGTTCTGCCCCTCAAAGTGATGGAAAAGGTGATCGCGATCGGTGGGGCCGACTGGGGAAAAGATGGCTGGAAGAGAGGGAAAAGACCCCAACCTCTTGGGGCACCGAAGCGGCCGACTACTAGCATGATAAAGTTTTTGAAATCCCCTACACTGTACAAAACTATAGGGACCAACCCCTGTGGAGGAGACGAGTATGCGACATAAGCATGCTCACCTGGATGGCTTTTTGTAATACCCTGCCGTTCGAGCAGAACGACCCTACTTATATGGCGTACCCTCGAAGGGTAGGCGTAGATTTTGATGCCACCCTCCACGAGCGCTATGACTTCCCCGTCATTTATAACTCCACTATAGCATCCTTCGACAACACCCTTCTTTTTACCGCAGAAAGCCTAGACGAATCTATGATGCGCTTCCTTGCGAACTTTTCCTCATGTCCTGAACCTGCCTTCATAACCACCTGTAACTATCTTAGGCTACTTAGGCTACTCCTTAAGCAGGACTCAACTCCACAAGAGCGTGGCTTGCCTCCCCTATTCTTCGACCCTAATGCTATAGATAATTGTGCCATGGCTCATCTCATGATGAGGGCTACCCTCCTCCCTTCTTTTTGCCTAGCCCTCCTAGAGGACATGAATGACAGCCAGTTCACTAGATGCAACCACCCCTTCCTCTCCACTACCTCCCTACATGCCCGCATGAATCTAAAGAATTACATGCAGAGTCGCCAATTTTTGAGCAAGTCTCTCCGCCCACCTTCTCCTCCTCATTCCAACTAAGATACTTGGGCCTATGTCTCATCTCCAAAAAAAAAAAAAGCACCTAGGGATCTCCCTAGCCCCCTCCCCCACTTCACGCCTAGGGCACATCAAGGGTAGGACTTTCAGACCTGTCACCCTAAGGCTCGCACCGCACCACCAACGAAGCACAAGCTAGGTCCTCAAGTGTGGGACGTTACCAAGGGCTTGCCCAAGGTTAGACCCATCTCCCAATCCACTGCCATGAGCACAACACACTATACGACAAGCAACACACCCCTTAGGGAGGGCACAACTTTTCTTGCAGGTTATATCGACTCTCAAGGGCTGGCTACCCGCGGAAGACCGTCACCCTTGGCACCCCTTAAGGACCCAAAGCGTGCCGGCCTCCAGCCACCCGCCTAGTGCTGATAGCCACCATGATCAAACCAGCAAGGTGAGACTGCCATTGGCATAGATCTTGGAACTGTATGGTCCAATGATCCATGCCCTACGCCTCAAGATCCACGGATAGCTTATTGATTCCATCGGCCCGAGGACCTTCAAATCCAAGGCACAAATCTTCAATCAAAGCCACGGGGTTCAAGCCAAACCGAGTTCAAGGGGTTTTACCAGAATAAATTCCCCCAACACCATCATGGCATTGCTTCAAGTGCTTCTCCTACTCACAAGACGACCGGCTACAACCGTGTGACAGATGCTGAGTGTCTCCATGGAGCTTACCATATGCCGAACTTGCTCCGGGTCATCATCCCTAGCCACCCACCTACCTGTTCCGCCTACCAGCCGACCTAGCGTGCCCCCTTGTTCCACTGCAGTGCCATGGGACTGGCACTTGGCTAGGAGGGGGGTAATGTTACCGTGTTTCTGACCACGTTACCGCAGCACAGAGGAGCGGAAACTGGGAAGAAGGAAAAAGAGCAAAAAAGGCGCAAGAGCAAAAAAGGCACCTTGACTGGCAACCAATCCCTGAAAAATTCAAATATTTGGACACGACCCTCAAGAGGCTTCGGTGTTGGGCCACGGCAATAAAAGAGGAAAAGGCGCACCATTAAAATATGGGAGCGCCCCCAAATCTGTGTAAAAGAGTGCCAGGTTCGCTCCTGTGCAAAGTGTATGCATTAGTGGGAATAGGGTAAATTAGAATGGTGGGAAATGGAAAAGAGGGCCTAGGCTACGGCCGGCCATGTGAAAGAGGAAAAGGGGATGACTGCCCAAAAGGGATTTAGGGTTTTGTATATAAAGTTGAAAAATGAATGAGAAGCTCATTCTTTGGTGTGTGGCAAAAGGAGTCCTCTTCTTCCTCTCTTCTTCTCTCCTTCTTGCTTGTGTGTGCTCTTGAGAGAGGGAGTGTGAGAGTGTGAGGGAGTGAGTGTGTGTGAGGGTGAGGGATCAAGAGGTCGGCTAGGTGAGAGATAGCCATTAGAGCTCGCTTGAAACACTTGAAAGAATAAGCGGTCCGAGGGTCTTGGCGGTTGAGCAAAAGCTCCCACAGTCAGGACAATCCAAGTTAAGAGAGAGAACACCCAATGATCTCCTAACCACACTAGTGACTACCCCTATAACACTCAGTCTGGGAGATCTGCTTAGGCAACACCTCACCCTATGGCAGGACCTTAAGCAATGGGTTGAAGAGACACAAGAGTAGGTCACGATAGACCCTCATGACCATGAGGCAGAAATGCAAATACCGAGTTTGATGCTACACAATGCGCCTAAGTCCTTTCATGTCAATGCCTTTTGGGAAGGCTCCGAGATGCATGCAGTCTTGCTAGTTTTAGCCCTAGGCGACACAACGAGGAAGGGAATCATAGACACAGGGGTCGGGGTTAGTGTGCTTAGCTACACAATGCTTCAAACTTGGGGAAACCCACCTATTGAGACTACTAGGTTTAATGTCACACTAGCAAACGGTATGAGAGTTAAGCCATTCAGGGTGCTTAAGAATTGGCCAGTGAAGATCGCAGGTGTCCAATTCTCCGTTGACTTTATAGTCATGAAGGGAGTGGACTACGACATCCTATTAGGCCGCCCCTGGATATGCAACACTAGGGTCATCGAAGATTGGGGCAACGGCTTAATCTTCCTTGGCAATAGGATGGACGCCGTGAGAGTAGAGACGGACACCTGGAAGACCTCATCTGTCGACTTAGATGCCATCTCTACTATGCTCAAGGGCAATACTCAGGCCAAGAAGTCCTATGAGTCCTTGACCAGGTATATCCCATGCCCAGAGGATGAGCAGGATTGGATGCATATCCTTGCTACAATCGACCTGCCGTTCTCTGATCATGAAGCATATGAGCAGGCCATCAAAACAATTGGTAAGGCTGACGACACACCCTCCGTGCCAGTCTGCCTGATAGCAGGAAGCCTTCAAGGGAAGACGAAGCCCGTCGACTCCCACATTCCAACCGACAAAAGGGAACTCCAGGAGATACTAAAATATCTATTGGACAAGCTAGCTGGCAATCCAGCTGCAAATCTCAAACCACTCCAGGATCTCCTAAATGAACCCAAGTGGCAATGGACCAGAGTGCATGACTTAAACCTCATGTATAACTGGGCCCTGGTGCCTGACCAATGACCAAGGATAGACCAAGTTCTAGGAGATGACGAGCAGTCTAATGAAGGAAATTTGAATGACGAATACAAAGACTGCCAGTCCTTCAGTGATAAAAGTGAGGGTGAGGTAGATACTGTGGAATACGACACTGAAGGACAAGAAATAGAGCAAATACGGGAAGACTCCAAGCTGTAGAGAAGGAGTATATTCTAGAGGGAGCGAGGAGTCATGAGCATGGAATGTGACCACGCCTGGTTGGAACACGTAGGAGCCATAGACCTCGAGCAAGCGGGACTAGCCTAGCCAGGAATGACGTCAGTATTGAGAACTGAATCACCATCTGAACTCCGCCCACCAGGAGAGACCATCTCTTCTAGCAAAGGAGGGGGATTCGACTCTGAATCAGAGGTTAGCTTGGATAGTGATCCAGAGATCCCTAGGCCACCCGCAACCAAACGCACCAAGGGGGACCTACTAGTCCACTTGAGCCGCAGGTGAGTGAGACAGGATAAGGCAAAATAACACAGGGAGGATCGAATGGAAGAACAGTGAAAGCCGCAGGACCTCCCTAAACGATTCACGAAATTCAAAAAGGGGGATAGGGTGGTAGTACTGTTAGGTGCCAAGCGTCAAGCACAAACAAGTAAACCAATCGAGGGACCCAGCCAGGGTCAAGGAGGTGGACCTAGCCCAAGAAGGGGAACCACCCCGACTAGTCTTCATTGCTGATGATTTGACTAATGAAGAATAAGTGAGTCTTGCCGCCCTCTTGCGAGAGTACATAGACGTGTTCACCTAGTCCTTAGGGGAGCTTAAGTGGATAGACCCAAGTGTCGTGACCCACAACATACCCATGATGCCAGATGCAATACCGGTCAAGCAGCGACCGTACCCTATGAATCCTAAACATGCTTATGCTATCAAGGAGGAGATTGATAAGCTAATGAGAGCAGGATTCATTTATAAAATTGAGCACACGGACTGGGTATCACCCATAGTCATCGTGATGAAGAAAAATGGAAAAATCCGAGTGTGCGTCAATTACAAGAAGGTGAACGCTGCCACCAAGAGGGACAACTATTCATTGCCGTACACGGAGCACATGCTGGAGAGAGTGGCAAGCAAGGAAGCCTACAGCTTCATGGACGGCTTCTCAGGGTACAAGCAGGTGCAAGTGCATCCTGTTGCAGGCATAAGACTGCCTTCGCCACTGAGTGGCGTGTCTTTGCGTACATAGTCATGCCCTTCGGGTTGACTAATGCCCCTGCCACTTTCCAATCCCTCATGTGCACCATCTTTAAGGACATGCTTCGCAAGGAGTTAGAAGTCTTTGTCGACGACCTCTGTGTCCACTTGACATGGGTCGAACACTTAGACAAACTCTGAGCAGTCTTTAAGCAGTGTCGTTTATACCGCCTCTCCTTGAACCCCTTAAAGTGCCAGTTTTGGGTGAAGCATGGATGCATTCTAGGGCACGTGGTGTCAAAGAATGGCATTGCCACTAACTTCTCAAAGGTCAGGGTCATTGTCGATCTTCCACCCCCGAGCAACTACAAAGGAGTTCAATGCTTCCTAGGCCATACCGGGTACTATCGACAGTTTGTACTCAATTATGCGTTGATCGCCAGACCATTGTACAAACTGCTTATAGTCTTCGAATGGATTGAAGCATGCCAAAGGGCATACAAAGAGTTGAAGAAGGCTCTAACCACAACACCAATCCTACGAGCCCCAGATTGGACCATCACCTTCCACGTGCATATCAACGCTTCTAAGTTTTCCATGGGGGCAGTGTTGTGCCAGCCTGGCAAACACAATTTAGACTATCCAGTGAGCTTTGCTACCAGACAACTCACTGAGACAGAAATGAATTACTCAATGACGGAAAGAGAAGGACTAGCCATGGTATTCGTAGTGAAGAAATTCCAGCATTACCTCTTGGCCATGCCCTTCACCTTTTTTGTGGACCATCAAGCCTTGCTATATCTAGTAAACAAACCTTGTGCTACAGGATGCATAGCTCGATGGCTCCTTCTACTTTTGGAGTTTGACTTCTCCGTAGTGGTACGGAAGGGATAGCAGCATTACATGGCTGATCACATGTCGTGAATTCCCACCGGAGAAGCCGCTAGGCAAGGTGTTATTGATGAACTGCCCAACGCCCATCTGTTTAACCTCTCTAGTGAGAGAGACCTCTTTAGGGCCGATCTGACACCATATTGGCCAGATGACATAGTCCAAGTGCTTGAGCACGGACTACCTGACCGACCAATAGAAAAAGCCCGGCTTAGGAGAATAATCCTCAAGGTCCAGCCTTATCAGCTGATTGCAGGCCAACTCTACAGGCTGGGGCAAGACGGATTGTTGCACAGGTGCGTGTGCAAATATGAGGTGCACTATGTGCTCTCAGAAGCGCACGGTGGCATTGCTGAAGGAAATTTTAGCAGCGACATGACAGCACGAAAAGTGTTGCACTCTCAACTATGGTGGCCCACGCTTTTCCGCGACGCAGCACGATTCGTCAAGCACTGTGATGAATGCCAGTGGACGAAGGTCCCAATTCGCAAGGATCGAATGGAATTAACCCCGATTATTGCTCGACAACCCTTCGAAAAATGGGAAATTGATTTCATTGGGCCCATCAATCCTGCAACACAGTATTCGCAGGCCAAGTACATCATTGTGGCCACGGACTACCTCACTAAGTGGGCAGAAGCACGAGCCACACGAAAAAACGACGCCAGAACGATGGCTAAGTTCTTATGGGAGCAAGTAATCTCACAATTTGGTTGCCCCATCGAACTGGTCAGTGACCAAGGCACGCACTTCATCAATGAAGTGATCACACACCTCCTGTCCACCTTCCTCATCATCCATCGCAAATCCTCGCTGTACTACCCTCAGGAAAACGGCCAGGCCGAGTCAACAAATAAGGTTCTCATCAATGTTCTAACCAAGGTCGTTTTTGCTTCACGCAGCGATTGGGACAACAAGTTGATGGCAGCTCTGTGGGCTTACCGAACTGCCTATAAAACGGCTGTCGATCAAACCCCCTTTAGGCTGACATATGGGATAGAAGCGATTCTACCGATAGAGTTCTTCATCCCTAGCCTGAGAATAGTGCTTCAAGAGCGACGGGAAGGAAAGGAGGCATGGATGCAGTGACTAGTTGAGCTCGAACATCTCTCAGAGACTCGTCTTCTTGCCACCATGCACTGATCTACAAAAAAGCCCGACGCAAGAGCTGGTTTGACAAGCACGTCAAGCAGTGTGAGTTTGAACAGGGTGACTTAGTGCTCCTCTACTCAGTTAAAGGGCATAAGCAAAATATGAAATTTAGAGGTCTTGGACCATTCAAGGTTTGTGCAATCAGCCGAACAGGAAATGTCAAACTCGAGACCCTAAACGGTGAAGGAATAGGCTTCTTCAATGGCAGCTGTGTCAAGAAGTACTACCCTCCTACGCATCCTTTGCATGAACCACCAATGTTAGAACCGCCTGTCAAGGTCTGAGTAGCCACAATCACTGAAATCGACGACGAGGACAAGGAAGCCGTGGAACCCGCATACCTTCGTATCACGATCACGGCCAAACACACATGTGCTTTCACCGCCTTGATCGACGAGGGAGCAGACTTCAATGTCCTGACCTACGATCATTGGACTCAACTTGGCCAGCCACAACTTCAACCCACCACTGCAAAATTAAGCCCATATGGGGCTCATTCCTATGCACTACTCGGCAAGTGCAAGGCAGTCGTTTCTATCGAGTCTGAGACTGTTCCAATGCTTTTCTACGTGCTGCCAAATGCTAAAAACGCAGGCACAGAGTCACTGCTAGGGCGCGCCTTTAAAAAGCGGACCCACTGCAATGTCGACTACGCATCGGAGTGCATCCACCTAGCAATAGGCAACATTCGCATTGTTACAGCTTTCAGCAAGGGCTACGCGACCTCATCTCGTGCCACCCAGCACCGATAGAAACACTCGTAGGCAATTCTAAGGAGGGGGTGGAATGAGGCCGCCACTCCCCGAGTCTCATCGCCCGCAACCCATACTAGCCCAAGCTAAGGCCCCACAATCCCGCCTCCAATGGGTGCCTAAACAACCGCAACAGCTGCCTAGGAATCGACGCTCCTACCCTCAGAAGACCAGAAACTCTAAACCTAGGAGGCCCAAATGCAGCCACAAGAATAGATGTGTAATCAGTCAGAGATGGGTCCCCAAGGCTCTCTTGCGCGCACAAGGCTACTATGAGGGCAATGGTTGGCTATGGATACCTAAGGCCCACGTGGCCAAAGTCTGAAAAGCGAACCTGTACGAGTTCATTCAGAAGCATAAAGTTTTTTCTGTTTTAGCGGTTACTATGTCGTAAGCACTAACGAAAATTACGGTTATGACAGGAACAAAAGATGTCACAACAGGACCAAGCCCACAAACTCCCCTTCACAGAAGAAGAGAGAACACGGTACAACATCAACCTGGAGAACCGCGCCTATAATCAGCTGAAATTCTGGACTATCCACAATTTGGAAGAATTAGTGGCCAAAGAAGAGGCGGCTAGGAGCATCGTGGAAAGTTGCAACCTTAAAAAGTACCTAGAAAGTTTTTCACGATGTTGAGTGTTGAAATGACCTATTTTTTGGCTGATTTTTGTTGTTTTTGAGAGCTGAATGGTTGATTTTATGAGATGATTGATTGGTTTGGAAGTGGTTTGAGAGTGTTTTGGATGATATTGATTATGTTTTGGAAGTTCATGATGTTTATTAGTAGAGATGTGAGGTTCTAATATGTTCTGATAGGTTCTGATTGGTTCTGTATACCTTCTGTATAGCTTCTGTTTTGTTCTAATTGTCTTCTGTATGAAGCATGGATTGATGATTGATGAAGATTGAGATCTTGTGAAAGCTTATTGAATAGTTTTTGATAGTTTGGAATGGTTTGAGTATGAGTTATGAGGTTTTGATGACCTTCTGTAACCTTCTGTAGATCTTCTGTAGAGCTTCTGTCTCTGTACTGTAGCTGTTTTGGTACTGTACTGTGACTGTTCTGTATGCTTCTGTAGGTGTTCTATAGAATGTATGTGTAGCTTGGGAAAGTTTTCTAGCCTTGTAAAGAGGTGAATACAAGTGCAAAAGAGCTAAAAGAAGTGAAAGAAGTAGCTGCTGAAGACTCAAGTAAAGACTCAAGTGAAGTGACAGTAGTGAGCTGTGAAAGACACTGTAGTGGCTCTGGTGACTCTTCATATCAGACATACCTCTTGGGAGGGGTATCCACGACCTAAGAAGGATTATTGAGAGTGATTATGAGAGATTGTAGTGAGGATATGATGTATTATTGATGGAGAGAGAGAGAGAGAGTTAGAGATAGCCAATTCTATTAAAACAGAGTGATTGTATATAAGAGATTGAGAGAGAAGACTATGAAGATATTGAAGATGAATACTATGTGATGTATTTTCATTTAAAGATGGTGTATTCCTTTTTTTTCTTTGTTTTATTGATGAATTTTGTGAAGATATTGAAGAATATGGTTGATTCTATCAAATCCATGGGAGATCTACATGATGTTGCATGAAGATTTGTTGTGCCTGGTGTTCTTTTCTTCATTGTGATCATATAAAACCTAATAAAAAAGCTTGTTGATATTACAATATAGATTTTATTGCAAGAGAATTCCCTTTTCCTTGGTGTTCCTCTTGGGGCTCCATGTTTTTGGTGCGCAGCCGGGGAAACTTGCCATCAACAAGCACCAGAAGAGGCTGAAAATGAAGAAAATGGCATTGCTAAGAAGAGGAGAATTCAATGGATGTTTGTAAAGTTCCTTCTTCCACTGAAGAGTTGGAATTTCTCATAATCAAAGCCACTTTCTACAAGAAGTTCATCCCACAATGGCGGAAACATATCACCATCATGATGCATGCTCTATGTGGTGGACAGTTTCCTCTTCCTGTTGAAGCAGCAGAAACTTGCATCTTGGTGGCAAACTGTTTGGGAACAAACTAAAGAGCAGAAACAGAGAGAATGACCATTCATGGAATATTTGGCATTCATTGAGAAGTTTCCAGACATCATCAAATGGGAGATTGTGAAGAAGCGTCAGGAGTCTTGGTATGTGGAGGTTCACAAAGACAAGAAGGAAAAGAGTTGAAATTTGTTCGTGGATGCTCAACAGCAAGATACATGGGATGTTTGGTGCACTAATAATCTTCTGTTTGTTCAATTAGCAACCCACTGGAAGTTGGTAGATAGAGTGTTTTTCACAACATACACTGTTGAAACCATCAAAATGGCATTACTATGATGATGGCACCACCACAATGCTTAGACGTATGCATTTTGACACCTTCAGAACCGAATACCTTCCTCTGTGCAGTGGCATGAAAGCAGAATTCAGAGACGTTGAAAAGGAAGAAGTAGAAGAAATGTTGGCAAGACATTCCTCCAGAGACTGAAGCCTTTTGTTAACCCTCTGTGGAGCACTAACAACAGAGTGGAGCCAACCCCCTGATGAATGACGCAATAAAGAGGCAAGCATTAGAACGAGTCCAGAGGTACGTGAGAAGAGAGAAAGCAAAAATCAAAGCTGAGAACGAGCTCGCAGCAGAAGCCGCCTTTGACGCCCTTGCAGAACTCTTTACAGAAGTCCCAATGGCACATCAAGCCCTTCCTCCTCCTGCTGGAGGTCCACTTCCAAGCCAGATCCGTCCTGAAAATATTGATGACAGGCCAGCGAATGTAGTCCCGTTGTGCCAGTTTTTAAGGGAGAGTACAATGAAGACCCCGATCTTCATGTAGCAGAGTTTATGGTAGCATGTGTGGCTAACAATGCCAGAACCCCTGAGCATTCGTTAGCAATATTCCCCGCCACTTTCAAGGGCGCGGCGTTTCAGTGGTATGAGAGATAAGCAGCAGGAACTTTTGGCACATGGGACCGACCTGAAGTTGGCCTTCCTCACTAAATTCAGGCGTGAATGTTTTGAAGAGCGGATGCGAGAGGAATTTATGAACCTAAGTCAGTCCTCTGGAGAAAGAGTAGAAGCTTATGTCTCACGAATGGAATCCATCCTGAAGAGATGGACTAACCATAATCTAGATGATGACATTCAGAAGGGGGTGTTTCTCAGAGGATTACAACCAGAAGTCCGTAAGTTTGTGGAGCTGCAAAGACCAGCCACACTGCAAGCTGCAAAACCGAAGGTGCAAGACTATACGATGAAGTGGAAGCAAGATTGGCGATGAATCCAGGAAGAGGAGTCCTACCTCCTCTGATGCCAGGAATGATGTACCCACCAAATGCAGTCCCAGGGATAGTTCCCTACCCTTACCCACAGATGCCCTCAGTATCACAGTACAGTGCACCAAATCCACAGTGGCCATAATCAATGCCTCAAATGATGGTTCAACCACAACAATGGTCCCAACCAATTTCCTCAATGCCAAATCAGCAGCAACAGTGGAACCTTACCAACTGGAGCCAACAGCCAATAGTTCAAACAGGAGCTCTGAATTAGAATCAGAACAGAGACCCCTCTGTGCCAGCCCAACCTGTTTATGCAGTGATTACAGAGACTCCTCAAAACCCTACTGCCAGTACCTCAGGAGGAGAAAGCTTGAAGGATTACTTATCCAACTCAGTTGCAAATATAAAAAAGGAGTTGATGGATGTGATTATAGAGCAGCTGCAGACGCTGAAAGTGAATACTGCTAGCATATCCAATGTTGCAGGAGCAGGAAGAGATGTGATGTGGTCAAATACTTGGTGTGGTAAGTGTCATCAAGCAGGCCATTTAGCCACTGAATGTACACGAAAACCAACCATTCCTGGAGCTTTCTGTTTCTACTGTTTACGGAAGAACCATACAGAGGATATTTGCTCTCTGAAGGAGATGCATGATAGGAGAAGGAAGGAAGAAGATGCAAGATTCAACTTGCCGGAATCCAAAATGGCAACATAGGATATTGGACCCAAGCCTAGGGAGTTTGGTCCTAATTTCGGACCAAGAAGGTTTCCCTCACAAAGTTACAGAGGAAGACAGTCTGGCGGTGGTCAGAGATCAGAAGTGCAGTGTTACAGATGCGGAGAAAAGGGACACATTTCACCAAATTGTCCAAATCCCAGAAGGTCAGTGGATTACAAGCCCTTATGTAGTCGATGCAAAGGAGAAGGCCACACTGCAAAAGACTGTCCAAGCCCAGCCCCAGTGAAAAACAATGCTATTGATAGTCCGGCCAAGGCCCAAGAGCCTACCTCCAATTTAATGGAATTGGAAGTTGTTGCCATCACGCGTGCAAAGAAGAAGGAACCACCTATCCAGAATGAAAAAAATCCTCCTGCCAGAACAGTGAAGTTCAATCTTCCACCAGCGGAACAGAATAGAACAGAGCCTGACAGTGCCGTACAGAGCACTACAGTGCCACAGAGAGTCACAGAGACAGTTCCAGAGACAGGACCAAAGGTCCAGGAGATCGAAGAGGAGGAAGTGCCACAAGTGGTAGAAGAAGTCCCCATGATGCCCTTGTTGGAAGAAAAAAGGAAAATGAAAATGGGTGTTACCCCATTCCCTAACCGGTTAGAGAAGCCAGTGGATCCTATTAAGGAATACGATCTGGTCAGAGATCTAGATACCTTTAAACCAAACCTCACATTCCGACAATTATTGATGTTGTCTCCCAGTTGCCGAAAAAGATTCAAAAGTATATTGACAAGAAGACGTGGATTAAGGATTGCTCCCTCAACAGCAACAAAGTCCAACAAAGCTCCAGAGCCTGTCAAAGAAGTGAACGTGGCTAATGCCTTCCTAGATCCGGGTACCCCAGACACTGGCATGTGGATAGAAGGCTGTTTCACTGCAAATGCACTGATTGATGGTGGGTCATCAGTGAACATTATGACGGATGTGACAATGAAGGATCTAGGCCTACAAGGTGTGCAACCAACCCAATGGCTCATTAGACTGGCGGATCAGAGCAGAATCAAGCCTTTGGGCATTCTCCCATATGTGAAGACTACAGTGGCTGGAAGAGATTATTGGCTAACCTATCTGGTAGTGAAGCCAAACTCTTATGGTACATCCTACCCTCTGTTACTGGGCAGACCATGGCTTTTTGAAGCTAGAGCAAGGACGGATTGGTTCAAAGGAACCTTGACCTTGGGTAGAGGACCCAACAAAGTGGTGCTGAAGCTATATGGTTCTCAAAAAGGGCATGGATCCACCTCCTTGGAATTATCTTTTGACTCCCCTAATGAGGCTACAGATGGAACATCAGCAGACAAAGATGCTGTCAAATAGATCCTTCCCAAGAAAACAGTGGCACGTTTCTTAACAGTGGATACTGTAAGCCGACTCCCAAAAGATGCAAAGCCATTATCAATGGGTGATGGACCTAAAAACGGGCCGGCACTGGCTCATGCACTAGCCGGACCTCGTCACTATGCGCAAGACAACCCCCTCGGCCTCGCGGCCAGGAGCGTCTATCAAAATCTCTGCCTTCCTAAACATTGCGTTTGTAATACGTTGTAGTCCAACTGATCCTAACCCAATATTGCTCCTCAGAGGGAGTCCCTTTCACATAGCCAAAAGGCTCGAATCACATACACATGGGGTTCCTCCTACAACTGAATGCCGTCAACCCTCTGCGACTCTCCTACACCTTGGGGATTGGCCCCTCGATGCGCCGCTCAACATTTAGACATTTCGCACAAACGTCACTCAAGGTACCAAATAAACGTATCCAGGAATGTACCATTGTCCTTACTTAATTTCCCCTTTAGGATCCCACGACTAGCCTACAGCATAGGAACCTCACACTCTCAACGGTGGGTCACAGGCCTACTGAAAACAATTGCTATGCGTATCCAGGAGCTAACTCTGATACTTTTAATTTCCTCTAAATGATCATGCAAAGAGGTGGATGCCTAGTGCTCAAACATTTTAAAAACCACCAGCGTGCAAGTGCAAAACATCTCTTTCATGCTTTTCTTTCTAGCCGCTTTGTGCTTCGCTGCAACACCTAGCACCGAAGTGATCTTCGTGCTACTAGGTTTTAATTTTTATCATTATTATTCCGTCCTAGTTGCAATGCATATAAAATCAGCAAATTATTCCTCATGCTCAACGGCATTTAACCATTTTTCCACAACTCTACCCTTCCCCGTTGATAGTGCATCATTGCATTCATTTCTTTCAGGGTTTCCTTGCCATTTTTATGTGGAGAAAGGAAGGAAACACACACTACAACATATAAACAAGGCTGAACTGAAGCATAACTTCATGCCCCAGCCTTGCTATACATCAACAAACATAAATCCTATTTTTCTATATTTTTCGTAGCCCCAAATGTATTTTTCCCCTATTTTTCATGGTGTTTTTATCATTTTTCCCCATTTTCTTCATTTTCTTGTATTTTTTAAATTGCTGAAAATGAAAACCAGTTTGTGGGCTGTGGCCCTTAGTTCATTTGCAACAAAATTGAAAGATTAGTTGATGTGTATCGACGGTTTTCCCCATTTATATGCCCAAAACCCTTGTTTTTCCCCATTTTTCATGCATTTTCGGGTTTCTTGACATTATTTCGGGCCATGAAATGCATGTTTTTCATAATTTCTGGTTATAAACAGTAAGAACTCAGAAGAATCAGCAGCATAATCAAATCTTAGTCCATATGAACGGCATTCCATCAATCAAAAGCATAAAACACTAAATTTTCTTTGTAATTTTTTGGTTTACCGCTTAAACGCGTGTTTCGGGTTTTGTGTCCATGGCTGTAGATTTGGAAAACAGCAACACTTCATGTCCAGCAACATCCCAAATCACCATTCTCAGCCCGTGTAGCAATCCGGTCCATGCCGGACAAGTCTCCATCATTCTTTCTTCATTGCTCCTTCCCACACATGAACTGCCTCTTAGAAGAGAGAGAGGGAGGAGAGAGAAAGACTAGAATCAGAAATTTCAAACCAGGCCATCATTCCACGGGCGAAGGGCGGCGATAGAGTCCACAGACAGAGGGGAATGAAGCCCCATAATCCATTGGGGGGGTTGTTTGCAGCAGCCATGATGCCTCTCATCCATTCATGGCGCATTTTTCGGGCGCCATCTTCTTCCACGTTTTTTCATGCCTCTTCATTCTCTCTCCACGTTTTTTGCTTCATAAGGTGCATAAATTTTTTGGGGGTGGTCCAAACTCAAAAGGCATGCTCAAATTTGGCCTCCCAAGTGTCCACCTTTTCATATCTTGACCGTTTCCTTGGCCATTTCCCTGTCCGGACTCCGAATTGAGCTCTGAAAAATCCTGGGCGTCCGGCTTAGCATCCCGCATTGGCCAGTAGCTTGTGTCAACCCGCATGACTGTCTGAAAAATTATGAAAAATCACCAAGTGTCGCTCGGGCGCCTTTAAAGCACTTTGGCGCTTAAAATCGTCCTAGATCGAGCCGCCGCCTTTGACAGCGAATATTTTTTCCTTGATATTCATAATTTTTAGCTATTTTTAAGCACTTGCCGTCTCCTAAATTCCGCTCTCATTGGCGACCACGGGATAGGGCGACTCAGCCCGTTGAATCCACGAACATATCTGCACATAAACAACCAAAGAAGCATCAAACTGATACAAAACAATTATCATCATAAAACTCAGCACAATGCTCCCCCTACCCCTAGACAGAACCAAGGCATGACATCCACAAGGAGTAGGCCTAGCATCATCTAATAGAAGATCCGAAGTGAGTCACTAACCAGCTGCTCCAACACAGCCAAACTAAAAAAAACTGCCAAAGAGGTTGCCCTAAGTGGTAGTCTGAACTACTGACCAACTAAAGACAACACAACTAGGAGCTCCTACAAGGCGAGGACTCCTATAGCCTGAGCAAAGGATATTTTCTTTCAGTCCATTTCTTCTTTTAGGGTTTTTATGAGATGAACATACTTGGGCATGTAAAAAGGAGGGAGCTGAGCGTAGTGACCCAAGGAGAACAGGGCATCGGTCTCAGGACCTGTCTCGGTACCCAAGAACCTACCAGGCCCTCGCAAGGCGACACTTAATCCTTTTCTAACGCTCACTTTTATTTTCGCTCCAACCTTCCTGGTTTTGATATTATTTTTCCAGCAAGAAGCCACCCCTAGGAAGACAAGGTATCGGCCCCGGGTCTGACTCGTCCCCAGGAACCTACCAGGCCTTCGCAAGGCAATGAGCAACGGCTTATATATTTTCATTTTTTTTTCCTCTTCTTTGATAGGGGTTAGAACCCCTTTTTACACACCTTCGTATTCATATTCATCTTTTAGGATATTCAGGATTTCTTGACATCATTATTATTATCTTCTAGCAGGCTTCTCTAACTGCCTCACTACTAACAGAAACTCCTAGAACGGCTGCCTAGCAGGTTAGCAGAACAGAGCCACTAGGACTTCCTTCTAAAACAGGTCTTTCAATGTCTAACAATGTCTTTACAGGAGGCAATGACTACTCCGACCTCCCTCAAACATACTTAGCCTAAACCTGGGACTTCATGCCTTGGTTGCCGGTCCAAAAAAAAAATGTGCCCCCTCGACAAGTACAAATACATATATAACAGGAAAGAAAGGTACTCGTAAAGGAGAAATATCACCTGGATTGGCCGCAAGAAGCTTCCATCGCAGCAAAGGCTCCTCCAGGCTCCACAAAATTCCACGAACCACGAAATCTGTCCAGCACAACACTTAAAACAAAAACCCAATTAAACGCACCCGCACTAGACAGGGAAATGGCCCTCTTGGCCTAATGAAATCAGACATGACTTTGCCACAAAACTGAATCGGCCCTCTTGGCCTAATGAAATCAAACAATACTATGCAGAACATCCACCTGGAAACAACCATGATAGACATCAAAGCATACTATTCCCAGGGGAACAGAGGCTCGTAGCCCTAAACTAGGTGCATTAAATTATGACCTATCCCTCCTGCGTACATCGCAAGAGGTGTGCGCATCACATGTCGTCGAATCAGTCTGTGGGTCTGAGATAATAAAGGTAGATGAGTCTCGCTTACCCTCTGCATCACCCAAATCAACCATCGTCTGCCAAAGAGGGCATGCTCAGAAAGCATACCCCACAAACGACCAGGTCCTGTCTCACCATCAATAGATATATCGGGACAAGGGCCACAATTAAAGAAGAGGTCCTCTTCATACGCAAGATTAGCCAATGAATCGGCAAACTGATTCCAATTCCGTGGAATGAGCTGAAAAGACACTCTATCGAATTCGTCTAGCAGGGCTATGGCAGTGTGATGGTACATACAAAGGATCGGGTTCCGCACCATGTACGTCCCATTGAGTTGATTTAAAACCAACTGAGAGTCCCCTTTTACCAACAACTGGCGGATACCACCCTTTTTTGCAATATTCAAACCCATGATCAGGGCTTTGTATTCGGCCATATTATTAGTAAAATTCGCCCCGAGATAAGCAGCTAACTTCATGACAATGCGTCGTCGGGGGTCGCGGATGACAACTCCTACACTTCCTTTTTTGCATGCACCCCTGGACGCCCCATCAAAGTACAAGGTGTACGTCCATAAAGGGTTTACATATCCCGCCATCCGGAACTCTACTCGTAATTATGGTAATCGAAATTCAGCATATTCAACGGGTGGACTGTAGACTCCATCCCTCCATCATCATTGAATTCGACAGGGATGCTCGTCAAAATTTGTAGGCAGTGATGGCAGAAGACCTTGATCTCCCAAATAAATGTCCCGCCTTCTTGCTCAATCACCTTGTATCCTTTGCTCCACCAAATGAGCTTTCCCTGATGATACCTCTGCTCTAAATATGGGTGTTCTAAATAAGGGATCAGACGACCCATCAACCTCTATCACGATTTCCTTGCAGATGTTTGATCAATCTCGCCTAGACTTGCAAGGCAGTCATAGCATTAGTGCAATCAGAAGTAATAAGGTTTAATCTTATTAAGATTAACCTTATTTTTAAATTCTATCCCCTCAAGGTCAGCTAACAACACTGTAGATTTATTCTTTCCTATCCTAACGATCTTATAGGGCCCATCCCATTTGGGTTCTAGCTTGCCTGGGAATAATTCACGTCGTGCATCATAATACAAAACAAGCTGTCCTTTCTTGAAGGTGTACTTCTTGGCTTTAAGGTCGTGTAGCTTCTTCATTCGGCGTTTCGCCACTTCTTGGTGCAATAAGCTCTGCAACTTAAGCTCGTCTAAATGGGCCAATGTCGTCAAGCGCTCAAAAAGAGCGTCTTCATCGCTCAAAGAATGATTGATGGCAAACCGAATAGTCGGCAGCTCAATCTCTAAAGGCAAGACACACTCCTCCCCATATACTAACTTGAACGGGGTATGGCCAGTGGCTCGTTTGAAAGTCGTATTATAAGCCCACACTGCCACGTATAACTTTTTATCCCAATCGCGTTTCTTTTCCGACACAATTTTGGACAGGATGCCCACAAGCTGCTTGTTGGTACTTTCGACTTGCCCATTGGCTTGCGGATTATATGGGGTTGTCTTGTTATGCTTGATGTTCCACAACTCTGTCAAACCTTTGATCACCTTATTCAGGAAATGAGTTCCGCGGTCCGACACTAATTCTTTCAGTGGACCAAACCGGCATATTATTTGCTCTAAAAGGAAACTAGCAGTTTCTTTAGCATCATCTTTCCTTGTTGCACGTGCTTCTGACCACTTTGTGAAGTAGTCAGTTGCTACAATGATGTACCTCTTTTGCGTAGTCGATGACGGAGTAATAGGACCCACAAAGTCTATTCCCCACTTCTCAAATGGAAGTATCGCCATAATAGGGGTGAGTGGTCGTTTCCTATTCTCTCGACTATCATGTTGTTGGCAAATATCGCATCGCTTAACATACGCAAACGCATCCTGGAAGATGGCAGGCCACCAATACCCTGCTCTTAAAGCCTTTTGTGCTGTGAGTCGTCCAGCAAAATGGCCACCGCAAGCAGAATCATGGCACTCTTCCAAAATGAATGGCACCTCGTCAGGCGTCACACATCGGCGATAGATATCATCAACCCCTTGCCGATATAATGTACCTGCGATCAAGGCAAACTTTAACGCTTGCTGCTTAATTTTCCTTTTCTCAGCCTTAGATAGTTCGGATCCCGCCTCTCCCGTTGATAAATAATGCGTTATTGCAGCATACCAGGAGGGAATAGATGCCGTATCTATTTTAAATATCATCTCCATGTCACTACCTTCAGCCACAGATTCTTTCGGCTCCCCAAAGTCCACTAGACATTCCACGATGCCTTGCAACCTTGGTGGCTTACTCTTGATTTCATAATCAAATTCCTGCAAAGTGATCAACCACTTCGCTAAACGATCAGGCGGCTGTAACTTATTCATCAATAGTCGAAGTCCCTCCGCCTTCGTATAAAGTACGACTTTCTCATAGAGAATGTAATGCCTGAATTTCTTGGTCCCAAAGACCATCGCTAGACACAGCTTCTCCATGTAGGTGTAATTGATTTCGGATACCCCCAGCTTCCGACTAGCAAAAGCAATCGGGTGGTACCACTTCTCTTCCCAAATTTGGGCTAAACAGCAGCTGATACTATACATGGTGGCTGCTGAAAATATATAGAACACCTCACCTCTTTTAGTGCTTTTAAAACGGGCGCTCTTGCTAGCTCTTGTTTCACGTCCTCGAATGCTACCTTGCAAGGGTCACCCCATACAAACGAACAGCTAAAGGACAATAAATTTGTAAGTGGCAACGTTCTTTCTGCTAAGGCGTTAATGAATCTACGGTAGTAACCAACCGAAGACAGAAAGCTATGAACCTCTTTCGGAGTGCGTGGTGGACCCATGGCAACTATAACTTTCACCTTCTCAGGGTCTGTCGCAATTCCTACCGAACTGACCACATGGCCTAGCAATAGCCCATAAGGTACTCCAAAAGCACACTTCCGTGGGTTTAGGGTGATGCAAAATTGTCTATAGCGCTCAAAGCATTTTCGCAAAATGATCAACTGCCTTTCTCTCACGGTGGCGGCCCCTAAGTCATCAATAAACACCCTCAACTCTTCAGGGGATATGTCACCGAATGTCTTATCTGCTGTTCGTTGCCACGAACCAGGCGCATTGCATAAACCAAAGGCCATCACATGGTACGCGAAAGTACCAAATACAGTAATGAAAGTTGTTTTCAACTTATCCTCTTCTGCAATTGCCATTTGGTTATACCCTGCAAAGCAATCCATAAACGAATATATCTCCCTACCCGCTAATTGATCCAAAATCTGGTCAATAAATGGCAACGGGTAGTAGTCCTTAACTGTCTGCTTATTCAGCTCCCTAAAGTCTACACATAATCGGATTTGATTATTTTTCTTCTTTCTAATCACAACTGGCGAACACCATTCCGTGTGTTGCACAGGAAAAATCAAACCCGCTTTTCGAAGCTTCTGTAACTCTTCAAACAGGCCGTCTCTCAATTCGAAAGGCATACGCCTTACTTTCTGCCGTACAGGACGACTGCCCTCTTTCAACGGAATTGTATAAACAGCAAGACTAGGAGGGATGCCTCTCAACTCATCATAACTCCAGGCAAAGATATCACGGAATTCCTGGATCAAGGCCACATAGTCCTCCCTCTCTGCTGAGTTGAGCATAGAACCTAATTTGATTGGCCGCGAATCATCAGGCGTACCAAGGTCTAGCTCGATAACATCTGCATCTCTTATACGATCTTGGCCCTCTATCGGCTCGTTCAAAGTGATCTGATAGATGTCCTCTGTGGTGGATCCCTCTTTGGACTCATCACTCGAGGATGTCTCACTGGCAGATAAATCTTCTAATGTCTCCAATTCTGTAGAAGATAGAGGAGCTCTCTCACTCTGCGGGGACTCAGGATAAGCATCAACCACCACACGCTGGGCACCTCTGCCGAATATCAATCGACCGGCGGGTATATCCACTTGGCAATCCGCTTGCAAGATCCAAGGTCGTCCAAGTAATACTTGGTAACTTGGCCGCCCTGCAAAACGAATCACCCTAAAGTCCAACATGCATTCTACATTTGCAACAGTGACATGGACCTTAGTAATGCAGCCTTCCGGCTGTCTCAAACTGTCATCTGCCATTCTGAGAATTGTGGAAGTATCTTTCTGAATCGCAAGACCCAACCTTTCCATCAGTTCAGAACTCATAATGTTAACAGATGATCCTGTGTCGACAATGGCATAATCTACTAATATCCCATCGACATAGGCTGCAACCCTTGGGCAATGCTTCTCAGCATGCTCGAACCAGTCATCACCAACTCGCGCAATACCCAAAGGTTCTACGATATACCCGGTACGTAGGATCTTTCTAAATTCCTTATGTACTCCTGGGGAAAGCTTAATAAGCTGTAAGAGGTTCACATCCGGCTTGACTTCGCAAAGAGAGCTCGCCAAATCGAATTCATGATAGTTCGAAAGAGCTCGCTTTTCACGCCAAATCATCCGCTCTTTAGGTCGCTGAGCTGGCTTTATTGCCTCTTTCTTAACTTTCACCTTCTTCTTTGGTGCTTCCTTATCGGCTTTACTCTCTACGGGCTTCAAAGGTCCCCCTTCTAGGGCAGGATCCAAAACTTGCGTTCCTTTGTCGCCTTGTTTAGGGTTTCCGTCGACAGGCTTATCCATGTCGGCTTCTCTACCCTTTTTACCTCTTGTAAGGACAGCTCGTAGATTAGAGGTTTCAGCATCGTTAACGCGTACAGCCTCAATCAAACTAACCCCACTACCACTTGGTAGCTCTTCCACTGTAGTCTTTGATCGTTGAAGTATTTGTTTAGGCCCATTTTCTGGCTGGGAATCATTTCCTTGGGCACGATGATTAACAGGCCCGGGTTGCCGACTTCCTCGCTGGAGGGAACTAATCTTACTCCAGCAAGTAGCAGCTAAATGGCCAGATTTTCCACAAATGTCGCACTTAACATTTGGGCAATTTCTTGGATAGTGCTGCCCGCCACACCATTTGCAACTAAACCTCGACGGTGCACCCTCCTCCGGGTATCTACTTCCTATCAAATTTTGTTGTTTTTTAAGGAAGTTGACATCAACGGCTATTTGTCGATACTGCTCCGTAATCATGTCGGTATAATGCTTCATCATGTCCTTAACCTCGCCAAGAACATTGGAAGAACTCGACTCATAGCCTTGGTCATTTCCATGTCGTTCAATCGGCCTAACAATTCGATTAGGCACAGGCTGTTGAGCTGCCGGCATGGTGTTAGAATTGACCGCCTGGCCTCCACTACTTGGAGCCATTTGACTGCCCGTCGGCATCGACATGCTAGGGGGAGCTGGTAATAAAGGGACATTCTGTATCATGTTCCCTCTCCCATTAGGGTTAGCCATCGCTATCCCTTGGCCACTACTGCCATTGGCTATTGCCATATTGTTTCCCAATACTAAACCCATGTTCGAATTGCCTCTAGAAGCATAGGCTGCTTGTAGTCGGGATTCCACCTCTTGTGCTCGTGTAATGGCAGTATCTATATCCCCCAAGGGGACACTACTCAACTGCAATTGGATATTAAAGTCCAAACCATGTAGGAAATATTGCAATTGGGCAGCTGCGGGGATAGGGATAGAGGTGTCCAACTTACGGAAGACCTCTTTTATCTTCTTCGCATAAGCACGAATATCCTCGTGTGGATCTTGGCGGGTCACGTTGAGTACACGCAACCAATATTGCCCACCCCTTTCAGGGGCAAACTCCCTTCGAAAAGCTCCATAAAATGCATCAATGTTCAATATGGTTCCGGCTTCTAAACCATGATACCATATAGCGGCTCTTCCTTTGAGAGTCATGTTGAAGAACATCATTAAATGTCCTTCTTCTTGAATGCGACAGTTAAACATCAACTTTTGAAACTCCCTAATGTGGAGTTCCGCATCTTCCTCAACTAGCCCATTAAAAATGGGTAGCGGGTAACCTAGAGCCGGAAAATCCGTCGTTCCTGCTGGAATTGCAATAGGCTGCGCCATGACGAGGATTGGATTTGCACTAGAAATAGGGAACGGTGGGGTTACACCTCCCGCAATTGACGTGGACTGGCTTATGGCAGGAAGGGGAGCACTAGAGCTTCCACCTTCTCTTAACTTACTGCTTGTGGTCCTAAGACCACTAGATCCACTCCCTCGTAAGGGTTCAGCGCCACTACGCTTAGGAGAATATCTCCTAAAAATTTCAGCACGTCGCCTAGCTCTTTCGTCCCTTTCTTGCTTTTGGATTTCTGCTAGACGATGCTTATCAATAAATAACGGATCAAGCTCAGTATCCTCTGGCATAAACTACTAGTTGGTCCTTAAACAACCAGGATTCGAGAACCGCCACTTTTGAGCAGCTCCCGGCAGACGCACCACTGATGGACCTAAAAACGGGCCGGCACTGGCTCATGCACTAGCCGGACCTCGTCACTATGCGCAAGACAACCCCCTCGGCCTCGCGGCCAGGAGCGTCTATCAAAATCTCTGCCTTCCTAAACATTGCGTTTGTAATACGTTGTAGTCCAACTGATCCTAACCCAATATTGCTCCTCAGAGGGAGTCCCTTTCACATAGCCAAAAGGCTCGAATCACATACACATGGGGTTCCTCCTACGGCTGAATGCCGTCAACCCTCTGCGACTCTCCTACACCTTGGGGATTGGCCCCTCGATGCGCCGCTCAACATTTAGACATTTCGCACAAACGTCACTCAAGGTACCAAATAAACGTATCCAGGAATGTACCATTGTCCTTACTTAATTTCCCCTTTAGGATCCCACGACTAGCCTACAGCATAGGAACCTCACACTCTCAACGGTGGGTCACAGGCCTACTGAAAACAATTGCTATGCGTATCCAGGAGCTAACTCTGATACTTTTAATTTCCTCTAAATGATCATGCAAAGAGGTGGATGCCTAGTGCTCAAACATTTTAAAAACCACCAGCGTGCAAGTGCAAAACATCTCTTTCATGCTTTTCTTTCTAACCGCTTTGTGCTTCGCTGCAACACCTAGCACCGAAGTGATCTTCGTGCTACTAGGTTTTAATTTTTATCATTATTATTCCGTCCTAGTTGCAATGCATATAAAATCAGCAAATTATTCCTCATGCTCAACGGCATTTAACCATTTTTCCACAACTCTACCCTTCCCCGTTGATAGTGCATCATTGCATTCATTTCTTTCAGGGTTTCCTTGCCATTTTTATGTGGAGAAAGGAAGGAAACACACACTACAACATATAAACAAGGCTGAACTGAAGCATAACTTCATGCCCTAGCCTTGCTATACATCAACAAACATAAATCCTATTTTTCTATATTTTTTGTAGCCCCAAATGTATTTTTCCCCTATTTTTCATGGTGTTTTTATCATTTTTCCCCATTTTCTTCATTTTCTTGTATTTTTTAAATTGCTGAAAATGAAAACCAGTTTGTGGGCTGTGGCCCTTAGTTCATTTGCAACAAAATTGAAAGATTAGTTGATGTGTATCGACGGTTTTCCCCATTTATATGCCCAAAACCCTTGTTTTTCCCCATTTTTCATGCATTTTCGGGTTTCTTGACATTATTTCGGGCCATGAAATGCATGTTTTTCATAATTTCTGGTTATAAACAGTAAGAACTCAGAAGAATCAGCAGCATAATCAAATCTTAGTCCATATGAACGGCATTCCATCAATCAAAAGCATAAAACACTAAATTTTCTTTGTAATTTTTTGGTTTACCGCTTAAACGCGTGTTTCGGGTTTTGTGTCCATGGCTGTAGATTTGGAAAACAGCAACACTTCATGTCCAGCAACATCCCAAATCACCATTCTCAGCCCGTGTAGCAATCCGGTCCATGCCGGACAAGTCTCCATCATTCTTTCTTCATTGCTCCTTCCCACACATGAACTGCCTCTTAGAAGAGAGAGAGGGAGGAGAGAGAAAGACTAGAATCAGAAATTTCAAACCAGGCCATCATTCCACGGGCGAAGGGCGGCGATAGAGTCCACAGACAGAGGGGAATGAAGCCCCATAATCCATTGGGGGGGTTGTTTGCAGCAGCCATGATGCCTCTCATCCATTCATGGCGCATTTTTCGGGCGCCATCTTCTTCCACGTTTTTTCATGCCTCTTCATTCTCTCTCCACGGTTTTTGCTTCATAAGGTGCATAAATTTTTTGGGGGTGGTCCAAACTCAAAAGGCATGCTCAAATTTGGCCTCCCAAGTGTCCACCTTTTCATATCTTGACCGTTTCCTTGGCCATTTCCCTGTCCGGACTCCGAATTGAGCTCTGAAAAATCCTGGGCGTCCGGCTTAGCATCCCGCATTGGCCAGTAGCTTGTGTCAACCCGCATGACTGTCTGAAAAATTATGAAAAATCACCAAGTGTCGCTCGGGCGCCTTTAAAGCACTTTGGCGCTTAAAATCGTCCTAGATCGAGCCGCCGCCTTTGACAGTGAATATTTTTCCCTTGATATTCATAATTTTTAGCTATTTTTAAGCACTTGCCGTCTCCTAAATTCCGCTCTCAATGGGTGAATACTTCCTGCCTGAACGAGGAATGATTTCTGAAATCACTTCTGACAGTGAGATAGAAGCATGGATGTACTGCTCTCCCTGTTACATGGCCATAGCAGAGCCAGAGACAGAGGCAGAAGATGAAACAAAGCACCTGTTCTTCTCTTACAGAGCTCCTACAGAGACAGAGATAGAGATAGAGACAGAGACAGAGACAGAGACAGAGACAGAGACAGAGACAGAAACAGAGACAGAAGAGGAAGGAGATGATATGGAAGAAGAAGGTTATGAAAGCGAGCTGGAAGAGTCTATCCCACCCGAAGAGGATACATATGAAGAAGAAGTTCCAGAAGCATCAGAAGCAGACGAGCTTATGCTGTGGGACAGAATGGCGATGGTACCATTTGGTCTGGTAAATGGATATTCTCATATGGAAAATCTTTATAAGAAATGGTTGAAGAAGACCAAGCCGTCTTTCAGCAGCGGCTCTTGACGTCCTCAACCACCTTTTCCGAGAAAAGATGATGATGATGTACCGTGCCTCCAAGCACTAGTCCCACAAACCCAACATGCATCAGAGGGTCCCTGTTATGTGACGTTCCTGGACTTGTTATCAGAAGATGAGTCTTCAAGCCAAGAGGTAACGAATCATGAAACCAAACCCGAAACGGCTCTAATCCCATTTCAACCTCTCAAGGAGCAACCTAAGTCTCCACCAAAAGAAGAAGTTGGTTCTAGTGGGACATCAGAAAAGGACACCATCCCTTGAAGGAGTCGGATCTGTATCTAGAAGCAGTCCGTGGGACCTTCATCCGTGAAGTAGAAGGTGAAAGGCAGTTAAATTTTGTAGATGCAGATGGCACTAAACGCCACTTGAAGGTGGGTAGCAGCCTACCAGAAGAGGAGTTTTCAACCTTGTACAACTTGTTGAAAGAGAATTTGGACGTGTTTGCATGGTCCTACAAAGACCTAAAAGGGATTGATCCCACAATATGTCAGCATCATATTGACTTGGAGCCTGATGCCAAGCTAGTACGGCAACGACAGAGGCGAATGAACCCGAATTATTCCACATTGGTGAAAGCAAAGCTGCTGAAGCTTCTGGAAACCGAGTTCATCTATCGAGTGGCAAATAGTGAATGGGTTTCACCCATCGTGGTTGTACCCAAGAAGAATGGCAAGCTTCGAATATGTGTGGATTTCCGCAAGTTGAATTCCAAGACCAAGAAGGATCACTTTTCGATTCCTTTCACAGACCAACTGTTGGACACAGTGGCAGGACATGAGCTTTATTCCCTTCTGGATGGATTCAACGGATATAATCAAGTGCAAATAGCAGAAGAAGACCAGTCCAAAACAACCTTCACCACAGAATGGGGGACCTATGCTTACCGAGTGATGCCGTCTGGGCTCTGCAATGCCCCTGCTACTTTCCAGCGAGTCATGATGGCCGCATTCCAAAATCATCTGCACGACTTTATTGAGGTATATTTGGATGACTTCTGTGTCTATAGTTTGATCCGTGAACACTGGGGACACCTGGAACAATCCTTTGATCGATGTCGGGAGTATGGGATTTCCCTCAACCCCAACAAATGCATCTTTGGGGTCTCTTCTGGAGTTCTGTTGGGCCACATTGTCTCTGCACAAGGGATATCAACAGACCCTGCAAAGATCGAAAAGATCGCAGCTCTGACAGCACCCACCAACCTCAAACAGTTGAGGGGATTCCTAGGCCATGTGGGTTACTACAGAAGGTTCATAGCTCATTTTGCAACAAAGGCAACCTCCTTGCACAAGCTTCTGAGGAAAGATGCAGAGTTTGTTTGGACGAAAGAATGTGACAAAGCCTTCAACACTCTGAAGCAGTGTCTAATTGAGGCCCCCATTCTGCAACCTCTTGATTGGACGAAGGAGTTCCATGTACACACTGATGCATCCATTGAAGGCTTAGGCACAGTTCTATGCCAGAAGGGCTCCTCGAAGCTGGATCAACCGATCTATTATGCAAGCCAAAAAGTCACTGATAGGGAATGGAACTACATAGTGACAGAGCTGGAGTGCTTGGCAATGGTGTTTGCCCTAGAAAAGTTTCGCCACTACCTATTGTCTACCCACTTTAAATTTTATGTGGATCACGAGGCCCTGTCCTTCCAGATGAACAAAGCAGACGTGAAAGGACGAATGATGAGATGGCTCCTTCTATTTCAGGAGTTTGACTTTGAGGTAATTACCAAACCTGCTCGTTCCCATGTTCTGGCTGATCATTTGTCGCGTATCCCACAAACTGCAGACGAGGAGCAGGATGATCCAGACCTTCCTGATGCTTCCCTATTCCTAGTAGAAACTGTAACTCCCTGGTATGCAAACATTACCAATCTGCTGGCAACCCAACAATACCCTCTTGGTATTTCTAGTCGGGAAAGGAAGAAGCTTATGTTAGAATCAGCCCCCTATACTCTGCTAGGTGGTGCACTGTACAAGAAAGGCAAAGATGAAGTGCTCTGAAGATGTGTTGCAGGAGATGAGATTGGGATTGTTCTGAAGGCTTGCCATGAAGAGCCATGTGGAGGCCACTTTGCAGGAGAAGCCACAGCCAGGAAGGCTCTGCTAGCAGGATACTGGTGGCCTACCATTCACAAGGATGCCTATGATTACTGTAAGCGATGTGATGCTTGTCAGAGAATGGGGAAATCTACCAAGACAAGTGCCATGCCACTGCAACCTATCCTTCCCTTGAAGCCTTTTGAGAAGTGGGGCATCGACTTCATAGGTCCAATCGATCCTCCTACCAGAAGGAAGCAGAATAGATACATCCTCGTATGTACGGATTATGTCACAAAGTGGTGTGAAGCTAAAGCCCTAAAGCGGGACGATGGTAACAGCATGGCCCTATTCATGTACGAGAATATCATCACCCGTTTTGGCAGTCCCTTAGAGCTGGTAAGTGACAGAGGCACTCATTTCATTAATAAAGTCATGGAAGAGTTGACAGAGCTGTATAAGATCCGCCATCGCAAGTCCACTCCTTACTACCCCAGAGCCAACGGCCAAGTCGAAGTCACCAATCGAATCCTCTGCTCGATCCTGACAAGAACGATTGCTGCACATTGTCGTGATTGGGATGATCGACTTATAGAGGCCCTCTATGCGTACAGAACTTCCCATAAAGCAGCAACAGGACAGACACCCTTTCAACTGGTGTATGGTACAGAAGCTGTTTTCCCTGTTGAACTGGAATTACCCTCTTTGAGAGTGGCTATCAAAGAGTGTTTGGGGGACGATGATTCACTGCAATGCCGTCTCCTGCACTTGGAATGTTTGGACGAAACTCGCAGGATGGCTCTACAGTGCATGGAAGCCATGCAAGCCCGACGTAAGGCTTACCATGACAGCTTCATCAAGCACAAGGAGTTCAAAGAAGGTGATTTGGTCCTAGCCTATGATTCACGATTTGGCAAGTTTCCTGGCAAGCTCCAATAATGGTGGATGGGCCCATATAAGGTACTTGCTATCAATCCTAATGGCTCTGTCCAAGTGCAGACCGTTGATGCCTCTGATGATCCCTTCCTGATCAATGGATATCGCCTGAAGAAGTACTTCCCTCCTTGGGGATCTTGACAATCACGGTCACCTGATCCTTTCTCTTATTGGTATGGCACTATCACTCTTATGATGCTACTTCTGATAGCAGTTCTTCAGCCACTTCTGATGAAATGGACACAACCTTCTGTCCCCTCAACCCCACCTTCTAGCCCTGATCTCTTATCCTATATTTTCCACCAGCGGCAGTGGCGAGGTGGGTTCTGATACATGGTATTTCTACCATTCCCTTGCTTAATTCGACGAGAAAAGAAAAAAAATATACATATCGGTCATAGGAGAAAAGGACTTAGGTCCCTGACATGCCGACCTATTCTTCGAGAAAAGGTGGAGACACCCTCAGGAATAGGGAAAAACAAGAAAAAAAAAAGAAAGAAAAAAAGAAAAAAAGGATTTTTTTAAAAAAAACAAGAAAAACAAAACTGTTATGGGAGAAAAGGAAGCAATTCCCTGTCATAGCAGGCCTCATTCCAAGAAAAGGTGGTCAACACCCTTGGGCGGGAAGCTAGCTGTGGAAAAGGTGGCAACACCCAGCAGTCCAGAAATTGGATTCATCAATTGAAATTTCCAGAATCCAATTCCGAAGCTACCTCCCTTGGTACGCTGTGTCCTGTGTCTTTCTGCAGAGTGTCTAACTGTCCTCTAGCAGATGACATGTCCTATCCAACACAACATTCGATTTGATGGCTACCTCCCTGGGTATGCCTCTTCAACAACTGATGATGCGATCTTCATCGACAAACAATTGAGTGATGTGAGCTTTCATCCTAACCGAATGGGGAAGTGAGTATGGTTTCCCTCTGTAACTTTCAACAGAGTGTGAGACAGAGGGTGGGGCGAGTGACCAGTCTTTTCCCTTCAAATCAAATGAGAGGTGAGAAGTGTGAATGAAGTGTTGCACGCACGGGATGGGCCTCTCAATGCACAAAGCACAATTTGTTTATGTGCACTGCACCATAAGGCTCCCTGGCCTTCCTTCTTGCACCGTATGCCAGCACAGGGCGGGATGCACAGTTGCACCATCAAATGTGCACAAGGCATACAACCTTTGCACAAGTGACCGTGAGGATTACATCAATGGGTTTCAGGAAAGGGCTGCCCTCCTGTATCTATCAGCAGAGCGTGAGACAGAGGGTGGGCTGAGTGTGACTGGAGTTTCTTCAATCATTTACTGAGAGGTGAGATTGAGGGACGTTACGACCTTTGGAGTCAGGTATGTTCCCGTTTCCCTATGCACCCATGGGATGGGTCTCTACCGTCATCACATGACACGTCACCCTGTTCTGTACACTGCATTGTAAGGCTCCCTTACCTTCCTCCTTGCACTTATGCTAGACGGGTTGGACGCACTAATGCACCATCAACTGTGCACCCTGGCATACTCTCTCTGCACCATTCCCTTGTCGATTTCTAAACCCGGGTACGAGATATGGGTTTCAATCATTCTTCCTTGAGTGATATTAGTCATGGGGTGAGTGACAGCTCTTTCATTCCATTTGAGTGACTGTGTGCAACATTCCTCATCATCGACAAATTTCGTGCGATTCCTTCAACTAGCTACCTCCCTGGGTGCTGCCGCATGGTCCCTGCCATGAAGGACGAGTGCTGTGAAGATGCCTTGGTACCTCCTGCAGAGCCGACAACAACACCGGGCGTGCCATCGACAATCAACCTTGATTCTCAACAAAATGGGCCAAGTTTTTCTAACCTTACACCTTCTGTTTCTCAGTGACATTCATGTTTTAAGTGTGGGGACGTTAGTGGTTGGTCTGTGGCGTGGTCCTAGGTCCCTGTTGCTCAGTTCACCCTGTCCGTTCAGGTCTTAAGTGTGGGGACGTGTCCCTGCGCGTCTACATTGCATATCCTTATGCATATGCTCCAACCTGCTAATGCCTTTATGCCATGACTTGCTTTTACCCTGATGGGGTCCCTTCCCGCCCACTCGTTAATTTTCCACCCACCCTTGGGGCTGTTCCCTTGCAGTTTTCCTTCATTCCCTGATTTTGCGGTCCTACCATGTGAACGCATCCTACGTTCACTGAAATCCACATCCAATCTTATAGCCCTGTTCCTCCCTTTGAACTGACCATTTTTCCTTTTTACCTACCCCTGTTCCGATTCCCGGTTTTCGAGTTATTAATTTTTGAAGCATTTTGCATACATTAGCCGGTTTCCTATGTGAACGTACTTTGCTTTCTTCGGAACCATGATCTGACGTCATAGCCCTGACAATCACTTTTCCCATGAAATTTTTCCTTTTTACTCCATGTCATTTTGATGCACGGTTTGTCCAATATTAATTTTGCCGTTTTTTACAACTTTTTCGTGCGTCTTTTTGACATTTTTCCATGTGAACCTGCCTTGTTTGCTTCGGAATTCCAATTTGATTTGACAGCCGTGTCCCCTGCACCTTCCCCCATCTTTTTCCTTTTTCCTTCACCCTCTTTCGACTTCTGGATTTTTTATTATTTATTTTTCAATGTGTTTTCGGGTGTATTTTTGGTGTTTTTCGCATGTGAACCCCTCCTACTTCAGCCAAAAACTGCGTTGTAATCTGACAAGCCTGAACCCCCCCTTCCTGCGGACATTTTTTCTTTTTACTGCATGTCATTCTGGCGAACGGTTTGTCCAATATTAATTTTTGATTTTATTTTTTGGTCTGTTTTTTGGGTTTTTCCTATGTGAACGCGTCTTATCTCAGTCGGAACTATGTTTTGACGTGATAGGATTGTCGGGCACGTCTTTCTGCGCATTTTTTCTTTTTTCTGAACCTCGTTTCGATGCATGGATCTTTCGATATTAATTTTTAATTGCGTTTTTTGATCCATTTTTAGCATTTTTTGCCTGTGAACGCCCTCTCTTTCCCGCAAAACCCCTGTTGCACATTTCCCCTGTCTTCCTCCTACCGTTCTGCCCACTTTTTGTTTTTACGACATTTCGTTTTGACGTCTGGATTGGGCGATATTAATTTTTCTATATTTTTTCGTGTTTTCGCGCGACTCGTCCTGCGCGTGAATGCGGCCGTTTTCGATTTTACGCGCCTCCACACGTCCCAGTCGCGTCCGCGTGACCCGTCCCGCCATCTCGGTGTTATTTCAATCCCGTCACGCAAAATTTTTTTACCCCGCCCCGTGCACGCGCGCGGGACGAGGGTACGCCTCTCTTTTCTGGCCCTCCCGCCCATTCTCTCCCCCTTGGGCACCCTACCCCTCGGGCACCCCCCCCACTCCCTTTCCCCTACCCTTTCCCCTGGGCACCTCCCATGGGCCGCTGCCCATCCCCCTATGCCCACCCCCCTCCCATGGGCCCTTGCCCACTCCCCTATGCCCACCCTTTCCCCAACCCACCCACGGGCACCTCCCACCTTTCCATCCCCCCACACCCTTCCCTATCCCCCCACCCTACCCTTCTTTCTCCCCGACCCCTTCCCCCCCAACTACCTCCCTTCCTCTCTCCCTCTCCCGCTCCTGCGTGTCTCCCTCCATCCCCTCTCCATCTCCACCTCAACCTCCATCTTCTTCTTCTTCCCCTACTCTTCTCCTTCTCCCTCTCATCCTCCTCTCCTCCCTCCCTCCTCTCCCGCCTGCCCTACTCCTCTTCTTCCTCCCCTCCTCCTCCTCTGCTCCTCTCCTCCCTTCCCTTCTCCACACTGCCGATGACGCCGCCACTGCTGCCGCCTGTGGCCGCCGACGCCCTCGTGGCCTTGTGCCCACCGCCCCGCCGCGTCCCTACCTCGACTGGTGCCCGCGCCGCCCCATTGACCTCCCCACCCCTCTGCCGCCCGCCTCTGCCGCCTGTGGTGACCTCCGTGCCCGCCTCCCCCGCCACCTGCTCCCTGCGCCCCAGCCTAACGACGACGCCCGCCTCTGCCGCCTGTGGTGCCCTCCGTGCCCGCCTCCCACGCCTCCTCGTCGACGCCCTGTACGCGCCCTCCTCGCCGACGCCTTGTACCTGCCCTCCTCGCTGATGCCATCTGCCGTTGACCCCGCCTTCGTGGCCTCCTCCACGTGCCCTGCACATTCACACCCCAATCCCCCCTCCAAGCCCTCCTTCCCCCCAAACACACACACAAACCCTACCTAACCCCCATCTAAGCCCCCCTTCCCCCACAGTCCCACATTCCCACCTAAGCCCCCATTCACCCCACCCATCCCACCCCCACTGTACCCCTTCCTAAACCCCTGTTCCCCCCCCGCAGCAACCTCACCACCGAAACCCTTCCCTAAGCCCCCGTCACGCAGCCACCCCACAGAAAACCACCTCCTTCCTAAACCCATGTTCCCCTGCAGAACCGCAGACACCACCCTCCAACCCCTCGTTCCTTCTCGAGACGCAGAAACCCGCAGGCATTTCTTTTCCACCCCTCACACCCGCAAAGGGTGTGTACACACGTGATTGTTCGTGCTTGTTCGTGTGGTTACTCGTGTTCATGTGCGGGAGATTGTTAGCTGGCTGTTCACACACAGCTGCCACGCAGCCTATTTCTGGGTATTTTCCCGGATTGTTAATTTCCAATACCTAAAAACCTTTAAAAAAACATTGAAAATTAAAAAAAATAATTAAAAACACTTAAAATTCACAAAAAATTTACAGAAAAATCTTGAAAAATTCTCAATATTTTTGCAGTAAATTGCACTATTTTTCTAACTTGCAAATTTTAGAAAAAAAAAATCAGACCTTTTTAAAATTAAAAATACCCAAAAAATGAAAAAAAATCATTAAAAATGGTAAAAAATTCCAAATTAATTGCCAAAAAATTCCATTATCATTTTTACTTATTTTTGGAATATTTTCTAAGCTATCAAAATACTTCATTAAACCCCTAAATTCATAAAAAAAAACATTTTTCATTCAAACCACACACTAAAAAATCTAGAAAAAAATCCAGATTCCTTGGTTCTTTTTGGATTGCTGACGTATATTTTGGATTGAGGAGAGCGCATTCATTGCATTCACCTACACCCACTACCAGGTATTTTTCCTTTTATATTTTTATTTTTTTCTGCTACCCCAAAATCCACGGTTAATTTTTAACATGAACCCTAAACACCACCATGACGTGCGCTCGCGCTAAACACACCATTTTCTAAATAAAAATTACCCAGCCGTTCACTTAGCACGCACTAAGTGCGCTTAAGAGGCACTTTAACATTTTTAATAAAAATGAACCAGTCGTCACAAAAGCACGCGCTGGCAAAAAAGCGCTCCACATCACCTTAATTTTTTAATAAATGAATTTGCATTTAGAGACCCAGTTTGGGTATCGAAGTCTGGGATTCGGATTAAAGCACCGCTTTAACCTAATAATTGGTAATTAAAATTTTAAGAAGGAACCGTCGTTTTCTTGATAAGGTTTATCACTTAATAAAAATTCACCCATTTCTTAATCATTTATTAAAATGAACTTTTCATTAAATTAATTCCTCCTCACTGCACTTATTTCCCCTTTTTAATGAACTCGTTTCGTGGGATGGGTACGCGAAGTCTTCGGAGTTCTCTCCATGGTCAAACCTGATTATCAAGGTTGTGGTCTTGATATGTGTGGGTTGTTGCTATGTTTTGGTTCAGTTTCTTTGTTACAGTTAAGGGTACGGTGTGTAGTTTTTTTTTTCTTTATTGCCTGATACGAGGATTTGGGTGTTTGCATGTTGCATAGCATGAAGCTTTCGGTCGCATATGTCTAGAGGTCATGTCGAATTTTTTCTAGGTTGTGGTTTGCTTGGGGATAGTTGGTCGAGTCACGTTTTATCATATTGGTTGATATCTTATCCTTGGTTTTTGGTCTGTTGCTTTGCAGGCATTCTCCTTGATTGTCTGTGTTTGTGGTGTATGTGTAACCATCTGAATGGCGCCTCACGCTCCTCCCCCTATCCAGTATGTCCCACTAGTCAGTAGGGATTACTCTTCCCTACTCACTTTTGAGCCTCTCATGAAGGCGGGACTCATACCTTTTGTGGCTGCCTCTTTTCCATTGCTTCCAGAGGATCCATCGATGTGTGACGAGTTTCTGGCCTCCTACAGCAAGAAGTCGAGACTGGTCCAGGGTACTTCCATGACTTTGACACCTCGAGGTCTCGGGAAGGCTCTGTCTCTTCCCTCCAAAGGTGAACCCTTTGTTACAACTCGCCAGCTTTTCTCTAACGAAGAGATTTTGAAGCTGTTACAAAAGCAGACCAGGGAAATTCTGGATGTTAAGAAGGTGATCAACTCTTCAGGAGTTTCCTTTTCCATGATCACTAATCCTGTGTGGAAGTTGGTCTGTCAGTTTCTCCAAGACAGGTTTATGCCTGCAAAAACGCCATCCCATTACTTGTCCAAAGAGCTCTTTACAGCTTCAAGGATGGTGTTAAAAGGAGTAGCTATTGATTGGAGTACTTACCTACTCACTAAGATGGATCAACATTTCGTCAAAGTCACCAGGGGCAATGTTACCAATGTCACCTATGGATCGTACTTGTCTGCCTTCTTGACATACTCAAGTTTACAAAAGAGTGTGCCTCCACCTCCTTCATCTGATCCAGTACCTCCTCCTCCACCTTCAGATGAGTCAGAACCAATTGATATAGAGGATTTGGATTCTCCGCCTCCCCTGGTCATACAACGCAAACGCTTGAAGCGGGTAGCAGATAAAGCTCCTTCAGTTCTTCCTTCAGTGCCCATTCCTGCTACCTCTGGCAGTGATCTCCCTGGTTATCTCACATGTAATAACCTGTTCAGAGCACATTGAGAAGGTTCGTTGGATATATCAGCCCCCTCACTGAACAGTCTAGTATCAGGAGATGCCATTCCTTTCCTATGTAAAGACATTCAGAGTTCCATTGAACTGTCAGTGACAGCCTGTGTTCAACAGCTATAGGCTTCCTTTTATGAAGAACTGATGCAGTCTAAAGACCAGTTGCATAAGGCAACATCCGAGTTAGCCTTTGCTAAGGATACCCTAGCAGATTTGTTTAAGCAGATGGAGCAACAAACCCACCTGATTGCAACCCAAAGAGATGAGATATCTTCTTTGAAGATTCAGATAACAGAGGCTCAATCAGAGGTTACTAGCCTCTCAGAGGAGAAGGAGAGGATGTCCAAAGAAGCGCAAGAGTTCCAAACTCGTTAGATGTTAAACTTTCAGCCTTACAGACTGCTAATGACACAGTGAAATCACAAGCTTCCCAAATCAAGCAGTTGCAAGATCAACTGGCAAAGTCACGGTCTGTTCCTCCAAGCCCTAATGTTCCCTTGATCCCTTCTCTCTCACAGCAGGACTTGGCAGCTCTTCAAAGACAGGCTACCTTGTGTCCTCTCTTCCAAGATAATGTGGAAAGATTGCAATCTCGAATGGATTTGTTATGGTCTTCATTTGAGCAGTTTCAGGAATATGTTCCTCCGGACCATTCTTTCTTTGTCCACTATCAATTACAAAAGTTGGCCTTCTACATGAAGCTTTCCACGATGGATTTACCTCTTCCAGAGGATGGTTGGAGTGGGGCTTGGTCTCCTGAGTTGCTAACAGAGGTGGTCCGTATGGTGTTTGAAGATTCTGTCACGACCGATACCATGTTGATGTCATATATGTTGAGATATCGAGCTCCACTCGTGATACGCCAGGGTGACCGTTGTGTATTTATGTCACTGACTTGTCAGTTGCAGACGCGGTTGGTACACCGCCCATGAATAATAGCTACATGATAGCTATCCTTATCTACTCTAGTTCGTGGCTCAGTTAGTATGCCACCTTAGTTAGTTGAGTTTGGTTTGAGACCCATATATAGGGTTCTTCTATTTCTTTGTAAGAGAGTTCTTTTTGGCTTACACAACTAAGAAGAGGAAAACTGTTTTCAGCCTCCACCCTTGTATGTATTCCCCCATTGTGCAAGCAAGAAAGCTTCAAGTGAGACTCCTTCCTTCTCTCCCACAATCTTGACATGGTATCAGAGCCTTGTTCGTGGTAAGGAGCTCAAGAAAGCAAGCCAAGCTCGCGGTGTTCTGGTAAGAGGAGCAGTGTTGCTTTCATTTTCTGTTTTGGGAGCAGATCTCTGCAGGTAGCACTGCCGGAAGGTGCAGGAGTGCATTGTCTCAGGTTGAGACGCCCTTCGCGGTGAAGCAAGAGGGCAGTATATGCTGCGGGCGAGGGCTTTAGCCCTCGGCGACCTTGTTTTTTTGATTTGAGGCCATTTCGGGGCCTGTTTTGGAGGCGGAAGTTTTCTGCACGCACTCAGGAAAAGGCCCAGTTTTATGTTGTGCAGCCACTGTTCTACAGGTCGGTAAAAAGTTACTGTAGAAATTGCATCGTATGCTTGTGCGCAGAGACATTGGGAGTTACAGAATCATCCCTGTTGCCTGTTGATGCAAAATCGTCACTAGGAAGTGACTGTGTGGTCAAATACCACTTTCGCCAGTTTTGCAGATTTGCCTTTGTGAGGCTGAAGTTGTGTTCTTTGCAGTGACAGAATTTTTTGCAGTGTTCTGTAATGGCGTCTGATTCTCTCTCACAGATTGTCACTGAAAAGCTTGACAAGAACAACTTCCAAGCATGGAAGTTTAGAATGACGAATTTCCTTATGGGAAAAGGATATTGGGAATTTGTTGCAGGAAATGAAGAAGAACCAGTTCTTCCTGATGTTCCCAATCAACAGCAAATGCAGGCATTTAAAGCATGGCATGAGAGAGCCATGAAAGTTATGTACTGGCTGTCTATCAGCATTTTAGACTCTATGATTGTGCATATTCAAGATGCAAGTACGCCAAAGGAGGCATGGGATACTTTGTCAAAAATGTATAGCACAAATACGCAAGCCAGGAAAATGCAGCTCAAGCAAGAGTTGCATAATGTGCAGAGAGAAAATATGAGCATCAATGACTACCACATGAAGGTTAAGAAGATTGCAGATGCACTTGCTTCCATTGGGTCGCCAGTGGAAGATGATGATTTAGTTTCTGTGACCTTGAATGGTCTAGGAAAGGATTATGCACAGTTTCGGACATCCATTTCAGTTCGTGAAAGATTTCTTGACTTTGAGGAGTTGATTGCTCTTCTAATTTCTGAGGAGCAGAGAAATGGTGGTGCATCTTCTTCAGGAGGAACTTCAAAAGAAGCTGTCTTCTACTCAAATGCTGGAAGAGGTAGAGGCAGAGGTAGAGAAGGCCGATTTGGAGGCCGTGGTAGAAATCAGAATATGCAGCAAACTCAAGAAAACCAGTCCTATGGAGGAGGACTTGGTAACTCTAGAGGCAGGGGGAGCCAAAGAGGTCGTGGTGGATGGCAAAGAGGCCAAAATGCAAACAGTAATGTTGAATGCTACTACTGTGGTAAAATGGGTCATATGGCTAAAGACTGCTATAAAAAGTAGAATGACATCATGAATGGAAAACTGCAACAAGGGAATTATGCATCTTCTAGTAGACAGGGTGATGACAGAAATGAGCACTTGTTTATGGTGCAGCACATGAACAATTCTGTGACAAGTGCAGAAGAAAGCAATGATGTATGGTATGTTGACTCAGGTGCATCAAACCACATGATAGGTCATGCAGAATGGATGGAGGATGCAAGAAAAATGGAAAAACCAGGATTTGTGGAGACTGGTGATGATACTGCACATCCTATTGTGCAGATTGGAAAAATTCCTTTGTCTATGCAGGATGGGAAAAAGAAATACATGTCCGATGTATTTCATGTCCCGAATATCACCAAGAATCTGGTTTCTATTGGTCAAATGGTTGAGCAGGGCTTGCAGGTCAGATTTAATCCTCATGGATGCTTTGTTGAGGATATGAAAAATAAAGGTCGCTTGATAGCAAAAGGAAAGAAGAAGGGCAGAATGTTTACATTGGATGCAGACACGCCTGAATTGAGTGCAGTAATGTTTGCACATGGGACCGGTGTAGTTGCAGATATTGATATCTGGCATAAACGCATTGGTCATGTTAATGTACAGTGACTTAAATCAATGCAGGCCCAAAACATTGTTGCAGGATTGCCCAAATTCAAGGTTGCAGAAATGCATAAGGTATGTGAAGCCTGTCAGTTTGGAAAACAGGCAAGGAAACCATTTCCTAGACATGTTCAAGAGAGTGAGAAGCCATTGGAATTAATCCACTCTGATGTGTGGACTACTAAAGCTGCATCTCTTGGAGGCTGTCATTACTTTGTCAGTTTTATTGATGACTATAGCAGAAAAGTTTGGTTGTATTTTATGAAAAAGAAAAGTGAAGTTTTTGGGCATTTCAAAACTCTTAAAGCCATGGTTGAAAAAGAAACAGGCCTGCAAATAAAATGCCTAAGGTCAGATGGAGGGGGAGAGTACCTCTCAAATGAGTTTGCAAGGTTCCTGCGGGAGCATGGCATAAAGCAACAATATTCATGTAGTCATACCCCACAACAAAATGGAATTGCAGAAAGGAAAAATAGGCATATTGGAGAGGTATCTCGTGCCATGCTCAATGAAAAAGACTTGCCAGATTTTTATTGGGCTGAAGCAGTTGCTACAGCAGTCTACATAATGAACAGGACTCCCACTGCAGCAATACATGGAATGACTCCAGAGGAGAGGTATACTAGTAGGAAACCAGACATTTCTCATTTGAAAATTTTTGGTTGCATTGCCTATGTACATGTGCCAGATGAGTTGAGATCCAAGTTGGATCCAAAAGCTGAGAAGTGCATCTTTATTGGTTACTCTCTGCAGCAAAAAGGATATAGATGCTATAACCCTTCTACTCGTAAGTTTACAGTGAGCAGAGATGTTATTTTTGATGAGATGAGTAGCTGGTATAAACCAGTAAATGTGATTGATGATGTAGATGCACAAAATGGTAATGCTGCACAGAATTCACAGCAGCAGTCACAAAATATTAGTGGACCTGGAGCGTCCTCTAGCAGTGGTTCACATTCTTCGCCATGGACAGGCAGATTGAGATCAGGAGAATCTTCTCAAAGTAATGCAGATAGTGGTATGCAGGTATCACGAAAAGAAAAAGAGAAGGTTGATCAGCCCATGTTTGATGTGAATGCAGGTCACTCTTATGTGGATGGTGAATCCAGTGGCTCAGAACAGAGCATTGATGATGAGTTGGGTATTCCTTCTATTGTTACACCTGGAGTAAGGAAGACCAGGGATGTTTTGAGAGCACCTGGGAGTGAACCTACTTTGTGCAGGTCTACGAGAGCTAGGTATCCTGTGGATAGGCTGAAATATGATGGATTTATAGCCATTCACTATGCATATATGGTTAAAGTGATACAGGAACCAGAACCCACTTCTTTTGAGGAAGCCATGGGAAAAGAAAAATGGGAGAAAGCCATGGATGAAGAAATGGATGCCTTGGAAGCAAATGCTACATGGGAATTGGTACCTTTGCCTAAAGGTAAAAATGAAATTGGCTGTAAGTGGGTTTATAAGGTGAAGCACAATGCAGATGGTTCTGTGAATAGATACAAGGCAAGATTAGTAGTCAAGGGGTATGCACAAACATATGGCATTGACTATGAAGAAACATTCAGTACGGTTGCAAGGATGGCAACCGTAAGAGCAGTCATTGCTATGGCTGCATCAAAGGGATGGTCTTTACATCAGATGGATGTAAAGAATGCCTTCTTGCATGGTGATTTGCAAGAAGAGGTCTATATGGAGCAGCCACCAGGTTATGTGCATGCTGTTCATCCTGAGTTTGTTTGCAGGTTGAAGAAAGCCTTGTATGGCTTGAAGCAAGCACCTAGAGCATGGTCTGACAAGATAGGACAGTATCTTGTCACTATTGGCTTTCAGATTTCCAAGGCAGATTTCTCACTTTATGTGAGAAAAACAGAGAAAGGTATTATGCTACTTGTCATTTATGTTGATGATTTGATTATGACAGGTGACAGTGATGAAGATATCCTTCATGTGAAAATGCTATTGAAGCAGAAGTTTGAGATGAAGGATTTGGGAGAGCTGCGTTATTTCTTGGGCATTGAGGTGATTAGATCACCAAGTGGGATACAGCTCTTGCAGAGGCAGTATGGATTGGACATATTGTCCAAATATGGGATGACAGGCTGTAAGCCTATTTCAGTTCCTTTGGAGCAGAATGTGAAGCTGAGCGCAGATGCAGGTGAGCTTCTGGAAGACCCTACTATGTACAGACGCATAGTAGGAAGCTTGATTTATATGACTATTACCAGGCCAGATTTGAGCTATGCTATTGGATTGGTAAGTCAGTTTATGCAGGCTCCAAGGAAATCGCATTTGGATGCGGCTAGACGCATACTCAGGTATGTGAAGTCCACATTGCAGTATGGACTATTTTATGAGACTGGGGTTCAGACACAGCTGCATGGATACACTGATGCTAATTGGGCTGGCAGTATTTCTGATAGACGATCTACCAGTGGATATGTGTTCTCTTTTGGGAGTGCCGCAGTCACTTGGAGCAGCAAGAAACAGCCTAGAGTTGCCTTGTCAAGCACAGAGGCTGAGTACAGGGGTGCAGCAATGGCTGCATGTGAGGTAGCTTGGTTGCATAAGCTACTTTATGATATGCATCAGTCTACAGATGGGGCAGTTGTCATTTATTATGACAACATGAGTAGTATACACTTGGCAAATAACCCAGTCTATCATGCTAGAACAAAGCACATTGAGGTGCATTATCACTATGTGCGGGAGAGGGTTTTACTAGGTCTTATTGATCTAGTTTATGTCAGCACAGAGGATCAAGTAGCTGACATATTTACGAAGGCATTGGGCGAAGAGAAGCTGCACAAGTTCAGAGACCGGCTTGGTGTGCAGGAATTGGGATTGAGCTCGAGGGGGAGTGTTGAGATATCGAGCTCCACTCGTGATACGCCAGGGTGACCGTTGTGTATTTATGTCACTGACTTGTCAGTTGCAGACGCGGTTGGTACACCGCCCATGAATAATAGCTACATGATAGCTATCCTTATCTACTCTAGTTCATGGCTCAGTTAGTATGCCACCTTAGTTAGTTGAGTTTGGTTTGAGACCCATATATAGGGTTCTTCTATTTCTTTGTAAGAGAGTTCTTTTTGGCTTACACAACTAAGAAGAGGAAAACTGTTTTCAGCCTCCACCCTTGTATGTATTCCCCCATTGTGCAAGCAAGAAAGCTTCAAGTGAGACTCCTTCCTTCTCTCCCACAATCTTGACAATATATGTATCTACGAGGAGACTTGTTGATTCTAGATGAAGTGGATATGGCCTGGTATGTGGGAGACGTGGTTTTACAAGCTGTTTTGTATGTCAACCATTTGGAGTTGCGAATAGATGACATGTTTCAGAGTTACTCCTCCAAAGTGGCTACTTGCCCTGATAATTCCTGGCATACCATGACTGATTTATGTGGTCCTGAATCAAAGACAGAACACAGCCCCTACCTATGTCCAGAGCACTAACCAACTAAGGGTGGATCTCTTAGCTTATCTTTCCAAACATAATCCATTTGATTCTACCTTTTTTGATGCCTATCAGAGAAGATCTATCTTAGGTCCTTCTGTTCCTACCCTATTGTATTACCAACAAATGGCTCACCGTTATGATATATATCTTTCACTCTATCAAACCAATTCCACAACCATCTTACCCCTTCTTTTCCAACCTCAATCTTTTCCTTAAATTTCTCATATTTACATACTGCTCTTTTATCGAGGATAGAGTATTTTCCCCTTCTCCACCATGTCCTTCTCCATCCATTCATGTACCTTCTACCTTTCCTATTTATCAGTTAACACCCTTCCTAAGTGATTCCCTAAAATTTTCAGCCACTCCTTCTTTAAATTATTCCTCCTTTTATGATTTTGCCTACCCATCTCTTCATCCACTTTTCCTTATTCCACTTCCCTCTCCTGCCACTTCTATATCTCAACCACCTCAATTGGTTAGTGAGACTATGACGGGTTTGATCATCAGATTTCCAGAAGAAGGGGATGGAGCTCTAATTATTCTCTTATAGGACCTCAGATAAATTGGCCAATAATTCCAGGAGATTGGATAGCTGCCAGTCAAGCATACCAGAACTATATTCATTTTGCTCAGTAGTATTCACAGTCTCTGGATCCTTCTGTGCACTTGACAGCTCATTTTGCTTGGTATCTGGCGTATATGCATAGGCATTCTCATAATGATTCAAAGCCTATTCCAAAGTTGTGCATGAATGTCAATGTGAGCATTGACTCCCACCAGTTGGATGTCCTATATTTTCATGCCCTGTGTTTGCCTAGCAGATACCTTGTCCTGTTGGAAAGGATGTGCTGTCTTCAGTTTTTTCAAAATCCTCCCAAGACATTTGTAGATGAATCCTTGTCTATGGATCATTTCCGAAATCACCAATCTTTCAAGAGGGATCATCTTCACTGATACCTTTGTCATGTATGGTGGATGATTTTTAATGATCAAATCTCTCTTTTTGGAGGAGTCATTCAGATGGTTGTGTTGTGTGTAGTGTTTGTGTTGTGGGTTAATTGATTTAATAAGATCGTGGTGGTTGCCTATTGGATTGGCTTTCGTGCGAGCTACATTTTGGAGAATTGTGGTGATGGGGTCGTGGTTGGAGAGTTGAAGATGCTGATGCAGAAGAAGAAGAAACCTCTTATATCCTTTATAAGTTTGTCGTGATTTCCAGTTTGATAAGAAGTGTTAATGTATCCTTTCGTTGTATTCTTTATATCAGATACAAGTTATAAGTTGGGGTCGTGGTTGGATAGACTGTTTTTGAAGATTTATTGAAGATCAAAGTTGAGCTTTTGAATGAACTTGTATTCCCTTTTTCCTGGGTCGCGAGGACGCTTCCTTATTAAGTGTGGGGATATGTTGAGTGTTGAAATGACCTATTTTTTGGCTGATTTTTGTTGTTTTTGAGAGCTGAATGGTTGATTTTATGAGATGATTGATTGGTTTGGAAGTGGTTTGAGAGTGTTTTGGATGATATTGATTATGTTTTGGAAGTTCATGATGTTTATTAGTAGAGATGTGAGGTTCTAATATGTTCTGATAGGTTCTGATTGGTTCTGTATACCTTCTATATAGCTTCTGTTTTGTTCTGATTGTCTTCTGTATGAAGCATGGATTGATGATTGATGAATATTGAGATCTTATGAAAGCTTATTGAATAGTTTTTGATGGTTTGGAATGGTTTGAGTATGAGTTATGAGGTTTTGATGACCTTCTGTAACCTTCTGTAGATCTTCTGTAGAGCTTCTGTCTTTGTACTGTAACTGTACTGTAGCTGTTCTGGTACTGTACTGTGACTGTTCTGTATGCTTCTGTAGGTGTTCTGTAGAATGTATATGTAGCTTGGGAAAGTTTTCTAGCCTTGGAAAGAGGTGAATACAAGTGCAAAAGAGCTAAAAGAAGTGAAAGAAGTAGCTGCTGAAGACTCAAGTAAAGACTGAAGTGAAGTGACAGTAGTGAGCTGTGAAAGGACACTGTAGTTGCTCTGGTGACTCTTCATGTGGATTTTGTTGCCACCCTCCATGGGAGGCACGACTTCCCCGTTATCTACAATGCCAATGCCACTTCCTTTGAAAATGCTCTACTTTTTTATCTAGGAAGCCTGCCCGTCTCCATGATATATTTTCTTGCGGAGTTCTCCTCCTGCCCAGATCCCGCATTCATAACCACCTGTAATTACCTTAGGCTCCTTAAACTCCTACTTAAGCAAGATTTGGCACCGCAAGAAAGCGGCTTGTCCTCCCTCTTTTTTGATCCTAACGCTATCAATAGTTGCGCCATGACCCGCTTAATGATGCGGGCTAGTCTTCTACCTTCATTTTGCCTAGTGCTCCTAGAGTATATGAGCGACAGCCAATTCACTAGGTGCAACCACCCCTTCCTATCCACCACCTCTCTCCATATCCGCATGAGCCTGAAAGGGTACATGCAGAGCCATCAATTTTTACGCAAATCCATCCGCCCGCCTTCCCCCCCTCATTCTGACAACGAGAGCTAGCCTTGGCTATCCTGCTCCCTCATGTAATACTATCCCGCAATGTGGCAAAAAAAAAAAAACACTACACGTAGGGGTCCTCAAGTTAGGCGTGTCCAGTGACCTCAGTCGGCTAGCTCCACTCCTAACCCCCTAGCCCTATTTGATCCCCCACATCACGCTTAGGGCACATCAACGGCAGGACACACCTAGGGAAGTAACACTCCCCTATGGTTCGACCTGTCACCCTAAGCCACTAGCACCACTCCCCCTTGGCACAAATGGGGTCCTCAAGTGTGGAACATCACCCGGGTTAGACCCGCTTCCCCATTTCACTAGCACTAGCATACTGCACAAACACGCTGACGACAGCCACCCCCCTCAGTAGAGCACCTCACCTTCTTCTTTAGGAACACCACTTGCGCCCAACCACCAACTTCGGAGGCCCTCGTTCACCCATGCAATCCACTGAGCTGCTCCGACGACCATCGTTCTTGAGCTTCCACAAACCCCTGAGTCTACATGTGACCCTTAACCTTACACCCACGCCAAAAGTGCCATGGGACTGGCACCCGTCTAGGAGGGGGGTAATGTTAATCCCAAGCCAAGATGGCGAAAAATGGAGAAAAAGCAAAGGAAGATGAACAAAAAGAGCGAAGACATGCAAGCGGCCCCTAAAGATGGACCGGGGAAAAAAGTGCAACCATAAAAGAAAAGGCGCCTCAAAAAACTCGAAAAATCTTTATAAAAGAGCACCAGGCTCCCTCCTGTGCCCATTGTAAAATATTAGACGGGTGTAGGCTAGAGGCACGGGGCTAAAAGAGGAAAATGGAAAAAGGACCTTGCCACAATGGCCAGTCATGTAAAAAAGGGATGGGTGCCCATGGGATTTTAGGGTTTGTATATATAAGGTTCAAAAAGTGAATAAGAGATCATTCTTTGGTGTGTGGCAAAAGGAGTCTTCTTCTTCTTCTCTCCTTCCCACCTTCTTGCTTGTGTGTGCTCTTGAGAGAGGGAGTGTGAGAGTGTGAGGGAGTGAGTGTGTGTCAGAGTGAGGGATCAAGAGAGTGAAGCTCTTCACCATCTCCTCTTCTTCTTCTTCTCTTCCCTTCTCTCTTCTTGCACGCGCGGCTATGGAGGATGGAGCTTGGAGGTGGAGGAGGCTTGAGGATGCTTGAGCTAGCATCTAGGATCGTGGAGCTACCGGTGTGTGGAAGAGAGGAGGCAACTCATATCGGCACTAAGGTAAGCTCACTACACCTGTAGGATCGACAGCGTATCGGCTAGGCGAGAGATAGCCATTAGAGCTCGCTTGGAACGCTTGAAACAATAAGCGGTCCATGGGTCTTGGCGGTTGAGCGAAGGCTCCCACAGGTACCTAGTTCTAGAGTGTCAAATTAGTGTTTATACCTGATAACCCATTTTTTAATTTCTTTTACCTCTCAAGCATGGCAAAGATAGTGCATAAATATAATGCTCTACGAACACAATCAATAAAGCCCTTGATTTCAGTGTGCACCAAAGCGTAATCTTTTGTGCAAATTTTTCGTTCTATAACATGCCATAGTGCGATAAAACACAATTTCCAACATGATTATATAATACAACCTAATTGCTGATTAACTATCATAGAGTTTTGCAAGAATACATCTCCCTTCCTAATGAAGTCGATCTATGTTTTAAATTTTTCCTATCAAAGTAGGATTTCTGGGATGCACTTGGTTACCAAGTGTCAGGGTTCCTTGACCCGTAGCTCCATCGGTTGATGCAGGATTCATGCTTGATTGGACATTACTTCACTTGGGAGGCATTTTATAGTTTGGCCTTTTCTTTGCAAATACGCACGTGGCCTACAAAGGAGTTGACTCCTTGTAGCGGAAAACGACTGTGGGAACCCTCTCAAAGAGGAGGGGAGAAGAGAGGAAGCTTGAAAGCTTCCAAGGGAATTTCCCCTTTCTCTCTCTCATCTCTCTCTCTCTCTCTTCTCACTCACTCTCTCCCTCTCTCTCACTCACTCTCTCTCTCACCTTCAGTCCGAAAGTAGGGGAGAATAATGATAATAATGCCCTCCTTCTCTCGCCTAAGGGGGGGATTTTATAGTGGTATTGGGGGGGAAGGGGAATGGCATGGCATGGAGCCCCCCCTATTTGCATGAGGGTGACCAGGTGGACTAATGCCATGCAGGATATGGTGAAGGGGGAGGGAAGGGATAGTGGTGTGCTTGTCATCTTGTTGCAGCTCCCTGCAATCGTCATCCTCTTCACGTACGTGTTCAGCTCCCCCCTCTCACCTTATCGTGTGGTCATCACAGCCGTCATTCCATAGTAGCCCCCCCTCTATCTTCCAGATGGCAGCGTGAAAAGGGGGGCATTTTTTATTTTAAAAAATTCATTAATTTTCCTTAGTTAGTTCAATGATAGCATTGCTAGGCATTGACACCATAGTTGCCAATGATTTTGCCATTGAGGGTTCCTTCATGATAAGAGAGTTGAGGAACGCCTTGCAACTTAAGGTATCATCGACCACATCCTCTTTGCTGGGTCGATACCTAATCTCAAAATCATACTCCTGCAGAACTTCAATCCAACAAGGTTGCCTCATGTTGAGGTCAGTTTGAGTGAAGATCCATTTAAGGCTCTTATGGTCCGTGACCAAAGATAACTTGTTACCAAGCATGTTATGTCACCAAAGTTTGAGAGCATGAATAACTGCTAGTAGCTTCACATCATGGGTGGCATAATTCCTTTCATGGGTTTTTAGCTTCCTTGAGGAATAGGATATAGGATGACCTTCTTGCATTAGTACACAGCCTAGTGCAACTGAGCTAGCATCTGTGACAACTTCAAATTCTTTGCTCAAGTCAGGGAGTTTTAGCATTTGTGCTATCACTAAGCTAAGCTTGAGTTGATCAAAACTTGATTGTTCAGTGGGCATCCACACTATGGCAACTTGCTTTTTCAGCAAATTCGTGAGGGGTTTTGAGATTAAGGCATAGTCCTTAATGAAGATCCTATACCAGCCTGTTAATCTAAGAAAGCTACACACTTAATAGTACCTAGTGGAAGCTACTCTTGGACATCCTTAACCTTTGTAGGATCTACAGAGATTCCTTCATTTGACACAATAAACCCAAGATATTCGATCTACCTTTTGAGGGAAGCACACTTTTTCTTCTTAGCATAGAGTTTATGAGTCCTCATGGTCTCAAGGACAATACGAACTTGGGATTCATGATCCTCCTCTTCCTTGGAATAAAGCAAGGTGTCATCAAAGAAGACAAATATAAAAGCATCGAGATATGGTCTAAAAATGTCATGCATTAGCTTGTTAAAGGTGGCAGGGGCATTAATCAATCCAAAAGACATTACTGTGAATTCAAAATGACCATATATGTTATTGAATGCTGTCTTTGGAATATCCTCATCCTTGACGCGGATCTGGGAGTACCCTGACCTCAAATCATTCTTGGAGAAGATTTTTTTTCCCTGCAATCGATGGAGTAACTAATCTATCCTTGGAATGGGGTATTTATTCTTGATGGTTACTTGGTTTAGGCCTCTATAATCGATGCAAAGGTGAAGTGTACCATCCTTCTTTTGGAACAAGACTGGAGCCCCCCAAGGAGAACTATTGGAGCGTATGTACCCTTGGTCCAGTAGTTTTTTGAGTTGTTCCTTTAACTCAATAGCTTTAGGAATTGACATCTTGTAGAGCCTTTTGCCAACTGGTGTAGCTCCTGGTATTAGCTTGATCTCATGATCCACTTCCCTAGGTGGTGGTAATTCAGTTAATTCTTTTGGGAACACATCCGCATACTCTTTTAACCATGATGGTTCTTCATTGGTGTCCTCTACCTGTTTGAGTTTGTTAAGCTTGATCAGGTAGATGGGTAATCCTTTCCTTATTCCTTGAACTATTCGCGTTGCCTTAGCTAGTTGGATCTTTGGTTTGCCTACTTCTCCTTATGTTGTAACTAGCTCACCCTTAGGATTCCAAAAGGAGACTTGACCCTTTCCACAATGGATGTGAGCACCATTGGGGATTAGCCAATCCATCCCAAGTAGGCACTCATGGACTCCTAGATTCATTACCCTGAACTTAACAGATGTGGGCTCATTTTCGAGTAGGAATTCCACCTTAGCAATTTGTCTGGTGCAAGTGATTTCTCACCCATTTGCTAGTTCGACAAGCAAAGTGGATGCATCTATAGTGGTTATCCCTAACCTTCTTGCATAAGTTGGTGAAATGAAAGAATGAGTGCTACCACAATCAATCAGGGTTTTCAATTTCTTACCTTGGTAGTCTGATGGTGTTAGTTTTCACCGAAAGTTGGCGGTTTGGCCCCTTTTTATGGAGAGCGGTGTGAACGGTTACCCTCTCAATCTCAGCTTCCATGGGCAGGTCTTCTTTTTTGTTGATTTCCTTAGTGGTAATATGGGAATTTTTTGCCCTTCCCAATGCTACACAACCATAGCCACGGGTAGCCCTGGCTTTTTTGGCCACTAAATTTTTCTTGACGGCGATCTCAGTTTGGGACATTCCCTTTTGAAGTGCCTAGGTTCATTGCAGTGAAAACATCATAGTCTCTTATCACTCCTTTGAGTGGGGACAAAGTCATTGAATGCATTCTTTCATTGGGCTTGACTCTATCATTGTGCGCTTTTAATTTGAGCTTTCAACATCCCTAGATTCTAGTCTTTGTGAGACCAAGGCTTCTTGGGCAATAGGTCTTGCTCTTATTGATGCATCTTGCAAATCTGAAGGATGCATTGATTCCAACCGGGTGTCCATCAGTGGGTTCAACCCATCACAGAACTTCGAGACTTGTTGGGGGATACTCATTGTCGGGGCGTATTTCAATAAGGAGAAAAATTTCGAGTAGTATGCCTCTAGAGATAGGCCCAATTGTTTCAACTTAAAGAACTCATTCATGTTCTGAGTTTTGTATGTAGGTGGCATGTACCTTCCTTGCACTACTTCCTTTAGTTTATCCTAAGTTATTATGCTTTCTATGATTGCTTGGTCTTTACACCATTGCTTCCACCACATCCTAGCTTCATTGGTGATCTTGAGCTTGGGAATCATGGCCTGGTTCATAGGTGTTGTTCTTGCTGCACTGAAATAATCCTCCATGAACTCAATTCATATTTTGGCATTGGCTTCAATAGTCTTCCCTTTTCTGTCAAATTCCAGTGGTTTAATTTGTTTGAGAAGAAACTTCTTCTCTTGTGCCTCTGTCAGGCTTAGTGCAGAAACAGGATTTTGGTTTTGCTCTTGGGGTTGTATCTGGTTACCAATTTAAACTTTTTGTGTTAGGATTGCATTTACACATCTCTACATAACTTAAATCAATGCACATATTATTTTCCATTGCTATTGTACAACAAATCGAATGAACATAAAATTCTTATTTATCCATAAAGAAGCATAAGCCTCAAGTATAATTATTCGAAAATAGATAGAGATTGATTGTGATGATTTTTTTTTCAAGTGATACATCAGCGTGCTAGGTTAATAGAGGGTTAATAATTCCCTATTGGATTCAACTACAAGGACAGAATAGTAATATGGATTTGGGGAATGGACTCTCAGAAAGCGATAAGTCATGGGAAGTTCAAGTAATCCCCATTCTTGATAGCCATGATGTTCATTTTTTCCCATTACTTTAATTCTATCTGCTGGCAAGAATTTGACCACCTCCTCATAGATATAGCGGTTCTGTTCTACTTGCCAACATCCGATGTGTAGGATTGAGTTCAAATGAGCCTCATGGAAGATGAATAACTTGATAATCTTCAAGTCCTCCAACCACTTTAGCCTCTTCAAATTGTTTTGAAGATAGGCGAGTCGGTTGGCATCTATGTAGCAGTATCCACATACAGCAGTGAGGGGTTGTAGAGCCGATCCAGGATCCCTATCATGTCCGATCATCTGTGATAACTTGAAGAGTTCATAGCCATCCTAAACATCATATGAAATACGAGGAACTTGCTCCATGTCTCATAAGTTTGGAAGCGGCAACAATCCACAAGTGAGTAAAATGACAAATATTTTCTAGTGAAAACATCACTTCACTCTTCTCGATCTATCCTAATTGTTTTATTTGTCAGTTGGCTTTGATACCAACTCTAACCGCTTGCCCATTGGCTGTCCAATCACGTTTTTAGCGATACTAAGCGGTGCCGCCCAACACTCCCATCGAATGTTACGGGATTTGTCACCTAGGTTTTCCCGAGTCTGCCTTGCAACAAAACGTTCGTGGTTGAAACCGCTAGGATCGACGTGAAATCTGGGTTCTTTGTGCTGAGGATCTCTCCTGATAGCATTCTAGCGTCGACGGCTCCTGGATATCCCACTTTACTCAAAGATACCCAATCCGAAACAGACCCATGCCGTACTTGGTTCAAAGAGAATGGGAAACGAGAGGGATGCGTCGCTCAACCTCTCTATCCATAGGACATAGTCCCATCCCGATCCCCTAAAATAGCATGAATCAGGTTTCAACCTAACAGTACCTAAAAGTTGTATGGCTGTAGGACCTTGTGAGAAGCCTCCCAATCCTCTAGGACCACCCTTCAATAGGACGGACCCGTCAAGGGTTCCGCCCACCTGCTTCCCTCAATAGGCATTCTTTAGTTATCTAATTAGGTCCTACCACATTTATGTGTGACATTTAAAAAAAGCTTCTTTAATTAGGTATTTTTTAAGAAAACAAGGTTCGTTCATGTAATCTTATAGCACTGACACGAAAACAATTCAAACAGGTTCCTTGGAAGTAAACTTGATATTAGCATTTTAACTGAGATACAAGTCATGTCCAAAAAGGACAATTCCCGCAATCCGTGAGGAAGCATCTTATTCCCTCCAAGTTTCTGCCCTTGCACTAGCAACAGGGCCTCGAGAAACCATCTCAAGTCACGTAGATCATTTGAATAGGAACCGGAGGCAGGGAATTTACAGCCAGAGCCCCTAGCATCCAAGCGTCCTCCTACATTCAAACTAACCCACAAAGAGACCTCTCGTGGTGGGTTCAATCCACGTTCCCATCACGGTTGTGTAGAACCCCCTTGGATAGGGTTGGCGGCCAACTGGGGGTGGTTTGGCGTGCCCACCATGAATTCAATCTGATTCATTATACCAATTTCTTTTGAGTTCAAGGTCATACATTCCTTTCATAGGCGGTGTTCTTACATTTACAAGCACAAACAATAGTGAGGGTGAGTACTCAGGACATCTAATACTCTACAAACACAATCAATAAAGCCCTTGATTTCAGTGTGCACCAAAGCAACATGTCATAGTGCAAAAAAACACAATTTTCAACATGATTATGTAATGCAACCTAATTGGTGGTTAGCTATCATAGATTTTTGCAAGAATACTTCTCCCTTCCTAATGAAGTCAATCTACATTTTAAAAGCTTCCTATCAAAGTAGGATTTATGGGATGCACCTGGTTACCGAGTGTCAGGGTTCCTTGACCCATAGCTCCATCGGTTTGATGCGGGATTCAGCTTGATTGGACCTTACTTTGCTTGGGAGGCATTGTATAGTTCGGCCTTTTCTTCGCGAATACGCACACGTCCTACAAAGGGGTTGACTCCTCGCACAGGAAAATGGCCATGGGAACCCTCTCAAAGAGGGGGGGAGAAGAGAGGAAGCTTGAAAGCTTCCAAGGGGATTTCCCCTTTCTCTCTCTCCTCTCTCTCTCACCTTCGGTCCCCTCGACAGTAGGGGAGAATAATGATAATAATGCCCTCCTTCTCTCGCCTAAGGGGGGGATTTTATAGTGGTATTGGGGGGGAAAGGGGAATGGCGTGGCATGGAGCCCCCCCCCTTATCTCCACGAGGGCGACCAGGTGGACTACCACCATGCAGGATATGGTGGAGGGGAGGGAAGGGATAGTGGTGTGCTTGTCATCTTGCTACAGCTCTCCATGATTTTCATCCTCTTCACGTATGTCTTCAGCTCTCCCCTGTTGCCTTATCGTGCCGTCATCACGATTGTCATCCCACATGAGTCCCCCCTTTGTCTACCAGGTGGCACCATGAAAAGGGGGGCATTTTTTTATTTTTAAAACATTCATTAATTTATAAAGGGGGAGAGTCTAACAGCAACGTGTTATAGATTTCTCCCCTATCATGAGGAAACATGGTTGCCTTTAGTTCAGGAATAGTAGCATCCAAGGTAAATATCCTACCATCCCTTTTTCCTTTTGCAACCAGCTTGTAGCCATTTCCATTTTCTTCAATAAAATAGCCATCTCTATTGAATCTAACTTGTAAATTTTGCTTAGTCATGCAATAGACATAAAATTTATAGTGATAGATGGTACTTGTAAAATATCATAAAGACTCTTTTTCTTTCCATCATACATGACTAACAGTACAAGATGTGTATGGTTAATGTCATGTTGTGTATTATCACACGTATATACAAAGCCATGAGAGCCTATAGTCATATTATCAAACCACTCACCAAGTGGGATCATATGATTTGAGGAATGTGAGTCAATGCACCGCTTTTCACCAGCCTTGCCTTGCTTAGGCATGTCCTTCAATACATGTGTCATGGCAAGTAGCCTATTTGGCTAATCATTAGTAGCATTACTAGAGGATGCATAGTTACCATGTTGTCTGCTCTTAGCTTTCATGTTAACCTCTCCTTTGTATGATAATATTTTTCTATATGTCCATACCTGCCATAATAGTGGCAATCTTTGTCTCTATTTGACTAATCATTAAACTGTCAAGAACCATCTCTACCTCTAGGTGATCTCCCCTTGCCTCTAAAAGATTCTAATCCTCTTTGAGCTTGTGCATTTTGATAGTTCCAAGTGTTTTGTTACTACTACCCATAGTTATTTCAAGTGTCACCATGATCTCGATAGGCTCCTCGAGCCCTGCCACCTCTAGCTCTTTGACTAGAGTAAAAGAAGATATCCCTACTTTAAGAGGTACTTGAACTTATATTCAACGGTCCAAGTTTTAATTATTCACGCAACAACAATGCAAGTAAATCATCACCATTAGGGGGTTCCAGTCTTACAAAAATAGGTGTGTGAAAGGCTTTGTATTCTTTACCTAAACCATTCAAGTTAACTGCAACCATATCATCATCCTCAACCTTTGATCCAATAGAAGCAAGTTGATCAGCAATGGTTTTAATTTCAGTGGTGTAAGTTTGTCTAGTTTTGCCATTTCTAGTCATGTTATTGAGCTATTGCTTGAGCTGAAATTTTCTTGTGTATATTATATTTCCATAAATTTTCATAAGAATATCCCATGCATTATTCATAGACCAAAAGTTAGTGATCTACATGGCCATAGCATCTAATATGCATAATGAGAACCAATGAAGCACTTTACTTTCTCTTTCCATCCATTGTTTATTAGCTCTCTACTACTCAAGAGTCAAGTTTCTATCTAATAGTTTTGGTTTAGCTTCATATCCAGTATATAATACCCTCTTCCAATCGAGAAGTTTTGCATTCTAAACTCCCACAAGACAAAATCCTTATTTTCCAATATCTCTCCCACAATCTGGGTAATATTGTTTGTACCTATTGCATTTGCCATGAAATTGGAATCAACTATTCATAGTAGTAAAGTGGCTATCTATCATGCAATAGCAATGCCTTCAATAGTCTGTAAATATCTGTTAGAGTTTACTAATTGTAGCTATAAATATTTATCAACCAAGATTCCAACAAGCATCAACAACTTTTTAAGACACATAAGATCAAGTAAGCTATATGTAGTTCACTTACAATCCACTATGAGTATGCATTTATTGCTCAAAATAACATAAACCAGAGATATTTTCACAGCTAAGGGCAATGTAATCAAGCCTCAAAACATCAAATGCAACTTAGATCTGTAGCTCAAAGCATTCCATAAACATCCCCATATGTGTACATGGCAACCAAGGTTTCAATACATCCAATGGATGTACTCGAATATTATCAAACCACTTTATGCATAATCTATCCCAGATAAGTATTGGCTATGTATTGTATTACAACAATAAAATAATAGTTAAAACTGAGGAAAATGCAAGCTCAAATCAGTCTAAATACATCTTAAGACATCACCATAGCATCCCAACATCAACACATGTCCATATAAGCATTGGTAGTTGCATTGATCTCATGCAAACATGAAGGAGATCCTTGAATAGTAACAAGCATAAGGCCTACTATAACCAATAGTAAACTAGCTCTAAACTGAGAAAAAAAATGCTCAAGGCATCAAACATTGCAATATGGAAGCACCCAAAGCATGTAAAGAAGAAATTCGCAATTACTGTTAAGAATAAAATCAATATCTTCAACCCTTAACTAGTGAGATACAATAGTAAAATATCACCCATGAGCTCCAAAACATCAATGTTGACCATCCATAAGCATCCTTAAGAAATTTTGAAATGTTTTACTAACATCTCAAGCCAAAATGAGAGTGTTCTCCACTATAATAAACAACAAATTTGCACAAGTTTGCGTTGAATATCTTAAAATCCATGTAGAATTTGGAAAATATTTCTTAATATGCAAAGTTGTAGATCACATTGAAAAGGTTATGGGTTGCAAGACATTTCTCCAAAATCCATTTTTGCAATAAGTATATGGTCACTTCGCCTACGTGTTGGATCTAGATGAAAAGATGCATATCAGTCATACCCTCCCTCAATCTAAGTCTACTCAGGGTCTCTTACCCCATGAGGTTTTCTACCATCTCATCTCGCTCTCTTAACTTGTCACACAAATGAGAATCCACAACCCATCAAGCAAGAAGATCACCAAACTTTAAGAAAAATAGTAATTGTAGGGGAACTCATTGTAGCATGTAGTCTAGATGTCCATTGAGAGCTCTTAAGCTTCGATGACTCTGCTAATGCACGCTACCACAAGCTCCTCACTTCTCACTCCATCTTCCTTTGCACACAAAGAGTCGATCTCCATCACTTGTTCCTCCAAGCTAATACAAGCTCGCCTCTTCTCTCTCTCTCTCTCTCTCTCTCTCTCTCTCTCTCTCTCTCTCTCTCTCTCTCTCTCTCTCTCTCTCTCTCTCTCTCTCTCTCTCTCTCTCTCTCTCTCTCTCTCTCTCCCAAGCCCCCTCTGACTCTCTATCTCTACAACAAAGTCTCTACTCTTCCACCTCTCAAACTGCGAACATCCCAAAAAGGTGAGGGGAAGCAATAGATTTTTGCTATAGTAACCAAGAGTAAGCTCACAAGCTCTCACAAGACTCTCCCTGTCTCTCTAAGATCTTGTATGCAAGAGATGGCCACATAGAGAAGAAAACAAGACTATGAATAAGAAAAGAGATAAGACTCCTTTGCATTAGTCGATGGAATCATTACGATAAGGAAAACTTCTCCAGTGCGAACACCATTGCTAAGCACTCAAGCTCTGTCACTGTATAGTTCTGTTCCCTATCAGTGACCTTTTGGCTTGCATAATATATCAGTTGATCTAATTTAGAGGGGCCCTTTTGACATAAAACAACACCTAGCCCTTCAACTGATGCATCGGTGTGCACATGGAACTCCTTCATCCAATCAGGAGGCTGTAAAATAGGTACTTAGATCATGCACTATTTTAGGGTATTAAAGGCTTCTTCACAATCATCCGTCCAAAGGAAATTAGCTTCTTTCCTTAGGAGCTTGTGCAGAGGGGCTGCCTTGGTTGCAAAATGTGCAATAAATCTTCTGTAGTAGCCCACATGGCCAAGAAATCCTCTTAATTGCTTGAGGTTCGTTGGTGCTGTTAAGGTGGCAATCTTTTCCGGTTCTGTTGCAATCCCTTGTGCAGAGACAATATGGCCCAACAGAACTCCTGAGGAGACGCCAAAGAAACATTTTTCGGGGTTGAGAGAAATCCCATACTCTCGACATCTGTCAAAACATTGCTCTAGGTGTCCCTAGTGCTCTCGGATCAAACTATAGACACAAAAGTCATCAAGATACACCTCAATGAAATCGTGCAGATGATTTTGGAAGGCAGCCATCATTACTCATTGGAAGGTGTCATGAGCATTACAGAGCCCAAATGGTATCATTCTATAAGCATAGGTCCCCCATTCGGTGGTGAAGGTTGTTTTGGATTGGTCCTCTTCTGCGATTTGGACTTGGTTATATCTGCTGAATCCATCCAAAAGGGAATAAAGCTCATGGCCTGCCACTGTGTCCAACAGTTGGTTTGTAAAAGGGACGGGGAAATGATCCTTCTTTGTCTTTGAATTGAGCTTTTGAAAGTTGACACATATTCGAAGTTTCCCGTTCTTCTTGGGTACTACCACAATGGGCGAAACCCATTCACTGTTAGGCACGGGATGAATGAACTCGACTTCAAGAAGTTTCAATAATTCGGCCTTCACTAGAGTAGAGTAATTAGGATTCATACGCCTTTGTCTTTGCCTTACAGGTTTGGCATCGGGCTCTAGGTCAATGTGATGCTGACATACTGTGGGATCAATCCCCTTTAGGTCTTTATATGACCAAGCAAACACATCTATGTTCTCTTTGAGTAGGTCTCACAGAACCACTAGTTCTTCTTCTGGAAGATTGAGACCCACTTTCAAGTGACGTTCAGTACCGTCAGTATCCAGGAATGTTACTTGTCTTTTACCTTCCACTTCACGGATAAATGTCCCACGGATTGCTTCTGGGTAGAGGTCTCTTTCAAGAGAGTAGTATCCTCGTTTGATGTTCCGCTAGAACCAGTGTCCTCCTTTTGAACAGATGACTCGTTTGTCTATTGAGGTTGCTGGAAGGGTATTAGACCTTTGTTTGCTTCTGTGTTGGTAGTGATTTCTTTTGGACGTAGGGATTCATCTTCAGAAGATGCATCCAGGAATGTCACATAGCACGGATCTTCTAGAGGCCGTGGCTCTGAGGGCTTTGGCTTCTGTTGACAAGGGGTATCATCATCATCTTTTCTCTGGATTGAACAGTCAGGGCGACAGGAGCCACTGGTGAACTTAATTTTTATGCCTTTGCTCATACAGATTCTGCATACTTTGTAGTCCATTGATCAACCCGAATGGCACCATGGCCATTCCATCCAGTACCCTGAGATATTCGGCCTCTAAGGTCTCTGTAGGGACATCAACAAGATCATCTGCTATCAGACAGAATTCTTCATCTGCACTTTCATATCCTACTTCATTTTCTTCTTCATCATTTTCATCCTCTTCCTCTGGAGGCTCTGCCTCTGTTTCTATAGAGGCTTTGCAGGAGAAGAACAGATCTTCTACCTCTACATCTGTTTCTGTTTCTGTTACCATTTCTGACTATGCTTCTGCCTCTAGCTCTGGCTCTGGCTCTATATCTATTACTGTCTCTATGACTGTTTCTGTACTTGCTCTATCTCTGTTTTGTAGCCGCTCTGTATCTGCTCTACCTTTGTACTATCTCTATACTGTAACAGTACTGTCTCTGCTCTGTAATCGCGACTGTCATGTAACAGGGAGAATAATACATCCATGCTTCTATTTCACTGTCAGAGGTGATTTTAGAAGTTAATTCTAGTTGAGACAGGAGGTATTCTCCCATTTATGAGGATTTTACATCCCGTGGCAGTTGGCTTATAGTGCCCATTATTAGGGACTGTGCCTCTGTTTTCTTAGGAAAGATCTACTTAACAGCCTCTTCCTCTCCTGATGTACCATCTGTTAACTCGTTGGAGGAGTCAATTATGAATTCAATGGATGTGGATCCATTGCCTTTTTGCGATCCATACAACTTTAACACCGCTTTATTGGGTCCTTTGCCTAGGGTTAGGGTTCCTTTGAACCAATCCATCTTGGCTCTTGCTTCAAAAAGCCAAGGTCTTCCCAACAGCAGAGGGTATGAGGTCCCATAAGAATTTGGTTTAACCACTAGGTATGTCAGCCAATAGTCTCTTCCTGCAAGGGTTGTTTTTACATATGGGAGGATGCCTAACAGTTTGACTCGACTTTGGTCTGCCAATCTGATAAGCCATTGTGTAGGTTGAATTCCTTGCAACCCTAAGTCCTTCATTGTCACATCCGTCATTATATTTACTGATGAGCCTCCATCAATCAATGCATCTGAAATGAAACATCCTTCTATCCATACACTAATCTCTGGGGTTCCAGGATCTAGGAAGGCATTAGCCACATCTACTTCCTTTACAGGCTCCGAGGCCTTATTGGTCTTGGTCACTGTTGAAGGAGCGATCTTTAGTCCACGTCTTCTTGTCAAGATGCTTTTGAATCTCTTTCGGCAGCTGGAAAACAACATCAGCAAACAACTGTCGGAATGTTAAGTTTGGTTTAAAAGTGTCTAGGTCCTTGACCAAGTCATAATCTTTAATAGGATCCACAGGCTTCTCCAACCGGCCTGGGGAATGGGGCTACGCCCATTTTCATCTTTCCTTTCTCTTCTAGTAATTGCAGCATCGGCACTTCTTCTGTTTCTGGAAGTGCTTCTGTATTTTCTAACTCATGGGCCTCTGGTCCTATCTCTGGGACTATCTCTGTAGCTCTCTGTGGCGCTACAATGCTCTGTACTGTACTGTTCTATTCTGTACTGCTTTGTCCCTCTGTAGGTAGGTTGAACTTCACAGTCTTGGCAGGAGAGTTATTTTCATTCTAAACCACTAGTTATTTATTCTTGGTGCGCGTAACAGGCGGCAACTTCCAACTCTACCAAATTGGAGGCAGACTCTTGTACCTTCTGTTGGCTATCAGTGGCATTGGCCTTTACAAGAGCTGGACTGGGACATGTGACAAATGCGGGATCTAGAGCATGGCAAAATCGGAAGCTATGGAGGATAAAATGAGAAGTGTGGACTCATGATGGAGAAGACAAGGACACTGTTTGTTACACAAGTGAATTAGGTTCCAAGATTGAGACTTGGACTCATAAACACAATCTTGTGTATGTGGACAATGACATTGACACTTCACTGAAAAGAAAAGAGTACTATCATTGCATTAAGAAAGGAAGCAAGTACAATGCTTTATAGGAAAGTAGAAAACTGCAATAGGCACCATTGTGCATATGGGATAAGTTAGCCTGCATATCCTTGACCTTGAGGCTCCATACAAAGAGGCTGTTTTGTTGAGTGTGATTGCTGATTCTCAACACCCCTCCTCAATCACAACTAGAAAAGGCATAAAGTGTGTAGAGGCTGTAATGAGAACCACCTGCAAAGTGTGGGCATACCACAGACATGGCAAAACACCAGAGGCTGTCACAGAAAAAGCTAAGTGTGGGTACCATAAACATGGTGGACATCCAGAGGCTGTAACAGGGGCCTCACAAAGTGTACAGGGACTGTAATGCCAAGTTACATAAGGAGTTTACAAAGCTTATGGCAGGAAGCATTAGGACAAGAAAATACAAGGCTTTTAAAAGAGTCTATCAGAATTATGAGAGTACAAGGACTGATGAGACTTGTCCTTCCGATCCTGGTGGTCTTCATCTTCTTCTTCTTCCTTTGCTCCATTTTCTTCTTCTTCTTTGACTGCGACTAGATAGGCCTTTTGGGATCTCTTTCTTGCGTGGCAAAACTTCTCGGTGTGTCCGGTCCTTTTGCAGAAGTCACAGAAGAGCTGATCCTTCTTGCCTTTGTACCTATTGCCAACATATAATGCATGCTCATCTCTAGAGGTACTTGGTTCTTCCTTAGTTTTTAGCTTCTTTTCCTCTTCTAACAGTGATGCCTGGATATCAACAAGTTCAGGATTTGGCATGTTGATTAAAGTTGTTGATACATTATTATATTCAGGAGGCAAGCTCTTAAGTAGAACACTGATGCAAACATCTTCATCCATTTTAATGTTGATTCCTGCAAGTTGGGTTAGGAGTCCTTCCATGTAATTAAGATGTGTGGCAAGTGATGTGCTGGACTTCATTTCAAGCCTGAAGAACTTAATCAGGAGACCATACTTTGATGATTTAGATTGTGCACCGAACAGGGTGTCAAGTCTTTTCCATGTATCCTGTGAGGTCTCACAGTTATCCACATGATGGATATAACTGTCGTCTAGCTCCAGTTTGATAATGGCCTGGGCTCTGTCATCATTTTTTTGCCAAGTAGTTGCAAGGTCCGTGTCCCGAGGTTTCTTTTCTTTGCCATTTGTGATGGCCCAGAGACCCTTTTTCATCAAGATGAGCTTGATGCGGGTTTGCCAGGTGTGGAACCCGACTCCTTTGAATCGAGCATTTGGAGAGTCTTTGCCCATGTTAGACTTACGTGAACAGTAGCAAATCAACTTCAGACTTATTAGATTTGAGCAATAGAAGAATTGGTTGAGAGACACAAGTGCTAAAAAGCACTAACTTAGTGTCAATGAACACCCAATCTGCAAAGTCCTTTACTCTTTTTAAATCCAAGTCTAATCTTTAAATCCAAGTCTAATCTTCCCCTTCTTGATTTGATGCTGATACCTTCAAATCTGAGTGACATTACTTTAATGAACTTCAGAGAGTATTGCTCAGTGATTAAAATCACTGTTGATAACTTTAGTGAGAGGAACAGTGAAAAATGTCAGAATTTTGAAGCTTTGGCTATGGTGGAATTAGGGTTTCTGAGACAGGGGCCTGGTTTTTCTCAGATTGCAGGAGCTACACTTGATCATTTTCAAAAATTTTTACATGCCTAGGAAGCTGACTTCATGGGCTATCAAAGCCCTATCATAATCGTCAAGATTGTGGCCTATATGAAGCACGCAGACACGTCGAACAGATTCGGCGCAGTTCAGGACAGGTTTGCGCGATTTCCGCAATGCTGGGGTCAGGGTGCAGTAATCTCGTCGATTCTCGTGCCAGCATGAAGCGCCTTGAGCAGAGGAACAACTCCCTAGAAGAAATCGTGAGCTGAAATGGCTTGATTGAGGAGTTATTGAAGCTCCAAGTAAGGTAGGTCCTATCTGGCTATGGCAGACACAGAGCAGAGATTGAGGATTTTCACAATGCTGAGCTCCAGATAGTCCAATGTCCTGGATTGATGTGATACAGGGAAGCTTTGTGAGTTGGGGAATATTTTCCAGAAGGAAGCTCCAAGAGATTTGACCTGTGGAGTGAGATATAAGCAGCTCAATCTGACAGGGTGCTGCTGGCTATGGCTGCCATGGAAGCTTCAGTGAGAGTAGAGTTGGGAGATGAAGTCATGAGCTGACATTGAGCTAGACTGAGGTTGAAAGGAATCAAGAGAGGCTAGAGAAGCAATGCCATGCCCAACTGGGCTCTGATACCATGTGACAAATGCGGGATCTAGAGCATGGCAAAACCGGAAGCTATGGAGGATAAAATGAGAAGTGTGGACTCATGATGGAGAAGACAAGGACACTGTTTGTTACACAAGTGAATTAGGTTCCAAGATTGAGACTTAGACTCATAAACACAATCTTGTGTATGTGGACAATGACATTGACACTTCAATGAAAAGAAAAGAGTACTATCATTGCATTAAGAAAGGAAGCAAGTACAATGCTTTATAGGAAAGTAGGAAACTGCAGTAGGCACCATTGTGCATATGGGATAAGTTAGCCTGCATATCCTTGACCTTGAGGCTCCATACAAAGAGGCTGTTTTGTTGAGTGTGATTGCTGATTCTCAACAGGACAGTCCTTTGCAATGTGTCCTTCACCTTTGCATCGATTGCATAAGGGCTTGTAATCCACAGATCGTCTAGGATTTGGACAATTCGGGGAGATATGTCCCTTTCCTCCACACCTGTAACATTCCACCTCTCATCTTTGACCACCGCCTCACTGTCATTCTCTGTAGCTTTGAGAGGAAACCTTCTTGGACCAAAATTAGGACCAAATTCCCTATGCTTTGGTCCAATATCCTGTGTTGTCATTTTGGATTCTAGCAAGTTGAATCTTGCATTTTCATCCTTCTGTCTCGTTCATGCATCTCTTTCAGAGAGCAAATATCCTCTGTATGGTTCTTCCGCAAACAGTAGGAACAGAAGGCCCCAGGAATGGTTGGTTTTTGGGTACATTCAGTGGCTAAATGTCCCCCTTGATGACACTTTCCACACCATGTATTAGAGCGCATCACATCTCTTCCAGCTCCCGCAGGAGTGGATATATTGGTGGTATTCACCTTCAGCGTTTGTAGCTACTCTGTAATCACATCCAGAAGCTCTTACTTGATACTTGCAATTGAGTTGGATAAGTAATCCTTCAGATTTTCACCTCTTGAAGTACTTGTAGTGGGATTTTGGGAAGTGTCTGTAATTACTGCATAAACTGGTTGGGTTGATCCAGAAGGTCCTCTGTTCTGGCTCTGATTCAGAGCTCCTGTTGGGACTTGGGGTTGTTGATTCTAGTTGGTAGGATTCCACTATTGTTGAGTCGCCATTGGAGGAACTTTTTGAGGCCACTGTTGCTGTGGTGGAACCATCATTTGAGGCACTATCATCTGCGGTGACCACACTGGATTAGGTGCATTATACTGCGGCATTGTTTGCATCTGGGGATAGGGGTAGAAAACTATCCCTGGGACTGCATTTGGTGGGTATACCATTCCAGGTATGGGAGGAGGTAATACTCCTCTTCCTAGAGTCATTGAAAGCCTTACTTCAACTTTGTCATACAATCTTGCACCTTCCACTGCAGCTTGCAGATTGACTGGTCTTCTCAATTCCACAAACTTACGAACTTCTAGTTGTAGGCCCCTAAGAGACACTCCTTTCTGGATACCTTCATCCAAATGATGGTTTGTCCATCTCTTCAGGATGGATTCCATTCGCGAGACATAAGCTTCTACTCTTTCTCCAGAGGACTGACTTAGGTTCATAAACTCCTCTCGCATTCGCTCTTCAAAACCTTCACGCCTAAATTTAGTGAGGAAGGCCAACTTCAGGTCGTCCCATGTGCTAAAAGTTCCTGCTGCTTGTCTCTCATACCACTGAAATGCCGCGCCCTTGAAAGTGGTGGGGAATATTTCTAACCGATGCTCAGGGGTTCTGGCATTGTTAGCTACACATGCTACCATGAATTCTGCTACATGAAGATCAGGGTCTTCATTGTACTCTCCCTTAAAAACTGGCAATGGGACTACATTGGCTGGCCTGTCCTCATCAATATTTCCAGGACGAATTTGACTAGGAAGGGGACCTTGAGTCGCCATGGGAACTTCTGTAAAGAGTGTTTCTAGGGCATCAAAGGAGGCTTCTATTGCAAGCTCGTTCTCAGCTTTGATTTTTGCCTTCTCTCTTCTCACGTACCTCTGAACTCGTTCTAACGCTTGCCTCTTAAGGAGCTCCAAAGTATCGAAGTCAATCAGATTGAACCACTGCTCAACAAAACTTGTATCAAGCTCGTTCCTCATAAAGAATGAGATAGATGGATTAAGAACCTCAATTTTTTGTTGCATATCCAAAGGAAACTCATGCATTACACACCTAGAAAAGGCATAGAAATAGTGAGTATAAACAAGAAAAATCTTATTGTTAAAAAAATATCAAAAAGTAGAAGTAATTATGGGTGGATAGAATAATACTATCATTTATTTCTCTTATTTTATCCTTAAGAATCTGAACACATGTAGCATCAAAGGAGATAATCTCAGTTCTTTTGCCTAAGTCACCAGGTAAGAAACAAAACGCATTGAATCATTTTGGATTAGCTGCTTCAAGAAGGGTGGCTAGCTCATTTTCAAAGGACTCTAGTTGCTCTACTTCTGTTTCTTCAGCCCTTTGCCTCCTATACTCTCTCCATTTATCTGCCTGTTCCTCTTTAGCTTTCTCCTCTTTTTCATGTTGCCTTGTATCCCTCTCATGGGTGACATCCTCAACCTTGGGATCAGAATCATCTTTCTTTCTCCTAGCTGGGGGCACATTAAGGATATTAAATGTCTTCTCATCAGTGAGGGGAATGGCTCAAGGACCTTTGAAAATCTATATCTTAGCCTCCTAAGAATTACCATGTCCTTGTCCATGAGTGTAAGCCTATGAGCGTGAGCAGCACATATATAGGCATCTTGAAAAAACTCAATTAAAAAATCCTCAGTGGCTTTCTGTATACAATTAAGGGCTGTTCTTGTCCATCTAAAACTATCCAAACTATATTTGTCACAAATCTCCCTGACATTCTGAGAAAACTTTCTCCTTGGCTTTGACTTTCTAGAGGGCTTTGGAGGCTTTGAAGATTCATGAATCTTTGATGTTAAACCCCTAGGATCAATCTTCCCCTTCCTTGTTGCTGTTGCTTTAATCCTAGCCATCTACAAAAAAAAAATATGTTACTTCCTGTCCAGTGTGTCCAGTGAAATGCAAGTTTCAGACAAGAGGCCTCCATGCAGCATGTTGTTTTCGCATTTCACCTGACTTCTTGTCCAGTGTGTCCAGTGAAACGCGAGTTTCAGACAAGGCACCTCCTTGCAGCATGTTGTTTTCACCTTTCACCAGATTCTTGTCCAGTGTGTCCAGTGAAACGTGAGTTTCAAACAAGAGGTCTCCTTGCAGCATTTTGTTTTTGCGTTTCACCGGATTCTTATCCAGTGTATCTAGTGAAACGCGAGTTTCAGACAAGAGGACTCCTTGCAGCATGTTGTTTTCGCATTTCACTAGACAACTCATAAATAGCAAAGTAATCAACAAAACGAAGAAAAACAAAGCTTTGATCTAAGGAATGCCATTAAAATTACCTAAAATATCCATAGAATTAAGAAAAAAATTTGAAGGATTGCCTTAAATCTCCACAACATTAAGGAATGCTCACACTATGGAAAGAATTCGTTTATAGTGCTCAGAAGCTCATAATAATAGAAAAAATTAAGGAAAAGTATCAAAAAAATGCAATGAATGGACACCTGGACATAGAGAAGGAGGATGCAAAAAACCATACCTTCTTTCACGCTTTGTTGGGAAAAATCCGTTTAGAACGGATTTTGTCAATGGGTCTGGTGAAACGCGAATACGTTCTTCACAACCACAACATCACCACGAAAATGTGCTCGAAGGCCCTACTGCATGACCACGAAAATGTGCTCCATGACCATAAAAATATGAAACGAATTTAGCCGTTGCTTCCCTTTATTGGGGTATTTTGATGGTACATACATTACTTGGCAAAGTGTTAAGTAAAACATGTGCGACATATTCTCAAAAAAAGGGAGTGCGCATGTCTTCTAAGAAATTTGATACGGTGTATTAAGTGAGACACGTGTGCACGTATTCTGAGGTATTTCGTGCATGCAAAAATATTGAAAATTTCATCCAAATTTGCGATCGCGTTTATTTTTCATCATTACGCAAATTTTTTCGTTGGAACTATCAACACACGTTTGATGATCAATATAAAAGCTTTTCGAAGCCATTCTCTCCGATATTGTCTTCCTTTCTCCCGAAATTTTGTTTCGACTTCCCTTCAAGGTCTTTTCTTCCTGTTTGAAGAGCAGTTCAACAATTTCTGATAGGCAACAAAATTATGTTATTAGAAGTATTTGAACAAAATCAATTTGATTAATATAGAAAGAATTTTTTATAACACTTGAAAAATTACAGATGTTATGTGATTTTTATCTTTTACAAGGAGCACAGTACTTCCAGAAAGAATCTTACCATAAATTTCTATGTTTTAATAGAATTAATTCATAGTTCATGTTTCTCTTCTTGTTTTACATCTTTTGACCGGTGAAACGCGAAATAATGTCTCTGGTTAGTGATATTTTGCTAACTATCGCGTTTCACTGGTGAGATATTCAAATAATTTTCGTCTTCAAGTAGTGTCCGGTGAAACGCGATTTCTTCACCGGCATTTGCCTTGAACACCTTGTTTTCACATTTCACCGGTCAATTAAAAAATTTTCTCCTTTTTTTATTTTTTGTCTTGAAAAATGCAATTTTGGGGCCTCTTTCCATGGTTCCATCTTGTTTTATTAGACATTGTTGCCATTGTGCTTTGTTTTCAGGGACAAATCTTTTGTTGGTCAAGATGACAAAGAGAAAGCTATCTCTGGAAGGAATGGATGAGGAGGAGCTAGTGGAGACTTCTGATTAGGCTCTTTGATTTCTTACACACCACTAGAAATTCTTCCAAGTTTAGCTATATTAGGGAAAATTTCAATGTTCCTTTTGATTTGAAGGAGTTATTGGAGGATCTTGAAGATAAACTTAAGGAGTACAGATGTTTTTATGATAGACATGTTCAAGGTTTGGAAGTCAATGGATTTGTTCATTACAGTGATGTCATGGGAGCCACCAGTACATCCAGGTCAACTTTGCTAGGCAGGTTCAACCTCATTGATGAGGAATTCAGAAAGAGAGAAACATGTTGCCCTTTCCACAGGTATCAACAGCAATGCCTTATGATCCACAAGGACGTTGGATTTATTGTGTATCTTCAGTACATGGAAAATTCTTCTCCAGATATAGACCAATAGGGAAAGCTAGAGGATATTGCAAGTATGGATAAGGAGGTCGAAGAGAAGGAGGAGATGTTCCAAGAATATATTGAGAATCAACTTGTCCAAGGTTTTGATGTAGGTTTGTTCAAGAGTGACAATATCACAATGGTGGAAGAAAAGGAGATCGAGCCAAGTGCATAGGTTGATGAAAAAGGTCCTCTTGCATGTGTTCCAACATTTCCCACTTATCTTATCAACAAAAAGAGATATGTATTGCTAAATGATATTCAACATCTTTTTGATCTTAGAGAAGATTATTGCTTAGCAATCCTTGCAGGTTGGGGTAAAAATGACATGAATTTTATAGGTTATGAACAAGAACCACTAGCAAGTCTTGATGTTGAGGGAGAGAATTTCCAAGACAGCTCTATAGCCTTACATACATGTATTAATCAGATCGTAGAATAAGAAAAGGGGGGGCTACCTACAGAAGAAGAGTTCTTGCAGGTCCAGAAGAAACTTCATATTGATGAAGTAGGGTATGAAGAGAGATTGAGGTCTCCATCAGATGAGAAACCCAAGAGTTCAATAAATCTTTATGATGATAGTCTTCTCGAAGAAGACGAACATCCTAAGGTATGAAATATAATTCGAAGTTACCCATTGATTTTATGTTAGACTTTATTATGCATTATAGATAAATATCTTATATCTTATACTGTTGTGGTTTGTTGTGTAGATTGAGATTGAAGATCTGGACAACTTTCTTGGAAGGGCCAAGGGCTCTAGGCCAATGAAGCTTGGAAAAAATCAAAGCCTTGGCCATTATATTGGAAACTTAAACAATCAAACAATTGTAATATATCATAGTAGATTGTCAAGCTCTCCAAGTCTACCAATGATGGCTTTGAGAGCTATCTCAAAGGTAATTGGATCTCAAGTTTTCAGCAGAGGTTTGGACAAGATCATTTTAGTGGAGAAGAAACAAGCCATAAGAGTTTTTGGCTTCATGCCTGGATACAGTGGATCTAGAGCTAGATATTTTGGAGTTCTTGGCTCCTATTTGCTCTCTTATGTAGAAGATAGTAAGAATTTGAAGCTTCTTCCAGGCTATCGAAAACATGAGTTTTTGAAATACAGAGGTCTTATTGAGTGGGATGAAACAAAATATTCCTCTAGAGGCCCTGTCAAGCTACTTGAAACCAAGGACTCCTCTGAAGGCCATGTTGAGGTGCCTGAAACTAAGGACTCCTCTGGAGGCCCTGTCAAGGTGCTTGAAACTAAGGACTCTTCTGCAACACAATCAGACTAGAAGATGCCAAAGATTAAGGGTTTCTTGAAACCCATCTTTTCCCAACTCTTTGTTTGGTTTGTAACCATTCTGTAAATCTTTGCTTTGCGCAAGAATTTAAATATCTATCTTTTCTTATTTGGGTAACAATTTGTATAGTCCTTGCTAAAGATGATGTATTGCTTGATGTGGTTGTATGTTTAAGCTTGGATTTATGCCAGATTTGTCGATAGAACCATTGAAAGACCTCTAATAAAATGTTGGCTTTGTGTCTTCCACCTCCATGTCTTGTGTGTCTAAAATATTTTGTCCTTGCTTGATAATGTGCTTTTTCCATACCTTGGGTTGACCAGATAGATAGAGATCCATATTGTTTAATAAAGTATGGAGCATGGTTGTATAGAATATGCTGCATAGTCAACAAATAAAGAAAGTTATTAAGAAACATTATATGAGTTCGACAATGAAGAAACAAACATATACAAACTTCTTACCATATAGTGAGTAAAGTGTTGATCACCCCAAGCTTTTGTCATCGCCTTCTTGAAAAGGTTCAATTGGTTTTTAAAGTCTTTGAGATCATCATCATTCCATTCAGTCTTATCACAATAAAAAAAAACACTTTGTCTAGTGTTTCCCAAACTTTAGCTTTTATATTCCGAGCTTGTCCATTATCAGTGTGCTCCTTAACTGCATTATGTAGGGATTTCCACTTATTAAATTTAATAGTTGAGCCACCATTTCTCGAGTTTATCTTGCCAAGTCTCCCATGAAAGCCTAGAAACCTTCTAGCCTTCACTCCACCAATAGATGGTTTTTTTGGGACATAATTACCATCCTTAGACTTCTGAAGATCTGGTTCAATAACAACATTGCCACTATGCAAACCAATTGCAGAGAGAACTTTTTCAACCTTTGTTATAGCATCTATTCTAGTTGATAATGGCTTCAGCTTCCATGCAAATCCTATATAGAGATGAACAAGCTTTTCAATTACCCTGCAAAGTGCATGAAGTGTACAAATATGGGCATTCGCTAAAGGAATGTCCAAGACCGGTTTAAACAGTGGATCCTTATTATGCCTAGAGGGAGCTCTATTCCAATTGCTTGAGTTTAACTCTGCAGCTGGTGACATGTAGTATAAGCAAGGAGATCTCGAGTTGGCTGCCTTTGATACATTATACATACATTTGAGTGTCTTTAGGTCACCAGCTATGTGCCACTCAATCCTGTAGTTCCCAAATCCTTCAACAAATAGCTCTTCTCCTGCTTGTTGCCTTTGAATAACATTAGGTATTGATGTTTGATGAAAAACCCAATATAATATATCAAAAATCTCAGTATCTACCTCAAATGCTCCTAGCCACCAGATGTTATATTCAGATTGAACACTAAATGATGTTGAGTGATTGCAATGACCTGACGAAAGTGCTCTATTCATCAAGGTGATAGAGATTCTCTCCAATTTTTTACATTTCAGAATCTCACTTTCATCAAGTTTAATCACAAATCTAGCCACTCCATGTGCCTCTGCTATGACAAGTCATAAAATTTTATCATTAAGCATTGTAGGGTGGGCAAGTCAAGGAAAATATTTTTAAATTCATTGAATGTAACCTCCTTTTTCTTGCCCTTGAAGCTAGCCTTGATATGAAAAGGCTCACCTAGAATCCCCATCACTTTGTTATTAACTCTCTGTCTGATAGTCTCAACCACAAATGGCTTCGGAAGTATGCAATTGCGTACCTATCCTTGCTTCATATTTGATTGTAAAAGCTGGAAAAGTTGCATATAAGCATCTCAACTGATACCAATACTATCCAGTGTCTTCTGTACTAACTCAGAATCCAAAGAATGATCCTTTACAAATGACTCCAGGCATTGTTTCTTTGCCTTTTTAAATTTCTTCTTCTCCAAAATATCCTTTGGAACTACTGAAGGAAGAAGATGATAATAAAACTGAGCTGCTTTTAAAGAATCTCTTTCACTTGTATTTGGTTGTAGAAGATATCTAAGCAAAATTAACATTACAAATCAATGCAAGTAATTTAAATAAAGCCATATTTAAGATTTTTCAAGTGAAAAAAAAATATACCTTGCTGCTTGGATTCTTTCACCACAGCCTTCTCCTCCTCGTTTGAGATTCTCAATATTTTTAAGAGCTCTTTGTCGATTTCGAAGGCCTAATAAAGTTTGCTTTCGTTGATAAGCTTTGATACGCTTTTCCAATGAATGAATTTTTTGTTGACAATCCTCTAGCTTCTGCAACAACTCTATATTGTGTTTCATCAAAAGATGATTCTCTAGTCCAAGGATATCCTTTTCTGCAACAAGGTTAAGTATATAACCTGAAAATCCATTGTAGCCATCACCAATAAACCTCATTAATGATGAGCTATTATAGAAAGGAGGAGTGCTATTTCTGCTAGGATCTTTGGGATATAGCTTTCCATCTAACCAAAGATCAATATTCTTCTTTCCTTCAAACCTTAGTATATGTTTCATAGACTCTGTTTGTTCTCTTTCTTATTGGTTCATACTCATTATCTAACTCAATATGAAGATGATAGAGAGGTATTTTATGAGAGCTACATAGATCATTGGATGATTGATCCATAGCTAAGGATATGATTAGAAGCAAGAACGAAAATAAAGAAGAGACTACTAAGGAGGAGAAAAAAAGAAGAGAGAAACGATGGAGGGAGGCAATCGAGTATCCACCAAAATTCAAATTGAATATTACTTTTCACTTTAATGAGGAGAGGTAAGATCTTCATTATGACAACCTTGCCACCTTTATGGCGACCTAGATTTCTAGGTTTGATGTGACACGAGAATATCACGACAATGACTTATTAATGAATTTTGATATTTTAACTTACCAAAATATAAACCTTTTAAAAATTTTATAAAATGATTTTATTTCTTAAATTATTTTCTCTCTCTAGGATCTCTTACAGGGCATTTTCGAGACCTCAAATCTCCCCTAATGACTTCCTTCTTTTCAACATCTCTGAATTCAGCTTTCAAACCACTACACAGGGGAAGATATTCCATTCGAAAAGTATCAAAACTCATTCTTCTTATGATCGTTGTTGCGTCATTATAATAATGCCAGCTTCTGAGGGTTTCAACAGTGTATGTTGTGAAAAATACTCTGGCTACCAACTTCCAATGGGTTGCTAATTGGACAAATAGAAGATTGTCAGTGCACCAAGCATCCCATGTATCTTGATGTTGAGCATCCATGAACAAATTCCAACTCTTTTCCTTCTTGTCTTCGTGAACCTCCACAGACCAAGACTCTTGAAGCTTCTTCACAATCTTCCACTTGATGATGTCTGGAAACTTCTCAATGAATGCCAAATCTTCCATGGATGGTCATTCTCTCTATTTCTGCTCTTCAGTTTGTTCCCAAACAGTTTGCCACCAAGATGCAAGTTTCTGCTGCTTCAACAGGAAGAGGAAACAGTCCACCACTTAGGGCATGCATCATGATGGTGATATGTTTCCGCCATTGTGGGATGAAATTCTTGTGGAAATTGGCTTTGATAATGAGAAATTCCAACTCTTCAGTGGAAGAAGAAACTTTGCAAACATCCATTGACTTCTCCTCTTCTTGACAATGCTATTTCCTTCATTTTCAGCCTCTTCTGGTGCTTGTTGATGGCAAGTTTCCCCGACTGCGCACCAAAAACATGGAGCCCCAAGAGGAACACCAAGGAAAAGGGAATTCTCTTGCAAGAAAATCTATCTTGTAACATCAACAAGCTTTTATTTCATTCTTTTGATCATCAAAACAAAGAAAACAACAATTCTTCACGCAGCATCATAGTAGATATCTCCCACGGATTTGATAGAATCAACCATAATCTTCAACATCTTTATAGATTTCTTCAATAGAACAAAGAACACAAAGGAATACACCATCTTTGAATGGAAATCAATCACATATTATCCTTCTTCAATGTCTTCATAGTTCTCTCTCTCAATCTCTCATATACAGTTACACTGTTTTGATAGAATTGACTATCTTTGACTCTCTCTCTCTCTCTCTCTCTATCAATAGTACATCATCTCCTCACTACAATACTCTCATAATAACCCTCAATAATCCTTCTTAGGTCGTGGATGCACCTCCCAAGAGGTCTGTCTGATATGAAGAGTCACCAGAGCCACTACAGTGTCTTTTCACAGCTCACTACTATCACTATCACTTAGTCTTCTCTTCAGTCTTCAGCAGCTGCTTCTTCCACTTGTTTTAGCTCTTTTGAACTTAGATTCATCCTTTCCAAAGGTTAGAAAACTTTTCCAAAGTCACACATATATTCTACAGAACACTTACAGAAGGTCTACAGAACAGTTACAGTGCAGTACCGGAGCAGCTACAGTACAGTTACAGTACAGAGACAGAGCAGAGACAGAGGCTCTACAGAAGGTCATCAGAACCTCATAACTCATACTAAAACCATTTCAAACCATCAAAAACTATTCAATATGCTTCCAAAAGATCTCAATCTTCATCAATCATCAATCCATGCTTCATACAGAAGACAATCAGAACAAAACAGAAGCTATACAGAAGGTATACAGAACCAATCAGAACCTCAACAGAACATCATAGAGCTTCATATCTCCACTGAGAATCATAATGAACTTCCAAAACATAATCAATATCATCCAAAACACTCTCAAATACTTCCATTAACAACCATACATCACTCTAAATCCATCAAAAATCAATCATTCAGTCCTCAAAAACAACAAAAATCAGTCAAAAATTTAGTCTTTTTCCACTCTCAACACTGCAATTTGGTGAAATGCAGGTTTCAGGAGGCCGAGGAAACTTTAGAGGCAGGGGAAGCTCTAGCGGAAGAGGTGGATGGCAGAATAGAGGTTCTGGAAATTCTACTATTGTTTGCTATTATTGTGGCAAAACATGTCATATTGTAGCCCATTGCTATGCTAAGAAGGATGATATTCACAGTGGTAAATTGCAGCAAGGAAACTATGCATCATCTTCACGACAAAATGAAGACAAAAATGAGCATTTGTTTGTTATGCAACATATGATGAGTGCAATTACAGGAAAGAGGGCACATGATGATGTATGGTATGTCGATTCAGATGCATCTAATCATATGACCAGTCATGTTGAATGGTTTGGAGAGATGCAAGACTTACAAAATCCAGGTTATGTGTAGACGGGTGATGATTCATGCCACCCAATTTCACACATCGAAAAGGTTTCCTTGTCCTTGTATGATGGCCAGACAAAGAGTCTGACAGATATATTACATGTGCCATCAATTACAAAGAATCTAGTATCTATTGGCCAAATGGTAGAGCAGGGGTTGCAGGTTTGATTCAATGCAAAATGTTGTTTTGTAGAAGATTTTAATGATAAGTGCAAGTTGGTCGCAAAAGGAAGTAGAGTTGGCCGAATGTTCACTTTAGATGTTGGAATTCGTGCAATGGATGCTACTATGTATGCTAAAGGAAAATGAGTAGTTGCAGATATTGAAATATGGCATAAACATATTGGACATGCAAATGTGCAAAGATTGAAATTAATGCAGTCCAGAGGATTGGTTATAGGTTTGCCTTCTTTCAGAGTTGCAGAATTGCATAAAGTCTGTGAAGCATGCCAATTTGGTAAGCACACAAGACAACCCTTCTTGCATGACAAAGAAGTGAGAAGAAAAATACTTGATGTAGTGCATACAAACGTTTGGGGGACCTACACAAAATATATCTCTTGGTTGCAGTAAATACTTTGTCACATTTATTGATGATTGTTCAAAGAAGTTATGGGTATACTTCATGAAAGAAAAGAGTGAAGCTGTTGAAACAGAAACAGGCTTAAAAGTGAAGTGTTTGAGATCAAATGGAGAGGGAGAGTACCTCTCTAATGAGTTTACTGGCTTCTTGAGGACTCATGGAATAAAGACGCAATTTACTTGCAGGTATATCCCACAACAAAAAGGGGTTGCAGAAAGAAAAAATAGGCATATTGCAGAAGTCACACGGGCATTAATGGCTGAAAAGAATATGTTCAAACATTTTTGGTCTGAGGCTATCCATACTGTTATCTACATTATGAATAGAACTCCCACAACAGCTGCAATTCATGGGATGACTCCTAAAGAGTGCTTTAGTGGCAAGAAGCCCGATGTATCGCACTTGAAGGTATTTGGATGTGTTGCATATGTTCATGTGCCAAATGAGCTACAGAAGAAGCTTGATCCAAAGGATGAAAAATGTGTTTTTATTGGGTACTCTTTAGAGCAGAAAGGGTATGATGTTACAACCCTGTCACATGTGAGTTCAGAGTGAGAAGGGATGTTATCTTTGATGAGATGGGCAAGTGGTATGCACCTACTGCTGATGTATTAAATGATGATAATGATCAGGACAACTATGTGCTGAAAGAAAAACAAGAATCATAGAGTCTTAGTGGACGAGAAACATCATCCGATACTATACCTACAGTGAGCCCTTGGTCTGGGAGACTAAGGAGTAGCCCCACATCTTCAGGTGGATCTATAAGTGTTGCAGGGAAGGACAAAGGAAAGAAGAAAGTGCTGGATGGTAGTGATGCATCTACCAGTCCTTTAGGATTTGACGGAGATTTTAGTGGTTTAGAGAGTTTGGATGATGAGCTTGGTATTCCTTTAGTCAGGACACCAAGTGTACAGAGAGCTCATAGTAATGTAAAGGCTCCATTGAGTGATCCCATGGTACATAGATCTAGCAGGGTCAGATACCTTGTTAAAAGATTGGTTTTGAAAATTATGCAGCTCACCATTATGCTTATATGGTGAAACTAGTTGAGGATGTTGAGCCCACTTGTTTTGAGGATGCTATTGGTCATGCTCATTGGGATGCAGCAATGGATGAGGAGATGGTTGCATTAGGAGCCAATAAGACTTGGGATTTGGTACCCTTACCTAAGGGTAAAAAAGCTATTGGCTGTAAGTGGGTTTACAAAGTCAAGCATAATGCAGATTGGTTTTATTAGCAGGTATAAAGCGAGGTAGTTGCAAAAGGCTATGCTTAAACATATGGCATAGATTATGAGGAGACATTCAGTCCAGTTGCTAGGATGGCAACTGTTAGATGTGTGATTGCCTTGGCAGCAGCCAAAGGTTGAAGTTTGTAGCAAATGGATGTTAAGAATGCCTTCTTGCATGGTGAATTGCAAGAAGAAGTGTACATGGAGCAGCCAGCAGGTTATGAGGATTTAGAGCACCCCACATATGTGTGCAGGTTAAAGAAGGCGCTCTGTGGGTTGAGTAGAGCATGGTCTAACAAGATTGGAGAGTATCTTGTCAATATTGGATTTTTTATTTCTGATGCTGATCACTCACTTTATATGAGAAAGAGAGATGCAGGTCTGGTCATCATAGTCATCTATGTGGATGACTTGATTATTACAGGTGATAGTGACAATGGGATTGCTGAAGTTAAGGACTTCTTGAAGAAGAAGTTTGAGATGAAAGATTTGGGTGAGCTGAGATAATTTATTGGTATTGAGGTGATCAGATGTGATGATGGTATATGGCTATCCCAAAGGTAGTATGGCTTGGATATATTATCCAAGTATGGTATGACAGCACGTAAGCCTCTTTCAGTACCATTGGAGCAAAATGTGAAGTTGAGTGCTGATGTTGGGAATGAGATAGAAGACCCTACTATGTTCAAAAGGATAGTAGGGAGTTTGATTTACATTACTATCACAAGGCCAGACTTGAGCTATGCTGTTGGCCTTGTTAGTCAGTTTATGCAGATGCCTAGAAAGCCTCATTTGGATGCAGTTAGACGTATATTGAGATGTGTGAAGTCCACTTTACATTATGGACTTTTTTATGAGGCAAGTAAGAACGTACAGGTCTTTGGATACACATATGCAAATTGGGCTGGTAGCATGTCAGACAGAAGATCTACTAGTGGATTCATGTTTTCCCTTAGTAGTGCAGCAGTGACATGGAGCAGCAAAAAGCAACCTACAGTTGCTTTATCGAGTACAAAGGCTGAGTATAGAGGTGCTACTATGACAGCATGTGAGGTGGTATGGCTGCAAAAGTTATTAGGTGATTTGGATGTGCAAGGAGATGGTCTAGTTGTCATTCATTGTGACAACATGAGCACCATATAGTTAGCTAGGAATCCAATGTTCTATGCTAGGACAAAACACATTGAGGTGCACAACCACTTTGTTAGAGAGAAGGTACTTGCAGGAGAGATTGACTTGGTATATGTCAGCACACAGGATCAGATAACTGACATTTTCACATAGGCATTGGGTGCAAAGAAGCTTCGAAAGTTCCAAAGCTTACTTGGAGTTGCAGAGATAGAGTTGAGCTTGAGGGGGAGTGTTGAGATGGCAAGCTCAACACGTGCGGACATTGATAATGGACTGCCTGGCTAGATGGGTCTGCACATCTATATTAGCACATTGGTGGTCATTATGACACTCACATGGCCACTGGCTTATCACTTATTATATTTAGGTTGTTACACCTACCTACAGCTTGCAAAGATATAGCGTCGGTCGATTAGTGTAGTCGGTTATGCACTGCTTAACTTAGAAGGCCACTTTCCTTTATGTTGTATCTTATCTATACTTTGTATACATTGTATAGTGTGTGGAAGAAGAAGAAAAATCAGCAAGAAAACGTTTTGGCCTCCATCTCTCTTCTTGTGTTCTTGGGTGGGCTTCCTCTTATGTATATAATGTGTGTTTGGCGCGTAGCCAGCTCAAGCAAAGTCCCCCACCACACGCGATTCTTGGTAGTGATGACTAGCACTACTTGGAGACCAATGTCATGTCGAATTGATGTCCTTAAAATCAAATCTTGAGACCCAAAACATGAAAAATGGCAGTAAGCCTTTTTTTAAATTGAAATTTGGAATTTTTTTAACATTTCTTAGCTCAAATCATGTTCATATGTGATGGAAAAAAATTTGAAGCTTGATTGAGATGTATTTGAGGGTTGCAAACCATAAAATGTAGAACCTACTTCCATGCTTGTGAGCTATTAATTTTGGAAAACTTAAAATGCATGTTTTAAGAGGAAAATTGATGTTTTTCTTAGTGTCGAGTGAACAAATCATGTTCATAAGGGATGACATCAAATGTGATGATGGACTAGAGACCAAATTAAATTCTTGAATTGAAAAATCAAAAAATAAATCATTTTATAATTTAAAAAATAAAAAATGGGATTTTGGGAAAGAAAATAGAGAAAAATAGTTTTTTGTGGGTGAAAATTTAAGAAAAATAAGGATTATATTTATCCAAGTATAGTGGAGGTAAGTCATAAGTATTTTCCTCAATTTACTTCCATTTTTATATTTTAGTACGTATTTATTACTTACATTATGAAGAAGCATACATGGAAACACATCTTAACCTACCCATTGCAAGGAAAACCCTAAACGATAGGGAGGAGAGAGGGGGCTTTATGTGCTGAATATGGTTCAAAATCTGATTTGCACTTTTCATATAGGCTTCAATCTTATTTTAAGTATAAAGAGATATAGTGGCACGAAATAGTCCAGCATTGCCTTATCATCGTAGCAAAGTCATTAGTGAAAGAAAATCATAGAAAGAATATTTGAGCACATTCACAATGCTGATTTTTCTTAAGTAAAATGTTTGTGCATTCAAAGTCATCCACTTCGCATCACATCACATCGACACGGTATAAAGAGCACTTGGTTTCAAACTATTGACCCACGATGAGTGTGAGGCTCCCTATGTTGTAGGCTTAGTATAATTGTTTCCTTGGGGAGTGATCTGGTGAGAAATATACTATCTCCTAGAACAAATATTGTGAAGATTGGACTTTGTGTATATGTGTTATATGTTGAGACGGCGCAAACTTGGGGCCCATCCCTGGTGTATAGGAGAGTCTTAGTGGGGCCATAGTGATAAGCTAGGGGGTGCTCCCTTTGTTTATGTTACAAGGTGCTAGCGACCTATATGTTTGGATACTCTCTCTACTTTGGAGTTGGGAAGGGTATCATATAGGGCTACAATTTAGAGGTTGTATCTACAAAGGCATTCTTTCAATAAATCACTTCATTGTGTCTATATACTCCTAGCCGCAAGGCTGTAGGGTTGTTTGGGTGAGTATACATGGCTTGGCTTGGCTAGAGTCATAGAGCCACTGTTGGGCCCATTCTTAGTCCCGATAGGTGGTGCATTTATTGAAGGTTGCTGATAAGTGGAGGTTTTTGAACCTTGGTTAATTAGGGACTAGTCAGACAGTTTATACCAAAGAGCATCAAGATAGACCCATTATTTCCTAATGAGCACAATCCAGCCAAGATTCAAAAACAAGAAAGAGCCAAAAGGGCTAGACGACGGGGTGAAATTCTTAGGAGATATTCCCCTCAATGTAGCAACCCGGTACCCCTGAGAGGGAGAGGTCTTAATGACCCTAGTGCCACAAACAGTCCATTAGGCACAAGAAGCTCTAGTGCTCCCCTTCTCCTGCTAGTAATTCAACCCACTTCAAGTGAGATTGCAGCCACACCGTTACAAACTCCTATAGCAAATCCGATTGTCATTATGGTTCAACCTCTATTGCAATCCCTACAGGAACATCGCATTTGCTAGCTTTAGGTTTCCCTCTACCTATCTTTAATGGATTACTAGAGGAGAATGCAAAGCTTCACATCAGTAAGTTCCAAAAACTCATGTTTAATTATCAAATTCAAGACAAGAGACATCTAATGATATTCTCTAACATGACCCCAAAAGTGAGGGCTACTTGTGGTATTACAACTTAAAAGATAGTACTATAGCCGCAACTGATTTATTCTTTGTAGCCTTTCGGAGGGAATATACCCTTGAGAGAGATAGACAACATTGGCTATGTGTGCTAAATGTGACATGTCAAGATCCCCATGAAAATGCCTGTAACATGCCCACTTGTCCGCTTGTGGGACACGTCTTAGCAACCCATCGGGAGGAGTGTCTAGAAGGCTCCGCCTGGCACTCGCAAGGAATGACAGTCTACCCCAAGCAGAAGTGTCCAGCTGTTCCCACTTGGGATCGACCTGAGTTCAAGGTTCCTTTCCTATCAGCAAAGTCCCTAGGAAGGAGCTAGCGTCGAGCTCCAGATATACCACTTTGCGTAGGAACAACAAAGTCGAAGCGGATTCATGCTGCACTTGGTTCATGGAGAATAGGAAACGAGAGGGATGTGAAGGTTAACCTCTTTGCCATTCATCATAGTCCCATTCCTTTCCCCTGAAATAGAATAAACTGGAAATTCTACATCTACTAATACTAGGTCTTCATTGTCTTATTATCTCATTGTTTGAGAAAATTTCCCAGCTAATTGGGACCACCCTTCTATAGGAAGGACCTAAGTCACGTCCACCGCACTTTCCTCAGTTTGCTTTAGTTATCTAATTACCCAACACATTACATTTTGACATGCAAAATCAGCTTCCTTAATTAAACAAATTAATCACAAGTTCCTTCACGTAACTTAGGCACTAACACAAAAACAATGCCAAGCAAGTTCCTTTTTCTCTAATAACTGCTCTTTATTTATAAAAATCCTGGAGTACATCCAATATCACACCCAAAGGCTATCCCAGCAATCTATAGGATTGCTGCTCCAAGTTCCGCCCGTTGACTAGTACACGAGCCTCGAGATCCCATCTCAAGTCACATCGGCCTCTTGTATGGGATCCGAAGGTAAGGGATTTACAACCAGAGCCTCCCCTGGCACCTAAGCATCCTCCTGCTCCAAGCAACACCCATGGAGAGACCTCTCGCGGCAGGTTAGGTCCATATACCCAGCGCGGCTAACAACCCCCTTGGATAGGGCCAGGCAGACAGTTGGAGGTAACTATTCTTGCCTCTCGCTCTAGGCTTTCAACCTGAAGCATTAAGTGTTTTCCTTGAATTAGTTCCTTGAGCAAAGAGATCAAATAATGTACCTAAGTACAAGCACGAACATTTCCGAGGTTGTTTGTGCAACCGACTGCTAAGGTGTGACTCCTTTTTTTCCCGGATGCTCCCACCATCTGATCCTGGGTCTTTTCGCGACTTGGTGAGATCCCAATACTTTCAAATAAGATACGCAAGAAAATGGTCTTGGTAAGTTGACTTATACTTGCCCTTTTCCCTTGGGTTTTACCTTAGGGTATCTTAGTCCCTAACTCAAGCATTAGCTGGTTAGTCAAAGCAACGGACATGCATTATTTGCAACCCAACCAAGCTCAATTAACACACATGGCAACACATGATTCTCCGTTTAGACTTTCAAGATGCAATCTAGATGCATGCGATCCTTCTAATTCTCTTAGTGCGGTTCTATGCAAGCTTTCCCAATCAGCCTTAACCATCGTGCACATTGTGTGTTTAGTATAGTTGTATCTCCTAACGACTTTTATCTCTCTTTAATCCTGCCAACGAGTACCGGATCACATGTGACTTGCGTATATGAAAATCCAGGGTTTTGTCTAGTGATGCAGGTGTATCTCATGAACAAAAATTGACATTTCATGTGTTTCTTTTAACCATGATTGCGAAACGGGAATTCTAAATGACTATTCATGCACTGAACTGGTTAAAAAGCTATAATTTCATGTGAAGTAAGGCGATAACCTTATTATTTTATGTGTGTAAAAGCTATCATTTCATATATAAAATCTTATGGGAATTCCAAACTCTACCGTTTCGTGCATGCAACTTAGTTCTTAGAGTAAACAAAACCTTAAGACTCGTTCTTGTTCCATGCACGTCATCAATCCTTTCATCCCTTCCACAAGAAATAATTCTTAATTAATTTTAAAGCTTAGAACTTGGGCTTGATTCGTATTTGCAGCGTTGGTTGCTCCTCTCACCTCTCCAACATTACCGGTAGCTTGGGCGCCTACGCTTCCCGTGACTTTCTTCTTGGGAGCCATTCGCCTCGCAGAGATTGGGCAGTCCGGACCTTAACGGTTTCGGGTTGACACGTTCGGGTGGGAAAGTCTGCTGGATGGGGTCCGTTACTGAGAGAGTGGTTTGGGTGACTTGTAGCGGTTACTCTCTTTCTCTCTCTTCTTCTTCTTTTTCTCCTCTCCTCCTTCTTTCTCTCTCTCTCTCTTCTTCTTCTTCTTTCTTACTCTCCTACTCTTTCTCCCTCTCCTTCTCTTCTTCTCCTTCTCTCTTATTCCTCTACTCTCTCTCTCTCCTTCTCCCTCTCCCACTTCTTTTCTCCTCCTTCCCTCTCTTTCTCTTCTTCTACTACTTCTCTCCTCTCTCCCTCTCCCTCTTCTTCTTCTTCTTCTACCTCTCTCCTTCTCTTCTTCTCCTTCTACTTCTCCCCCCTTCTTCTCTTCTCTTTCTAGCTCCTTCTTATCCTCTCCTTCTCCTTCCCCTTCTCTCCCTCTTCTTCTCTTCTCTCTTCCACTCCTTTTCTCTCCTCCTTCTCTCCCTCTTCTTCACTCTCCCACTCCTTTTTCTCTCTCCTTCTCCTTCTCTCCCTCTTCTTTTCTCTCCTCACTCCTTCTTCTTCTATCTCCTCACTCCTTCTCTCCCACTACTTCCCTTTTCTCTCCCACTCCTTCTTCTTCTCTCCTTCTCCTTCTCTCTCCCTCTTCCTCCTCTTATCTCTCTCCCTCCTTCTTTCTCTTCTCTCCTTCTCCTTCTCTCCCTCTTCAGGGATAAATTTGTATGGAGTTATGATGAACTAAAGGGGATTCCCCCCTATGTTGCTGTGCATACGATCCCATTGAAAGAAGGTAGTAAGCCAATGAGAAAGAAGGTTAGACATATGGCTTTTGAGCTGAGAGAGTCTCTTTTTGAGGAATTGATGCATTTAAGGAAAGTTGGTCTGATATTTCCCATTGAACATACAAAATGGTATTCATTAGTGATAATAAGAAAGAAAAAGAACAATCACATCCACTTGTATGTCGATTTTAAGGAATTAAACAAGTAGTCTCGATGAAGAACTATTATTCTCTACCCTTTATTGATTAGATTTTAGATTAGCTGGTTAGGCAAGAGATACACTCTTTCTTGGACTATTAAAATAGTGGGTTATAATCAGATGGCCATAGTTAAAGAGGATAAGTTAAAGACAATTTTTATTATAGTTTTTGGTATTTTGTGTACCATGTGATGGCTTTTGGCCTATGTAATGCTCCTAGGTCTTGGCAAAGAATAACTGACAAGAAGTTTGTCGACATATCTCCTAAAGAATTGAAGGTTTTCATTGATGATTTGGGGGTAGCTACCATGACTCATCATACACAGTTGATTTTTCTATGTGCATGCTTTGACTGATGTCATGAGTATTGCATAACGTTGAATACTCGAAAATGTGTATTCGGGGTGCCATATGGTTTGCTATTGGGTCATGTTGTGAGTGCATCTAGTATTGCCACCGACTCTGAAAAGATGGTTGTTTTTGTGACCCTAAGCCCATCCACTTGCCCTAGGAAAGTTCACAATTTTATTTCATCTGTGGGATATTATTGTCGATTCATTAATGCATTAGCTAAATGTTCATTACCCTTGATGAATCTTTTATCTCACAAAGATGTTTTTGAATGGAAAAAAGCATGCAAAGTAGAATTTGAAGATGTTAAAATGGATTTATCCAAAGTGTTGGTTTTAAAAGCCCCAAAAAGGGTGACATTTTCTATATATTCAGGGCTACGACAAAGGCATAGTATTAGTTGTTGCCTATTCCAAATTTAGGAGGCATAGCTTTGTCATCCTATTGCATTCACAAGAAGTTGAAAATTTTAGAGCTTCATTATAGATATTTGGAGAAGGTTTTCTTGGCTATGGTGTTCACCACCAAGAAGTTTAGACACTATACTCTTTATGAAAAGGTGGTATTATTCACCAAGGCAGAGGGATTGAACTTATGAACAAGCTTTAACCACTTCATCACCTAGCCAAGTGATTGATCTCTTTGTAGGAGTTTAACTATGAGATTAGAAGCAAGCCACCAAAGCTGCATGGTATTATAGAGTGTTTAGTAGATTTTGGTGAGTTTAAGGAAGAGTGGCCTAATATTAGTGATTGCAAGGACTTATGAAAAATTGATATAGCATTTATTTTATCATAATATTCATCTATCTTGCATTATCTATTAACAGACAATGTGGCAGAAACTCTTTCTAAATCTAAGAAAAGGAAGATTAAGTAGCAAGCACTTCCCTTTTCAATAATAGTGGGTGTCTTATATAGGAAATGTGTGGATGAGATTTATCGTTGTTGTGTGACTCCTAATAAGGTACCCTTTATTCTATAGGAATGCCATGATTCAATATGTGGAGGTCATTTTGCTGGACAGTTTACCACCCAGAAAGCTTTACATGTTGGCTATTGGTGGCCAACGGTTTTCCAAGATGCTTTTGCATATGTTAAGCATTGTGATGTTTGTTAGAGATACGATGCTAGGGAAAATCATAAGTGGCCGCTTAATCCTATTCTTGTGACTTTGTCCTTTGAGAAGTAGGGCATCAATATTGTTGGATCTGTATATCCTTCATCTACTACGTGGAAGCATTAGATCACTGTGGTAATGGGCTAATTTACAAAATGGTTTGAAGCTTGAGCTATGATGAAGGACAATACCAAGAAAACAACTAATTTATTATGGAACAAATAATCTACCGTTTCGGTCCACCTAAAGAACCGGTGTCCAAACATGGGACACTTTCTAGATATGGTCATAGAAGCCTTGACTGAAGCTCTAAAAATTAAACATAATAAAATCACTCCATATAATCCCTAAGTGAATGGACAAGTTGAGAGAACCAACAAGTAGCTTGTAGGGATTTTATAAAAAACTATATCTGAGGGTAAGCGCAACTAGGACAAGAAACTTCATGTGGCTATCTAGGCTTATGATACTATGTTCAAGAGAGCAACATGCCACACCCCATTAAAGTTTGTATATGGGGAAGAGTGTGTCTTTCCCTTGAAAATTGAGTTACTCACTGTGAGGTTTGTGTTGAACCATTCTTTGGGTAAAGAGGAAGCATTGAAAGAAAGGTTGACCTCCCTGGCACATCTTGATGAGATCCAATTATAAGCTTTGTTACATCAAGAGATAAGAAAGAAGAGGATGAAATAACTTCATGACCTTTGTGCTAAAAGATATAAATTTGTGAAGGGTCAATTGGTCATATATTTGATGCATGTCACGAGTTACTTCTTGGCAAGTTAGAACCCAAACTGAATGGCTCTTATAAAATTGTTCGTATAGGAAAGAATGGCTCTATAGTCCTTTTAGTAGATTTGCAAGGGATAGAGTCTAAAAGTAAAGTAAACTTTAATAAGTTGAAGCCCTATTATGTGTAGGGACTGACGTCAAACTTAGTACCTTTGCAGGTCTTCTAGGATGATCCAGCTTAAACTTGTAGTAGGTGCCACAAGGCAATCAAATGAGTAGAATCATTCCTTTTTTGAACATCTGTATTTAAAGTAGTGTTACCACCAAGGTTGAGTAATGTGGTGAAGTAAGGGTGGCTTTATTACTGAGTGGCAAGACATATCTTTCACGTAGGATATTAAGATCTACTTCCACCATTTTCATAGGGTTCTTATCATAAGTATGAGTAGGCTAATCGGTATGGTGTGGCCTATCAATGAAGAATGGGTCTATACTTTGTATTTTGACAGAGATTCACAAGGGCTTACTAAGCATGCGAGTGTCAGTATGGTTATTAAAGACTTGGCATAGAGTCATTATGAAAACGGAAGTCTATTTAGGCATCGCTTTTACTAATAACATGGCAGAATACAAGACCTTAATCATGGGGTTGAATATAGCCCGATGTGGTGGTATCCATCGGGTAAGAGTGTATCTTACCATTGGAAATCGAGTTACCCACTGTGTGATTTTCTCTCAATCATTCGTTAGAAAAGATAGAAGCATTGCATGAAAGATTTATTTCTCTTATGCATCTTGATGAAATTTGATTATAGGCTTTATTACATCAAGAGGTAGGGAAGAAGAGAATGAAAGCACTTCATGACCTTCGGGCTAAGAAATATAAATTTGTAAAGGGCCAGTTGGTGATGTACTATGATGCTTGTCATGAGCTATTTCCTGGTAAACTAGAACCCAAATGGGATAGGATGTATAAAATTATACAAATAGGAAAGAATGGCTCTACAGCCCTTTTAGCATATTTTCAAGGGATAGAGTTTAAAAATAAAGTTAACTTTAATAAGTTGAAGCCTTATTACATATAAGGGGACGTGGACATGGTGCCTATGCAGGTTCTTCATGATTCATCTTTAATTTGCAGTAGGTGTGCCAGGACACCTAGATGGGAAGAATCATTTCCTATCTTGAGCATACATATTTAGAGCAACATTACCACCAAGTTATTGAGTGGCAAGATGGATCTTTCATGTGGGATATTAAGGTCTACTACCACCATTGTCATAGTACTTTGACAAGTATTCCTATTGAGTTTGGCAAGGAAGGAGGTATTGTACCTGTCATTCATACATCCTCTCTCTTGGCTCGACTTTGATTATCATAAGTACGAATGAGTTGATTAGTATATCAGTGAAGACTAGGTCTATACATTGTCGGAGCATTTGGGGTTGAAAGTCTACCGCAGGGGTAAGAGACATCAGGGTGAAGGGAGATTCAAGGAGAGAAGTAGACAAAGAGAAGGGACTCAAAGAAATAGAAGATATAGAAGAATACTCATAGAGGTGAAGCTTGTCAATTTATTTCTACATTATGAGAAGATAAATCTCTTGTAGATAAAAGCGTGCATAAAACAATACCTTCCTCTACGGTACTCAAACCGCCAATTTGATGCCTCCATTGGCTATGAAAGGGGGTAAAATAACAAGGCACTTGACTAGAATTTTTCTAGATCATTCCTTCTTCATCTCCTAGTTTGGAGTGCTATTCATTGTCTAAAAACTGCGATCGAGCGTCGCTCGATTTCCCAATTCTTCTTTTTACATAAAATCCTCCAAAAATGATTGAAAGATACATGCTTTCTTTTACATCTCATCCTATTCTAGAAGTTTTCTACAGTTTTTAGATTTTTACAAGAGATAATATTAAAAATATCAAAAATTGACTAAACTTGTCTAAAAATCTAGTATTTTTGAACCATCCACACTACGAACACTAAAATTCATGACTAATATGGCATTGCCTCTATAAATCAATAAGAAAGCCAAGTGACGATGCATTCTAGAGTTTTGACACTGTGACTGCGTAGCGTTGTGACATCCATCCCCTCTTAACCTGCACATCCTCCAGCATGTGCCAACGTCTTATGGATCTACAATGTCAGAAGAAGTATCCTCTGCCATGTTAATGTCTTCATCTTCTACCTCTTCTTCTTCCGTATTCTCATGTTCATGCTCAACAAACTCTTGAATGTCTTCATACATCTCTATTTAAGTGTCAACATAAATAACCTCTTTTTTTTGCCATATTTTCATCATTAATTCCTACAAAAATTTTAGCCATTGTATCAACATCAACTAGCCCTAAAAACAACCCTAAAATACCTTCATTTTGCAGTCATCAAACCATATATCTTCAGATAATTTTCAATCCATCCTACATATTTCTTTTTAGCCCTACACATGGCTGAAATATTCTTAAAGTACCAAGACTATATGCTATCCATTCTTGTAATCCAGACACAAACACAATTTCTCCCTTTCTTGGAGGCATACTTATCTTCCTAGAGGCACTGCCATAGCCTCCACTTATAGGAGTGTTATCTAAAAGCCCTTAAACTCTCATACATTAGGTGGCATGGGATTATCCCATAGCCTAGCCCTATTGCGGGGATGATTCACACAAATAGTGAAAAATTGTACCGCCTCTGTATTGTCTTTACTCCGAACCTGAGTATATAAAGAACCATCATCCAAGGCTTTTGTTTCCAACATTGATTTTGAAATATAGGGCTTCCCAAAATCACTAGATAACTACATGAATCCTGCACAAAAAAATGATATTCGTCCCTAACATCTCCAATAGTCATGGGTACATTCAGACAAGCTGCATAAAGATTCCCTAATCAATTGTTTGCTACTCGCATGTGCCATCCCAGATCTACATCAATTGGCCAACCTCCATTCTCATACAAGTTGTGTGCCATAACATTGATTTCAAAATCATGATCCAAGAGAGCTATCCAAGGCGTCTCTCTTTCTCCCACTTTAACAATTGTCTTTGTTGTAGCACGAGCCCAATGCATTCGTGAATAATGAATGCTTGGAACAAAATGATCATCTTCTTCTTCATGTACTTGTTGATGGACATCTCCATTATACATAGCCTTCTCTCTATGCTTATTGCTACCCATAAGACCAATGTCAACCACAAGCTTGCTATCTACACTCCCATTTAACCCATTTTCAGCATCAGCCTATTTCAAAACAGCATTACATGCATCATCATATTCCCTCTGAAGCTGTTTCTCTATGTCTTTGTCAACCTACATCAACGCTTGCAAAACTTCACCATCAAACTATCTTTTTCATATCAGCATATCAATGATTGCATCATAAAATTGACGCTTTGCAATTCCAAGAACTTCGCCAAGTGTGAATTCCACTCTACTGCCAAGTATTCAATCTTCCAAGAATTTTTTAAGGTTTGTGGCAGTCTCAAGATCTGATTGCAACCTGTAACTAAGATGCTTGCCCCTTTTCTTCCCTTCTTGTTTCTTCTCTTGAGATGCATCCTCCATAACATGCTCAGGTATGGCTTTTTCAGCCTCTTTCTACTACTCCATTTTACTTCATGTTATGCATTTAGATGGGCCTAAAGAGGAAGGACCAGCAGTGTCCTCATCTCTTCTTCTCTTTTCTTCCACAAGAGCTTCTCGATTATGAACCTCTGCCAAATAAGCATAGGTTGAAAATGAATCCATTGGTACACTCCATCATGTTCTTCCTCGTATACTCTGACTTGCATTCACGAATTTAGACTTTGTTGTTTTGCCTTTTTCCATGCAATCTAATGCTTGCATCCAAACACGAGATTTTGCTTTAGTCATGCCTCCTTTACGAGCTTCATCAGACCTTTCAATTCTCAACCCATATATGGCTACATCTATAGCAACAAATGTTGTCCTTACAGCCATCTCTTCTAACCTCTTCTGCATGCCACCATTTCAAAATTTGACTCCAGTTTCTATTGCATGTATTTTTCCATCTTTCCAAAAGACTAACCTTTTTTCTTTCGCTTCACCGTAGGTTATACAATCTCACTTTTCATGCTGTAAGCTGTCACACCAAATGCATCTCCTCTTGTATCCTTCTCTATACCGCTTTTGGACTGTTGCATGACCCTTCTCTTCTACCTTGACATCCAACTTTGTGACCTTTGCATAGATTTCTGTCAAATTCAGTCACACATGCCTTTGATTAATTCATCCGCAGCATCACCTTTAAGAGTCAAACCAACAAGTATAGCCGGTTGTTCTACCATAGCTGCAGGTGCCTTGGCTGCAATTTCAGTCCCCCTTTTGAGCACTGGCAAGTGTAGTGCATGTACCCCATTTTAATTTCATCCACTCTCTCTTTACCAACATATGCACTGCTTCAGTTACATTAGCCCAATCAGATTTCAGCCCCATTTAAGAACAGGCATCTTCTAAACGATTAGTGAGCTTCTCCTACAAGACATGATCTGCAGTCTTTAGAAACAAATCGATTTTCTAACTCTCCAATGATTGCTGCTCATTGGCATCCGATTGCGTATACCAACTTTCAAATTCACAGAGCAAAGTTGTAGTAGCTTTATTGGGCTTTTCAATCCAATCTATAAATGTCTTTTTAGTTACCAATCCTGCATCTTCCAAGAAAAACTCTTCTCTCAAAGCTTTCTTAAAAGCTGCCCAATTAGCATCTCTTTTATGTAACTCATCAATCCGATCATGCAATGCAAGCATGGCTAAACGCGGGAGAAATATCGACTCCATGCATACTACAGTACCCCATGAAACAACATCTTTTCTTCATACAACAGGATGAAGGTTGAAACATTTTGACCTTTAAACTGGTTCAATTCTTGTCCCACTGCTTGCAATGCATTCACAACTAAGGAATCAATTCTTTTTGCTTCCTACCGAGTTTGCATCTACTACTATAACAACTACTACTACTATTGTTGTTGTTGCAACAAAGCAGTCATCTGTTGTAAAGCATTACCACACTTGAACTAGCAGAAACCCCATCTTTACACACCTGCTCTGCCAACTTTCACATCGGGTTCACCCCACTGTCAAAGCGTTTGGGTTCAAAAGTCTACTGCGGGGGTAAGAGACAGCAGGGTGAAGGGAGATTCAAGGAGATGAGTAGGCAGAAGAGAATGGGCTCAAAGAAATAGAAGATGTAGAAGAATACTCATAGAGGTAAAGCCTGTCAATTTATTTCTACATTATGAGAAGGTAAATCTCTTGGCAGACAAAAATGTGCATAAAATAATACATTCCTCTATGTTGCTCAGACCATCAATCTGATGCTTCCATTGGCTCCAAAAGGGAGGTAAAATACTAGGACACCTGGCCCGATCACTCCTTCATCTCCCAGTTCGGAGTGCTGTTCACACTGCTTGAAAACTGTAATCGTGCGTCGCGTGATTTCACAAATTTTTCTTTTTACATAAAATCCTCCCAAAATGGTTGAAAGCTACATGCTTTCTTTTACATGTCATTCTATTCTAGAAGCTATCTATAGTTTTTGGATTTTTACAAGAGATAATATCTAAAATATCAAAAATTGGCTAAACTTGTCCAAAAATCTAGTATTTTTTAACCATCCACACTATGAACACTAATATTAATGACTAATATGGCATTGGCTCTCTAGATCAATAAGAAATCCAAATGACGATGCATTCTAGAGATTTTCATACTGTGACCACGTAGGGGCACGACAACATTGTATTTGGACGGTAGAGGGCCCGCTAAACATGTGATCGTTGGTGTGGTCATTGAATATCCCGATGTAGGGTTATTATGAAAATGGGAGTATATTTAGGACATCTTTTACTAAAAATATGAAAAAATACAAGGCCTTCATTATGGGGCTGAATATAGCCTGATGTGGTAGTATTTGTCCATTATTGGTGAAAGGTGACTCGCAGCTAGTGATCAACTAGTTGAATGGGACCTATAGTGTGTAGGATCCCATCCTACGGATGTACCATTTTGTAGCCTTGGATATGTTGTATATTTTTGAGATGGTCACTTGTCAATCAGTTCCTCGATAGTAGAATTGCTTTGTAGATTCCCTAGCCAGTTATGCTTTTTTTGAAGATGTCTTTTTCAATTGTGGTCTAGGGAAGCTCTTACAATTACCTTCTAACATTAGCCCAAGACTACTGTGGGGTCTTCTTGCTAACACGTTCTATTTTGACCACCAATAGCTAGTTTGGGTTATGAGTCAGATAACAATTGAGCACCTTCCTATTTTGTCATGGATGCATAGGATCGTTTATCATCATATTCATCGGACACCCCTTGCTATTTATGCAGAGGGGTTAGCCAACAATTTGATGCATTTAGTGTAGGGTCAAAGGAGCCCTCATCCTTGGTCAGTTTTGTGCTTAATTAGAGTTATGTCGGGACCAATGGTTTGTTTCAGCAGTATCCTATCCAATGCTTGTTTCAAGGATTATTTCATTAGTCCAAGAGGGCCAGTCATTTTGCAATGAAATGTCACATTTCATTAGGCCAAGAGACCCATGTGTTTGTTTAGTACGGGTGCAGTTAATGGGTTTTGTTTTAGTGATATGCTAGACAGATTTAGGGGAACCTGGAGGGAGCCTCTTGTTGCATAGAAGCTTCTTGTGGCTCAGTCCTCCAGGTGATATTTTTCCTTTTTATGTATTTTCTCTCTATGCTATATGTGTTTATGTACTTGTGGGAGACTTTTCTTTTTGTTGGGGATGGGTAATCAAGGCATGAAGTCCCAAGGTTAGGTTACATATATTTGGGGAAGGTTTGAGTAGTTGTTTACCTTCTATAAAGACATTGTTAGGTATTGAAAGATGTGCGACAGTTCTAGTGACCCTGTTTTGCTAGCCTACTAGATAGTTTTTCTAGGAGTCCCTGCTAGTGTGAGGCAATTAGAGAAGCCGGTAAAAAAAACAAAGAGGAAATTTTAAATATATTTGAAATATATCAATACACAGGTGTATCAAAAGGAGCTCTAACCCCTAAAATAGAAAAAACAAGAAAGGAAAAAAATCTCAAGAGCAGTTGATTATCGCCTTGTGAAGGCATGGTAGGTTTCTGGGGATGACCTGGGGCTGATGCCTTGTCTTCTTAGGGATGGCATCTAGCTGAAAAAGAAATACTAAGGCAGGTTGGAGCGAAAACAAAAGTGAGCCAAAGAGGAAAAAAACTGAAGTGTCACCTTGCAAGGGCTTGGTAGGTTCTTGGGTACCAAATCAGGACCTGAGGCCGATGCCCTGTTCTCCTTAGGTCACTACACTCAGCTCCCTTCCTTTGCACGCCGGAGTATGGAAACTTTGAAAGGAAAAAATATATCAAAATACTATATATGATGACCATGCTATAGTAGTTCTCACCTAGTAGGAGTTCCTGGTCCAATTGTCCTCAGTTAGGTAGATAGTACATGCCACCACCTAGGATGACTTCTTTGATGGCTCTTTTTAGCCAGGTTGTGTTGGAGCATTTGGTAAGCGACTCGCTCTAGATTTTTGTCAGATTATGCTGGGCCTTGATTTTTTCAAGGGGTAGGGTGAGAGCTGTACTTGTGCTTTGATTGAGTATTCAGTTTTGTGGCAGCTTGATGCTTTCTATGGTTGTTGTTTGTGCAAATCAGTTCATGGGATTTGACAGGCTGAGGCACCCTATCCCATGGTTGCCAATGAAAGCTTGATTTTGGGACCATTTTTTCAAGCGCAAAAGTGGCCAAGAGGCATAAACGATCACTTTTTCATGAAAATTTGAATGGTGGCGGATGGTCAAGCTAGAGTTTTCCTATGTAGAGTTCGATGCCGGAAACCAAACGCAAGTGTCCATTCGTCAATCGGAGTCCGTTTGACCCTCCATTTAATCCCCCCACAAGGTTTCATGTTATAAAGCAACTATGTGATCTGGGAGCCGGAAAGTGCATGACGGAGGCCAGTTGAAGATTTCGACGTTGTGAAGCTACCAGTTTCTATTGGATCTTGAATAGGAGTTCATTTTGGCCTCCTTTCGACAAAAAACTACTTGCATGCAGTGTGAAAACTCAAAGTTCAAACTAGTTATTTGAAGGTTTAAGACTTAATGACTTATTAAAGGGCAAAAAGCCCAAAATCTAAATGATGTAGAGGGGGTGTCGTTTTTTTATGTCCCAATTTTCATTAAAATTTTACCTCTCTGCAATAATTGTTGGCATCATGAGGAATAAAGAAGGGGCTGAGATGAACAATTTTGACACTTTCCATCGCAAAAAAAAGGATTAAAAAATGATGCAGTTAATTAAGATTTTAGATTCTAGTCCTTCTCTCTCCTCTCTCCTCTGTCGTCTTGTTGTGTGTTTCTAGAGTTGATTTATGAGAGAAGGAGATGGGCTGAGATGAGAGATTTCAATCGTGGGATGATGCTGAAGCATGAAGAAGCATAGATTGATGTTGGAAGGAGTGTCAGCACGACTATTGGAAAGTGTTACGGGCCTCCAATCACGAGTTGCGTATGATATAATGCGCAGTTCTATGAGTAAGTCGTAAATTTATTCATTTTATGATAAATTCCGTTGGTAAATGGTTGTATTTGGTTGTAAATGTTGCGATTGATCATAAATGTTAAGGAATTCAAGAAAAATTAGTCATCTAATAATTTCCTTATAAACACGCAAAACCCACAACATTGCCACTTTAAGAAAAATCATGTGATTTTGGGGTTTTGTTATGCATATGGTATTCGCATGGGATGGAATGTGACATAAAAATAATTCTTAATAAGCTTAATCAGTTGAAATTAGTAAATAAGAAAATACTAATATTTATAAATAAATAAATAATAGGTTTTTTGCATCCAAAAAATAGGAAAAAGTTACATTTGTATTTGTGAATGTATGATAAGATTGAGGCATGAGGTTTCAGCCCTATCTTTATGTTAAAGTGGGTATTTATTGTTTTTATGAAGGAAAAATACATTAAAAATACTCTCTAAACCTACCACCAAATGCACAACCTTAAGCGATAAGGAGAAGGGGGGTGTTAAGTGCTGATCATATGCTGAATTCTAATGTTTTTAAATGCATGGCATATAGGATGTGTGTTTTAACAATTAAGAGGGTCCAGTAGTAGCACGAGCATGCTTACTGTTGGTCCTATACAATGCAATAGTCCCGTTTAGAGTAAATGCATGAAAAAAAATGTTTTTGCATCTTCACAATACTAGTTGTTAATAAGGAAAATTGTTTAAGCATTATAAATTATACACAATTGCATTGTATGCAAAAAATGGTACCATCCTTGATGCACAATAATTGTTTTCATGAACAATGATCTACATTGAGGAGGTGAGGTACCTTAAGCTATAGGTGTAGTAATCGGTTTCCTTGGAGAATGTGTTGTGAGGAATATATTACATCTCGTGGAATGATTCATTAAAAGAGTGGAGCATGTATCATATGTGTTCTATGTATGAACAGTGCATCTTGGGGCCAATCTCCAAGGTGTAGGAGGAGAGTGGTAGTGGCACCAAGGCTCGGGTCTCACCGTGTACAAAAATGTGTATCACGTGAGTTCAAAAAAATGGGAATTGTTGAGAGTGGAAAAAGACTGAATTTTTGACTGATTTTTGTTGCTTTTGAGGACTAAATGATTGACTTTTGATGGATTTAGAGTGATGTATGGTTGTTAAAGGAAGTATTTGAGAGTGTTTTGGATGATATTGATTATGTTTTGGAAGTTCATGATGATTCTCAATGGATATATGAAGCTCTGTGATGTTCTGATAGGTTCTGTTGAGGTTCTGATTGGTTCTGTATAGCTTCTGTTTTATTCTGATTTTCTTTTGTATGAAGCATAGATTGATGATTGATGAAGATTGAGATCTTTTGGAAGCCTATTGAATAGTTTTTGATCATTTATAATGGTTTGAGTATGAGTTATGAGGTTCTGATGACCTTCGGTAACCCTTTGTAGACCTTCTATAGAGCCTCTATCTCTACTCTGTAACTGTACTATAGCTGCTCCGGTACTGTACTGTAACTGTTCTGTAGACCTTCTGTGCAATGTATGTGTGACTTTTGTAAAGTTTTCTAACTTTTGGAAAGGATGAATCTAAGTTCAAAAGAGCTAAAACAAATGGAAGAAGTAGCTGCTGAAGACTGAAGAGAAGACTGAGTGACAGTGACAGTAGTGAGTTGTGAAGAGACACTGTAGTGGCTCTGGTGACTCTTCATATCAGACATACCTCTTGGAAAGTGCATCCACGACCTAAGAAGGATTATTGAGAGTTATTATGAGAGAATTATAGTGAGGATATGATGTACTATTGATAGAGAGAGAGAGAGAGAGAGAGAGAGAGAGAGAGAGAGAGAGAGTTAGAGATAGTTAATTCTATCAAAACTGTGTAACTGTATATGAGAGAGTGAGAGAGAGAACTATGAAGACATTGAAGATGAATAATATGTGATTGATTTCCATTCAAAGATGGTGTATTCTTTTGTGTTCATTGTTCTATTGATGGATTCTATGAAGATGTTGAAGATTATGGTTGATTCTATCAAATCCGTGGGAGATATCTACTATGATGCTGTGTGAAGAATTGTTGTTTCTTTGTTTTGATTATCAAAAGAATGAAATAAAACAAAAGTTCGCAAGTTCATGGAATTGAGAAGACCAGCCAATCTGCAAGCTGCAGTGGAAGGTGCAAGATTGTATGACGAAGTTGAAGCAAGGCTGTCAATGACTCCAGGAAGAGGAGTCTTACCTCCTCCCAAACCTGGAATGGTGTACCCACCAAATGCAGTCCCAGTGACAGTTCCCTACCCCTATCCCCAGATGCAAACACTGCCGCAGTATAATGCACCTAATCCACTGTGGTTGCCACAGACGACAATGCCTCAAATGATGGTTCAACCACAACAACAATGGCCTCAAACAGTTCCTCCAATGGCAATTCAACAACAGTGGAATCCTACCAACTGGAATCAACAACCCGAAGTCTCAACAAGAGCTCTGAATCAGAGCTAGAACAAAGGACCTTCTAGACCAACCCAACTAGTGTATGCAATAATTACAGAAGCTTCCCAAAAGCCTACTACAAGCACTTTAGGAGGTGAAAATCTGAAGGACTACTTATCCGAATCAGCTGCAAGCATCAAGAAAGAGCTTATGGATGTGATTACAGAGCAACTACAGATGCTGAAGGTGAATACCGCCAATATATCCACTCCTACAGGAGCTGGAAGAGATGTGATGCGCTCTAATACATGGTGGCAAAAGTGTCATCAAGCGGGATAGCCATTGAATGTACCCGAAAACCAACCATTCCTGGAGTCTTCTGTCCCTACTATTTGCCGAAGAACCATACAGAGGATATTTGCTCTCTGAAAGAGATGCATGAATGAAGATAGAAGGATGAAAATGCAAGATTCAACTTGCTGGAATACAAAATGACAACACAAGATATTGGACCAAAGCCTAGGGAGTTTGGTCCTAATTTCGGGCCAAGGAGGTTTCCCTCTCAAAGTTACAGAGGCCGACAGGTTAGCGGTGGTCAAAGATCAAAGGTGGAATGTTATAGGTGTGGACAAAAGGGACATATCTCCCCAAATTGTCCAAACCCTAGACGATATGTGGATTACAAGCCCTTATGTAGCCGTTGCAAAAGAGAAGGCCACATTGCAAAGGACAGTCGAAGCCCAGCCCCTGTAAAGGCCAATGGCACTGATAGCCAACAAAAGGTACAAGAGTCTGCCTCCAATTTGGTAGAGTTGGAAGTTGCTGCTGTTACGCACACCAAGAAGAAGGAACCAATTGTTCAGAATGAAAATAATTCTCGTGTCAAGACTGTGAAGTTCAACCTACCCACAAAGGGACAGAACAGTACAGAACAGAACAGTGGAGTACAGAGCAATGTAGTGCCACAGAGAGTTATAGAGACAGTCCCAGAGACAGGACCAGAGGCCCAGGAGATAGATAATACAATAGCACCTCCAGAAACAGAAGAAGTGCCGATGTTGCAATTACTAGAAGAAAAAGGGAAGATGAAAATGGGTGTAGCCCCATTCCCCAGCAGGCTGGAGAAGCCTGTGGATCCTATCAAAGATTATGACTTGGTCAAAGACCTAGACACTTTTAAACCAAACTTAACATTCCAACAGTTACTGATGCTGTCTCCTAGCTACCAAAAGAGATTCAAAAGCATCTTGACAAGAAGATGTGGACTAAGGATCGCTCCTTCAACAGCGACCAAGACTAATAAAGCCCCGGAGCTTGTAAAGGAAGTAGATGTGGCTAATGCCTTTCTAGATCCTGGAACCCCAGAGATTAGTGTTTGGATAGAAGGATGCTTTATTTTAGATGCATTGATTGATGGAGGCTCATCAGTAAACATAATGATGGATGTGACAATGAAGGACTTAGGGTTGCAAGGAATTCAACCTACATAGTGGCTTATCAGATTGGCAGACCAAAGCAGAATTAAACCATTGGGCATCCTCCCATAAGTAAAAACAACCCTTGTAGGAAGAGACTATTGGCTGACATATCTGGTGGTCAAACCAAATTCTTATGGGACCTCATACCCGCTGTTGTTAGGAAGGCCTTGGCTTTTTGAAGCAAGAGCCAGGACGGTCTGGTTCAAAGGAATCCTAACCCTAGGCAGAGGACCCAACAAAACGGTGTCAAAGCTGTATGGATCACAAAAGGGCAATGGATCCACATCCATCGAAGTAATAACTGATCCTCCAACGAGGTAACAGATGGTACAACAGGAGACAAAGAGGCTGTTAAGCAGATCTTTCTTAAGAAAACAAAGCCACAGTCCCTAACAGTGGGCACTGTAAGCCAACTGCCAAGGGAAGTAAAATCCTTGTCCATGGGAGAATATTTCCTGCCTCAACTAGAATTAACTTCTGAAATCATCTTTGACAGTGAAATAGAAGTATGGATGTATTGTTCTCCTTGTTACATGACGGTCGTAGAGACAATACAGAGGCAGAACAATTACAGAGCAGAGACAGAGTAGAGACGGTACAGAGGCAGAACAGATACAGAGTGGATACAGAGCAGAGACAGTCACAGAGACAATAACAGATACTGTTCTTCTTGTTACATGACGGTCGTAGAGACAATACAGAGGCAGAATAATTATAGAGCAGAGACGGGACAGAGGCAGAACAGATACAGAGCAGAGACAATAACAGATACAGAGCCAGAGCCAGAGCCAGAGCCAGAAGCAGAGTCAAAAGCTGTGACAAAAGCAAAAGCAGATGCAAAGGCAAAAGATATGTTCTTCTCTTATAGAGCCTCTACAGAAGCAGAGACAGAGCCTCAAGAGGAAGAGGATGAAAATGATAAGGAAGAAAATGAAGCAGGTTATGAGAGTGCAGATGAAGAATTTTCTCTAATAGCAGATGATCTTGTTGATGTCCCTACAGAGACCTCAGAGGCCGAAGATCTCCGGGTACTAGATTGAATGACCATGGTTCAATTTGGGTTGACCAATGGACCACAAAGTATGCAGAATCTGTATAAGAAATGGATTAAAAACATAAAAATAGCCCTAACTGTTCAGTTCAGAGAAAAGATAATGATGATGCCCCCTGTCAACAAAAGCCAAAGCCCTCAGAGACAAAGCCTCTAGAAGGTCCGTGCTATGTGACATTCATGGACGCATCCTCTGAAGATGAATCCCTAAGTCCAGAAGAAATCACCACTCAAACAGAAGCAGACAAAGCTCTGATACCCTTCTAGTAACCTCAACAGACGAATGAGTCATCTTTTTAGAAGGAGGACACTGGTTCTAGTGGAACATCAGATGAGGATACTACTCTCTTGAAAGAGTTAGATCTCTACCCAGAAGCAATCCGTGGGACATTTATCTGCGAAGTAGAAGGTGAAAGGCAAGTAACATTCTTGGATACTAACGGTGCTGAATGTCACCTGAAAGTGGGTCTCAATCTTTCAGAAGAAGAATTAGTGGTCCTGTGAGACTTACTAAAGGAGAACTTAGATGTGTTTGCTTGGTCATACAAAGACCTAAAGGGGATTGATCCCACAGTATGTCAACATCATATTGACCTAGAGCCTGATGCCAAACCTATAACGCAAAGACAAAGGTATATGAATTCTAATTATTCTACTCTGGTGAAGGCTAAATTATTGAAACTTCTTGAAGCAGAGTTCATTTATCCCGTGGCTAACAATGAATGGGTTTCGCCCATTGTGGTAGTACCCAAGAAGAACGGGAAACTTCGAATATGTGTCGACTTTCGAAGGTCAATTCAAAGACGAAAAAGGATCATTTCCCTATCCTTTACAGACCAACTATTGGATACAGTGCCAAGCCATGAGCTGTATTCCCTCTTAGATGGATTCAGCGAATATAACCAAGTCCAAATTGTAGAAGAGGACCAATCTAAAACAATCTTTACCACATAATGGGTGACCTATGCCTATAGAGTGATGCCGGCTCTGTAATGCTCCTGCCACCTTCCAACGAGTAATGATGGCTGCCTTCCAAAATCATCTGCATGATTTCATTGAGGTGTATCTTGATGACTTCTATGTCTATAGCTTAATCCGTGAGCACTGGGGACACCTAGAGCAATGTTTTGACAGATGCCGAGAGTATGGGATTTCTCTCAACCCCGACAAATGTGTCTTTGGCGTCTCCTCAAGAGTTCTTTTGGGCCATATTGTCTCAACACAAGGGATTGCAATAGACCTGACAAAGATTGAAAAGTTTGCCGCTTTAACATCACCAACAAACCTCAAGCAATTGAGAGGATTTCTTGGCCATGTGGACTATTACAGAAGATTTATTGCACATTTTGCAACAAAGGCAGCCTCTCTACACAACCTTCTAAGGAAAGATGTAGATTTCCTTTGGACTGATGACTATGAAGAAGCCTTTAATACCGTAAAATAGTTCCTTATCCAAGCACCTATCTTGCAACCTCCTGACTGGACGAAGGAGTTCCATGTGCACACAGATGCATCAGTTGAAGGGCTAGGTGCTTTTCTATGTCAAAAGGGCCTCTCTAAATTAGATCAACCGATATATTATGCAAGCCGAAAGGTCACTGATAGGGAACAGAACTACATAGTGATAGAGCTTAAGTGCTTAGCAATGGTGTTTGCACTAGAGAAGTTTCGACACTATCTATTGTCAACGCATTTCAAGTTCTATGTGGATCATGAAGCCCTGTCCTTCCTGATGAACAAAGCAAATGTTAAAGGATGACTGATGAGATGGTTACTCCTATTTCAAGAATTCGACTTTGAAGTAGTCTAAGCTTGGCCGTTCCCATATCCTAGCCGATCATCTGTCACGGATCCCTCAACCAGAAGAAGAGGAACAGGATGATCGAGACCTTCCTGATGCTTCCTTGTTTCTAGTTGAAACAATTACTCCCTGGTATGCAGACATAGCCAACCTCCTGGCAACTCAACAGTATTCTCCTAGCATCTCAAGCCATGAGAAGAAGAAGCTTCTGTTAGAATCAACCCCCTACACCTTGCTAGGCCGGTGCACTATACAAGAGAGGCAAAGATGAAGTGCTGCGAAGATGTATTGCAGGGGATAAAATCAGCATAGTATTGAAAGCATGCCATGACGAACCATGTGGTGGACACTTCGTAGGAGAAGCGACAGCCAGGAAGGCTCTATTAGCAGGATATTGGTGGCCGACCCTCCACAAGGATACATATGATTACTGCAAGAGATGTAATGCTTGTCAACGAATGGGGAAGCCCATCAAAACAAGTGCCATGCCACTGCAACCCATTCTTGCCCTAAAGCCGTTCAAGAAGTGGGGGATTGATTTTTGTGGATCCCATTGATCCACCCACCAGACGGAAGTAGAACAAATACATCCTAGTATGTACAGATTATGTCACAAAGTGGTGTGAAGCTAAAGCTCTGAAGCGGGACGATGGTAACAACGTAGCCCTGTTCATGTACAAGAATATTATCACTCATTTTGGCAATCCCCTTGAGCTGGTGAGTGATAGAGGTACTCATTTCCTTAACAAAATCATGGAGGAGCTGAGTGAGTTGTACAAGATCCGCCATCGCAAGTCCACTCCTTATTACCCCAGAGCCAACGGCCAAGTTGAAGTCACCAATTGCATCCTCTGCTCAATTCTAACAAGAACGATTGACGCACATCATCGTGACTAGGACAATCAACTTATAGAGGCCCTCTAGGCATACAGAACCTCCCATAAGGCAGACCCCTTTCCAGCTAGTGTATGGTACAGAAGCAGTCTTCCCTGTTGAGCTGGAATTGCCCTCTTTGCGAGTGGCAATTAAAGAACGCTTGGGAGATAATGAGTCACTTCAACGCCGCCTCCTGCACTTGGAATGCTTGGATGAGATACGACGGATGGCCCTACATTGTGTGGAAACCACTCAAGTGCGACGCAAGGCCTGTCATGACAGTTTCATCAAGCACAAGGAGTTCAAAGAAGGTGATCTTATTCTAGCCTATGATTCGAGATTTAGAAAGTTTCTTGGCAAGCTTCAACAACGGTGGATGGGCCCATACAAGGTACTTGTTGCTGTCAATCCTAATGGCTCTATTCAGGTGCAGACCGTTGATGCCTCTGATGATCCCTTCCTGATTAATGGCTATCGCCTGAAGATATACTTCCCTCCCTGGGAATCTTGATAATCAAAGTCGACCTACCCTTTCCCTTTTGGGGGTTGCACTATCCTTCTCGTCGTGCTTTTGATAGCCCTTTTGATTCCCCTCATGAGGTGGTCTCGTTGTGCTAGCCCCTCGCAGATACATCTCAACCCGACCTTGTTCTCTTCTCGTCTGATCCAACAACGGTGGCGAGGTTGGTCCTGATACATGGTATTTATACCATTCTCTTTCTTAACGAAAAAAAAAAGGAAAAGAAGAAAAAAAAAACCTGTTATGGGAGAAAAGGAAGAAATTCCCTGTCATAATAGGCCTTGTTCCAAGAGAAGGTGGAAACACCCTTGGGCGAGAAGCTGACTGTGGAAAAGGTGGTAACACCTCGTAGTTCAGGATAGCTGACTCACCAGCAGAACCTCTTCAGAAAGTAATTTGAAGCCACCTCCCTTGGTGCGCTATCTCTGCAATATCAGTCCATCTGCCCTTCTTAACAAACGACTCTTCTTACAAGTCATTGAAGTATAAGATTTGTAGGCTTCCTCCCTGGGTATGCCTCCTCCTCACGATCCTGATGACAACAATAGCCAATACGATCTTCATCACCAACCCCTTGAGTGATGCGAGCTTTCATCCTAACAGGATGGGGATGTAAGTATGGATTGCCCTCTGTATCTATCAACCGAGCGTAAGACAAAGGGTGGACTGAGTGACCAGTCTTTCCCTTTAAATCAAATGAGAGGTGAGATGTGTGAACGGAGTGTTGCACGCACGAGATGGGCCTCTCAATGCACAATGTACGATATGTTCATGTGCACTGTACCATAAGGCTCCCTAGCCTTCCTTCTTGTACTATATGCCGGCACAGGGTGGGATGCACAGTTGCACCATCAATTGCGCACAAGGCATACAATCTCTGCACAAGTGGCGGTGAGGATTACATCAATGGGTTTTTGGAAAGGGCTGCCCTCTGTGTCTATCAACCGAGCGTGAGACAGAGGGTGGGCTGAGTGTGACTAGAGCTTCTTCAATCAATTATTGAGAGGTGAGGATTGAGGGACGTTGCGACCATTGGAGTCATGTACGTTCCCGTTTCCCTATGCACCCATGGGCTGGGTTTTTGCCATCAACACAAGATACGTCATTTTGTTCTATACATTGCACTACAAGGCTCCCCTGGCCTTTCTCCTTGCACCTATGCCAGATGGGCAGGACGCACTGATGCACCATTAATTATGCACCCTGGCATACTCCCTCTGCACCATTCTTTTGTCAATTCCTAAACCGGGTGTGAGATATGGGTTTTCATCCTGATTTCCTCGAGTGATATTAGTCATGGGGTGAGTGACTGCTCTTTCATTCCATTTGAGTGATCATGAGTTGAGTGCAATATCCCTCGTCATCAACGAATTTCATACGATTTCTTCAACCAACTATCTCCCTAGGCACTGCTACGTGGTCCCTGCCACAAATCACGAAGGCCTTGGTGCTGTGAAGACACCTTGTTACCTCCTCCAGCCGACACAATGCCACCAGACGCAACCTCGATAGTCAACATTCCTCCTCAACAATATGGGCCGAGTTTTTCTAACCCTACGCCTTCTATTTCTCAGTGACGGTTATGTCTTAAGTGTGGGGACATCATGATTGGTCTGATGTGAGGTACTAGGTCCTTGATGTTTGGTTTACCTTTCCTGCTAAGGTTCTAAGTGTGGGGACGCTTCCCTGTGCGTCTATGTTGCTTATCCCCATGCATATATCCTGTTTTGATTATGCGTCTATGCCGTGACTTTATTTTACCCTAATGGGGTTCCTTCCCTACCCCTTCATTCTATTTCACCGTGTCCCCGGGGCTGTTCTTTGACCGTTTTTCTTTATCATTTATTTTGTAATTTTTCCATACGAACGCACCCTACGTTCACCGAAATCCCAATCCAACCTTACAGCCTTGTTTGTCCCTTCGAACTGCCTATTTTTCCTTTTTACCAACCCATGTTCCAACAAATGGTTCTAAAGTTATTAATTTTTAAAGCAATTCCCGTAAATTGGATGGTTTTCCATGTGAACGCGTCTTTATTGCTTTGGAACCCTGGTCTGATGTGCTAGCTGTGTCCTCTCTATTCCTCCTGTCATTTTTTCTTTTTATTTCGTGTCCTTTCGATGCATGGTTGATTCGTTATGACTTTTTACGGGTTTTTGAGACCTTTTCGTGCTTATTTTTCACATTTTTCCATGTGAACCTGCCCTATTTTCATCGGAATTCTAGTTTAATTTGACAGTCGTGTCCTGCCAGTCTTTCCCCCATTTTTTCCTTTTTCCTTTCCTTTTCCCTCTTCCGACTGTCGGATTTTGAGTTATTAATTTTTCCAAGTATTTTTGGGTGTGTTTTTCATAATTTTTCCACGTGAACCCCTCTTAATTTCCCCCAAACTGAGTTTTGATGTGCCAACTTTGTGAATCCCTTTCTTTTGGACATTTTTCCTTTTTATTGTGCTCTATTCCGGTACACTGTTTTTCCCGTATTAATTTTCGAGTCCATTTTCAGGCCTATTTTTGGGGGTTTTTCCATTTGAACACGTCCTATTTTCATCGAAATTGTGTTTTGTCATGATAGGATTGTAGCACACATTTTATGCACACTTTTCCTTCGTTCCGCACTTCGTTCTGATGCGCAGATTTTCTGATATTAATACCCGTAAGTGTTTTCAGGTTTGTTTTTTGTGTTTTTCCCATGTGGATACCCTGATTTTGCCCCGGACCCGGTGTTGCATGTTTCCATCATTTTCCCCTCGTCTCCCGGCACATTTTTCATTTTCACAGATTTTTGAATCGATGAATGGTTTGAATTTTATTAATTTTTATTCCTTTTTCCCGTGTGACCACGTTTCTCGTGTCGCGCGTGAACGCGCCTGTTTCTAGTTTTACGTGCCTTTGGACGCCCCCGTGGCGTCTGTGGTTCGTGCATTGCCGTCCCTGCCCCGTTTGATCCCATCACTGCAAATTTTTTTACTCCCGCCCCGCGCATGCGCGTGGGATGGGGATGCGTTCCTTTTTCACATAAATAACCAATTTTTTATTTTTCAAAAACAAAACCAAAAGAAAAAACAAAAACAAAAACAAAAAACAAAAAACAAAACCCACCACCAAAATCACCAATACAAACAAATTTTTAAAAAATTTGTATTATTTATAAATTTAAAAAAAAATCAAAAACTAAATAAAAACACCAACCCACAACCCACATTTCACCCACCTCAACACACCTTTCACGCACGCGAACCACCCTAAAAAGTAAAAACAACCCACCATTAATTTATTATTATTATTATTAAAAAACGCAAATATTAATTAACTTAAAAGAAATTAATTAAAACAACTTATTAAACAAATTATTTAAACTTTAAACAAAAAAACGGACGTACCTGTTCGGGTCCTCCTTTCTCGCCTATGCCCCGTCGCCCTCCTGTCGCTGCCGTGGTCCCCACTGGCGTTGCCCTCTGCAACCCCCCGCCAGTCGCCGTTCGTCCTCCACCTCCTCCTCTTCACGCCCCGCTCGCCTCTTCTTTCTCCTCCACTGTGCAACCCCCTGCAGGCGCCGCCCGTCCTCCACCTTGCCCGCTCCTCGCCGCCCGCCGACAGCTGCCGCAGTCGACGTCGTCGCCGCCCCGCCACTGTCATGCACCACCTTCTTTCTCCTCCTCCTCCACCACCACCACCTTCTTCTTCTTCCTCCTCCTCCTCCTCCTCCTCCTTCTCCTCCTCCTCCTCCTCTGAGCGGAGGGCCACCCCTCCTCCTCCACCCCACTGGTTAGTTCCAGTTAACCTAACCTTAGTTATTTTTTACCTAACCTCAGTTTAGTTAAACTAACCCTTAGTTAATTCACTTAACCTTGGTTAACTAATTTAAACCTAGATTAACTAACCTAACCCTAGTTAGTTACCCCACTAACCATAGTTAGTCTAAACTAACCCCTAGTTAGACTAACTCACCTCTAGTTAGCCTACCTTCACCCCCAGTTAACTTAACTAACCCCCAGTTAATTAACCTTTCTGTAGTTAACTTAACTCACCCACAGTTAATTCACCCTAACCCACAATTAATTAACCTACCCATAGTTAGCCTAACTTAACACTAGTTAGTCTAACCTAACCATAGTTAGCCTCCCTAACCCTAGTTAGATTAACTTACCTTTAGTTAGACCCTTGACCCTAGTTAGACTTACTAAACCTAGTTAACCTGCCTAATCCTACTAACCTAATTTACCAGACTTAACCTGCCTAACCCTACTAACCTAATTTACCAGACTTAAGCTAACTAACCAGACTAACCTAACTAACCTAATTGATTTACTCAACTACATTAACTTAATCAACTTTCTCAGACTAAGCTCACTTAATTCACTTAATCTACTCAGTTAGCCCTCGTTCCTGCCTTTTCTCCTCCGTTGTTTTCCGGCTGTGTACGGGTGTGCTAGCAGGAGTTCACGCGCGAGGATGCGCTTCTGACTTGTCTGTGCGGTGGTGTATTGCAGTCAACCATTCACACGCAGTCATCCTTCGCTGTTCACACGCAGCCTGGGTACCGCCTTTTATTTTCAAACCTGCAAATACATAAAAATACATTTAAAAAATAAACATAAAACCCATAAAAATTCCAAAAATTCATTTAAAATTCAAAAAAATACTCTTTTTTTTTGAAATTTTACCAATATTTTTGAAATTATTTGGAATATTTTTTATGTGAAAATTAAACAAATAAATTGCAAAAAATTCAAAATCTAAAAATTCCTTCAAAATTGCATGTAAAATTATTAAAATTCATTAAAAATTAGTTAAAAATCAGAAATAAATTCAAAAAAAAAATCCAAAAAATTCAACAAACCCCCTGGCTCTTTTGCCACTAATTTCTCAATTAAAAATTCTTTCATAAAAGGCCAAAATATTATTTGAAGCCAAAAACCCTAATTTTAATACTTCACTTTTTTAAAAAAAAATCTCAAAATCAGTTGAAAAATCATGGATGAATTAACACACATTGTTGACACTTGCTGGATGGCTGAAAATGCACTCTTACACTTCATAACATATTCATGTGTCCTATATCCCGAGTTAATTATTTTTATTAAAAAAACAACAGAAAAAAATAACAAAACAAATAAACCAAACCAAACAATATACACAAAAAAAACACATCTAGAATACAATTTTTAAAAAAAGTATAAATAAATAAAATTAAAATAATAATAATAATAATAATCAAATCTAAATAAACAAAAACGCTAAGGTGCTTTATTTTTTTCAGTTAGTGGTGTTTGTTTTTGTTTGACTGGCTTTATTCATTTTCATTACCTCTTAACCACAATTAATTACTAAAATGAACTATATTCACCCAGTTTTCCACGCGCATTTATGCTAAACACACAGTTTCTAATAATAAAAATCAACCAGTCGTTCACTTTGCACGCGCTACGTGCGCTTAAGAGGCACCTTAAATTTTTAATAAAAATGAACCAGCCCGTCACAAAAAAGCACGTGCTGGCAAAAAAGCGCTCCACATCACTATTAATTTCTAATTAATGAATTTGCATTTAGAGACCCAGTCTGGGAAACGTAGTCCGGGTTTCGATAATGCACCATTTCGCCCTAATAAGTTGTAATTGAAATTTTAAGAAGAAACCGTCGTTTTCTTATTAAGGTTTATAACCTAATAAAATGTCACCCATTGTTAATAATTTCTTAAAATGAGCCCTTCATTAAAACAATTCCCCCTCACTACACTTTTTTTTTCCCTTTTTTTAAATAAACATGCTTCTGGGATGGGCACGTAAAGTCCTCTAAGTTGAAACTGTTGGTCAAGGTTATGGTTAGGTCATGAGGTACATTTTTGTGGTATTATGATTTGTCTATGTGCTATGATTACGTGTGTGGTTTGTAGTTTTTTCTTTCTTTCTTGCCTGATACGGGGTTTTGGATGCATGTTTGTTGCATCACATGAAGTTTTCGGTCGCATATGTGTAGAGGTCATGCAGAATTTTTCCTAGGATGTGGGTTGTTTGGGGTGGTAAATGGGTTAGTTACGTATGTATGTGTGTCCTTCTTTTTTATTGATTTCTTTTTTATAGCCCTTTGGTTTTTTTACAAGCATTCTTTGTGATTGTCTATGTTGTGGTGTGTGTGTTTTCCATCTGAATGGTGTCTCACGCTCCTCCTCCTATCCAGTATGTCCCGCTGGTCAATAAGGATTATTCTTCCCTATTGGCTTTTGAGCCTATAGCGAAAGCAGGACTTGCGACTTTCGTGGCTGCTTCATTCCCCTTGATTCCAAATGATCCATCCATGTGTGATAAGTTCCTTGCATCATACAGCAAGAAGTCGGGCCTGGCTCATGGTGCTTCCATGGCGTTGACACCTCGAGGGTTAGGGAAAGCTTTGTCTCTTTCCTACAAAGGAGAGCCCTGTGTTACATCTAGACAATTATTCTCCAATGATGAGATTTTCAAGCTGTTACAGAAGCAGACCAAGGAGATTCTGGATGTCAAGAAAGTGATCAACACTTCAGGAGTATCTTTTTCCATGATCACTGATCCTCTTTGGAAGTTAGTCTGCCAGTTCCTCCAAGATAGGTTTATGCCGACCAAAACACCATCCCATTACTTATCCAAAGAACTCTTCACAGCTTCCAGGATGGTGTTAAAAGGGGTGGCCATTGATTGGAGTACTTACTTGCTTACAAAGATGGACCAACAATTTGTCAAAGTAACCAGAGGAAATGTCACAAATGTTACCTATGGTTCCTACCTGTATGCTTTCTTAACATACTCCAACCTTAAGAAGGGTATGCTACCACCTTCTCCATATGATCCAGTACCTCCCCCTCCACCTTCAAAAGAGTCAGAACCTATTGACATAGAGGATCTTGATTCTCCTCCTCCATTGGTCATTCAGCGAAAGCACTTGAAGCGTGTGGCATATAAAACTCCTTCAGTTCTTCCTTAAGTCACAATTCCTGCTACATCTGGCAGTGACCTCCCTACTTACCTCACATGTAACAATTTGTTCAGGGCACATAGAGAGGGTTCCTTGGACATATCAATCCCTTCATTGAACAGTTTAGTGTCGGGAGATGCCATTCCATTCCTCTATAAAGACATCTAGAGTTCAATTGAACTTTCAGTGATAGCTTGTGCTCAACAGTTGTATGCTTATTTTATGAAGAACTGATGCAATCCAAAGACCAATTGCATAAGGCAACCTCAGAGTTAGCCTCTGCTAAAGACACACTTGCAGATCTATTTAAGCAAATGGAGCAGCAAACCCACATGATTGAGACTCAAAGAGAAGAGATATCTTCTTTGAAGATTCAGTTAACAGAAGCTCAGTCAGAGGTCACTAAAATCTCAGAGGAGAAGGAGAGAATGACCAAAGAAGCTCAAGAGTTTCAGACTCTTTTAGATGCAAAACTGTCAGCCTTACAGACTGCTCATAATACAGTGGAATCACAAGCTTCCCAGATCAGGCAGTTGCAAGACCAACTGACATAGTCACGGTCTGTTCCTCTAAGCCCTAATGTTCCTATGATTCCTTCTATCTCTAAGTAGGACTTGGTAGTTCTCCAAAGATAGGCCACATTGTGTCCTTTGTTCCAAGATAAAGTGGAAAGATTGTAGTCTAGGATGGATTTCTTATGGTCAACATTTGAGTATTTCTAGGAGTATGTTCCTCCGGACCATTCTTTCTTTGTCCACTATCAGTTGCAGAAGTTGACCTTTTACATGAAGCTTTCAACGATGGATCTTCCTCTTCCAGAGGATGGTTGGAGTGGGGCTTGGTCTCCTGAGTTGTTGATAGAAGTGGTTCGTATGGTGTTTGAAGATTATGTGACGACGGATACCATGTTGCTGTCTTACATGTATCTACGGGGAGATCTGTTGATTCCAGATGAAGTAGATATGGCCTGGTATGTGGGAGATGTGGTTTTGCAAGTTGTTTTGTATGTCAGCTATGTGGAGTTGCGGATAGATGACATGTTCCAGTGTTATGCTTCAAAAGTGGCTACTTGCCCTGACAATTCCTGGCACTCAATGATTGATTCTATGGTCCTGAATCAACGTCAGAACACAGCTTATGCCTATGTGTAGAGCACTAACCAACTGAGGGTGGATCTCTTAGCTCATCTTTCCAAAAACCATCCATTTGATTCAACCTTTTTTTATGCCTATCAGAGAAGATATGTCTTAGGTCCCTCTGTTCCTAGCCTATTATACTATCAACAAATGGCTCATCACTATGATACTTATCTTTCCCTTTATCAAACCAATTCAGCAGCAATCTTCCCTCTTCTTTTCCAACCTCAATATTTTCCTCAAATTCCCATATTTACCTATTGTTCTTTTATCAAAGATCGAGTATTTTCCCCTTCTCCACCATGCCCTTCTCCATCTATCCATATACCTTCTATTTTCATGTTTATCAATTAACACCTTTCCTAACTGATTCCCTTAAATTTTCAACCACTCCTTCTTTAACTTATTCCTCCTTTTATGATTTTGTCTACCCCTCTCTTCATCCTCTTTTACTTATTCCACTTCCATCTCCTACCACTTCTATTTCTCAACCCCCTTAGTTGGTTAGTGAGTATAAAGGGTTTGATCAGCAGATTCCAAGAAGAAGAGGATGGAGCTCAATTGATTCTCTTACAAGATCTCAGATTAACTGGCCAATAATTCCAGGAGATTGGACTACTGCCAGTCAAGCATACCAGAACTACCTTCATTTTGCTCACCAATATTCACAATCTCTAGATCCTTCAGTGAGATTGACTGCTCATTTTGCTTGGTATCTAGCATACATGCATAGACATTCCCATAATGATCAAAAGTCCATTCAAAAACTTTGTATGAATTTCAATGTGAACATTGATTCCCAACAGTTGGACGTCCTGTATTTTCATGCCCTATGTCTACCTACCAGATACCTTTTTTGCTAGAAAGGATGTGCTACTTACAGTTCTTTCAAAATCCTCCAAAGACATTTGCAGATGAATCCTTCTCCATGGATCGTTTTCGAAACCACCAAGCCTCCAAAAGGGATCACCTTCATTGATGACTTTGCAATGTATTTTGGATGATTCTTAATGATATATATCTCTCTCTTTGGAGGTGTCATTCAGATGGTTGTGTTCGTTTTTGTGTGTGTGTGTTGTAATAATTGTATGTGCTGAGTTCGTGCTGATTGAGAATAATTTGTTCGAGAGCTCTTTTCAAACTATTGATGGTGATGGTGGATGGATGCCTATGGTGCAAAGCTGAAGAGAACCTCTTATATCCTTTACAAATTTGTTATGACTTTTAAATGATTAATCAGATGAGTTAATGAATAACGAAGTTTTCCTTTATTAGTTTTTTTTATCAGATACAGGTAATAATAAGTTGGGGTGGTGGTTTGGAGAGATTATTGAAGATCCTACAGAAGATAAAATTGAGCTCTTTAATGAACTTATATTCTTCTTTTCCTTAGGTCGAGAGGATGCTTCCTTTCTAAGTGTGGGGATATGTTGAGAGTGGAAAAAGATTGAATTTTTGACTGATTTTTGTTGCTTTTGAGGACTGAATGATTGATTTTTGATGGATTTAGAGTGATGTATGGTTGTTAAAGGAAGTATTTGAGAGTGATTTGGATGATATTGATTATGTTTTGGAAGTTCATGATGATTCTCAATGGAGATATGAAGCTCTGTGATGTTCTGATAGGTTCTATTGAGGTTCTAATTCGTTCTGTATACCTTCCGTATAGCTTCTGTTTTGTTCTGATTTTCTTCTGTATGAAGCATGGATTGATGATTGATGAAGATTGAGATCTTTTGGAAGCCTATTGAATAATTTTTTATAGTTTGTAATGGTTTGAGTATGAGTTATGAGGTTCTGATGACCTTTTGTAACCCTCTGTAGACATTCTGTAGAGTCTCTGTCTCTGCTCTGTAACTGTACTGTAGCTGCTCTGGTACCGTACTGTAACTGTTCTGTAGACCTTCTGTAAGTGTTCTGTAGAATGTATGTGTGACTTTGAGAAAGTTTTCTAACTTTTGGAAAGGATGAATCTAAGTTCAAAAGAGCAAAACTGCTGCTGAAGACTGAACAGAAGAATGAGTGACAGTGACAGTAGTGAGCCGTGAAGAGACACTGTAGTGGCTCTGGTGACTCTTCATATCAGACATACCTCTTGGAAAGTGCATCCACGACCTAAAAAGGTTTATTGAGAGTTATTATGAGAGCATTATAGTGAGGATATGATGTACTATTGATAGAGAGAGAGAGAGAGAGAGAGAGAGAGAGAGAGTCAGAGATAGTTAATTCTATCAAAACTGTGTAACTGTATATGAGAGAGTGAGAGAGAGAACTATGAAGACATTGAAGATGAATAATATGTGATTGATTTTCATTCAAAGATGGTGTATTCTTTTGTGTTCATTGTTCTATTGATGGATTCTATGAAGATGTTGAAGATTATGGTTGATTCTATCAAATCCGTGGGAGATATCTACTATGATGCTGCATGAAAAATTGCTATTTTCTTTGTTTTGATGATCAAAAGAATGAAGTAAAAGCTTATTGATGTTACAAGATAGATTTTCTTGTAGTAGAATCCCCTTTTCCTTGGTGTTCCTCTTGGGGCTCCAGGAATATAAAAAAAGATAAGCTTGCATATATATATTCACAAAAGGAAATATTTTAAGACGTATAAATTTATTCACAGAAGGGGTTTTTATATTTCATATACATGATTTTTACAAAAGGGTATTGTTAATTTAAAAAATTGGCCTAGATCATTTTACAAAAGGTATGATGAGCCTCAATAAGTAAACATAGTACTTTTGTTTTTCAAGGTACTAAGTTCACTTTTCCTAGTCATGATCTTACAGAGTCCTTAGGGGATTCATTATGGGATAATTACAGAATCACACTAGTACAAGGGTGTGGGGTTTCCTCAAATAGTACATAAGTCTATATATTAGGCCCATACCTGCCCATATTAGGGGTTGATTCCCATTAATTTTTCCTCCCCATCTATAAAAATAAGGGAGAGGGTTCAAAAATATGTATCACGCAAGTCACTATGTATCCTCGGTCAGTCACTATGTATGGTTCTTGATTATTATTGAGGTATAGCAACACTAAAGTAAGGCAACTATATTCAAGCTTAGGGTCTAAGTCCCTAAAAATTTGTGTAAGATAGAGGCATGTCACTTGGGTTACTAGAAGCAATCAAATTTAAGTGGAAACTACCCCAAGGTAACAATAGTGTTGGCTCAAGGCAAGGGTGTTGGAAATAAACCCAATGCAATAAATCTAATCTTATGCAACACTTGTGGGAAAAAAGGTCTCTTCCTCTCTCTTGCTCCTCCATTCTAACAAGCAAGCTTGTACTACTGCTTTTTGGCTACATGGCAATGAAGTTGTCCAAGTCTCCATTTTTAGTCCAACTTCATGGGACTGAGAGAAGTTCCTTTGATTTCGGGTTGGATTTAAAGTCATGGAGCCACACCTGCATAACTTGAACTACGCCAACCACGCCTAGGTCAATTGAACTAGGTATGTCATGGCTCTAATCTAGCTTGAGGTAAGCATCTTTATTATCTTTTAAGAGAAGTACACCAGTGGCAAGTGGAGAAAAAAACTTTGAAAAAAATACAAATAATTCTAACTAATAGATATGCTCTCTCTTCCCAACGGGTGTTGTGCATGTGCTACAAATTAATAACACCGCATGTGCTATAGTTAATGCTTTTCTTATTCTTCTCTTCATCTTCGTCTTTGTCTTCGTCTTCATCTTCATGAATTCTCTCTCTCTCTCTCTCTCTCTCTCTCTCTCTCTCTCTCTCTCTCTCTCTCTCTCTCTCTCTCTCTCTCTCTCTCTCTCTCTCTCTCTCTCTCTATCCTTATGGGATGCCTGGGTGTAGCTACAATCGTGACAAGGAAATTTGACATTCCAACATAGTTGTTTGGTGTGCAACTGGTGATCATCTCCTCCTTTGCTTCATCTCTTTCTGCCTCCCAACTTTGTCTCCCTAGGACAAGATATTGTAGAATTTGTCATTCATATGCAACAATGAGTAAAGGAGTTTGTTTGAGAGAGAGAGAGAGAGAGAGAGAGAGAGAGAGAGAGAGAGAGAGAGAGAGCATATGTGTGTGCATGAGTGCATGAGTGAGTGAGTGAGTGAATGAGTGAGTGAGTGAGTGAGTGAGTGAGTGAGTGAGTGTGTGTGTGTGTGTTGAGAGTGAAAAAAGACTGAATTTTTGACTGATTTTTGTTGTTTTTGAGTTCTAAATGATTGATTTTTAATGGATTTAGAGTGATGTATGATTTGTAAGGGAATTATTTGAGAGTTTTTTGGATGATATTGATTATATTTAGAAGTTCATGATGATTCTCAGTGGAGATATGAGGTTCTGTGATGTTCTGATAGGTTCTGATTGGTTCTGTATAGCTTTTGTTTTGTTCTGATTGTCTTCTGTATGAAGCATGGATTGATGAGATTGATGAAGATTGAGATCTTTTGAAAGCTTATCGAATAGTTTTTGAGAGTTTGGAATGGTTTGAGTATGAGTTATGAGGTTTTGATGACCTTTTGTAGACCCTCTGTAGAGCCTCTGTCTCTGCTCTGACTCTGTACTGTAACTGTACTATAGCTGTTCTAGTGCTGTACTGTAACTGTTCTGTAGACCTTCTGTAGGTGTTCTATAAAATGTATGTGTGACTTTGGAAAAGTTTTCTAACCTTTGTAAAGGATGATTCTAAGTTCAAACGAGCTAAAACAAGTGGAAGAAACAGCTGTTGAAAGCTGAAGAGAAGACTAAGTGATAGTGACAGTAGTGAGCTGTGAAAAGACACTGTAGTGGCTCTGATGAATCTTCATATCAGACATACCTCTTGGGAGGTGCATCCAAGACCTAAGAAGGATTATTGAGGGTTATTAAGAGAGCATTATAGTGAGGATATGATGTATTATTGATAGAGATAGAGAGAGAGAGTGAGAGATAGTCAATTCTATAAAAAACAGTGTAACTGTATGTGAGAGATTGAGAGAGAGAACTATGAAGACATTGAAGATGAATAATATGTGATTGATTTTCATTAAAAGATGGTGTATTTCCTTGTGTTCTTTGTTCTATTGATGGATTTTGTGAAGATATTGAAGAATATGGTTGATTCTATCAAATCCGTGGGAGATATCTACTGTGATGTTGCATGAAGATTTGCTGTTTTCTTTGTTTTGATGATCAAAAGAATGACATAAAAGCTTGTTGATGTTACAAGATAGATTTTCTTGCAAGATAATTCCCTTTTCCTTGGTGTTCCTCTTGGGGCTCCATGTTTTTGGTGCGCAGTCGGGGAAACTTGCCATCAACAAGCATTAAAAGAGGCTGAAAATGAAGGAAATGGCATTGTCAAGAAGAGGAGAATTCAATGGATGTTTGCAAAGTTTCTTCTTCCACTGAAGAGTTGGAGATTCTTATCATCAAAGCCACTTCTCACAAGAAGTTCATCCCACGATGGCGGAAACATATTACCATCATGATGCATGCTCTATGTGGTGGACTGTTTCCTCTTCCTCTTGAAGCAGCAAAAACTTGCTTCTTGGTGGCAAACTGTTTGGGAACAAACTCAAGAGCAGAAAGAGAGAGAATGACCATCCATGGAAGATTTGGCATTTATTGAGAAGTTTCCAGACATCATCAAGTGGGAGATTGTGAAGAAGCTTCAAGAGTCTTGGTCTGTAGAGGTTCACGAAGACAAGAAGGAAAAGAGTTGGAATTTGTTCGTGGATGCTCAACATCAAGATACATGGGATGCTTGGTACACTGACAATCTTCTATTTGTCCAATTAGCAACCCATTGGAAGTTGGTAGACAGAGTATTTTTCACAACATACACTGTTAAAACCCTCAGAAGCTGGCATTATTATAATGACGCAACAACGATCCTAAGAAGAATGAGTTTTGATACTTTCAGAACAGAATATCTTCCCCTCTGTAGTAGTTTGAAAGCTGAATTCAGAGATGTTGAGAAGAAGGAAGTAGAGGAGATGTTGGCCAGAGAATCTATTAGAGACTGAAGCCCCCTCTGACACTATCCTGTTGAGTCCAGACCAACTGGTTGAAGTCAACCCCCTGATGAATGATACAATAAAGAGGCAAGCATTGGAACGAGTCCAGAGGTACGTGAGAAGAGAGAAGGCAAAAATCAAAGCTGAGAACGAGCTCGCAGCAGCAGAAGCCTCCTTTGATGCCCTAAAAGCACTCTTTACAGAAGTCCCCATGGCGACTCAAGGTCCCCTTCCTAGTCAGATTCGTCCTGGAAATATTGATGACAGGCCAGCAAATGTAGTCCCACTGCCAGTTTTTAAGGGAGAGTACAATGAGGACCCTGATCTTCATGTAGCAGAATTCATGGTAGCATGTGTGGCTAATAATGCTAGAACCCTTGAGCATTGGTTAGCAATATTCCCCGCCACTTTCAAGGGCGCGGCGTTTCAGTGGTATGAGAGACAAGCAGCAGGAACTTTTGGCACATGGGACGACTTGAAGTTGGCCTTCCTCACTAAATTCAGGCGTGAAGGTTTTGAAGAGCGGATGCGAGAGGAGTTCATAAATTTAAGTCAGTCCTCTAGAGAAAGAGTAGAAGCTTATGTCTCGCGAATGGAATCCATCTTGAAGAGATGGACTAACCATCATTTGGAGGAAGGTATCTAGGGGACAGTTCCCTACTCCTATCCCCAGATGCAAACAGTGCTGCAGTATAGTGCACCTAATCGAGTGTGATCACCGCAGACAACAGTGCCTCAAATGATGGTTCAACCACAACAACAGTGGCCTCAAACAGTTCCTCCGATGGCAAATCAACAACAGTGGAACCCTACCAACTGGAATCAGCAACCCCAAGTCTCAACAGGAGCTCTGAATCAGAGCCAGAGCAGAGGACCTTCTGAATCTACCCAACCAGTGTATACAGTAATTACAGAAGCTTCCCAAAACCCTACCACAAGCACTTCAGGAGGTGAAAATCTGAAGGATTACTTATCCAACTTAGTTGCAAGTATCAAGAAAGAGCTTCTGGATGTGATTACAGAGCAGCTACAGACGTTGAAGGTGAATATTACCAATATATCCACTCTTGCGGGAGCTGGAAGAGATGTGATGCGCTCTAATACATGGTGTGGGAAGTGTCATCAAGCGGGACATTTAGCCACTAAATGTACCCAAAAACCAACCATTCCTGGAGCTTTTTGTTCTTACTGTTTGCGAAAGAACCATATAGAGGATATTTGCTCTCTAAAAGAGATGCATGAACGAAGACAGAAGGATGAAAATGAATTCAACTTGCTAGAATCTAAAATGACAACACAGGATATTGGACCCAAGCCTAGAGAGTTTGGTCCTAATTTCGGTCCAAGGAGGTTTCCCTCTCAAAGTTACAGAGGACGACAGTCTGGCGGTGGTCAAAGATCAGAGGTGGAATGTTATAGGTGTGGAGAAAAGGGACATATCTCCCCAAATTGTCCAAACCCTAGAAGATCTGTGGATTACAAGCCCTTATGCAGTCGATGTAAAGGAGAAGGCCACACTGCAAAGGACTGTCCCAGTCCAGCCCCCTGTAAAGGCCAATGCCACTGATAGCTAACAGAAGGTACAAGAGCCTGCTTCCAATTTATTCGAGTTGGAAGTTGCTGCTGTTACGCGCACTAAGAAGAAGGAACCAATGGTACTGAATGAAAATAACTCTCCTGTCAAGACTATGAATTTCAACCTACCTACAGAGTGACAGAGCAGTACAGAACACAACAGTACAGTACAAAGCACTACAATGCCACAGAGGGATATAGAGACAGTCCCAGAGATAGGACCAGACACCCAAGAGATAGATGATACAAAAGCACTTCCAAAAATAGAAGAAATGCCAATGCAGCAATTGTTAGAAGAAAAAGGAAAGATGAAAATGGGTGTAGCCCCATTCCCCAGCCGGCTGGAGAAGCCTGTGGATCCTATTAAAGATTATGACTTGGTCAAAGACCTAGACACTTTTAAACCAAACTTAACATTCCGAAAGTTGCTGATGCTGTCTCCCAGCTGTCGAAAGAGATTCAAAAGCATCTTGACACGAGGGCGTGAACTAAGGATCACTCCTTCAACAGCGACCAAGACCAATAAGGCCCCGGAGCCTATAAAGGAAGTAGATGTGGCTATTGCCTTCCTAGATCCTGGAACCCCAGAGATTAGCGTATGGATAGAAGGATGCTTTATTTTAGATGCATTGATTGATGGAGACTCATCAGTAAACATAATGACGGATGTCACAATGAAGGACTTAGGGTTGTAAGGAATTCAACCTACATAGTGGCTTATCAGATTGGCAGACCAAAGTAGAGTCAAACCGTTGGGCATCCTCCCATATGTAAAAACAACCCTTGCAGGAAGAGACTATTGGCTGACATATTTGGTTGTCAAACCAAAGCCAGGACGGACTGGTTCAAATGAACCCTAACCCTAGGCAGAGGACCCTAGGCAATGGATCCACATCCATTGAAGTCATAACCGACTTCTCTAACGAGGCAACAGATGGTACATTAGGAGATGAAGAAGCTGTTAAGAAAATCTTTCCTAAGAAAATAGAGGCATAGTCCCTAACAGTAGGCACTGTAAGCCAACTGCCAAGGGAAGTAAAATCCTTGTTCATGGGTGAATACCTCCTGCCTCATCTAGAGTTAACCTCTGAAATCACCTCTGACAGTGAAATAGAAGCATGGATGTATTGTTCTCCCTATTACATGACAGTTGCAGAGACAGAGTAGAGTCAGTATAGAGACAGTACAGTTAGAGAGCAGAGTCAGTACAGAGGCAGAGCAGATATAGAGCATCTACAGAACAAAGATAGAGCGGATACAGAGACAGTTACAGAGACAGTAACAGATATAGAGCTAGAGCCAGAGGCAAAAGCACAGTCAGAACTGGTGACAGAAGCAGAAGCGCATGCAGAGGTAGAATATCTATTCTTCTCCTACAGAGCCTCTACAGAAGCAGAGACAAAGCCTCCAGAGGATGAGGATGAAAATGATGGGGAAGAAAATGAAGTAGGCTATGAAAGTGGAGATGAAGAATTTACTCTGATAGCGGATGATCTTGTTAATGTCCCTATAGATACCTTAGAGATCGAATATCTCAGGGTACTGGATGGAATGACCATGGTTTCGTTTGGGTTGGTCAATGGACCAGAAAGTATGCAGAATCTGTATAAGCAATGGATTAAAAGCATAAAAATTAAGTTCACCAGTGGCTCCTGTCGTCCTAACTGTTCAGTCCAAAGAAAAGATGATGATGATGCCCCTTGTCAACAGAAGCCAAAGCCCTCAGAGCCATGGCCCCTAGAAGGTCCGTGCTATGTGACATTCCTGGATGCATCCTCTGAAGATGAAGCCTTGAGTCCTGGAGAGACCATCACTCACACAGAAGCAAGCAAAGCTCTGATACCCTTCCAGCAACCTAAACAGACGAATGAGTCATCTGTTCAGAAGGAGGACACTGGTTCAAGTAGGACATTAGACGAGGATACGACTCTCTTGAAAGAGTTAGACCTCTACCCAGAAGTAATCCGTGGGACATTTATCCGCGAAGTGGAAGGTGAAAGACAAGTAACGTTCCTAGATGTTGAAGGAACTGAACGTCACCTGAAAGTGGGTCTCAATCTTCCAGAAGAAGAATTGGTGGTCTTGCGAGACCTACTAAAGGAGAACTTAGACGTGTTTGCTTGGTCCTATAAAGACCTAAAGGGGATTGATCCCACAGTATGTCAACATCACATTGATCTAGAGCCCGATGCTAAACCTGTAAGGCAAAGACAAAGACGGATAAATCCTAATTACTCTGATCTGGTGAAGGCCGAATTATTGAAACTACTTGAAGCCGAGTTCATCTATCCCGTGGCTAACAGTGAATGGGTTTCGCCCATTGTGGTAGTACCCAAGAAGAACGGAAAACTTCGAATATGTGTTGACTTTCGAAAGCTCAATTCAAAGACGAAGAAGGATCATTTCCCTATCCCTTTTACAGACCAACTGTTGGACAGAGTGGGGCAGGCCATGAGCTGTATTCCCTCTTGGATGGATTCAGTGGATATAACCAAGTCCAAATCGCAGAAGAGGACCAATCAAAAACAACCTTCACCACAGAATGGGGGACCTATGCCTATAGAGTGATGCCATTTGGACTCTGTAATGCTCTTGCCACCTTCCAATGAGTAATGATGGCTGCCTTCCAAAATCATCTTTATGATTTCATTGAGGCGTATCTTGATGACATCTGTGTCTATAGTTTGATCCATGAGCACTGGGGACACCTAGAGCAATGTTTTGATAGATGCCGAGAGTATGGGATTTCTCTCAACCCCGACAAATGTGTCTTTGGCGTCTCCTCAGGAGCTCTTTTAGGCCATATTGTCTCTGCACAAGGGATTGCAACAGACCCGATTGAAAAGATTGCCGCCTTAACAGCACCAACAAACCTCAAGCAATTGAGAGGATTTCTTGGCCATGTGGGCTATTACAGAAGATTTATTGCACATTTTGCAACTAAAGCAGCCCCTCTACACAAGCTCCTAAGGAAAGAAGCTAATTTCCTTTGGACTGATGATTGTGAAGAAGCCTTTAATACCCTAAAACAGTGCCTGATCCAAGCACCTATTTTACAACCTCCTGATTGGATGAAGGAGTTCCATGTGCACACAGATGCATTAGTTGAAGGGCTAGGTGCTGTCCTATGTCAAAAAGGCCCCTCTAAATTAGATCAACCAATATATTATGCAAGCCGAAAGGTCACTCATAGGGAACGGAACTACACAGTGACAAAGCTTGAGTGCTTGGCAATGGTGTTTGCACTGGAGAAGTTTCGACACTATCTATTGTCCACACATTTCAAGTTCTATGTGGATCACGAGGCCCTGTCATTCTTGATGAACAAAGCAGATGTTAAAGGACGACTGATGAGATGGTTGCTCCTATTCCAGGAGTTCGACATTGAAGTTGTCACTAAGCCTGGCCGCTCCCATGTCCTAGCCGATCATCTATCACGGATCCCTCAAACAGAAGAAGAGGATCAGGATGATCCAGACCTTCCTAACACTTCCTTGTTTCTAGTTGAAACAGTTACTCCCTGGTATACAGACATAGCCAATCTCCTAGAAACTCAACAGTATCCTCCTAGCATCTCAAGCCGTGAGAAGAAGAAGCTTCTGTTAGAATCAGCCCCCTACACTTTGCTAGGCGGTGCACTGTACAAAAGAGGCAAAGATGAAGTGCTGTGAAGATGTGTTGCAGGGGATGAAATTGGCATAGTATTGAAAGCATGCCATGACGAACCCTATGGTGGACACTTCGCAGGAGAAGTGACAGCCAGGAAGGCTCTATTAGCAGGATACTGGTGGCCGACCCTCCACAAGGATGCATATGATTACTGTAAAAGATGTGATGCTTGTCAGCGAATGGGGAAACCCACCAAAACAAGTGCCATGCCACTACAACCCATTCTTCCCCTAAAGCAGTTTGAGAAGTGGGAGATTGATTTTGTGGGTCCCATTGATCCACCTACCAGACGGAAGCAGAACATATACATCTCAGTATGTACGGATTATGCCACAAAGTGATGTGAAGCAAAAGCCCTGAAGCGGGATGATGGTAATAGTGTCGCCCTGTTCATGTACGAGAATATTATCACTCGTTTTGGCAGTCTTCTCGAGCTGGTAAGTGACAGAGGGACTCATTTCCTTAACAAAATCATGGCGGAGCTGACGGAAATGTATAAGATCCGCCATCGTAAGTCCACTCCCTATTACCCCAGAGCCAACGGCCAAGTTGAAGTCACCAATTGCATCCTTTGCTCGATTCTGACAAGAACAATTGCCGCACATCGTCGCGACTGGGACGATCGACTTACAGAGGCCCTCTGAGCATACAGAACCTCTCATAAGGCAGCTACAGGACATACCCCCTTTTCAGCTAGTGTATGGTACAGAAGCTGTCTTTCCTGTTGAGCTGGAATTGTCCTCTCTATGAGTGGTAGTTAAAGAATGCTTGGGAGATAGTGAGTCACTGCACAGCCGTCTCCTGCACTTGGAATACTTGGATGAGATCCGGCGGATGGCCCTATAGTGCATGGAAACCACTCAAGCGTGATGTAAGGCCTATCATGACAGTTTCATCAAGCACGAGTTTAAAGAAGGTGATCTTGTTCTAGCCTATGATTCGAGATTTGGCAAGTTTCCTGGCAAGCTTCAACAACGGTGGATGGGCCCGTACAAGGTATTGGCCGTCAATCCTAATGGCTCTGTTCAGGTGCAGACCGTTGATGCCTCTGATGATCCTTTCCTCATCAATCGCTATCGCCTGAAGAAGTACTTCCCTCCCTGGGGATCTTGACAATCACAGTCGACCTACCCTTTCCCTTTTGGGCATCGCACTGTCCTTCTTGTTGTGCTTCTGATAGCCCTTATGATTCTCCTCATGAGGCGGTCTCGTTCTACTACCCCCTCGCAGAAACATCTCAACCCGACATTGTTCTCTTCTCATCTGATTCAACAACGGTGCCGAGGTTGGTCCTGATATATGGTATTTCTACCATTCCCTTTATTAAGAAATAAAAAAGAAAAAAAAAAGAAAAGAAAAAAAAGGAGAAAAGAAAAAAAAAGTTTTAAAAAAACAAAAGAGAAAAAAAAGGAGAAAAGAAAACAATATCAATTCGTCTGCCCTTTTTAATAGACGACTCTTCTTACTAATCATTGAAGTACGAGATTTGTAGGCTGCCTCCCTGGGTACGCCTCGTCTTCAAGATCTTGATGACACCAACCGTCGACATGATCTTCACCACCAACCCCTTGAGTGATGTGAACGTTCATCCTAACAGGATGGGGATGTGAGTATGGGCTGCTCTCTATATCTATCAGAGAGTGAGACAGAGGGTGGGGTGAGTGACAAATCTTTCCCTTCAAATCAAATGAGAGGTGAGAAGTGTGAATAGAGTGTTGCATGCACGAGATGGGCTTCTCAATGCACAAAGCACGATTTGTTCTTGTGCACTGCACTATAAGGCTCCCTGGCCTTCCTTCTTGCACTGTATGCCGGCACAGGGCGAGATACACAATTGCACCATCAAATGCTCACAAGGCATACAACCTTTGCACAAGTGATCGTGAGGATTACATCAACGGGTTTCAGGACATGGTTGCCCTCTGTCTCTTTCAACAGAGTGTGAGACAGAGGGTGGGGGGTTGAGTGTGACTGGAGCTTCTTCAATCAATTACCGAGAGGTGAGGATTGAGAAACGTTACGACCTTTGGAGTCAGGTATGTTTCCCATTTCCCTATGCACCCACGGGCTGGGTTTCTGCCATCAGCACAGGATACACCATTCTGTTCTATACACTGCACTATAAGGCTCCCTTGCCTTTCTCTTTGCACCTATGCCATATGGGTTGAACGCACCGATGCACCATCAATTGTGCACCCTGGCATACTCCCTCTACATCATTCTTTTGTCAATTCCTAAACCGGGTGTGAGATATGGGTTTTCATCCTGATTTCCTCGAGTGATATTAGTCATGGGGTGAGTGACTGCTCTTTCATTCCATTTGAGTGATCGTGAGTTGAGTGCAATATTCCTCATCATCGACGAATTTCCTGTGATTCCTTCAACCAGCTACCTCCCTGGGTGCTACCGCGTGGTCCCCACCACGAAGGATGTGTGTTGTGAAGATATCTTGGTACCTCTTGCAGCCGAGAACGACAGTGGATGCACCATCGACAGTCAACCTTGATTCTCGACAACATGGGCCAAGTTTTTCTAACCCTACACCTTCTGTTGTAAGTGTGGGGACGGTCAGGTTTTAAGTGTGTGGACGTTAGTGATTGGTCTGTTGTGTGGTACTAGGACCCTGTTGCTCGGTCAACCCTATCCATTAAGGTTTTAAGTGTGGGGATGTGTCCCTGCGCGTCTACATTGCATACCCCTCTGCATTTTCCTTAACCTGATCATGCATCTATGCCTGACCTACTTTTACCCTGATGGGGTCCCTTCTCCACCCACCTGTCCATTTTCAACCCACCCTTGGGGCCGTTTCCTTGCAGTTTTCCTTCATTCCCTGATTTTACTGTCCTTCCATGTGAATGCACCCTACGTTCACCGAAATTCCAATCCACACTTATAGCCCTATTCATCCCTTTGAATTGACCATTTTTCCTTTTTACCAACCCCTATTCCGACAGATGATTCTCAAGTTATTAATTTTTGAAGTGTTTTACGTAAATTAGATAGTTTTCCATGTGAACGCATCTTTACTTGCTTTGGAACTCTGATTTGATGAGTCAAACCTATCCTACCCTTTCTCCCTGATATTTTTCCTTTTTACTCCGTATCATTTCGATGTACGGTTCATCCGTTGTTAATTTTTGCGGGGTTTCGAGTCTTTTTCGTGCTTGTTTTTCACAATTTTCCATGTGACCCTATCTATTTTCACCGGAATTCCAGTTTGATTTGACAGTCATGTCCTGCCAGCCTTCCCTCCACTTTTTCCTTTTTCCTCCCTCCTTTTCTGACAGTCGAATTTTTAGTTATTAATTTTTTCGAGCGTTTTTAAATCTATTTTTCGTGTTTTTTGCATGTGAACCCCTCCTAATTCCCTCGGAACTCAGTTTTGATGTGACAATCTTGTGAAACCCCTTCCCTCGCACATTTTTCCTTTTTTCTACCCTCTGTTCCGGTGAACCGAATTTTTTGTTATTAATTTCTGACCTCGTTTTCGTGTGCTATTTTTTCCATTTTTCCCATGTGAACGCATCCTCTCTAGGTCGAAACTGTGTTTTGACATGATAGGCTTTCCACCCTGCATTCTAGGGAGCGGATTTTCCAATATTAATCCCTGTATGTGGTTTCGGGCCTGTTTTTTTGCATTTTTCCCATGTGACGCCCTCATTTTCCTTCGGACACCCCATCTTACTTTTCCATCATTTTCCCCTCCTCTCTCGGCTCCTTTTTCCTTTTGACGGATTTTCGTTTCAACGAACAGGTTATGAGTTATTAATTTTCCTTTGTTTTTTCGTGTTCTCGCGTGCCTCGCTTTGCGCGTGAACGCGTGCGTTTTCATTTTTCTGTATCTCGAGACACCCCCGTCGCGTCCACGACTTGCGTGTCGACGTTCCCGCTCCGTCGGGTCCCACCACCGCAAATTTTTTTTACCCCCACCCCGCGCATGCGCGCGGGACGAGGGTGTACCACCTTTTCCTTTCTTTTATTTTTCCCTTCATTAATTAATTAGTTAATTAATTTCTTTTTTTAAAAATATTTTTAAAAAAAACCCCCACCCACCCAACGGGCACCTCCCCCCCACCTCGCATCCCAACCACCACCCCTCTTTCTCTTTCTTTTCTCTCTCTTCTTCTTTCTTCTTTCTCTCTCCTTCCCCTCTTTCTCTCTCCCCGACCCTCCCCCACCTTCTGCTGCCCCCCCCCCCCCCATCCCCTCCTCCCCCTCCCTTCCTCTCCCTCTCTTCTTCCTCCCCTCCCTTCCCCCCTCTGCCTCCCTCCTTCCCCTCCTCCCTCCACCCTCCTTCCACTCCCTCCCCTCCTCGCCGCCGGCCGCGCGCCCCTCAGCGGCCACCCCTCGACGTCTTCTTCTTCCCCTCCCTCCCCTCCTCGGGCCACCCCCAGCGGCGCCGCCATCGAACTGGTGTGGCTCCCATGCCCATCTGTGTCCCTCGCTGGATTGACACCGTGTGACGCCTGTGCCACCGCCGTATGCAGTGCTAGCCGCCACCGCCGTCAACCTCCGCGCGCCCAGGCTCCGCTCCACCTACCCCGACTCAGCGTCTTTTGATGACCTTCTATAGACCCTTTGTAGAGCCTCTATCTCTGCTCTGACTCTGTACTATAACTGTACTGTAGCTGTTCTGGTGCTGTACTATAACTGTTCTATAGACCTTCTGTAGGTGTTTTGTAAAATGTATGTGTGACTTTGGGAAAGTTTTCTAACCTTTGGAAAGGATGATTCTAAGTTCAAAAGAGCTAAAACAAGTGGAAGAAACAGCTACTGAAGACTGAAGAGAAGACTAAGTGATAGTGACAGTAGTGAGCTGTGAAAAGACACTGTAGTGGCTCTGATGACTCTTCATATCAGACATACCTCTTGGGAGGTGCATCCACGACCTAAGAAGGATTATTGAGGGTTATTAAGAGAGCATTGCAGTGAGGATATGATGTATTATTGATAGAGAGAGAGAGAGAGTCAGAGATAGTCAATTCTATCAAAAACAGTGTAACTGTATGTGAGAGATTGAGAGAGAGAACTATGAAGACATTGAAGATGAATAATATGTGATTGATTTCCATTCAAAGATGGTGTATTCCCTTGTGTTCTTTGTTCTATTGATGGATTTTGTGAAGATATTGAAGAATATGGTTGATTCTATCAAATCCGTGGGAAATATCTACTATGATGCTGCGTGAAGATTTGTTGTTTTCTTTGTTTTGATGATCAAAAGAATGACATAAAAGCTTGTTGATGTTACAAGAGAATTCCCTTTTTCTTAGTGTTCCTCTTGGGGCTCCTCTCTGTGTGTGTGTGTGTGTGTGTGTGTGTGTGTGTGTGTGTGTGTGTGTGTGTGTGTGTGAAAGTGGTGGACTTGGGGCTCCTGTGTGTGTGTGTGTGTGTATGTGTGTGTGTGAAGGTGGTGGTGGTATAAGTGGAAGTGGAGCTGGATATATATAAGGGTGGAATATATAAATGAGCTATGTGGAACAAGAATAGAGGAGTTACCAAAAAAAGCTTGCTCAAAAGCTCACTTTTTACGCTTCCCCATAGTGTGAATGACATCCAGATGAATGTATACTATGTTATAGCCCCAATCCTAGATATTTGAACATATCAATACCCCTTAATTCTCAAATTTGGGTCAATAAACTTATGGATAAACTTTTTCAATGGAGATATAAATATTATATTTTTCTTTTGGATTTTATGCTTGTCATCCAAAGACTTCAACCAATTTGAACATTACTAATTATTACATTATATTTCCACAATAAAGGAACTGAGTGGCTATTTCTACCATGTTTCACCTCTCACACTTCAAATAGCTAGCAATTTGCTTTAGTGGTTTCTTGGTTGTTGATTGTGTTTTTGGCATTTATTAAATCAATGTACTTGCATCTTGGCATCGATTGTATCTTGTTACATATTTATGTCTTCACATTTGTAACTTGGCACCAATTGTATCTTGTTCTATATTTAAGTCTTCACTTTGCAATTTGGTATTAATTGTTACGTATTTCTTAGAGCAACTTCTATGTCCATTGATAATTTCCTTCATAACCATGAAGTTACTCTATCATACTTCTTATTTCTTAAATTTCAAGCCTTGAATATATACCAGGGATAATAGCCTTCCAACCCTTCTTACGCGTTTTCTCTTCAAAGCCCGAGGTAGTGCCTTCTACAATAAAAGATAAGCATCGAATTGTTTCCTTCAAAGTTACCAAAATATTGTTATTCCCATGCATGGCCCATAGCTTGTCTTTGAAGCAAGCACAACCCAAGGAATACCTAGCAAACCAAGAACTAATTTGTTTAATCCCCTAGTATGTTCTTGCCAATGCCTATATTTAAGCTTGCAACCAATAAAACCTTCCAAACTATAGAAAGTGTTCCTTTTTTTCTAGAATATAAACCTATACTTGGGCCTTAACATATCCAAAATAACATGTATCACCCTATTTAAAACCCAACACATCCAAATTATCCATGTGACTCACTCAAATTCCAAATCCAATATACGCAATGTCTCAATCTAAAGTTACTAGACACCAATCCAAAATCCCAAAACTAACATATCCAATATAATAGATATCAGTCTAAACTTAAGCATATAGAAGCTTTAGAGTAATATGGTCTTAGTTCTTTGACCATGATACTCGTGAAGTGAAAGGAAGGTGTGTATCACATCGCAACTAATTGTTGTCAACCCAAAAGGTCTCTTGGTAACTACCACCAACACTCTAATAATGTAGCATTGACATAAAGAAGGTAAGTTTCATAGACATTAGGTTAACAAAACGCACATCACAAGTACCTTTAGACTTACTGCTAAAGGTGTTTCAAGAACAATAACTTGCCCTCTAAAGTGTACTTGAAAAAATGCATAAACCATCTCCAATCAATTTTCAAAGAGCTATGCATATTATTTTCCAAGTAACGAATCAACTTCCTTGAAGAGAAGGCCATGTGTGGATGGACCATTTTGGCTTTTCCTCTGTATTTATTTGTGTACGCTCAAAGCTTGTCAATATGTAATCCTCGATGAACCTACTACAAAATTCTCCCCAATCTAGTAGCCACGTTCTCTAACTTTACCATAGGGAGGTCAAGTAAGACGTGGGTGTGGCAAATCCTCAATGCTAGCTTACCCATTGCTACATGTTTCTATGCTGTAACTCTTCACTTTTATTATTTAATTCAATTGTTTTGCATTTTCAAAAAGAAAAAGAAAAATATTCGAAAAACAAATCTCAAAAAAGGAAAAGGATTGTGTCCCAAATGCATGCAAAGAACTCTCTTTTTTTAAAAAAAATTACAACAATTTAAGCATTTCCCAATAAAAGATTAAAAAATGTTTAGTCAAAATGTTAATTATCTAGTCTTTTTGCACACAAAAGAATTAAGGAATTAGGATAAAGGTTAATACCATGAGGGATAGAAGGCAATGCATCATTGAAAGGGTCCCAGTCGTCGTAAGTGAGAAAAATCCGGGCTGGTGCACGCTCACAAACCCTCTCTCTATTTTTGTGTGTGTGTCTCTCTCTTTTAGGGAGCAAACCTTCACCTCCTCAAATGGTCATAGCATCCGTAGCCATGGTTGCCTCCATTTGCCCTACCCTGTCTATGGCTATTGCTTCGAATATGGTCTTCTCTCAATCTAAGGTGATAGTCTATGTCTTCTCTGTCGATCTATGCATTTCTTTCACGAGGAGTTTCTTTTTTGACACTTTTCCCATTGCAGAAGGAGGCCCAATTTTGATGACTGTCATGCCTCCTTTTGGCTATTTTCCCCATCAAAACAAGTAAAAAAGGTTTGTGCCTTGTTAAATGACATGTGCTCTCAAGATTTTGTTTGTTAGTGTTCATCCATACGATGTACACCATACTTAGGTATCAAGATAGTTTGAGGCTTAATCCAAATAAATGGAAGGTATACCAAAGAAATGGAGCTACATAGGAATCATTGGGCATCCCTTCAAATTTAGGTTTAATTATGGGAAAAGGGGTTATATTCCCTAAAGTGCATCATGAGCTTCCCCTTGGGAGGAATATCATACCTAGCTAGGCATGATTAGGGACAGGGGGTCATTGGTGCCCACCCCAAGCTGGTAGCCTCATGATGTTGTTGTATTTCAATGGAAATTGTATTGGGAATTTGTCTATAACGTACTATGTTTGTCTTTAACAATCTTAAGATTTGTCATGGAAGGCTTCAATGGAGCTAGCAATTGCTCAATGCCCCTCCATGCTACTATTGGGGCATGCTTCTTGTAACGTTTTTTTGTTTTAATATCTCTTTATTGATTGTCTTTTTGCTTGATGATTCCACTAATGGCATCTTGGGTGCAGGAAGAGGCAATGTACTCTTACTCCATGTCTTCTTATTTTGGAGGAGGGAACTTGGCTTGTAAGCTGATCAATGGAATAGTATCTTCCGGGAAATGCACCCTCCGCATTCAGGAAATTTCTCCCCCTCCGATGATTTAAGAGAGATCTCTTGCAACAAGAGGGGTGGTGAGTATCCAAGTTGTTTTGTTCTTTTGTAACAATGCTCTAACTAGAAGATGGTGTTGCGTATTGTATTGCATGCACTTTACATTTAGTAGCATATGGCTTTGTAAAGCATCAAAAGCATCACATTGACAACAAGTTGCACTTATTTACCATTGATGCATTTGTTTGTCCTACCACCTCATTTGGTAGCATGCTTATTAAGTCACTTTGACATTCATCTTCAGACAAGTTGATAATGGCTTTAGCTTTTGTAAAGAATGGGATTAGAGGGTCTTACACGGGGTTAACATGGGGATAACACATGCGAATACCCGGTTACACGGATGGGGTATTTAAGGTGTACAAGGACCTAGTTAGGGTACCATTTGATAAATATACATCTGTCCTTTCACCTTCTTCCTTGTCCTTCCATGGCTGCCAACCATTTCTCTCTCCTCTTCTTGTCTTTCTCTCTCTACTCCTAGTATTTCTCTCTCCTCATCACCCTCTTTCTCTCTCTTCTGCACTCTCTCTCTCCTTCTCTCTCTCTTGTCTCCATTATAGTTGGTATCAGAGCTTAGTTTTTAGATCCTTCCTTTCTCTCTCCTTCTTTTAGATTTAGTTCTCACTTCAGTCTCAGGAAACCCTAATTTTCTCAGGTACACCAGGACAAGTATAACATTGAAGACAACAGGAGTTAGGGAGTACTATAGAGATGGCAACTTTCTTGGGAGTTTGAAAAGAGGTCTTCTCTTTCTTCCTTGTGAGCTCCCTTTTGGAGCTTCCATGGAGTACCAAGCCAAGATCATTTTGTATCTCTTAGATCTTGCTCCTCCCTTGCAAACGGGTGCTGTCATGACTTTCTCCACTTCATCTTGAGCATTTGGAGCACCGGACTGCCACCCCATATCATGTCGAAGTCCCAAGGCTGGCTCCGTAATTTTCTGCAAACTTCCGCCCCACCAGCACCATCCCACTAGCATCTATAAATTGGTGGCGGTGGCTCATCATCATCCTCTGAGGTTGCATTTTCAGTTTCTTTGGCTGATTCATCCACATCATCGCAAACGCTTGTGCGTGATCATGCATATGCACTTCCTGTGCTATCTGGTGTTTCCGCTTGGTCTGTGTGTTGCCAGACAATGAGCTGTGGAATGTGCTAAGCCTCTCTTTCTTGAGGCCTTGTATCCAAGTCACCTGACTCATATATGCAACTCAGATGTGATGTTCTTGACAATGGTGCACTCTTTAGCATTTTGGAAGTCTGATTCTGGCTTGAAGGATCAAATCCATGTGCTTGGGATAGGAGAGCCAAGTTTGGTATTGACCAACTCAGAGATTTCAAGTCCAAATGCATCTGCAAGAAACTGAGTAGCAACCAATACTGCTTCGGGATCAGCATCAGGAGCAAGTTCTACTGTGCTGAGAAAATACAGAAAAGAATGCACGACTTGTCTCGTGAAACATGAGCTCATGTGGGATAACTCCTACGCTAACTAGCCACTCGAGCTCCCTTTTGCCCTTGGAATCGCTCCGCAAGTGATGCACCCTTCCATGATCAACTGTGACCTGCCGTATGCACTAGTTGGGGGTGTGAGGTTCCAAGAAGATGGATACTCAGGCGCCGAGGTCTGTGTCACTCCCACGTGCACAGAGATCATCATCCATGCCACCAGGACTTAGAATGTTCTCAGTAAGAAAGGACTAAGAATCAGAGAACTGACTTATGTAGTTCATAAGAGGTTCAATTTCCCTGAAGGAACTGTGGAGCTTTACAAGCCTGCCCGAGCGATCTTGCAGGACTATAAAGGAGTTCCTATAGTTGTGGATCTTGCAGCTATGCGAGATGCCATAAAGCGGCTTGGAGGTGATGCAAACAAGATAAATCCTCTTGTCCCAGTCGATCTCCTGCTCCTGGTCCTAGGCAAGGTGAACCTATTAGTGTTCACAGTAATGATGCAACGACAACAAAGAAAGTTGGGTGCTGTTCAACTTTGCAAAGGAGGATCAGTGCTTCTGTATCACGCTTCACTGGCTTGGCCGAGCATATGTTGAGGTTGAAATGCATGGAGGATTGGTTTTAGCTTTTCTAGTTATACATTCTGGAGCCTGCTACAACATCGGAAAGAGCTTTAACTTCACGGAAGCAATACGAAGACATTATCCCACAACTTTTTCTAGAAATGTTAAGAGGGCTGCATAGTTCAAGTTTCTGGTATGTGGTGAATAATTGCACAGCAGTACTGGCTGCAATGTTCAGCTATACATTATTTTGTTAGGTGAGCTACAATGTTCTGGCTACAGGGGGCATGTGGGGGACAACTGTGTCTCAAAGGTGGTACAGGTCAGTTGTCCATGCTGAGACGGTTGATAAATAATAGCTTGTGATGCTGTCCCAGCAGATCCTAATGCTTGCGGCTATTGAAGCAACTGATGGGTATTTGGACCAGAAGCAGACTGAGATAAATGATAGTAGCTAGCATAACCTGTTGCAGGGTCTGCATGAGAAGGCTCTATGTGCGTGTATCCTGCATGTTGACACTGATTTTGCAGATTGTAATAAGAATTGGTTTGCATTCCATGCACATCCCGGGATAAGGGAGTGTGTATCCATACTGTAGACCCCTCTCCTTGCTGGTTCAGAGTGTAATAGGTATTTTCCTTGTACTATTGGCCAACCATATCATCATAGCCTGAAGCACTCCCTGCAGTTTACAATTGGGGTGATTGTTGCAAAACCTGGACCACTGGCACCAAAACTACCATAGCCAAAAGGCACCACTGCATGAGGGGCATTACCAACAGTTGTGCCTAGTTTAAACTAAGGAGGGTACTTCACTGATCCAACAGGAGGATAGCCACTATAACATCTGAAGATGCTTTCACCTGCAAAAAGGATGGCCCATTTGAGACGTCACTTTACAGAATGTTTCCATCCTCATTAGCGGCAACATTTCCAGGACAATGAACAGTTACACCATTAGTTTCTGATGCCAGGAGGCATATTCCACGGTGGATTCCGTGAGGTTTTACGGTGGATTCCGTAAACTTAGATGACCGGGGCTCATACACAAAGAGGATTCTTTGTGCGAGAAGTTGATGGGGACGCCTGTCCTTTTCGGGCGTTTCATTAATTTAGTGTGTACATGGGTGATTCCATAGCGGGTGATTCCGCAAAATGCATATTAAATTAATAAACGTTTATGAGTTTAGAGTGCGCACTCGTAATAAATTAAGGTTAGGATTTATTTCTAACCAGTTGATTTATTTATGTAGCTGAAGACTGCTAGGTATTCACTTTTGTCGGTTTAATTGTGTTATTTTACTAAGGATTGTGAATGCTTCAGTTGATGTGTAGAGATAGCAGCAGTGGCGGAGGAAAGCATTGGAGTCTAGCGGGTTTTCGACTTTGGACTATATTTTGATAGGCGCCACGCCTATATTTTGTTATGTCTATAGAGACATCGATTATTTATTATTATTTTGTATGCGCTTATGCGCCTGGATATGTTATTTCTATTTGGACATTGAGATTGGGCGTGCCAGACTCTATGGGCACCGTCCATTAGCTTTATTTTCCTATTTTTGGTAGAAAGCAAACTCAAAAGCTAAAAGCTTGTCATATTTTTGTAATTGGGCTATTATTGAGCATGAAGATTGGAAATATACATTAAATACATGCTTTGTGAAGCGCTCACACAAGGCATGGGGGAGATTGAACCCAATTTGTCTCTTGCCTCTTGTCGTGCTTGCTTTTACATGGGTTTTTGTGCTAAAAAGTAGAGTACTTTGTTCTTGGGGACCTTCCGGGATTCACCACGTGAGCTATCTGCGTCCGATCTGCGCACCAGTGGTATCATAGCGGAGCAGAGATCAAGAGCTTCCAATCGCTACCAATCTCGGGCAAAGGCGGAGCTCCAGGAACAAACGACCTCTACAGTCAATCTCATCGCGAACCGTCAATACAGGCAGACTTTTGGCGATCAAGAACCCTTGTTTCCACTGTCAGATCGCGAAGGACCAGGCTCTGTCGGCGGAGGACCACACATCCAACTCCTTCATCAAGTCGTAGATAATCAGAGTATTTATCTTTTCTTCAAGCATAAAAGCCTAATATTATTAATCAACAAAGCTTGGAGAAGAAGCTTAATAAGCTTCAAATCTCACATCGAGGTAACAGAGGACGTCCGAAAAATCCGCGTCGTCATCAAAGACATACTCTCGTCCTCCACGAATCACGCCGTTTTCAGTCGACTCTTCTTCTTTCATAAGCCTAATCTACTAAGCTTATTAAGCTTAAGCTTAATTCATTAAGCTTAAGTCACACAATACTTTGCAAGTTACACAGGACAGAGAAGTCGATATACTCCGGGTCTCGCACTACTGAAGTCAAGTTCCGCAAGTCGACTCTAATCAAGTTCTGCAAGTTCTGTAAGTCGGCCTAAGTCCAGCAAGTCCACAACTCTGCAAGTCTGCTAAGTCTGCAACTCTGCAAGTCAGACTAAATCAGAACTGACTAGTGCTTAAAACTCATAGAAGACTTGTTCGTATGCAAAAACTCTGAACTGGAAAGTTGTTCGCAGCAACCTGTTCTACCTATCTACAAGTTCGTTGAAGTACTTTCAGCAAACGGAGATAGAAATATTGAAGAATTTCTGAAAATTGAAGAAGAAAATACCCAAAAATACATAGCCTTGTAACCCCAAATTTGAGCTACGCTCATCCCGCTAACTGATTTTGAGTGAGAAAGGTTTGTTGAGTTTTACAGGATGACTACCCCACATATGGATGATCCTATGGCTGAAGACGATCTACCCGAGCCTACCATGGAACAAAAGCTAGATCTTATCATGTTACAATTGGAAGAAGAGCGAAGAGCTAGGCAAGCCTTGCAAGCGCAATTGACAAAGCTACAAGGAGCGTCCACTGATAAAGAAGAACCTCAAGCTGAAGATTTGATTCGCCGTACCATCGACGCCACTCTTGAAGCACAAACCATTCGCAAGGAATCCAAGATAAGTAAACGAAGTTTCAAGTTTCGCACTTTCAATGGCATAAGAGAAGGAAAGACTGTTTTATCATTCATTAGCCAGTTTGATGACTATTTCCATGAGGAAACTTATCCCGAGAAAGATAAAATCAAGTGTGTTACTAATCATCTGATAGACAGAGCATCACTTTGGTGGACTGTAGTCCGCAAGAGCATAGAATGTCCTGCTACATGGGAAGATTTCAAGAATAAGTTCATGCAAAATTTCCTACCACCGCAATTTCATGAGAAGGCTATCAAGCAATGGGATTTACTTCAACAACGCGATCGTGAGCCTATTCCACAGTATACAGAGAGTTTTTGGAATGCACTCCTATAGCTGCGCATGCTTGAAGACGTACCAGAGACGACACATAAGCGAAAGTATATGTCTGGACTTCTTGGACATTACTACGCTGAGGTGAATATGTTCAAGCCTGCTACCCTTGAAGACGCCATCTCCTTAGCTCACGACACTGAAGATAAGTTACGTGGAAGAGATCGACGACCACAGCCATTCCAAGCAAACGATAATTATGGATCTAAACAATTCAATTCCAATTTCAGAAGATTTAATCCAGGTCATTTTTCATCACCATCTTTCCGCAAGAATTGGCCTAAACCACCTGCATTACCATCCACTGTCAATTCAAATCCTAAGCCTATTCCACAAGCAAATCCAAATGTACCCAGACTCCCAGCCATTGCAAATAATGTGACCAAAGCCAAGCCCATCGTATGTTACAAGTGTCACTAGCCAGGGCATCTCGCAGCAAATTGTCATTCAAAGAAGCCATCAGCACATATCAACTATCTTGGAGCTATGGACGAAGACGAGTATGAGGATATGCCAGATTTTACTGAAGAAGAAGATGATCCTACTACTACTTCCGACACTTTACCAGGTATGCCTACTTCACATTCATTGTTGACTATGAAATGTATGGTGCATGGAAAAGAAAGAACTATATTGCATGATGATGGTAGTACCCATGACTTTATTTCCGCAAAATTGGTAAAGGAATTAAAATTGCATACAGTACCTACGCACTATCGCATAAAAGCTGCATTTTTAGGCACTAGGTACAATGGCACACAAGAAGTTCAAGATTTAGAAATTCAAATTGGTCCATATATTGAAAAAAGAAATTTCTTAGTTGTCCCATTACAGTCAAGCGACATTATCCTAGGAATGCCATGGAGACACCAACATAATCCAAACATAGATTATTCCACACACACAATGAATATAAATTTTCAAGGAAAATCTATTACATTATTTGGTATGCATGCATCTCATATTTTTCCACTGCTTTCGCATACTCAAGCAAAACGTGCATTACGCAAGAACACTAAATCATATCTCATTTGGGTGAATGAATTGCATGCAAAGGAAAATCATATGCACCCTAGGCATAAGGAATTTCTTGCATATTTTAAGGACTGTTTTGCAGAAGACCTACCACCAGGTTTACCTCCATCACGTCCAGAAGACCATAAGATTGACCTAATACCTGGCACACAACCACCTTGCAAAGCCCCATATAGGCACAATCAAATAGAGCAAAAAGAAATCCAGAGTCAAGTAGAAGAATTACTAAATAGAGGCTTAATTTGACCTAGCAGTTCTCCATTCGGTGCACCTGTGCTCTTAGTCAAGAAAAAGAATAATACTTATCGTATGTGTATTGACTACCGAGCATTAAACAAAATCACTGTAAAGAATAGGTATCCTATACCTAGAGTTGATGACCTTATGGACAAACTGCAAGGATCTTCTATATTTAGTAAAATCGACCTTAAATCTGGATATCATCAGGTGAGGCTAGATAGATCCGACATATTTAAGACTGCATTCAGGACACAGTTTGGCCATTACGAATTCTTAGTCATGCCATTTGGATTAACTAATGCACCTGCCACTTTCAGTAGAATGATGAACCATATTTTTCTAAAATATCAATATTGTGTGATTGTTTTCTTCGATGATATTTTAGTGTTCAGTCAAAGTGAAAAAGAGCATTATGAGCATTTATCATTAGTTTTTCAATTACTGAAGGAAAATCAATTGTTTGCAAATCCTAACAAGAGTGAATTCTTTAAGACAGAAATAGAATATCTAGGTCATATTGTATCAAAAGAAGGAATAAAAGTTGATTCTAAGAAAATTGATGCAATATTGCATTGGCCTATTCCTAAAAATGTACATGAATTACGCTCATTCCTTGGTCTTGCTAGTTTCTATAGGAAGTTTCTACGTAATTTCTCATTACTTGCTTTACCATTGACCAAACTTCTTAAGAAAGGCATTGTTTATCAATGGACTGAAAACCAGCAGAAATCCTTTGATTTACTCAAACGTGCATTGACCAATGCCCCTGTTCTACAATTGCCTGACTTTAACAGACCATTCTTTTTAGTTGTGACCGATGCTAGCGGATCAGGAATAGGAGCCGTGCTAATGCAGGACAACCATCCAATAGCATATTCTAGTTCTAAGCTGAAACCCTCTGAGCTCAAATATTTACTTATGACAAAGAACTCTTAGCAGTTGTCCAAGCATTAAAACAATGGAAGCATTATTTAATGGGTTCAGAATTCATGATAAAGACCAACCAGCAAAGCATTAGACATCTACTTAGCCAACCCCAAATTTCTGACCGTCATATCAAATGGGCTTCATTCATTCAAAGTTTCCATCCTATCATTCAATACCAACCTGGAAAAGAAAATGTAGTTGCTGATGCATTGAGTAGAAGACCTGCAATTCATAATATATCTATCATATCTTTTGATTCTTTGATTGCTATGAAAGACACATATCACCAGGATATTACTTTTCATTCTGATTGGCAAAAATTAGTTCAAAATAATTTCATTCCTGTTGATTCATTGTCATATAATGATGGATTCATGTTTTTTGAAAAGAGACTGTGTGTTACTATTCCATTCCGATCTTTTGTTTTGAATGAAATTCATTGTCCCCCATATCAAGGTCATAGAGGTATCATTTCTACATTACGCATGTTAACTGAAGATTTTTATTGGCCGCATATGGATGCAGATGTATCTAATTTTGTTTCTGAATGTTTGATTTGTCAAAGAATAAAGAGACATCATGGTAAACAGTATGGACTATTAATGTCTTTATCTATTCCATCTAAACCTTGGGAACATATATCTATGGATTTCATTACTGGCTTACCAAATACTAAATCTAACCGTGACATGATTTGGACAATTGTAGATAGATTTAGTAAGCAAGCATATTTCATTGCATGTAAGAAAACTTTAACAGCATCACAAGCAGCACAGTTATTTTTGAAAACTGTTTTTACTAACCATGGATTGCCGAAAGTGATTATTTCAGATAGAGATTCTAGATTTTGTAATAATTTTTGGATTACACTATTTGCAAATCTAGGCACAAAGATTGATTTCTCATCTGCATTTCATCCAGAAACAAATGGACAAACAGAAGCCACAAATAGCACCATTCTAGATCTTTTACGTGCATACACTATCTCTAAACCTCAGACATGGGATACTCATTTACATTTATTACAGTTTGCATATAACAATACACCGCACACATCTACAAAGAAAGCACCTTTTGAAGTTATTTATGGATATAGATTATCTACACCTGTTGCATCTTTGTCTAATAGAATACAAAGTGCCGATGATATTGCTATTATGCATAACACTATTTTTGATGAGGTAAAGGATATGATTGCTAAAGCCCAACAATCATATACCAAACAAGCCAACAAGAAAAGACAAGCCATAAATTTCAAAGTTGATGATTATGTTTGGCTTAGAATAGAAAAGCGTAGACTGCAAAGTATAGATAGACATCCAGTTGTCAAATTAGCTCCTAGATTCTACGGACCATTTAGAATCATTCATAAGATTAATGACAATGCATTCAAGTTAGAATTGCCATCTCATTGGAAAATTCATAATACATTTCATATTAGTTTATTGAGACCATTTAAAGGCCAATTACCTATCCACCCTGTCTATGAAAACCCACCTTTACTAGAAGAAGAGACTGAAATACTTGAACCAGAAGCCATTATAGACACTGACTACATGACCACTAGAACTGGCCGAAGGTATTCTAGATATCTAGTGAAATTTAAGAACCATCCTGTAGAGGAAGCACAATGGATGCACGCTAGAGACTTAAATGCTTTCCCCACTCTGTTAGCTCCACATTGAGCTAATAGCAATTGAGGTCAATTGCTATCCCACCTCGGGGGTATGATGCCAGGAGGCATATTCCACGGTGGATTCCGTGAGGTTTTACGGTGGATTCCGTAAACTTAGATGACCGGGGCTCATACGCAAAGAGGATTCTTTGTGCGAGAAGTTGATGGGGACGCATGTCCTTTTCGGGCGTTTCATTAATTTAGTGTGTACATGGGTGATTCCATAGCGGGTGATTCCGCAAAATGCATATTAAATTAATAAACGTTTATGAGTTTAGAGTGCGCACTCGTAATAAATTAAGGTTAGGATTTATTTCTAACCAGTTGATTTATTTATGTAGCTGAAGACTGCTAGGTATTCACTTTTGTCGGTTTAATTGTGTTATTTTACTAACGATTGTGAATGCTTCAGTTGATGTGTAGAGATAGCAGCAGTGGCGGAGGAAAGCATTGGAGTCTAGCGGGTTTTCGACTTTGGACTATATTTTGATAGGCGCCACGCCTATATTTTGTTATGTCTATAGAGACATCGATTATTTATTATTATTTTGTATGCGCTTATGCGCCTGGATATGTTATTTCTATTTGGACATTGAGATTGGGCGTGCCAGACTCTATGGGCACCGTCCATTAGCTTTATTTTCCTATTTTTGGTAGAAAGCAAACTCAAAAGCTAAAAGCTTGTCATATTTTTGTAATTGGGCTATTATTGAGCATGAAGATTGGAAATATACATTAAATACATGCTTTGTGAAGCGCTCACACAAGGCATGGGGGAGATTGAACCCAATTTGTCTCTTGCCTCTTGTCGTGCTTGCTTTTACATGGGTTTTTGTGCTAAAAAGTAGAGTACTTTGTTCTTGGGGACCTTCCGGGATTCACCACGTGAGCTATCTGCGTCCGATCTGCGCACCAGTTTCAGAATAACTGCTTTTGCCATGTGCAGCTGCCATGTCAAGATACATAGAAATTAGCTGCTTGTTCTGAGAGGGAATTTCCAAGTCTGGAAATTCAATTGTGTTCAAAATGTCGGCTTGAGAAAGCCTTTGCTGCTACCCACCATCCATCATCATTTCAGGGAGAAGCTTGCAAGTGGACAGATTAATAGGGTCTTCAGGAGACCAACACATCCTTGTTTTCCTTGCAGGCTGGCTGGTGTTCAATCCATCAGTTACATTTCCATTGCCCTTAGAAGTGGCAAAACTCCAAAGATGCAGATGAGATCACTGTCAAATTTGTTGCCAAACATGAAATGGGACCATTGTCTTCACTACCCCTGAGGAGGGAGTGCAATTTTATGTGAAAGATGGGTACTTCACTTCTGTCACACCATTAGCAAGGCATCTGTGAAGAGGAGAGTCCATATATGTGGTTATAAGTGTGTGCAAGAACTTCATCAGCTTTCTTGGTGGCTACATAAAGGCTTGCAGGGTGATCAGTCCTATCATCTTCAGAAAATGGCACCTTCAAATTCAGGCCATACACACTACTTGATGATGCATATACTATAGCTCACTATCTGCAGGTGCAACAGTTTTCAAGGACTCAGTTACAACTTAGCTTGGGGAGCTTGTTTGCTGCCACCAATGCTGCAGATTTGCAGATGTTAAGTGGAGAAAGCATTGGATGATAAGTCTGATTAACTTTTAACACACAGTGAACAGTGTGATGTATAGAGTGAGCGACATACAATAGCAAACAGCAGTGTGCAGATCTGATTTTCAGTGGTAACACTAGGGATCTTTTGATGCTCTAATGTGGCAAACAATATAGGTCAGTTGCCGGTGCTAAGCTAAATCACATATGGGCAATTTTGATAACCAAAGTATTGTACAATATGACTTTGGGCAACACCTAGGCCATGTACCTTGTCATGAGGGTGGATCATACTCCAATGGATTTGATCAGCAGTATGGCTATCATGGGCGGCATGATTATGGCCATTATGGACAGCATGATTATGCTTACAAGCACTCCTTTATGCAGCAACATTGTTCTTATGCAAGTCATGATCATGGACATGTACATGGTAGCTCATACAGCATTGGTCAATAGCATGCATATGGAGATTCTTATGCAATGCAGGCACAACAAGCCAGTGATTATGACTAGCATCATGTCAATACCTATGCTCATGGACTTGCCACTCATCATATTTATGGTCAGTCTAGAATGCAAGGACACCATTGTAGTCATGTTGAACAATCATCATGCAATCTTGGGCATCATGTTTATGGGCAACAATATGGCCAAGGTTTTGGTAGTAGGAAACAGTAAATAGATGTATTTGGGCAATAACATGAACATTTTGGTGACATGCATTCTCATAGAGATTATGGACAGCATGACCAATGCTGTGGGATCAATGATCAAAGGCAGCATGCTTATGACGGTTATGCATGTGATGCGCAGCAGGGCTATTATCAACATATGCAGTATGGACAACATGAATATCATTATGAGCAGCAGCCACATTGGTATGACCATCCATATGGACAGCATGAGCATTATGGTCATGAGCATGGACAGCCATCTGCTGTACATGAGCAGCAAGATGACTATGAGCAACATGTCAGGACTATTACTGAGCTGACCGATGGTGATGAGCATGTGTGTAAATTGCTATCTAAGGCTAAACGCATTAGACACCTTACTAGTGATACGATATGGGAATTGCATGCTGCGGGCTTATGCTATCGATGTGCTAAGCCAATATCTTATAATCATCAAGCCACATGCAGGGCAAAGAATGCCAAAATACTCTTGGTATTAGAGTATTATGATGCAAAGGATGGAGAAGATCTTGTTGAAGACCATTTTGGTATGGGTCCACAATAAGAACTTCAGTTCAAGAAAGAAGATCATGGGCAGCATGTGGATTTGGATGATCATGACTCCATGCAAGAGCCCCTTCAGTCCACAGACCTGCAGTTTGAATGCTTGGACATCGCTAAGAATCCAGGGTCCATGAATATGCAGCACTTAGGGACTGACGTAGTAATCTTTTTAGCTTATGCAACCCCGTGTGTTGTTGACAACATCCAAGTGCAGACCGAGCTTAATCATATGATGCTTATGGCAGACTTGGTGCAACAGCTAGTGGCTCTGACCATTCTAGCTTTACTTGTGGATGGTAACCCAATGCATGGAAAGGATAACCACTTTCCACTTGACCCTGGTGGTAGTGCAGAGACCCACGCTTGCATGGATGACCTATATACTGGTGATGCTTACCATGCAGGTTATCCATTTGATCCCGGGGGTTTAAAAAAAGCTCTATCTACATCAGCACTCCCCCGGTGCAGTCCCCTCACCTTGAGGCGGCAACCTTGGTTGAAGGATAACTCGATTTGGGCATGTTTTACAGTAGACAGCCATTTGTTTTCGAATAGTTTTGGGCCTGCATTAATTGCACCCATGCATGACCTACCTGGACTGAAAGTACGCTCAATGAGCTTCGTTTTGACATGTGGAATGTCTCATTTGGCGTTGCCCACGGCAAGTTATGATTAGTTTTTCACTGCAGGCCTGTTCGGGACAGCATGTTGTCCGGTGTTGTCCAGCCCTTCTTGTTTGGAATTGGTGCCTATCTTTGTGCCGAGTTACCTTCTCCCCTCATGCTCACACTGCATAGGCCATCGTTCCACAAGATCCCCCCCCCCTCCCCTACCCAGCCATACCAATACGTCCTCTTTTTGTTTTTGAGGGCACAAACCTTTCGGGTCGGGATGGAATGTAAAGAATGGGATTAGAGGGTCTTACACGGGGTTAACATGGGGATAGCACATGCGAATACCCGGTTGCACGGATGGGGTATTTAAGGTGTACAAGGACCTGGTTAGGGTACCATTTGATAAATATACATCTGTCCTTTCACCTTCTTCACCTTCTTCCCTGTCCTTCCATGGCTGCCAGCAAATTCTCTCTCCTCTTCTTGTCTTTCTCTCTCTACTCCTAGTCTTTCTCTCTCCTCGTCACCCTCTTTCACTCTCTTCCTGCAATCTTTATCTCTCTTCTGCACTCTCTCTCTCCTCTCCTCTCTCCTATCTCCTTCATTATAGCTTCCATGCAAATCCTATATAAAGATGAATAAGCTTTTCAATTATCCTACAAAGCGCATGAAGTGTACAGATATGGGCATTTACTAAAGGAATATCTAGGACTAGGCTTAAAATGTGGATCCTTGTTGTGCCTAGAGGGAGCTCTATTTCAATTGCTTGAGTTCAACTCTATGACTGGGGACATGCAATATAGGCAAGGAGATTTAGAATTGGCTCCCTTTGATACATTATACATACATTTAAGTGTCTTTAGGTCACCAACCATGTGCCACTCAATCTTATAGTTCCCAAATCCTTCAACAAATAGCTCTTCTCTTGCTTGTTGTTTTTTAATTACATTAGGTATTGGTGTTTGATGAAAAACCCAATACAATATATCAAAATCCTCTATATCTACTTCAAATGCTCCTAGCCACTAGATGTTGTATTCCGATTGAACACTAAATGACATTGAGTGATTTTAATGATTTGATGAAAGTGCTCTATTCATCAAGGTAATAGAGACACTCTCTAGTTTTGTACATTTTAGAATATCACTTTCATCAAGTTTAACCACAAATCTAGCCACTCCTTGTGCATCTTCTAGTGGATAAGTCATAGAATCTAATCATTAAGCATTATAGGGTGGGAAAGTCAAGGAAAACATTGTTAAATTCATTGAATACAACTTCCTTTTTCTTGCCCTTGAAGCTAGCCTTGATATAGAAAAGCTCACCCAGAATCTCCATACCTTGTTATTCACTCTTTGTCTAATAGTTCTAATCACAGATGGCCTTGGAAGTATGCAATTACGTACTTGTCCTTGCTTCATATTTGACTATAAAAGTTGGAAAAGTTGCATATAAGCATATCGACTGACACCAATATTATCTAGTGTCTTCTACACTAACTCACTATCCAAAGAGAGATCCTTTATAAATGACTCTAAGCATTGTTTCTTTGCCTTTTTAAATTTCTTCTCAAAAATATATTTTGAAACTATTGAAGGAAGAATATGATAATAAAAATGAGATGCTTTCAAAGAATCTCTTTCACTTGCATTTTGTTGAAGACGAGACCTAAACAAAATCAACATCACAAATCAATACAATTAATTATAAACAAAGTCATATTTTTAAAGTGAAAAAAAATGTACCTTGCTGCTTGGATTCTTTTACTATAACCACCTCCTCGTCTGAGACTCTCAATATTTCTAAGAGCCTTTTGTCAATTTCGAAGTCCTAAAATAGTTTTCTTTTGTTGATAAGATTTGATGTGTTTCTCCAACAAATGAATCCTCTATTGATAGCCTTCTAGCTTTTGTAGTAACTTGTTGTTATGTTTTAATAAAAGATGGTTCTCCAATTTGAGGACATCCTTTTCTGCAACCAAGTTAAGTGTATAGCCTAGAAACCCATTATAACCATCACCAATGAACCTCAACAATGAAGAGCTATTATAGAAATGCGAAGTGCTATTTTTGCTAGGATCTTTGGGATATAGCCTGCTATCTAACCAAAGATCAAGTTTCTTATTTCCTTCAAACCTGAGTATATGTTTCGTAGACTCTGTAATAGTAATGGGTTTTGTTCTCTTCCTTATTGGTTCATACTCACTATCCAACTCAATATGAAGATGATAGAGATGCCTTTTACTAGAGCTACAAAGATCATTGGATGACTAATCCATAGCTAAGGACGTGATTAGAAGATTGGATTGAAAAAGTATGTGAATTAGAAATGAAGGAAAACGAAGAAGAAATTAGTAAGGATGGGAAAGAAAGAAGAGAGTGAGAATGGAGGGAAGTAATCAAATGTCGAAAAAAATTCAAATTGAATATTAGTTTTCACTTTAATAAGGATGAGTAAGATCTTCATTATGAAAATCTTTGTTACCTTTATGGCGGCCTAGATTTCTAGGTTTGATTTGACTACGAGAATATCACGACAATGACTTATTAACAATTTTTTATATATTTACTTACCAAAATATAAAATTTTATTAAAAAAGATTTTATTTTTAAAAATATTTTCTCTCTCTAGAATCGCTTATAGGGCATTTTCGAGACCTCAAAACTTCCCTAATGACCTATGTAGTTCCAACTTCCTTTTTGCATACTAGCTACTCTCCATGCTATGGTGAGACCCAACATCTTAGACTATCTCCTACTGGAAAAATTCTAACGAAAGAGAAATTACATATTGCTATCAAACTAGGACAAGGAACAATACTTCTTGACATTGCATAATAATTATCCTTTTTAGTAAAGTTTCCACGACTCCTCGATGCTTGTGTTGCACTAGAATATAATCCTAAGTTCTATAATTAGCTTGTAACATCTCAAGGTGATACATATTCATAGATTGTAAACATGTATATAAATTAAACATGGCTTCAATAATTGTGTACAGATCAAACTTTAAAAAAAGAAAGTAAAATCCCGCATACCTTACATGCAATGACTATCAAATAGAGATAACCAAAATCAAGGTCAACACAATTGGATACAAGTAAGTGGTACTTTTTCTAACATAGCCCTATTAATGAAGGTTAGAGTATATCAATTGCATGTACTGTCATATTTCTATGAAGTGAATATAGGATAGTATAAGTGATTACATAGGTTGGTGGATCAAATGTTCAAAGCCACCGTGGACTACCATTTCCTAGAAGAATTACCAAAATTATCACCAAGCAATGAAGGCCTACCTAGAACATATAACTGGAAGAGACTGTAATAAGGACCCATCTACAAGGATAATGCTCTATATACAAGCATGCCTCCATAGGCATTCTCTTAGCTACTCTCTCTACCAACAAATATGACACAATACTAATGATAAGACAAGCTACTATTAATGACGAAAACTCCATCAACCAACCCATAAGTTAGCCAACACCCCTCCTTGAGTCCCATAAACTACTCCATCACCAGGTTATTCCTCCTTAAGAGCCTCCTTAAGTCTCTTGATCTTGTCATACTCTTCTCATCAAGGCTGAAAAGTCCTTTTGTAGTGCGATGTATTTCAAAAGAAAGAAAAGAAGAAAAAAATGAGAAAAGAAAGCACAAGCATGGGCATTGCACCTAGGGGTCCTTAAGTTAGGTATGGTCAGTGGCCTTGATCTGTCAGCTCTATCCCTAACCCCCTAGCCTTGGTTCCTATTTCCCCACGTAAACTCAAGACACATCAAGGGCAAGACACACCTAGGGAGCTTGGCTTGACTATGGTTAGAGACTTGTCTCCTTGAGTCACTCATACAAGCTCTTCCAATTTTTGCCAATCTCTCATGGCTATAACACATAGCTCAATCTTGTAGTCCTACTCTCCAATGTAGTCTCTATTGTCACGAATCACAGGATGGGAAGGACTTGGTTGAGCTATTGCACTAAACACACACGATAACTTAAGATGAAGGTCACTCAAGGACACAAGAAGAGAGATAGAGATTAAAATGTTTTCTTGTTGGTTTTTCTTTTTTATTGCATACACAATGCAATGTACATGAAGTATAGATAAGATCAAGTCAATCTCTCATGCAAATACATTCTCTCTCACAAAATGGTAATGCACCTCAATGTGTTTTGTCCTAGCATGAAACACTGGGTTCCTGGCTAACTATATACTACTCATGTTGTCATAGTGAATGATAACTAGACCATCTCCTTGTACATCCAAATCACTCAATAACTTCTATAGCCATACTACCTCACATAATGCTATAGCAGCACCTTTATACTCGATAAAGTAACCATTGGTTTCTTTTGTTGCTTCAAATAACTGTTGTACTACCAAGGGAAAACATGAATCTGTTTGTACATCTTCTATCAAACTTGGTAACAGCCCATTTTGTGTATCTAAACACTTATACATCCTTGCCTATCTCATAAAAAAGTCCATAATGTAAGGTGGGCTTCACATATCTTAGTATGTATCTGACTGTATCCAAATGAGGTTTGCTAGAGACCTATGTAAACAAATGCATGAGTCCAACAACATATAGCTCAAGTTTGGCCTTGTGATAGTTGTAACATGACTCCTTCATAATCATGATAAATCATATAGCCAATTGAAGTGAATAAAGATACATATGGAGAAAATAGAGAATAAGAGAAATCGATATAATATCTAATCAACTCTATAGAGTAGGAACAATGGAACATTACAACATGCACTCCAATATGGAGCTCGTGAACCCCACCCCAGAGCTTATATCATATGCATGATAGGGGATCCCAATCTCATTCTGATTCACAATCACAATTATAATTTTGAATTTCTAAATGAAGAAGAAAAAAAAAGAATTGTCTCGATCAACTATCTTCTATTTTAATTTGTGAATTGCTTGAGAACCATAGTATCAACCATACAATTCTTCTTGTACAATGTATTTCTCAAGAAAAGCATAAGACAAAAAGAAAAGAAGTTACGAATGTACTCTCTTTGTATCTATATAGTCTTTCTTGAAATAGTCTGCAAATTGTTTCTATCATAAATCTCTCCTAAGAACTTAGAATATAGATGTTTGGATACTCAAATTGACTGGAATAGGTCTGATCAACAAGGCCACACGGATAGAATTGTGAAATTATGATTTTTTTAAATTCAGGAACCAAACTTAAAATCTGATCCATTGTAATTGTGGTTTTCTTAAAAAATTTAGTTGTCAATTGTGCCTCCCTTATCTCTTGATGCTGGATCTCCTCCTGAATACTTAACTATATATCAAGTATTTGCTGATGCAATTTCTATTTACCATAGTTAGTTTTTTTACTCTTCTAAATTTTCTTCAAACACCCCTGTCTGACCTATTTTTTATTTCAAAAATAACTAATAATATCTATTAAAAATATCAAAAATATTATTTATAATAGATATAACTATATTTAATCTCTATAGACTATATAGTTTAAATAATACTATATATTAACAAGTTCATAGATATGTATTTTGATTATTATACTATTTATTTATTATATTGTAATTGATTAGATAATATAATACGTATAATTTTTCACATAAAGAGATTATAAAATTAATATATTTGATAGTTTTATGGAGAAGATCATTACATTTGATTCCTCTTCAAAAGCTTTGTCCTCAAGTCTTAGCTATCTAGCGTATACTAGGAAAGATAAATGGCATCTGATCTCTCTTTGAAAACTTTTTTTAAAAATCTTATTTATTATTGCTAAATAAAATTTAGACTCTTTGACGTAAAATATCAAAGAAAAAAAATTAAAAATGATATTTTGCATTGCCTCCATGTGTGTTGTCGTATCTTGAATATGGCTGTAGATCTTGAGCATCAATGACATGGATATTCATATTCAAATCCATATATATCTTCATAAGAGTAAAGTCTTCAAATTAAGATTCTTTATTATAAAATATCCACAAAGAGTCTTCTCAATAGCTTGCACCATCTTCATAAATTCTCACAAAGAGTCTTCTAAGTAGCTAGACATCTTTTCATAGTCCACATTTAGTCTTCATAAAGTGATCATCAAAATCTTTATGTGAATCCTCTTTAAAAAATAAAAATATTTCAGCTAATCATAATTGGTTTAAATTAATTTCACTCCCACTTGGAGGTTATATCTAAGCATGTCTAATTAGAAATAACCATGGCCATATTTTTTCTCATTCAGATTCAGATTCTCATTCTCATTCTCATTCTCATATAGAGTTGCATACTTTGCAAGATACTTATACGATCTCCTCTCCAAAGAGATTTAATAATCTTATGATCTCTTAAAAGAAATATTCAATCACTATCCATAATATAATATCACAAATATATTTCATATCATAGGATAAATATTCTCCTCCCTATGTTTCCACAGTATGCATCATAATGTTTGTATATAAGAAGATATTATAGAATATAAATCAACATATTCAAAATACCAAATTTTCACATATCTCCGTCACAATATATATTATGTTTACACGTATATCATTAAATATCTTTGATATTCCATCGTTGGAGAAAAACTCAATTTTATTTTTAGTTTACAGATGATGTATTTTAAAAATATTTCTATTCTTTTACTATGGAGAGAAAGAGAGAGAGAGAGAGAGTGTGTGTGTGTGTGTGTATATATAGTTACATATATATTCTCTCATTTAGTCCATACTCAATAATAACCATATTATTTATCAATAAAATGATTTTATTTTTTATAATATATATTATAATACTTTTTAAAATAAAAATAGAGAATAAAAAATATTTGAACATACATAACTAAATACACAATATTATAATGTAGATTTCATACTATCTAATTACAAAATAAAGCTCATGAACTAATCAGTTTACTCAAAGCATTTGATTATAATATCTAGCATTTATAAACAATAGCTTATTGCTAAGAATCACAAAATGATAACTCTACTAAATGTAACATACTCTAATATATACAATTTATTTATTTTAAATTTTATATTTTTAATATTATTTTTAAAAGAATGAATATAAAATTATATTAAAATTTATTTGTATAAATAAGAGAAGTAAAAACTTATTTGTTGAGTGCCTTCACTCTCCTAAACATTAGCTTCATAGTCAAATCTTTCTTCTATCTTCAAGTTGATCAGAAAATCATCATGCTTAATAGCAAATTCTCCAATGTTATCTTCAAAAGATATTTCTCTTTTCTTTGCTTATTTTTGTGACCTAGATTGTTAAGGGAGCTTTTCAATCGACTTGCCCATATGAGTTGTATTTTCTTTACCTCCTAGATCCATGATGATATCTAGTATCTTTTAGCTTCCTTGCTAATTTGTTCTCCTTGCATATCAGTGAGAAGTTGTTGAATAAATTCTTTTTACTCCTTGATTCTTTGCTCCAAGCTTTTTATCTTCATGGATTAGAACTGCCACCGTGACACCACTTGTAACATGACTCTATCATAATCATGATAAATCACATAGCCAATTGAGTTGACTAAAGATACATATGGAGAAAATAGAGAATAAGAGAAATTGATATAATATTTGATCAACTTTATAAAGTAGGAACAATTCAACATCACAATATGCACTTCAATATGGAGCTTAGACCTACTGACCACTCCCAAGCTTATATCATATACATGATAAGGGATCCCAATCTTACTCTCAATCTCATCCACAATCTAATTCACAATCACAATCTTGAATTTCTAGATGAAGAAGAAAAAGAAGAATTTCCTTGATTAGCTATCTTGTATATGAATATGCGAATTGCTTGAGAACCATAGTATCAATCGTACAAGTATTCTTGAATAATGTATTTTTCAAGAAAAATATAAGACAAAAAGAAAAGAAGTTAGGAGCATGAACTCCATGTATCTATGTAGTCTATCCTGAAGTAGTTTACAACTTGTTTTTGTCATAACTTCTCTTGCGAACTCAGAACCTCCATAATTACTAGTTTCAACAATTCCACTTAGTTCCAAAAAGTCTCCCACTAGAAGATCCTAATTTCATGAGCTGCATCTGATCGCCATCACCAATTCTTTCTTGGCATCCAATGTGCAAAAAAAATCCAACTTTCACAATGAGCTTCCAACATCCAAATTGAACTCCAATGATAGTCACTATTCTCCTCACAAAGATACCACAATTGTCCCTTACATTCCTTGTCTTTGGTGCAAACCAAAGCTTATTGCCTTTGATGAAGAGTATCATGGGATTGGCACTCATCTACGAGGGGGGTAATGTCAACCAGAAAACAAAAAGGTGGCAAAATGGTAAAATAAATCGACAAATACAAACAAATGCGACAAAAATAAAGAGAAGTGCAAATTAAAAAAATGTATAAATATAATGATTTTTTGTCAAATTTTATAGTCATATAATTAATTGTATGATTATTTTGAAAGCCAGACATAGCACCCTCGCAAATTGTAATATTTTCTTCCAAGTAAAAAGACCTACAACTCAACAAGGGCATGGGCTCTAGCTTTCATTCACTGTTATGATAGTCCAAGTAATCTAAATATGCATGCATAAAGTAGGAAAGATCGGCTAAGAGCCCAATAGGAGAGACGGGCACCCACCAACTTAAGTGGAAGACCAAACTTAAAACCCTTCTAAGTGTTATCCTTAATGAGGAAGTTGAGGAACATCATTTGGTTCCCACATTCTGTAATGCATTGTGTCCCCAAACCATTGAGGAAATATCAGCACCACTAGAATAGAAAGTAGAGGATGGAAGTTCATTTGAGTCAGCCCATGACCATTCCAAAGTAAAGATGCACCATATGAAAATTCCAAATTGACCCAATGTACATAGATCCAACTTCCCTCTGAGTACTTGCCATTTTGTACAAGCAGCCATGTTAGCTAAACCACTCTTAGACCTTCCCTTGCTCAAAAAAATCCTCACAAAAGAAGAGCTCCATGTTGTGAGTAGATTAAATCAAGGAGGTATAGTACTTGATGTTGTAGCATATCTAACTCTAATTATAAAATCAGCACAACTTCTTGGCACATACACTACACTCCAATATACTTTTAACTTCTATCAATGGGCCACCTCTTGGGTAGAGTAACTGTATACTATAATCCACAATACTTGTACATTGAAATTTATGCACAATTAAAATTAATATCTATTGAAAAAATAAAACACTACACTATTAGTATTCTTGCAATGCTCAAAATCATTGAAATATTTTTCGTGTGGGGAGGGAGCTGCAAGTGGAAGCAACTGATTGTTAACAATAGGAACTAGTAAGTGATGTTAAAAAATCATTCTCAAAATATTTTAAATCCTTCTTGAACTTTATTGCATAAGTTGTTAAGTTTTATCAAGTGAATGCAAACAAACATGCTGAAATGATATACTTAAAGCAACAACAAAGGATTAGCAAATCAACAAGCTATGGAAGAGCTCATAGACACAAGAAAGACCCAAGACATAAACTTTCTCAACAAACTCCAAGGGAATGCAATAAGAAATCTGATATCAAGGAGTTGAGTTTATCGAGCAAACTTCACTTGCTACCTCAAGCCCTGCACCATTTCAACATAAAGTGCAACGGCTACTAAAATGTTGAATCATCCCTCAAACTTCAAACTCTTCATAACAATAGGTTCTTCACAATATTGAACCAAGGCTTAAGGATTGAGCACCTCTTACTCAATGTGTAATCCTTATATGTAATCCATCTCAATCTTCCAAATCTTTATTATCCATTTGATGTCTCCTATAAGGCTGAAACCCTCATTGTATGGTATTGTTATATTAATTAAAAAAGAAAGAAAAAAATAAATAAATACACACATGACCACTGTATTGCACCTAGGGGTTCTCAAATTAGATACACCTGGGTGGCCTGGCCAACTAACTCTATCTCTAATTCCCTAGCTCTTTTGTTCATTTCCCCCCACACTAACTTAGGGGACATCAAGGGTAGGATATACCTAGGAAGTATACTTCCTATGGTTATTGTGAGTCATATATACATTTCCTTCTTTGTATCACATCAATGCCACTGAAAAATCAAGGTGGAAAGGCATCGAAAGAGACCATTATCTTTAATCTCACTAGAAGCAACTACAACTACTAAGGACCCTCTACCATTCTCCTCTCCGAGCACTCTCTCTTGCCATACCCATGCTTACTTTTCACATGTGAAGGCCATAGAGGATTGAGGAATGAAGAAGCACTCACTTGGATCATGGAGCTTGCACATGTGTCCATTAAGGGCATGCTATGTAATGCTCACTACTACAATCGAGTTTCAATCCACATGCGAGTGGCTGGGTGTGAGCTAACCCACTGATTTTTTATGTTGAAGCTCATGAAATAATATGAGCCAATGGTCCCAAGATGTTGAGTGCATGTTTCCCAATAAGCACTTCAAACTTTCAAGGCTATTTTTAAAACAAAAACAAGCTTGAAAGTTAAGTGCTTGAGGTTAGATGGAGGGAGAGAATACCTCTCTAACGAGTTCAGTGACTTTTTGAAGGCTCATGGGATAAAATAATAGTTTATATACATGTATATCCTACAACAAAATGGAGTGGTAGAAAGGAAAAATAGGCATATTGTAAAAACTGCGTACGCATTGATGGCTGAGAAAAATATGCCCAAACATTTTTTTTTGAGGATGTTCATACTGTTATCTACACTATGAATAGGCCTTCTATAGTTGCAATTCATGGTATGAATCCTAAAGAATGTTTTATAGGCAGAAACCTAATATATCACACTTGAAAGTATTTGGTTGGATTGCATATGTTCATATGCCTAATGAGTTAAGGAAGAAATTGGATCCCAAGGTTGAAAAATGTATTTTTATTGGGCTCTCTCTTAATCATTGGCATAAGCTGTGCACTTGTCATATGAGGTGATGAGGCACAATTTCTGCACTTGAGCAAAAATGGTATCATTTCTATAATCGTGTTAGTGTTGAGTTTCAGGTAAGCAAGAATGTTATTTTTTATAAGATTCGTAGTTGATATATATCTGCTGGAGATGCATTGGATAATTTTGATGATCATGTTAGTCACATGTAGACAAAAAAGCAATAAAAGTAGGAATCATAGACTCTTAGTAGACCAAAGACATCAATTGGTAGTAGATCTATAGCAAAAAAACCTTGGTTTGGGAGACTAAGGATTAGTCCCACCTCTTCATGTGCTACTAGTATGGCAAGTAATGACAAAGGAAAAAAGAAAGCATCAAATGGTAATAATGCATCTACTAGTCGTGTGGTTCTTGATGGAGGCTCTAGTGGTTCAAAGAGTTGGATGATGGGCTTAGTATTCCTTCAATTAGGACATTAGGTGTACAAAGAGCACATGGTAATGTGAAGGCTCCATTGAGTGATCCAGTGATGTGAGGTCTAGTAGGGTGAGATATCCTATTAGAAGATTTGGTTTGAGGGTTATGCAACTCACCATTATACTTAATGGTAAAGATAGTTAAGGATATTGAGCCTACTTATTTTGAGGAGGTTGTTCGTCATGCTCATTGGGATGTAGCAATGGATGAGAAGATGGTTGCATTAGATACTAACATGACTTGGAAATCTAGTATCATTGTCTAAGGGTAAGAAATCTATTGGTTGTAAGTGGGTCTATAAAATAAAGCATAATATATATGGTTCCATTTGCAAACATAAGGATAGGTTGGTTACAAAAGGCTATATGCAGACATATGGCACGGATTATGAAGAGACATTTAATCTAGTTGCTACGATAGCAATTGTTAGATGTATAATTGCTTTGGTATTAGTTAAAGGTTGGAGTTTAAACAGAAAATGGATGTGAAGAATACCTTCTTACATGGTGATTTACAATAAGAGGTCTATATGGAGCAACTAGGAAGTTATGAGAATTTAGGGCATCCCTCGTATGTATGTAGGTTAAAAAAGGCACTCTATGGGCTAAAATAAGCACCTAGAGTATGGTTTGATGACATCAAAGAGTATCTTGTCAACATTGGTGTGAGATGTCCACCAGGCTCATTCCAAGGTGCACCTTTTTGTAGTCCATCTGTACGTTTTCTAAATGACACTGCTCGATGCTCCCTTGGAATATCACGGGGTTTGTCACTTAGACTCCACTGAGTCTACATCGCAATGGAAGTGTTCCGATTGAACCCACTAGGATCGACCTAAATTTTTGGGTTCCTAAAGTCAGATGGGTCTCCTAACAGCCAGCTAGTGTCAGTAATTTTGATTTCCCACTTCTATAGGATTACTCGATCTGAAGTGGACTTGCCATTGTACTTGGTTCAAAGAGAATGGGAGATGGAGGGGAGTGCGGTACGTCAACCCTCCTCTCCATAAAGAAAAATCCCATTCCGACTCCCTAAAATAATACAAGTTGGTTCTACCTAATGATAGTTGGTCGATTTGTTATCTTTCTATTTCTATTGCCGATTTAAAAAAGCTCCCAGCTAATCGGGACCACCCTACCATCGGACAGACTTGTTGGGGGTTATGCCCACCCACTTTCTTTTTATGAAGGAATCATCTTTAGTTTTTAAATTACCTACAACACATTTATTGAAATATATACAACCAGATTCCTTAATTAGTCTCTTAAATCACAAGTTTCTTCACGTAATTTATCTCATAGACACACATACAATTCAAACAACCCTTGAGTAAAACAAATTTCTTTATTATATTGAAAGTTTATTACAATTTCCATCTTTTTGACCTTGTGGAAGATATATAGAATTTCACGAGGGTATTCTGCCCACCAAGTTTCCACCCTTGCAACTAGTATTTAGGGTTCCAAGATCCCATCCTGGGTCACAAAGGGGCTCGTCAGATTCTAGGAACAATACAGGATTTATGGCTAGAGCCCCCATGGAACCCACATTTCCTACTGCTCGAGACTATCCCTACAGATAGAGCTTTCGCTATGGAGCCGATCTAAGCCTCTTGAAGCGATAACCATGACCCCTTTGGAGTGGGGTCTCACAGCTAGCTTTGGGGTAGCCTAGCACAACCTTTTCTTTTATCCTGTTTGTCAATGTTTTCATTAAGAGATCTAGATTCTAGCAAACACAAACAATCCTTTCAAACTATATCAAATGATTCAATGTCAATCACATCATCGTGCACCTCACAGCTTCCATAGCCAAACTAGACCTTATCCTAAGGTAACCTTACATTATAATGAGGATTCTCCTCCCCATAAAGAAGTGTTGAGTACATCTCTTGTAACATGTTAAGCAAGACATGACTTTCCTGTTTGGGGCTAACTTACCCAACATAAGCGAATATACTTTAGAAAAAAATTTATGGCAGTAATTTAATGAGATGATTTACAAGACCCTTAAATAGGCATTCACTTTTCATAACAAGCGTTAATCAACCTTAAACTTGTCGCATTTGACCATAACTATATCAAGTGCGTGTAAAGACATATGTGCAATAACCTCTAGTAATTATTTCCAACATAATTCTCCAATTTAAAATCTCAATTAATCTAGTTGCAAATCTTAGTGATTAATTGTTTATGCGTGTACTAGTATGCTTTTTAGATGAATTTGTCAATTCGTGTAAGTGTAAAATATAGAAGCTAATATTATATGTAATTATTTTATGTGGCGAAATAATAACCTAGTAGTGAATAACCTGGTTTGGCATGACACCATTGGGAATTTCGTCTTTGGTCGCATTTGCGTTCGCCACACCCGATGTTTTGTTGGTAGTGGCAACTTTGGTAGCCTCAGGCACTCCTGTATCTCTGGTAATACCCATTCCTTGACCGGTTGCGATGGTTCCCATGGTCCTTCCACCTTGTCACTTTGGAGCCATCATCCGCGAGAGTGTTTGAGAGATAGGGAAGGTGGAATAAATTTGAGATGGAGAGTGTAAGAGAAGATGGCTTAGTTGAAGACTGAGACAAGGGGGATTGAGCTAAGTCTCTCCCTCGCAGCCTCTTTGGGTAATTCCTCTCTCTCTCTTTCTCTCTCTCTCTTTCTCTCTCTCTCTTTCTCTCTCTCTCAAGCTCATTCTCATAGCCTCTTGGAGGGGTATCCTTCTACTTCCCTCTCTCTACCTCTCTCTTCTAGCTTCTTGGGGTCTCCTTGTGCTTCTCTAAACTGCTCCCCATGCCTCTTATTTATGCTGAATTAGAGAAGAAGGGTTGTGGTTGAGAAGAAGAGCTCTTTATGGAGGGGATCTTGGAAAAATCAGCAATCTGATGCTCAAATCACAAATTTGATGGTTCCGTTGGCTCTGAAAGGGGGGTGTAACCTCAAGACACTTAAAGATACTTGGTTAGAAATCTACATGATCACTCCTTCTTCTTCTCCCTGTTCGAAGTGCTATTTGTTGCCTCTAAACTGTGATCGCAATGCGCGCGATTTCGCCAATCCTTCTTTTTTTTCATTAAATCTCCAAAACTAGCTGAAAAAACCAAAATTTTTAAACATGACATCACTACAAGGATTTAAGCCTATAGCGACGGCGGGTAGCGACGCAGGTACTGGCGTCGCTAAAGCGACGCAAATAGCGACACTCCACAGGGAAAAAAAATAGGTCAAAATCGAGTGTAGGTTTATTTCGCGTTTTTGCGTCTCTTGAGAGCGAGAGCGAGAGAGAGAGCGATCGTCGTGAGAGAGGGAGAGGAAGAAGGCTTGCCGCCGCCGCCGCCATTGTTTGCGAAGGAGAGGAGGAGCCTTCATCGCGAAGAGGAGCCGCCCTACAGTCGCCATATCTCATCGGTAAGTCTATTCTCTCCTTCTTTTGCTTGTTTAGGGTTTAAATCGCTTTCTCTTTTGCTTGTTTAGGAGAGGAAATGAGAGAGAAAGAGAGAGAGAGAGGGAGAGGGAGGGAGACAAAGAGAAAGAGAAAGAGAAAGAGAAATAAAAAGAGAGGGAGATGGAGGGGGAGGAAATGAGAGAGGGAGAGAAAGAGAGAGAGAGGGAGAGGGAGAGGGAGGGAGAGTGCATTCTCTCTCTCCCTCTCCCTTTTGCTTTTGGAGAGTGTTAGGATATATTGTGAGAGGGAGAGGAAATGAGAGAGAAAGAGAGGGAGAGGGAGAGAGAGGGGGAGGAAATGATTAGGTGGTGTATAACAATGATATGTTTAGGGACTCCATCTGAGGAGTGGGGAAAGAATCATTCGTTGGACTACAAAATCATACAAATGCAAAGCGCTTAGATGCTCCTCGCTGCGGGGCTGTGTGGGGTGGTTTTATGTGAGTAGTAGAGGCCTAGAGTGCCTTAGAGTCAATGTCGGGCCCATTTTAGGTCTTGATAATCATTGAGTGGGTGGAAGCAAAAACGCTCAAGAGGAATAAAGCCATTGAAGTAGCTAAGTTCATGTATGAAAATAACATAACACGTTTTGGTTGCCCATTAGAGTTAGTAAGTGATCAAGGTCTCCATTTCCTAAATGGTCTAATTAGCGAACTGACAGATTTGTATAAGATTAAGCGTCGCAAACCAATGCCTTATTACCCCAAAGCTAATGGCAAAGTAGATGTAAACAATCAAATTACTTGTGGAATTTTAACTAAAATGGTTTCTTCTCATAGACTAGACTGGAATGTGCATCTATATGTGAGGTACTATGGGTCTATAGAACCACCTACAAGCTGATCGTGCAAAGTACACCTTTCAATTTAGTTTATTGAACAAAAATTGACTACTTTACGAGTAGCCCTATCATTATAGTTAGGAGAAGCCAAATCATTGAAGCAAAGGATTTTACAATTAGTACGGCTAGATGAAGAACGACTATTAGCTTTACAAATATTAGAAGCAATGCAAAGATGCCAAAAATCCTGATATGATCAAAACATCAAAGTATGAGAGTTTAAAGAGGGGGATTTAACTCTACTATGACAGCCATTATTACAAATTCCTTGGAAAGCTTAGTGGGAGATTATACATATATTGGCATTAAATGCCACATATCACAGATACAAGGGCACCCCACCGAGCTGATTACCGTGGCCCTATTGCAGCTCTCCTACATCTTGGAGATTGGCTCCTCGATGCGCTGCTTCCACACATAGACACATTCGAAACAAACTCCCCTCTTAGCGCCAATATATTTAACGTTCCAGGAATGCACTTATCCTCACTTATCCATCCCCTTTGACCCACCATCTAGACCTACAGCCGAGTTGCTCACTCTCTCTACGTGGGTCAAGTCCTGAAGAAACCAAGTGCTATGCATCCAGGAGCTTGTAATCGATACTATTTCACGATGTTTGATGCAAATCTATATATGATTAAATGTTCAAATAATTGGAAAATAGCCTCGTGCATTGTGCAAATCTATTCTTTCCATGCTTCCATACACTAACACGTAATTGATGCGACGAGGGAAGACATCGAGCCTTACACTCGTGCTGTACTTCCCTTTGTTTAACTTAACATCATCCTATATGAATAATGCAATAAATACATCAGATTTTATAACATATTTCAGCACTCAAACTTCTCTCCTCCCCTACCGTTTAAGGTTTTGCCTCGTTGCATAGGTAAAAGGGGTAATTTCATGTGTGTTTCGCACAAAATAAGCAGTAAACAATCACAAAAACACATAAATGGGGATAAACTAAGGTAAACCCTCATCCTTTATTCTCATTATACACTCACAAACACATCCATAATTTTTCATTATTTTTCTCGTCTGTTCCCTATTTTTTCCCTTTTAAAAAGTATTTTTTTCTATTTTTTCCTATTTTTCCTTATTTTTTATCAATAAAAATGGAAGAAAACTAGCATTATTTTAGAGTTGTGGCTCTTGAGTCCTTGGATAGAAAACATGTAGATTTTATTGGTGTTTTGTTTCATGTTTTTTCCATTTTAAGCCCAAAAACCCCATTTTTACTCTAAAAACCATGCTTTTCGGGTTTTTTCCACTTATTTTCCACACTTTGTGTACATTTTTTGAGTTTTTTTATTATGAAAGACTAAAACCAGCAGCAAACAACATGTCCATCAATTTTCAGCCCCTATGAACATTGCTAACCTCATCAAATGCGAAAAAAGAGCCATTTTCTTTGTAAAAATGTCATTACAGTGTACCTTTTATTATTTCAGGTTTTGAAACTTGTTGCAGGACTGCAATCCGGCCACATCGGACGAGCATTCACCAACCGGGCTCCATTCTTCTTCACACATAGGAACTGCCCCTTGCAGGAGAGAGAGGGAGGAGAGAGAAAGCCTGAAATCTAATCTCTACAACCGGGCAGCCATTTGAGGAGTAGACTGGAGCAATGGAGAGGGAAGATCAAGAGTAGAACAGGCATGTAATCGGTTGGGGGGTTGCTTACAGTCCCCACATCCCATCTCAATGATTAGAGAAGATGGTGCCTTCCTGCTCACGGCCGTGTGAAAAATGGAACCCCCCCCTTAAAATCGGTTTTTTAAAGGGGCCCCCTTTAGGGAGCCCCCAAAGGTCATGCCTTTTGGGACTTATCAAGTCCTATTCACACTTGACTTTTGTCTTGGCCTCCCGGGCACTCCCATTTCCTCGTTCGATATCCAATTTGAAGTCCAAAAAATCCTGGGTATCCGTCTTGAAGTCCTCCACTGTCGAGCATCTCCCAGGGACTCCTTCGTAGTTTACCTATGGAGGAGGTGTCGCAATCAAATCTCTCAACAACTCCAGCACTTTCAAAGTGCCTAAAGCCTAGGACAGAGGAGTCAAACACAAGGGGGTTGGTTGAAAAGCTAGACTCTCCGAAAAGAGCGGCAGTTGTGCCCTCACAGCCGGGCAAGGCTACTCAGCAAACCACGGCTATGTCCCATGAGGACACACTAGAGAAGGGAAATGCTGAGGCCCGACCAAGCACATCAACGACCGATATAGCCCAGGGTCGTGAGTCGTTGAGGGAGGCACCTTCATTTGAGCTACAGGTTATTATATTTGTCACTAATTTTTCTTTTTTATGAACAGTCCTCTCAGCTCCACTATAAGTCGCACTAAGGTTCATCTCTACTTCATGTCACATCTAACATTCCAAGCCAATTCCAACCTCTCAACTCCATTATTAGTCGCTTTAAGTTCCATTATTAGTCGCTTTAAGTTCCATCTCTGCTAGAGTCCATATCTAACATTTCAAGCCAATGCCAACCATGCTTACATCCTCATGCAAGCCATCCATCAACCGTCATCAAGTGGGTCTTTTCGGCCTTTTCCGAGCATTGTCGCTTAAATCGTACTGATTGCCACCGCCGCCTTCGACGAAGTCTATGTTTTTCCTAAAATTCTGAATTTGCGGCTATCCTTAAGCACTTTGTCATTGGCGACCATGGGATAGGGCGACTCATCCCATCGAATCCCACAAAAAAATCTACACATAAACACAACCATGAAGAGCATCAAGCTAATACAAAATAGATACACAACAAAACACAACACAGCTCTCACCCTACCCCCTTGTCAAAACCAAGGCATGAAATCCACGAGAAGTAGGCCTATCATAATCTGACAGAAAACCTAAAGCTAGTCACTAATCAATTGCTCCAACACAATCAAGCTAACAAGAACCATTAAAGAGGCCATCCTCAATGGTGGTCTACCTAACTAAGGACAACTCAACTAGGAGCTCCTACTATCAAGAACCATCAAAGAGGTCATCCTCAATGGTGGTCTAAACTACCTACCTAACTAAGGACAACTCAACTAGGAGCTCCTACTAGGTGAGGACTCCTATAGCCTGATCAACCAATATTATCTTTTAGCACATGGGGTCTTTAGCCTCTCATTTTCCATACTCGGGCATGTAAAAAGGAGGGAGCTAAGCGTAGTGACCCAAGGAGAGCAAGGCATCAGCCTCAGGTCCTATTTTGGTACCCAAGAACCTACCAAGCCCACGCAAGGCGAAACTTAATCCTTTTCTAACACTCACTTTTATTTTTGCTCCAACCTTCTTGTATTCTTTGTTTTTTTGCTAGAAGCCACCCCTAGGAAGATAAGGCATCAGCCTCGGGTCTTATCTCATCCCTAGAAACCTACCAGGCCTTTGCAAGGCGATAAACAACTACCCAAAGATTTTTCCTTTCTATTCCATTTCTATTTTTATAGGGGTCAAAACCCCTTTTTACACACCTCCGTATATTCATATATTGTCTTTCAGATATTTAAGGTTTTGGCTCTTTCCATCATTATTTTAGTAGGCTTCTCTAACTGCCTCACAACTAATAGGAACTCCTAGAACGGCTGACCTTCTCACAACTAACAGGAACTCCTAGAATGGCTACCTAGCAGGTCAGTAGAACAGGGTCACTAGAATTCCCATCTAAAATAGGTCTTACAATGCCTGACAATGTCGGCAATGACTACTCAGATCTCCCCCAAACATATAGAGCCTTGATTGCCGGTCCCCAACAAACAAAAGAAAGTAACCCTTACACGTACATATATCATTAATTTCTTAAGGAAAAAGACTCGAAAAAAGGGACGAAACCACTTGGAATGGCCACAAGATGCTCCTTTGCAGAAAAGGCTCCCTCGATTGACTTTGTTAACCTGTATGATGCAATCACTACAACAAAAAACCATTAACTGTACCCGCACCAAACAGATGAATGGCCCTCTTGGCCTAAAGAAATAGCACATTTCACTGCAAACTAGCTTGCCCTCTTGGCCTAAAGAAATCCAGCAAACCTAGTCATATAGATCCCTCCTCTAAAGAAGGCAAATATACAAACACACACTCCACTCCAAGGGAAAAGATAGGGCACTCAACCCTAAACTAAATGCATCAAGTTATGACCCATACCTCTTGCATATACAGCAAGAGGCATATGCATAACATATCGTTAAATCAACCTATGGGTCGAAGATAATAGTGGTAGATGGGTCTCGGACACTCTTCTCATTACCCATATCAACCATCGCCTGCCATATAACACGTAGTCTGATAACATTCTCCACAAGCAACCAGGTCGCGTCTCATTATCAACAACAACATCTGGACTTGGACCACAGTTGAAAAAGAGGTCCTCCTCATAAGAAAAATTAGCTAATGAATCTACAAACTGATTCCAATAACGTGGAATGAGGTGAAGAGATATGCTCTCAAATTCATCAAGAAGGGTTATAGCAGTTTGATGATACATATGAAGGAGAGGGTTCTTGACTGTATATACCCCATTAAGTTGATTTAAGATCAGTTGGGAATCCCCCTTTACTAACAACCACCTAATGCCACCTTTCTTGGCAATATTCAATCCCATAATCAGGGCTTTATACTCCGCCATGTTGTTAGTGAATCCCACCCCGAGATAAGCAGCTAATTTCATTGTAACTCGACGTCGGGGATCTCAAATAACTACTCCAACACTCTCTTTTCTATTAGGCCCCCTGGATGCTCCATCAAAGTATAACATGTACGTCCACAATGGATTTACACAGCTAGCCATCAGGAACTCTTCTATTCATAATTATGATAATCAAAATTCAACATGTCTAGAGGATGAACTGACAGCTCCATCCCACCTTCTTCATTAAACTCAACACGGATGCTTGCCAAGATTTGTAAATAGTGATGACAGAAAACTTTAATCTCCCACACAAAGGTACTGCCTTCTTGCTCAACCACTTTGTATCCCTTGCTCCACCAAATAAGCCTCCCCTGATGATATCTTTGCTCTAGATATGGGTGCTCCAAATAAGGGATTAACCATTCCATCGACCAGTTTAAGCACTCTTGCAGGTCTCAAATCAGCCCCAGCATGGACCTGTAATGCATTTAGCACGTTAGCATATTTAGAAATAATAAGGTTTAATTTTATTAAGACTAATCTTATTCTTAAATTCCACTCCTTGTAGATAAGCTAATAAAACCGTGGACTTATTTTTACCTATCCGAACTATCTTGTAAAGGCCATCCCAGCGAGGTTCCATCTTTCTTAGAAATAGCTCCCTACATGCATCGTAATACAGAACTAATTGCCCTTTTTTAAAGGTATACTTCTTCGCCTTTAGATCATGCAATCGCTTCATCCGACGTTCAGCTACCTCCTAGTGCAACAAACTCTGCAATTTGAGCTCGTCCAAGTGGGCTATAGTCATAAACCGCTCAAATAAGGCATCTTCATCACCCAAAGAATGATTGATTGTGAATCTTATGGTCTGCAACTCAATTTCTAAGGGCAAGACACACTCCTCCCCGTAAACTAATTTGAATGGGGTGTGGCCAGTGGCTCGTTTAAACGTAGTATTATATGCCCAAATTGCCACATATAATTTTGTATCCCAGTCCCGTTTCTTTTCAGAGACTATCTTGGATAGGATACCCACAAGCTGCTTATTGGTACTTTCAACCTATCCATTGGCTTGTGGATTATAGGGGTTCATCTTGTTATGCTTAATGCTCCATGCTTCAGTCAGGCTTCTAATTACCTTATTCAAAAAATGAGTTCCACGGTCCGATACTATTTCCTTTGGCAGACCAAAACGGTAGATAATCTACTCAAATAGGAAACTAGCAGTCTCTTTTGCATTGTCCTACCTCGTCGCCCATGCTTCTGACCACTTTGTAAAGTAATCAGTTGCTACTATAATGTATCTTTTCTGAATAGTAGATGATGGGGTAATAGGTCCCACAAAATCGATGCCCCACTTCTCAAATGGAAGGATAACCATGATAGGCGTAAGTGGACGCTTCCTATTCTCTCGACTGTCATGTCTTTGACATGTATCACATCTCTTAACATAGTCAAATGAATCTTGGAAGATGGACAGCCAATAACCAGCTCGTAAAGCCTTCTATGCCGTCAACCGCCCAGTAAAGTGCCCTCCACAAGCGGAGTCATGGCACTCTTCCAAAATAAAGGCAACCTCGTCATGCATCACACATCAGCGATAGATATCATCAACACCTTGCTGATATAATGTCCCTGCAATCAAACAAAATTTCAATGTCTGCTATTTAATCTTCCTCTTCTCGAGTGTTAATGGAGTAGCTCTAGTCTCTCTCGTAGAAAGATAGTGTGTTATAGCAGCATACCAGGAGGGAATAGACACCATATAAATCTTAAACAATGTTTCCATGTCACTTCCTTCAGCCACGACCTCTTTTGGCTCTCCGAAATCCACAAGACACTCGACAATGCCATGAAGATTTGGCAACTTGCTCTTAATCTCATAATCAAACTCTTGCAAAGTGATTAACCACTTTGCTAAATGATCACGCGGCTGTAACTTATTCAACAACAATCGAAGTCCTTCTACCTTCGTATAAAAAGCCACCTCTCATAAAGAATGTAGTGCCTAAACTTCTTGGTCGCAAATACCATCACAAGGCACAACTTCTCCATATAGGTGTAGTTAATTTCTGATATGCCCAACTTTCGACTAGCAAAAGCTATCGGATGGTACCACTTTTCCTCCCAAATTTGGGCCAAACAGCAAAACTGATACTATACATAGTTGCTACTGAAAATATATAGAACATTTCACCCCTTTTTGGTGCTTTTAAAACAAGTACTCTGGCAAGCTCCTACTTTACATCATCAAAAGATACTTTGCAAGCATCACTCTATGAAAACTGACAATTAAAGGACAATAGGTTTGTTAGTGGCAATGTTCTTTCTGCCAAGGCATTGATAAACCTCCGATAATACCCTACCGATGACAGAAAGCTATGCATTTCCTTTGGAGTACGCGGTGGACTCATGGCGACTATGACCTTGATCTTTTTAGGATTAGTTACATCCCTACGGAACTGACTACATGGCCTAATAAGAGCCCATAAGGGACTCTGAAGACGCACTTCCATGGGTTGAGAGCTATGCAAAATTGTATGCAATGCTCAAAACACTTCCGTAATATAATTAACTGTCTATCCCTTACAGTGGCTGCCCCTAGATCATCAATGAATACTTTCAATTCCTCGGGGAAAATATCACCAAAGGTTTTGTCGGCTATTCTCTACCACGAACTTGGTGCATTACATAAACCAAATGCCATCACATGGTACGCAAAGGTACCAAAGATAGTAATAAGCATCATTTTTAGCTTGTCTTGCTCAGCAATCGCCATTTGGTTATACCCTGCAAAGCAGTCTATAAACAAATAGATTTTCCTACCTGCTAGTTGATCCAAAATTTGGTCAATAAACGGTAACATGTAGTAATCTTTAACAGTTTTCTTATTCAACTCTCTAAAATCTATGCAAAGCTGGATCTCATTATTCTTCTTCTTCCTGATCACAAGTGGTGAGCACCATTTAGTATTCTGAACAGGGAAGATCAAAGCCGCTTTCCGCAACTTTTGTAGTTCCTCGAACAACCCGTCCCTTAATTCAAAAGGCATACGCCTTACTTTCTGACGTACAGGGAGGGTACCTTCCTTTACAGGAATAGTATGCACAGCTAAACTGGGAGAAATACCCCTAAGTTCATCATAGCTCCAAGCAAAGATATCGCGGAACTCCTAAATCAGGGATACATAGTCCTCTCTCTCTTTCGAACTGAGCATAGAACCCAATTTGATGGGTCGCGCATCATGAGGCGTACCAAGGTCCAGCTCAATAACATCCGCGTCTCTTATTCGATCATGAGGCTCTATCGGCTCATTCAAGGTTATCTGATAAATATCCTCTGTAGTGGACCCTTCCTTAGATCCATCGCTCGATGATGTCTCACTATTAGATGGATCATCTACTATTTCTATTTCAGTGGAGGATAAAGGAGCTATCTCACTCTGAGGAGACTCAGGGTAAGCATCCACTATTAAACGATGGGCACCTTGACCTAGAATCACTCAACCAGTGGGTATATTGACTTGGCAGTCTATTCGTAAAATATGTTGAGATATCGAGCTCCAATCGTGATATGCCAGGGTGACCGTTGTGCATTTATGTCACCGACTTGTTAGTTGCAGATGCGGTTGGTACACCGCCCATGAATAATAGCTAGATGACAGCTATCCTTATCTACTCTAGTTCGTGGCTCAGTTAGTATGCCACCTTAGTTAGTTGAGTTTGGTTTGAGACCCATATATAGGGTTCTCCTATTTCTATGTACTAGAGTTCTTTTTGGCTTACATAACTAAGAAGAGGAAAACTGTTTTCAGCCTCCACCTTTGTGTGTATTCCCCCATTGTGCAAGCAAGAAAGCTACAAGTGAGACTCCTTCCTTCTCTCCCACAATCTTGACACGGTATCAGAGCCTTGTTCGTGGTAAGGAGCTCAAGAAAGCAAGCCAAGTTCACGTTGTTCTGGTAAGAGGACCAGTGTTGCTTTCATTTTTCTATTTTAGGAGCAAGTCTCTGCAGGTAGCACAGTCGGAAAGTGCAAGAGTGCATTGTCTCAGATTGAGACACCCTTCGCGGTGTAGCAAGAGGGCAGTATATGCTGCGGAAAAGGGCTTTAGCCCTTAGTTGCTCTGTTTTTTTATTTGAGGCCATTTCGGGGCCTGTTTTGGAGGCGAAAGTTTTGTGCACGCACTCAGGAAAAGGCCCAGTTTTATGCTGTGCGACCACTGTTCTACAGGTTGGTAAAAAGTTACTGTAGAAATTGCATCGTATGCATGTGCACAGAGACATTGGGAGTTACAGAATCATCCTTGTTGCCTGTTGATGTAAAATCGTCACTAGGAAGTGACTGTGTGGTCAAATACCACTTTCGTCAGTTTTGCAGATTTGCCCTTGTGAGGCTGAAGCTGTGTTCTTTGCAGTGACAGAATTTTTTGCAGTGTTCTGTAATGGCATCTGATTCTCTTTCACAGATTGTCACTGAAAAGCTTGACAAGAACAACTTCCAAGCATGGAAGTTTAGAATGACGAATTTCCTTATGGGAAAAGGATATTGGGAATTTGTTGCAGGAAATGAAGAAGAACCAGTTCTTCCTTATGTTCCCAATCAACAGCAAATGCAGGCATTTAAAGCATGGCATGAGAGAGCTAGGAAAGTTATGTACTGGCTGTCTATCAGCATTTCAGACTCTATGATTGTGCATATTCAAGATGCAAGTACGCCAAAGGAGGCATGGGATACTTTGTCAAAAATATATAGCACAAATACGCAAGCCAGGAAAATGCAGCTCAAGCAAGAGTTGCACAATGTGCAAAGAGAAAATATGAGCATCAATGACTACCACATGAAGGTGAAGAAGATTGCAGATGCACTTGCTTCCATTGGGTCGCCAGTGGAAGATGATGATTTAATTTCTGTGACCTTGAATGGTCTAGGAAAGGATTATGCACAGTTCCGAACATCCATTTCCATCCGTGAAAGATTTTCTGATTTTGAGGAGTTGATTGCTCTTCTAATTTCTGAGGAGCAGAGAAATGGTGGTGCATCTTCTTCAGGAGGAACTTCAAAAGAAGCTGTCTTCTACTCAAATACTGGAAGAGGTAGAGGCAGAGGTAGAGGAGGCCGATCTGGAGGCCGTGGTAGAAATCAGAATATGCAACAAACTCAAGAAAACCAGTCCTATGGAGGAGGACGTGGTAACTCTAGAGGCAGGGGGAGCCAAAGAGGTCGGGGTGGATGGCAAAGAGGCCAAAATGCAAACAGTAATGTTGAATGCTACTACTGTGGTAAAATGGGTCATATGGCTAAAGACTGCTATAAAAAGTAGAATGACATCATGAATGGAAAATTGCAACAAGGAAATTATGCATTTTCTAGTAGACAGGGTGATGACAGAAATGAGCATTTGTTTATGGTGCAGCACATGAACAATTCTGTGACAAGTATGGTATGTTGACTCAGGTGCATCAAACCACATGACAGGTCATGCAGAATGGATGGAGGATGCAAGGAAAATGAAAAAACCAGGATTTGTGGAGACTGGTGATGATACTGTACATCCTATTGTGCAGATTGGAAAAATTCCTTTGTCTATGCAGGATGGGAAAAAGAAATACATGTCCGATGTATTTCATGTCCCGAATATCACCAAGAATATGGTTTCTGTTGCTCAAATGGTTGAGCAGGGCTTGCAGGTCAGATTTAATCCTCATGGATGCTTTGTTGAGGATATGAAAAATAAAGGTCGCTTGATAGCAAAAGGAAAGAAGAAGGGCAGAATGTTTACATTGGATGCAGACATGTCTGAGTTGAGTGCAGCAATGTTTGCACATGGGACCGATGTAGTTGCAGATATTGATATCTGGCATAAACGCATTGGTCATGTTAATGTACAGCGACTTAAATCAATGCAGGCCCAAAATATTGTTGCAGGATTGCCTAAATTCAAGGTTACAGAAATGCATAAGGTTGTTGAGATATCGAGCTCCACTCGTGATACGCCAGGGTGACCGTTGTGTATTTATGTCACTGACTTGTCAGTTTGCAGATGCGGTTGGTACACCGCCCATGAATAATAGCTAGATGACAGCTATCCTTATCTACTCTAGTTCGTGGCTCAGTTAGTATGCCATCTTAGTTAGTTGAGTTTGGTTTAAGACCCATATATAGGGTTCTTCTATTTCTATGTACGTGAGTTCTTTTTGGCTTAAACAACTAAGAAGAGAAAAACTGTTTTCAACCTCCACCTCTGTGTGTATTCCCCCATTGTGCAAGCAAGAAAGCTACAAGTGAGACTCCTTCCTTCTCTCCCACAATCTTGACATGGTATCAGAGCCTTGTTCGTGGTAAGGAGCTCAAGAAAGCAAGCCAAGCTCGCGGTGTTTTGGTAAGAGGAGCAGTGTTGCTTTCATTTTCTATTTTGGGAGCAGATCTCTGCAGGTAGCACAGCCGGAAATTGGAAGAGTGCATTGTCTCAGGTTGAGACGCCCTTCGCGGTGAAGCAAGAGGGCAGTATATGCTATGGGATAGGGCTTTAGCCCTAGGCAACCCTGTTTTTTTTATTTGAGGCCATTTCGGGGCCTGTTTTGGAGGCGGAAGTTTTGTGCACGCACTCAGGAAAAGGCCCAGTTTTATGCTGTGCGACCACTGTTCTACAGGTCGGTGAAAAGTTACTATAGAAATTGCATCATATGCTTGTGTGCAGAGACATTGGGAGTTACAGAATCATCCTTGTTGCCTGTTGATGCAAAATCGTCACTAGGAAGTGACTGTGTGGTCAAATACCACTTTCGTTAGTTTTGCATATTAGCCCTTGTGAGGCTGAAGCTGTGTTCTTTGTAGTGACAGAACTTTTTGCAGAGTTCTGTAATGGCGTCTGATTCTCTCTCACAGATTGTCACTGAAAAGCTTGACAAGAACAACTTCCAAGCATGGAAGTTTAGAATGACGAATTTCCTTATGGGAAAAGGATATTGGGAATTTGTTGTAGGAAATGAAGAAGAACCAGTTCTTCCTGATGTTCCCAATCAACAGCAAATACAGGCATTTAAAGCATGGCATGAGAGAGCCAGGAAAGTTATATACTGGCTGTCTATCAGCATTTCAGACTCTATGATTGTGCATATTCAAGATGCAAGTACGCCAAAGGAGGCATGGGATACTTTGTCAAAAATGTATAGCACAAATACGCAAGCTAGGAAAATGCAGCTCAAGCAAGAGTTGCACAATGTGCAAAGAGAAAATATGAGCATCAACGACTACCACATGAAGGTGAAGAAGATTGCAGATGCACTTGCTTCCATTGGGTCGCCAGTGGAAGATGATGATTTAGTTTCTATGACCTTGAATGGTCTAGGAAAGGATTATGCATAGTTCCGAACATCCATTTCCGTCCGTGAAAGATTTCCTGATTTTGAAGAGTTGATTGCTCTTCTAATTTCTGAGGAGCAGAGAAATGGTGGTGCATCTTCTTCAGGAGGAACTTCAAAAGAAGTTGTCTTCTACTCAAATGCTGGAAGAGGTAGAGGCAGAGGTAGAGGAGGCCGATCTGGAGGCCGTGGTAGAAATCAGAATATGCAGAAACTCAAGAAAACCAGTCCTATGGAGGAGGACGTGGTAACTCTAGAGGCAGGGGGAGCCAAAGAGGTCGTGGTGGATGGCAAAGAGGCCAAAATGCAAACAGCAATGTTGAATGCTACTACTGTGGTAAAATGGGTCATATGGCTAAAAACTGCTATAAAAAGCAGAATGACATCATGAATGGAAAATTGCAACAAGGGAATTATGCATCTTCTAGTAGACAGGGTGATGACAGAAATGAGCATTTGTTTATGGTGCAGCACATGAATAATTCTGTGACAAGTGTAGAAGAAAGCAACGATGTATGGTATATTGACTCAGGTGCATCAAACCACATGACAGGTCATGCAGAATGGATGGAGGATGCAAGGAAAATGGAAAAACCAGGATTTGTGGAGACTGGTGATGATACTGCACATCTTATTGTGCAGATTGGAAAAATTCCTTTGTCTATGCAGGATGGGAAAAAGAAATACCTGTCCGATGTATTTCATGTCCCGAATATCACCAAGAATATGGTTTCTGTTGGTCAAATGGTTGAGCAGGGCTTGCAGGTCAAATTTAATCCTCATGGATGCTTTGTTGAGGATATGAAAAATAAAGGTCGCTTGATAGCAAAAGGAAAGAAGAAGGGCAGAATGTTTACGTTGGATGCAGACATGCCTGAATTGAGTGCAGCAATGTTTGCACATGGGACCGGTGTAGTTGCAGATATTGATATCTGGCATAAACGCATTGGTCATGTTAATGTACAGCGACTTAAATCAATGCAGGCCCAAAATATTGTTGCAGAATTGCCTAAATTCAAGGTTGCAGAAATGCATAAGGTATATGAAGCTTGTCAATTTGGAAAACAGTCAAGGAAACCATTTCCTAGACATGTTCAAGAGAGTAAGAAGCCATTGGAATTAATCCACTCTGATGTGTGGACTACTAAAGCTGCATCTCTTGGAGACTGTCATTATTTTGTCACTTTTATTGATGACTATAGCAGAAAAGTTTGGGTGTATTTTATGAAAAAGAAAAGTGAAGTTTTTGGACATTTCAAAACTCTTAAAGCTATGGCTGAAAAAGAAATAGGTCTGCAAATAAAATGCCTAAGGTCAGATGGAGGGGGAGAGTACCTTTCAAATGAGTTTGCAAGGTTCCTGCAGGAGCATGGCATAAAGCAGCAATATTCATGCACTCATACCCCACAACAAAATGGAATTGCAGAAAGGAAAAACAGGCATATTGGAGAGGTATCTCGTGCCATGTTCAATGAAAAAGACCTGCCAGATTTTTATTGGGCTGAAGCAGTTGCTACAGCAGTCTACATAATGAACAGGACTCCCACTGCTGCAATACATGGGATGACTCCAGAGGAGAGGTATACTGGAAGGAAACCAGATATTTCTCATTTGAAAATTTTTTGTTGCATTGCCTATGTACATGTGCCAGATGAGTTGAGATCCAAGTTGGATCCAAAAGCTGAGAAGTGCATCTTTATTGGTTACTCTCTGCAAAGCAAAAAGGGTATAGATGCTATAACCCTTCTACTCGTAAGTTTACAGTGAGCAAAGATGTTGTTTTTTATGAGATGAGTAGCTGGTATAAACCAGCAAATGTGATTGATGATGTAGATGCACAAAATGGTAATGCTGCACAGAATTCACAGCAGCAGTCACAAAATATTAGTGGACCTGGAGCGTCCTCTAGCAGTGGTTCACATTCTTTGCCATGGACAGACAGATTGAGATCAGGAGAATCTTCTCAAAGCAATGCAGATAGTGGTATGCAGGTATCACGAAAAGGAAAAGAGAAGGTAGATCAGCCCATGTTTGATGTGAATGCAGGTCACTCTTATGTGGATGGTGAATCCAGTGGCTCAGAACAGAGCATTGATGATGAGTTGGGTATTCCTTCTATTGTTACACCTGGAGTAAGGAAGACAAGGGATGTTTTGAGAGCACCTGGGAGTGAACCTATTTTGCGCAGGTCTACCAGAGCTAGGTATCCTGTGGATAGGCTGAAATATGATGGATTTACAGCCATTCACTATGCATATATGGTCAAAGTGATACAGGAACCAGAACCCACTTCTTTTGAGCAAGCCATGGGAAAAGAAAAATGGGAGAAAGCCATGGATGAAGAAATGGATGCCTTGGAAGCAAATGCTACATGGGAATTGGTACCTTTGCCTAAAGGTAAGAATCCAATTGGCTGTAAGTGGGTTTATAAGGTGAAGCGCAATCCAGATGGTTCTATGAACAGATACAAGGCAAGATTAGTAGTCAAGGGGTATGCACAAACATATGGCATTGACTATGAAGAAACATTCAGTCCGGTTGCAAGGATGGCAACCGTAAGAGCAGTCATTGCTATGGCTGCATCAAAGGGATGGTCTTTACATCAGATGGATGTAAAGAATGTCTTCTTGCATGGTGATTTGCAAGAAGAGGTCTATATGGAGCATCCACCAGGTTATGTGCATGCTGTTCATCCTGAGTTTGTTTGCAGGTTGAAGAAAGCCTTGTATGGCTTGAAGCAAGCACCTAGAGCATGGTCTGACAAGATAGGACAGTATCTTGTCACTATTGGCTTTGAGATTTCCAAGGCAGATTTCTCACTTTATGTGAGAAAAACAGAGAAAGGTATTATGCTACTTGTCATTTATGTTGATGATTTAATTATGACAGGTGACAGTGATGAAGATATCCTTCATGTAAAAATGCTATTGAAGCAGAAGTTTGAGATGAAGGATTTGGGAGAGCTGCGTTATTTCTTGGGCATTGATGTGATTAGATCACCAAGTGGGATACAACTCTTGCAGAGGCAGTATGGATTGGACATGCTATCCAAATATGGGATGACAGGCTGTAAGCCTATTTCAGTTCCTTTGGAGCAGAATGTGAAGCTGAGCGCAGATGCAGGTGAGCTTCTGGAAGACTCTACTATGTACAGATGCATAGTAGGAAGCTTGATTTATATGACTATTTGCTAGATTTGAATTATGTTGTTGGATTGGTAAGTCAGTTTATGCAGGCTCCAAGGAAACTGCATTTGGATGTAGCTAGACGCATACTCAGGTATGTGAAGTCCACATTGCAGTATGGACTATTTTATGAGACTCTGGGGTTCAGATACAGTTGCATGGATACATTGATGCTGATTGGGCTGGTAGCATTTCTGATAGACGATCTACCAGTGGATATGTGTTCTCTTTTGGGAGTGCTGCAGTCACTTGGAGCAGCAAGAAACAGCCTACAGTTGCCTTGTCCAGCACAGAGGCTGAGTACAGGGGTGCAGCAATGGCTGCATGTGAGGTAGCTTGGTTGCATAAGCTACTTTATGATATGCATCAGCCTCCTACAGATGGGCCAGTTGTCATTTATTGTGACAACATGAGTAGTATACACTTGGCAAATAACCCAGTCTATCATGCTAGAACAAAGCACATTGAGGTGCATTATCACTATGTGTGGGAGAGGGTTTTACTAGGTCTTATTGATCTAGTTTATGTCAGCATAGAGGATCAGGTAGCTGACATATTCACGAAGGCATTGGGCGCAGAGACGCTGCGCAAGTTCAGAGACTTGCTTGGTGTGTAGAAATTGGGATTGAGCTCGAGGGGGAGTGTTGAGATATCGAGCTCCACTCGTGATACGCCAGGGTGACCATTGTGTATTTATGTCACCGACTTGTCAGTTTGCAGATGCAGTTGGTACACTGCCCATGAATAATAGCTAGATGACAGCTATCCTTATCTACTCTAGTTCATGGCTCAGTTAGTATGCCACCTTAGTTAGTTGAGTTTGGTTTGAGACCCATATATAGGGTTCTTCTATTTCTATGTACGTGAGTTCTTTTTGGCTTACACAACAAAGAAGAGGAAAACTGTTTTCAGCCTCCACCTCTGTGTGTATTCCCCCATTGTGCAAGCAAGAAAGCTACAAGTGAAACTCCTTCCTTCTCTTCCACAATCTTGACAAAGGTATGTGAAGCATGTCAATTTGGAAAACAGTCAAGGAAACCATTTCCTAGATATGTTCAAGAGAGTAAGAAGCCATTGGAATTAATCCACTCTGATGTGTGGACTATTAAAGCTGCATCTCTTGGAAGCTGTCATTATTTTGTCACTTTTATTGATGACTATAGCAGAAAAATTTGGGTGTATTTTATGAAAAAGAAAAGTGAAGTTTTTGGGCATTTCAAAACTCTTAAAGCTATGGTTGAAAAAGAAACAGGCCTGCAAATAAAATACCTAAGGTTAGATGGAGGGGGAGAGTACCTCTCAAATGAGTTTGCAAGGTTCTTGCAGGAGCATGGCATAAATCAGCAATATTCATACAGTCATACCCCACAACAAAATGGAATTGCAGAAAGGAAAAACAGGCATATTGGAGAGGTTTCTCGTGCCATGTTCAACGAAAAAAACTTGCCAGATTTTTACTGGCCTGAAGCAGTTGCTACAGCTGTCTACATAATGAACAGGACTCCCACTACAGCAATACATGGGATGACTCCAGAGGAGAGGTATACTGGTAGGAAACCAGATATTTCTCATTTGAAGAATTTCGGTTGCATTGCCTATGTTCATGTGCCAGATGAGTTGAGATCCAAGTTGGATCCAAAAGCTGAGAAGTGCATCTTTATTAGTTACTCTCTGCAAAGCAAAAAGGGTATAGATGCTATAACCCTTCTACTCGTAAGTTTACAATGAGCAGAGATGTTGTTTTTTATGAGATGAGTAGCTGGTATAAACCAGTAAATGTGATTGATGATGTAGATGCACAGAATAGTAATGCTGCATAGAATTCACAGCAGCAGTCACAAAATATTAGTGGACCTGGAGAGTCCTCTAGCAGTGGTTCACATTCTTCACCATGGACAGACAGATTGAGATCAGGAGAATCTTCTCAAAGCAATGCAGATAGTGGTATGCAGGTATCACGAAAAGGAAAAGAGAATGTAGATCAGCCCATGTTTGATGTGAATGCAGGTCACTCTTATGTGGATGGTGAATCCAGTGGCTCAAAACAGAGCATTGATGATGAGTTGGGTATTCCTTCTATTGTTACACCTGGAGTAAGGAAGACAAGGGATGTTTTGAGAGAACTTGGGAGTGAACCTACTTTGCGCAGGTCTACCAGAGCTAAGTATCCTGTGGATAGGCTGAAATATGATGGATTTACAGCCATTCACTATGCCTATATAGTCAAAGTGATACAGAAACCAGAACCCACTTCTTTTGAGCAAGCCATGGGAAAAGAAAAATGGGAGAAAGCCATGGATGAAGAAATGGATGCCTTGGAAGCAAATACTACATGGGAATTGGTACATTTGCCTAAAGATAAGAATGCAATTGATTGTAAGTGGATTTATAAGGTGAAGCACAATGCAGATGGTTCTGTGAATAGATACAAGGCAAGATTAGTAGTCAAGGGGTATGCACAAACATATGGCATTGATTATGAAGAAACATTTAGTCCGGTTGCAAGGATGGCAACCATAAGAGTAGTCATTTCTATGGCTGCATCAAATGAATGGTCTTTACATCAGATGGATGTAAAGAATGCCTTCTTGCATGGTGATTTGCAAGAAGAGGTATATATGGAGTAGCCACCAGGTTATATACATGATGTTCATCCTGAGTTTGTTTACAGGTTGAAGAAAGCATTGTATGGCTTGAAGCAAGCACTTAGAGCATGGTCTGACAAGATAGGACAGTATCTTGTCACTATTGGCTTTCAGATTTCCAAGGCAGATTTCTCACTTTATGTGAGAAAAACAGAGAAAGGTATTATGCTACTTGTCATTTATGTTGATGATTTGATTATGACAGGTGACAGTGATGAAGATATCCTTCATGTGAAAATGCTATTGAAGCAGAAGTTTGAGATGAAGGATTTGGGAGAGCTGCGTTATTTCTTGGGCATTGAGCTGATTAGATCACCAAGTGGGATACGGCTCTTGCAGAGGCAGTATGGATTGGACATGCTGTCCAAATATGGGATGACAGGCTGTAAGCCTATTTCAGTTCCTTTGGAGCAGAATGTGAAGCTGAGCGCAGATGCAGATGAGCTTCTGGAAGGCCCTACTATGTACAGACGCATAGTAGGAAGTTTGATTTATATGACTATTACCAGGCTAGATTTGAGCTATGCTGTTGGATTGGTAAGACAGTTTATGTAGGCTCCAAGGAAACCGCATTTGGATGCTGCTAGACGCATACTCAGGTATGTGAAGTCCACATTGCAGTATGGACTACTTTATGAGACTGGGGTTCAGATACAGTTGCATGGATACACTGATGCTGATTGGGCTGGTAGTATTTCTGATAGACGATCTACCAGTGGGTATATGTTCTCTTTTGGGAGTGCTGCAGTCACTTGGAGCAGCAAGAAACAGCCTACAGTTGCTTTGTCGAGCACAGAGGCTAAGTACAGGGGCGCAGCAATGGCTGCATGTGAGGTAGCTTGGTTGCATAAGCTACTTTATGATATGCATCAGCCTACAGACTGGCAAATAACCCAGTCTATCATGCTAGAACAAAGCACATTGAGGTGCATTATCACTATGTGCGGGAGAGGATTTTACTAGGTCTTATTGATCTAGTTTATGCCAGCACAGAGGATCAGGTAGCTGACATATTCACGAAGGCATTGGGTGCAGAGAAGCTGTGCAAGTTCAAAGACCTGCTTGGTGTACAGGAATTAGGATTGAACTCGAGGGGGAGTGTTGAGATATCGAGCTCCACTCGTGATATGCCAGGGTGACCGTTGTGCATTTATGTCACCGACTTGTTAGTTGCAGATGCGGTTGGTACACCGCCCATGAATAATAGCTAGATGACAGCTATCCTTATCTACTCTAGTTCGTGGCTCAGTTAGTATGCCACCTTAGTTAGTTGAGTTTGGTTTGAGACCCATATATAGGGTTCTCCTATTTCTATGTACTAGAGTTCTTTTTGCCTTACACAACTAAGAAGAGGAAAACTGTTTTCAGCCTCCATCTTTGTGTGTATTCCCCCATTGTGCAAGCAAGAAGGCTACAAGTGAGACTCCTTTCTTCTCTCCCACAATCTTGACAAAATCCAGGGCTTTCCTAGCAAAAATCAATAGCTAAGACGTCCTACAAACCTTATTATCCTAAAGTCCAGATAGCATTCCACGCTTGCAACAATAACGTGGACTTTAGTGATGCAACCTTCCAGTTGTCTTAGACTATCATCCGCCATCCTAAGAAGTGTGGAGCCGTCTTTTTGAATTTTGAGACCTAGCCGCTCCATCAAGTCTGAACTTATGATATTGACGGAGGATCTAGTTTCCACGATAATGTGCTCCATTAATATTCCATCCACATATGCTGGAACCCTAGGGCAATGTCTTTCAACATGATCGAACCAATCTTCTCCCACTTTAGCTATGCCCAAAGGTTCTACTATATACTCGATACGCAAGATTTTCTTGAATTCCTTGCGTACTCCTAGAGAAAGTTTAATCAATTGCAAGAGATTCACATCTGGTTTGACTTCGCAAAGAGAACTTGCTAGATCAAAGTCATGGTAGTTAGCCAAAGTTCTCTTCTCGTGCCAAACCATTCTTTCCTTTGGTCGTTGGACCACTGGCTTTAGTGCCTCTTTTTTGAATTTTGTATTCTTTCTTGGCACATCTCTATCCCTCTCGGGATCCACTTTACCGTCAACAGGCCTTAGAGGTCCACCTTCCATATTCGAATTCAGGACTCGCTTAGCCCTAGCACCTGCTTAGGGTTTCCCTTGATAGGTTTTATAGTTACTTTATCACCCTCTTTAATCTTTTGCCCTCTTGCGTTGATTGCAATGTCAGCCCCCTTCCGAGCATTGGCAAGTGTAGTGCATGTACCCCATCTTAATTTCATCCGCTCTTTCTTTACCAACATTTGCACTACTTCAATTACATTAGCCCAAACTTATATTAGCCCCATTTAGAGGCATCTTCTAAACAATCAGTCAACTTCTCCTACAAGACAGGATCTGAGCCTTCGAAAACAAATCAATTTTTTGACTCTCCAATGATTACTTCTCATCAACATCCAACTACGCATACCGACTTTCAAATTCACTGAGAAAAGCTATAGCAGCCAACCCTTTATTGGGATTTTCAATTCCAATCTACAAATGTCTTTTTAGTTACCAATCCTAGATCTCCAAAGAAAAACTCTTCTCTCAAAGCTTTCTTAAAAGCTGCCCAATAACTCATCAATCCGATCATGCAATGCATGCATGGCCAAACAGGAGAAATATCAACTACATGCATATTGCGGTACCCCATGAAACAACATCGTTTCTTCATACAATCGGATGAAGGCCGAAACATTTTGACCTTTAAACTGCTTCAATTCCTGTCCCACTGCATGCAATGCCTTCACAGCTAAGAAATCAATTCTTTCTGCTTCCTGCCGAGTTTGCATCTACTGCTCTCTAACAACAACTATTGTTATTGTTGCTACTACAACAAAGCAATCATCTATTGTAAAGCATCACCACCACTTTAATCGATAGAATCCCCCATCTTTACACACCTAATACCAACTTTCATATCAGGTTTACCACTATCGGAGCGTTTGCGGTCAAAAGTCTACCACGGGGGTAAGAGACAATAGGGTGAAGGGAGATTCAAGGAGAGGAGTATACGGAAGAGAAGGGGCTTAAAGAAATAGAAGATGTAGAGGAATACTCACATAGGTGAAGCTTGTCAATTTATTTCTACATTATGAGAAGATAAATCTCTTGTAGACAAAAACATGCATAAAACAATACCTTCCTCTATGTTGCTCACACCGCCAATTTGATGCTTCCATTGGCTCCAAAAGGGGCGTAAAATAATAGGACGCCTATCTAGAATTCTACCAGATCACTTTTTCTTCATCTCCCAGTTTGGAGTGCTATTCACTGCTTGAAAACTGTGACCGGCGTCATGCGATTTTTACAATCCTTATTTTTACATAATATCCTCCCAAAATGGATTAAAGCTACATTCTTTCTTTTACATGTCATCCTATTCTAGAAGTTATCTCCATCTTTTGGATATTTACAAGAGATAATATATAAAATATCAAAAATTGGCTAAACTTGTCCAAAAATCTAGTATTTTTGAACCATACACACTATGAACACTAACATTAATGACTAATATGGCATTGGCTCTCTAGATGAAAAAAGAGAGCCGAATGATGATGCATTCTAGAGTTTTTCACACTGTGGCCGCATTAGCGGCAGGACAACATGCATCTTGGCAGCAAACTGTTTAGGAAAAAACTAAAGTGCAAAAACAAAGAGAATGATCATCCATGGGAGATGTAGCATTCATTGAAAAGTTTCCATACATCATCAAGTGAGAGATTGTGAAGAAACTTTAGGAGTCGTGGTCAGTGGAGGTTTAGGAAAATAAGAAAGAAAAGAATTGGAATTTGTTTGTGTATGCTCAACAGTAGGATACGTGGGACGCATGATGTACTAACAATGTCCAATTAGCAATCCACTGGAAGTTAGTAGACTGAGTGTTCTTCACAACATACACTATTGAAACCATCAGAAGTGGGCATTACTATGATGATGGCACCACAATGATTCTCAAAAGAATGAGTTTTGATACCTTTAGAACCAAATATCTTCCCCTTTGTACTGGACTGAAAGATGAATTCACATACATTAAAAAGGAGAAAGTAGAAGAAATGTTGGCAAGAGAGTCCTCTAGAGGACTAAATCCCCCTCTGATTCTATTCTGTTGAGTATAGACCAACTAGGTGGAGCTAACTCCATGATGAATGACACAATCAAGAGGCAAGAACTAGAATGAGTCCAGAGGTATATAAGAAGAGAGAATGTGAAAATCAAAGCCAAGAACGAGCTAGCAACAGAAGCCTCCTTTGATGCCCTAGCAGCACTCTTTACAAAAGTCCCCATGGTGACTCAAGGACCCCTTCCTAGTCAGATTTATCATGGAAATATTGATGGATAGGCCAGCAAATGTAGTCCCACTTCCCATTTTTAATGGAGAGTGTAATGAAGACCCTGATCTTCATGTAGCAGAGTTTATGGTAGCATGTGTGGCTAACAATGCCGGAACCCCTAAGCATTGGTTGGGCAAATTTTCCGCCACTTTCAAATGTGCAGCATTTCACTTATATGAGAGACAAGCAGGAGGAACTTTTGGCATATGGGACGACTTAAAATTAGCCTTCCTCACTAAATTCAGGTGTGAAGGTTTTGAAGCAAGAGAAGTTCATGAACCTAATTCAGTCGTCTGGTGAATGAGTAGTAGAAACCTATGTCTCACGAATGGAATCCATACTGAAGAGATGGACCAACCATCATTTGGATGAAAGCATCCAAAAGGGATTTTTTCTTAGAGGCCTACAACCAAAAGTTTGTAAGTTTATGGAATTGAGAAAACTAGGCAACCTGCAAGCTGCAGTGGAAGGTGAAAGACTGTATGATGAAGTTGAAGCAAAGCTGTCAATGACCTCAGGAAGAGGAGTCCTACCTCCTCCCATGCTAGGAATGGCATACCCACCAAATGCAATCTAGGGACAATTCCCTATCCATACCCCCATATGCAAACAGTGTTGCAATACAATGCACCGAATCCACAATGGCTACAAACGACAACTGATGGTTCAACCACAACAATAGTGGCCTCAGAAAAATCCCCCAATGGAGACTGAACAATAGTGGAATCCTACCAACTAGAATCAACAATCCCCAGTCTCAATCAAGAGCTCTAAATCAAAACCAAACAAAGGACCCTCTGTATCAACTCAACCAATGTATGCAGTGATTACAAAAGCTTTCCAAAACCCTACTACAAGTACTCCAGGAGGTGAAAATTTGAAGAATTACATATTTAATTCAGTTGTAAGCATCAAGAAGGAGCTTATGGATGTGATTACGGAATAACTACAGATATTGAAGGTGAATACCTCCAATATATCCACTCCTGTGAGAGGTGGGAGAGATGGGATGCGTTCTAATATATGGTGTGGAAAGTGCCATCAAGCAGTTAGCCACTAAATGTACCCAAAAACCAGCCATCCTTGGAGCCTTCTATTCATACTGTTCGAGAAAGAACCATACAAAGAATATTTTCTTTGAAGGAGATGCACGATAGAAGAAAGAAATATGAAGAAGCAAGATTCAACTTGCTAGAATCCAAAATGACAATATAGGATATTGGACCAAAGCCTAGGGAGTTCAATCCTATTTCGGTCCAAGGAGGTTTCCCTCTCAGAGTTACAGAGAATGACAATCTGGCGGTGCCCAAAGATCAGAAGAATGACAATCTGGTGGTGGCCAAAGATCAGAAGTGGAGTGTTATAAATGTGGAGAAAAGGGTCATATCTTACCAAACTGTCCAAAGCCTAAAAAGTCTATGGAATACAAGCCCTTATGCAATTGATGCAAAGGAGAAGGCCACACTACAAAAGACTGTCCAAGTCCAACTCCTGTGAAAGCTACTCCTGATACCCAACAGAAGACCCAAGAACCTACTTCCAATTTGGTGGAATTGAAAGTTGCTGCAATAACTGATGGGAGCTCGGATACATGGAAAATATATTGTTGAGATGGCAAGCTTAACACGTGCAGACATTGATGATGGACCGTCTAGCTAGATGAGTCTGCACGTCTACACTTAGCACGTTGGTGGTCATTATGATACTCACATGGCTACTGACTTATCACTTATTATATTTAGTTTGTTACACCTACCTACAGTTGGCAAAGATATAACGCCAGTCGATTAGTGTATTCGGTTATGCACTGTTTGACTTAGAAGGCCACTTTCCTTTATGTTGTATCTTATCTATAATTTGTGTACATTATATAGGGTGTGAAAGAAGAAGAAGAAACCAGCAAGAAAACGTTTTGGCCTCCATCTCTCTTCTTGTGTTCTTGAGTGAGCTTCCTCTTGTGTATACAATGTGTGTTTGGTGTAGCATCTCAAGCAAGTCTCCCCACCATGCGATTCTTGGCATGGTATCAGAGCCGTGCCACTAAGAGAGACTGATTTTGAAGGCTGAAGTGAAGGAGAAGAAGCAAGGTTTGAGCAAGCAAGCAACGGGTAAGAAGCTCTCCCATTCCTCCACTCTCTCTCTTGGATAGTGCCTGTGGAGGCACCGGAAGCAGGGTTGAACAAAAATCTCAGATTGCTGTGAGATTTGGTGTGTAGGTTGATTTCAGTTGTATTGACCAAAAGTGAGTGCGCAGGTTATAGATTGCGAATCTGTAATTTTTGAGGTGTTTTTAGGAAGAAAGCATAAGGTTTATCTGCAAACAAGTTGCAGATTATATATACTATTGAGCAATCAGTGAAAAAAGTTGCTTGGTGTATTGTTGTGCACGTGTTGTGAACGATTGCAAAAGACTAGCTTGCTATGTTGTATCCTTGTTTGTGATAATGACAGAGAACAGTGGAAATCCCATAATTGAGAAGCTCGACAAGAACTACCCTTCATGGAAGTTTCATGTGACGAACTTGCTCATTGGAAAGGGCCTTTATGAGTTTGCTTCAGGTGAAGAAAAGGAGCCAGAGCTGGGTATCCCTCCGACTAGAGATGAGTTAAAAGCATGGAAAGAGTGGAATGTGAAAGACAAAAAGGTGATGTACTGGCTATCTGCAGTCATTGATAATACTATGCTAGGACATATCAGGAATGCAAAAACTTCACATGCAGCTTGGACAATTTTTGAGAGCATGTTTTCAGTAAATACAAAGGCACGAAAGATTCAACTCAAGCAAGAGTAGAATGCCTTGAAGAAAGTAAAAATTTCTATCAATGAGTATGTGTTGAAGGTGAGAAGCATTACAGATGCTTTAGCAGCAATTGATGCAATGCCGAATGATGATGATTTAGTTTCATCCACTCTGAGTGGCCTTAACAATGAGAAGGCATGGAAATCATTTGTTAGTTCAGTATATGTAGGGAAGCCATTTCCAAATTTGGATGAGCTTATCTCCCTCATGATTACTGAAGAGATCAATATGCAGGGTGATTCGTCTAAAAGAAATGGTAAATTGGTCTAAGCATTTTACTCGAGTTCAGGAAGGGGACATGGTAGATCATCTTCAAGAGGCTGTGGTATGGGATGTGCTGGCGATAACCAGCAAAACAGGTTCAATCAACAATTTGGTGAAATACAGGTTTCTGGAGGCAGAGAAAATTTTAGAGGCAGGGGGAGCTCTAGAGGAAGAGGTGGATGGCAGAACAGAGGCTCTGGAAATTCTGCTATTGTTTGCCATTATTGTGGCAAAAAATGACATATTACAGCCAATTGTTATGCTAAGAAGGATGATATCCACAGTGATAAATTGCAGCAAGGAAACTATGCATCGTCTTCATGACAGAGTGAAGACAAAAATGAGTGTCTATTTATTATGTAGCATATGATGAATGGAGTTACAGGAAAGGGAACACATGATGATGTATGGTATGTCGATTCAGGTGCATCTAATCATATGACCAGTCATGTTGAATGATTTGGAGAGATGCAGGACTTACAAAACCTAGGTTATGTGTAGACGGGTGATGATTCATGCCACCCAATTTTACGCATTGGAAAGGTTCCCCTGTCCTTGTATGATGGCTAGAAAAAGAGTCTAACAGAAGTATTACATGTGCCATTAATTACAAAGAATCTAGTGTCTGTTGGCCAAATGGTAGAGGAGGGGTTGCAGGTCCAATTCAATGCAAAAGATTGTTTTGTAGAAGACTTTAATGATAAGTGCAGGTTGGTCGCAAAAGGAAGTAGAGTAGGCCGAATGTTCACTTTAGATGCTGGAATTCCTGCAATGGATGATGCTATGTATGCTAAAGGAAAAGGAGTAGTTGTAAATATTGAAATATGGCATAAACGTATTGGACATGCAAATGTATAAAGAGTGAAATTAATACAATCCAGAGGATTGGTTACAGGGTTGCCTTCTTTTAGAGTTGCAGAATTGCATAAAGTCTGTGAATTATGCTAGTTTGGTAAGCAGGCAATACAACCCTTCTCGCATGACAGAGAAGTGAGTAGAAAAATACTTGATGTAGTGCATACATATGTTTGGGGGCCTACACAGAATCTATCTCTTGGTGGTAGCAAATACTTTGTCACATTTATTGATGACTGTTCAAGGAAGTTATGGGTATACTTCATGAAGGAAAAGAGTGATGTGTTTGAGCACTTCAAATCTTTTAAGGCAGTTATTAAAACAGAAACACGCTTAAAAGTGAAGTGCTTGAGATCAGATGGAGGGGGAGAGTACCTCTCTAATGAGTTTAGTGGCTTCTTGAGGACTCATGGAATAAAGAGAAAATTTACTTGCAAGTATACCCCACAGCAAAATGGTGTTGCAAAAAGAAAAACAGGCATATTGCAAAAGTTGCACAGGCATTAATGGCTGAAAAGAATATTCCCAAACATTTTTTATCTAGACTGTCCATATTGCTATCTACATTATGAACAAAACTCCCACAACTGTAGTTCATGGGATGACTCCTGAAGAATGCTTTACTATAGCAAGAAGCCCGATGTATCGCACTTGAAGGTATTTGGCTGTATTGCATACATTCATATGCCAGATGAGCTATAGAAGAAGCTTGATCCAAAGAAGAAAAATGTATTTTTATTGGATACTCTTTAGAGCAAAAAGGGTATCGCTGTTATAACCCTGTCACAGGTGAGTTCAGAGTGAGTAGGGATGTTACCTTTGATGAGATGGGAAGTTGGTATACACCTGCTGATGATGTTTGGATGATGATAATGATCAGGACAGCTATGTGCAGAAAGATAAACCAGAATCACATAGTCTTCGTGGACCAAAAACATCATCTTGTACTATACCTATAGTGAGCCCTTGGTCTTGGGGGAGACTAAGGAGTAGCCCCACATCTTTAGGTGGATGTATAAGTGTTGTAGGGAAGGACAAAGGAAAGAAGAAAGTGATAGATGGTAATGATGCATCTACCAGTCATTTGGGATTGGATGGAGATTCTAGTGGTTCGGAGAGTTTGGATGATGAGCTTGGTATTCCTTCAATCAAGACACCAGGTGTACAGAGAGCTCATAGTAATGTAAAGGATCCATTGAGTGATCCGGTGGTATGCAGATCTAGCAGGGTCAGATATCCTGTTAAAAGATTTGGTTTTGAAGGTTATGAAACTCGCCATTATGCTTATATGGTGAAACTAGTTGAGGATGTTGAGCCCACTTGTTTTGAGGATGCTGTTGGTCATGCTCATTGGGATGCAGCAATGGATAAGGAGATGGCTGCATTAGAAGCCAATAAGACTTGGGATTTGGTACCTTATCTAAAGGTAAAAAAGCTATTGGCTGTAAGTGGGTTTACAAAGTCAAGCATAATGTAGATGGTTCAGTTAGCAGGTATAAGGATAGGCTTTGTTGCAAAAGGCTACGCTCAAACATATGGCATAGATTATGAAGAGACATTCAGTCCAGTTTCTAGGATGGCAACTGTTAGGTGTGTGATTGCCTTGGCAGCAAGTGCAGCCAAAGGTTGGAGTTTGCAGAAAATGGATGTTAAGAATTCCTTCTTACATGGTGAATTGCAAGAAGAAATGTATATGGAGCAGCCAGCAGGCTATGAGGATTTAGAGCATCCCACATATGTGTGCAGGTTAAAGAATGCGCTTTATGGACTCAAGCAAGCACCTAGAACATGGTCTGACAAGATTGGAGAGTATCTTGTCAATATTGGATTTTGTATTTCTGATGTTGATCACTCACTTTATGTGAGAAAGGGAGATGCGGGTTTGGTCATCATAGTCATCTATGTGGATGACTTGATTATTACACGTGACAGTGACAATGGGATTGCTGAAGTTAAGAACTTCTTGAAGAAAAATTTTGAGATGAAAGGTTTGGATGAGCTGAGATACTTTCTTAGTATTGAGGTGATCATATGTGATGATGGTATATGGCTATCCCAAAGGCAGTATGGCTTGGATATGTTATCCAAGTATGGTATGACAGCATGCAAGCCTCTTTTAATACCATTGGAGCCAAATTTAAAGTTGAGTACTGACGTTGGGGATGAGATAGAAGACCCTACTATGTTCAGGATGATAGTAGGGAGTTTGATTTACATGACTATCACAAGGCCAGACTTGAGCTATGATGTTAGCCTTGTCATCAATTTATGCAAATGCCTAGAAAGCCTCATTTGGATGCAGTTAGACGTATATTGAGGTATGTGAAGTCCACTTTACAATATGGAATTTTTCATGAGGCAGATAAGGACATATAGGGCTTTGGATACACAGATGCAGATTGGGCTGGTAACATGTCAGACAGAAGATCTACAAGTGGATTCATGTTTTCCCTTGGTAGTGCAGCAATTACATGGAGCAGCAAAAAGCAACCTACAGTTGCTTTTATCAAGTACAGAGGGTGAGTATAGAGGTGTTGCTATGGCAGCATGTGAGATGGTATGGTTGCAAAAGTTATTAGGTGATTTGGACGTGCAGGAAGATGGTCTAGTTGTCATTCCATTGTGACAACATGAGCAGCATATAGCTAGCTAGGAGTCCAATGTTCCATGCTAGGACAAAACACATTGAGGTGCACTACCACTTTGTGAGAGAGAAGGTACTTGCAGGAGAGATTGACTTGGTATATGTCAGCACACAAGATCAGATAGCTGACATTTTCACAAAGGCATTGGGTGCAGAGAAACTTTGAAAGTTTCGAAGCTTACTTGGAGCTGCAGAGATAAAATTGAGCTTAAGGGGGAGTGTTGAGATGGCAAGCTCAACACGTGTGGACATTGATGATGGACCACCTGGCTAGATGAGTCCGCATGTCTACACTTAGCACATTGGTTGTCATTATGATACTCACATGTCCACTGACTTATCACTTATTATATTTAGTTTGTTATACCTACCTACAGCTAGTAAAGATATAACGCCAGTCGATTAGTGTAGTCAGTTATGCACTATTTGACTTAGAAGGTCACTTTCCTTTATGTTGTATCTTATCTACACTTTGTGTACATTGTATAGAGTGTGGAAGAAGAAGAAGAAACTAGCAAGAAAACGTTTTGGCCTCCATCTCTCTTCTTGTGTTCTTGAGTGAGCTTCCTCTTGTGTATACATTGTGTGTTTGGCACAGCAGCTCAAGCAAGTCCCCCCACCACGCAATTCTTGACATATATGGCATGTAAAGTGAATTTCTTGTATCAAAATGCCATGTAACCTATCCTTTTATGTATTCTAAGATATAAAATGCAAAATGTTGTATGGTCTACCATTTTGGATAATGAAGACTAAGGTTATAAAGTCCAATCTTTTTTATGTACCCGAAATACTTTTTATTAAGAAATATTAATATGGAAGAGTCGGGTGAGAGGTGGTTAGGGAGTTGCAACTGAATTGCTCTCTCTTTATCATCTTTCTCATACGTATCTTTTCCTCTCTCTTTTTGGGGCACAACTCTTGCTTCTTTCTCTCTGTGTGCTTCTTGCTGAATCCATGGAGGAGGGAGAGACTGAGGATGAGGAGAGTGCTGATCTTTTGTGTGCCATGTTTGTGGAAGGAAGAGAGGCTTGAGATTGAAAGCCAAGGTTTCCACATAGACTTTGTGGGAGTGTTCTCTGGTTTTCTTGATGTTCTTGTTGCTTGTGGGAGGGGCTATCAATAACGCATGCAAAGAAAGGAAAACCTACAGTTCCAAAAGAGAACATTCCCTTTGCCAATACCGTGAAGTTCAACCTTCTTAGGGAGAAACAAAATAGTGCAGTACAAAACAATGTAGTCCAGAGCCCTACAGATCCATACAGAGCTAGACAATTGCACAGATAGGACCAGAGGTCCAAGAGATAGAGGATGTCGAAGTACCTCCTCAAGGAGAAGAAGCATAGATGTTGTTGCTCCTAAAAGAAAAAGGGAAGATAAAAGTGGGTGTGGCCCCATTCCCTAGCCGATTGGAGAAGCTTGTAGATCCTATCAAAGAATATGAATTGGTCAAAAACTTGGACACTTTTGAACCAAACCTAACATTCTGACAGTTGTTGATGTTATCTCTTAGCTGTTGAAAGAAATTCAAAAGTATACTGATGAGAAGAAGAGGCTTAAGTATTGCTCCCGCTGCAACAGCCAAGTTCAACAAAGCCCCAAAGCTTGTGAAGAAAGTGGATGTGGCTAATGCCTTTTTGGATCCTGGCCTAGAGATTGGCATATGGATTGAAGGATGTTTTATAGGAGACGCATTGATTGACAGAGGTTCATCAGTGAACATCATGATGGATGTGACAATGGAAGGATCTAGGCTTGTGAGGAATGCAACCTATGCAGTGGCTTATCCAATTGGCAATCCAAAGCAGAATCAAGCCTTTGGGCATTCTTCCATACGTAAAGACAACCCTTACGTGAAGAGATTATTGGCTGACATATCTGGTGGTCAAACCCAATTCTTGTGGGACCTCATACCCTCTACTACTGGGAAGACCTTGGCTTTTTGAATCAAGAGCAAGGACGAATTGGTTCTAAGGAACCCTAACCCTAAGCAAAGGACCCAACAAGGTGGTGTTGAAGTTGTATGGATCGCAAAAAGGCAATTGATCCACGCCCATCGAAGTCTTAACAAAATCCTCCAATGAAGTAACAAATGGTACATTAGGAGATGAAGAAGTTGTTAAACATATTTTTCCCAAGAAAACATAGGCACAGTCCCTTACAGTGGGCACTGTAAGCCAACTTCTAAAAGAAGCAAAGTATGTGTCAATGGGTGAATACCTCTTGCTTGAACCTAAATTAACTTTTGAAGTCACATGTGATAGCAAGATAGAAGCATGGATGTAATATTCCCCCTATTACATGGTCGTAGTAGAGCCAATGATAGATGCAAAAGAAGCAGAACCATAGATAGATGCAGAAACAGAGACAAAGACAGAGACAAAGGTAGAAGCAGAGATAGAAGCAAAAGAAAACATAGAGGACGTAAGAAAGATTCTATTCTACTCTTACAAAGTCCCCCATAGAGGCAAAAATAGAATTTGAAGAGGACGAAGATGATAGTGCAGAAGAAAACTATGAAAGCATGCTAGAAGAATCTATCCTCCATGCAAAAGGCAAAGATGAGACAGAAGTTCTTGAAGCCTCAGAAGTAGAAGATCCCTTGCTATTTGACAGAATGACTATTGTACCCTTTGGATTGATTAATGAGTCACGTCATAAGAAAAACATCTATAAGAAATGGATTAAGGAGAATAAGCCTTCCTTTAGCAGTGGTTTAGCAGCTCAAATAGAACTCAGAAGAGTCCTGTCATGTGACTTTTTTTATGCATCTTTGAAAGAAAAGTCTTCGATCCAAGAAGTAATTTATCCCCAAACCAAACCTGAAACCACAATGATACCCTTTCAGCTTCCCAAGGAGCAAGCTAAGCCTCCATTGAAAGGGGAATTTGGTTCTAGTGAATCATCAAAAGAGGAGACCACTCCCCTTGAAGGAGTCAGGTCTCTACCGAGAAGCCGTCCGTGGGACTTTCATCTGCGAAGTGGAAGAAGAAAAGCAACTAATGTTTGTGGATGTAGAAGGTACTGAACATCACCTGAAGGTGGGTATCAATCTTCCATAAGAAGAACTATTGATCCTATGAGACCTAATGAAGGAGAACTTGGACGTGTTTGCATAGTCATACAAAGATCTGAAGGGGATTGATCCCACGGTGTGCCAACATTACATCAACCTAGAGCCTGTTGCCAAACTTGTGAGGCAAAGACAGAGGCACATGAATCCAAATTACTCTGCCCTAGTGAAAGCCGAATTATTGAAGCTCCATGAATCTCAGTTTATCTATCCACTGGCTAATAGTGAATGGGTTTCACCCATTGTGGTAGTACCCAAGAAGAATGGAAAGCTGCAAATATGTGTGGACTTTTAAAAGCTGAATTCCAAGACAAAGAATGATCATTTCCCTTTCCCTTTCACAGACCAACTGTTGGACATAGTGGCACGCCATGAGCTCTATTCTCTCTTGGATGGATTCAGCAGATATAACCAAGTCCAGATAGTAGAAGAAGATCAATCCAAAACGACCTTTACAACAAAATGGAGAACCTATGCTTATAGAGTGATGTCATTTGGGTTTTGTAAAATAATACCCCTACTACCTTCTAATGAGTGATGATGGCTGCATTCCAAAACCATCTACGTGACTTCATTGAGGTGTACCTAAATGACTTTTGTGTCTATAGCCTAATTCTGAGCATTGGAGATACCTAGAGTAGTGCTTTGACAGATGTCGAGAGTATGGAATTTCTCTCAATCCCGACAAATGTGTCTTTGGAGTCTCGTCATCAGGAGTTCTTTTGGGCCACATTGTCACTGCACGGGGGATAGCAATAGACCCCGCAAATATTAAGAAGAGACCGACTTAACAGCACCAACCAACCTTAAATAATTGAGGGGATTTTTTTGCCATGTGGCCTATTACAAAGGGTTTATTGTGTACTTTGCGACAAAGGTAGCTCCCCTGCATAAACTTCTCAGAAAAGATACAAAGTTTACACGGACCACTGATTGTGACGAGGCATTTAACACCTTAAAATAGTGCTTGATTGAAGCACCCATTATACACCCACTTGATTGGACGAAGGAGTTACATGTGCACACTGATAAATCAGTTGAAGGTCTAGGTGCAGTCTTATGCCAAATGGTCCCCTCAAATTTAGATCAACCTATTTATTATGCAAGCCAAAAAGTAACCACCGACAGAGAACGAAACTACATAGTGACAGAGCGTGAGTGCCTAGCAATGGTGTTTGACTTAGAGAAGTTCCGATACTACCTGCAGTTCAAATTCTACGTGGACCATGAAGCCGTATCCTTCCTAATGAATAAGGCCGATGTGAAGGGAAGAATGATGAGATGGCTCCTTCTACTTTAGGAATTTTACTTTGAAGTGGTCACCAAACTCAATCGCTCCCATGTCCTGGTGGTTGATCATCTGTCACAAATCTCTCAGAGCAATGAAGAAGAGCAAGATGATCTAGACCTTCCTGATGCTTCCCTTTTTCTAATTGAAAATGTTATCCCATGGTATGCAGATATAGACAACCTCCTTGCAACCCAACAGTATCCCTCTAGTATCTCGATCCATGAGAAAAAAAAGCTTCTATTGTAATCAGTCCCACTACACCCTGTTAGGTGGTGCTCTTTACAAGAAAGGAAAGGACAAAGTATTGCAAAGATGTGTTGTAGGAGATGAGACTGGAATAGTGCTAAAATCGTGCCATGAGAATCCCTATGGCGAACACTTTGTAGGAGAAGCAACAGCTAGAAAGGCCTTGCTTGGAGGATATTGGTGGTTGACCCTCCACAAGGATGCCTATGACTACCTCAAACTCTGTGATGCTTGTCAGAGAATGGGAAGGCCTACCAAATCCAGCCCCATGCCCCTACAACCTATTGTAGAATATTGGTGGTTGACCCTCCACAAGGATGCCTATGACTGTTAAGATGAAGTTGTGGATAAGGATAAAAGTTGGATAAGATAAGGACAAACCAGTATGTGGACAAAAGGATCTCATAGATATTCACTTTGTCAATATCTTAGATATTTAGAGATAAGGCTCACCTACCTCATTTAATGCACCTTGTATATATACAATCACTAGCAATGAAATGCTTAACTGCAGTTCACTACCTTTTCTATATTGTCTCTATCTCTATCTCTTATTGTGAACATTATCCTCTTATCTTCAAGTTCCTGGTTTTCACTACATGGTATCAGAGCGATTGTGACCAGAATTGGATGGAGAGGATTTTGTCGAAGTGAAGTTTCGATTTGTATGAGGCATATCTAATGTCGGGGATTCTTTGACTAGAAAAAGTGTGAGAGATGGACATGTCGTGGTGTTGGACGGAACAAGATTATCTTCATAAAAGATGGCACTTCGGCCATAAATAAAGACTTTATCAGTTGGATCATAGGAGTGATAGGCCTTGTGACCATGTGGCTCTCCATATCTTGTAAAGATCAATTGTATGGCTCTAGGAGAAAACTTGGATTTGTGATCTTGATTGACAAGAAATGCAATGCATCCAAAAACTTTGTAAGCGAAGGGGATTTAATAATGGGGAAATACTAGCTACACTGGCTGGTATATAAGGTGTTAGGGACTTGATTTTGGAACATCAGATTATAATACAAGCCTCCTTTCATCTTCATCTCCTTCTCCAAGCTCTCATGGCTTCTTCCTCCCTCTTTCTGCCTTTCTCTCTCCTTTTCTAGTTTTTCTCTCTCCTCATCACTCTCTTTCTTTCTCTTCTGTACTCTCTCTCTCCTCTTCTTCTCTTTCTCCTATCCTATTCATGACAAGTGGTATCAGAGCTTATCAGGCTCTTGATCCAGTTAGTCATATTTCATTTAGTTCCTCCTTTTCAATCACACAAATTTAAGAGCCGTAGGTACACAATTACAGACATGACATGGAGTAGCAGTGCAGTTATCAAGAAATTTTGGACCAAAAGGACTGCAGGTCTAGAGCATTAATGGAGTCTTGGACCAAGTTTGGAGGCTGGAACATCACATTTAGTAGGTCGTGAGCCATTTTTGGCCAATTTTGAAGGTATTTTCCTAGAAGATAGTGGTAAGTTGAGTAAAAGATGGTAAAGTCATGGTTACTTTTCAAGAAGAGTCTTCTCTCTCTTCATTCTCAAGCTTCAGCCAAGCTTCCATGGAGAAAAAACAGTTAGGATCTTTTCCCTCCCATCTCCATTGATCAAAAGGCTTCTACTAGAGCCTCCCAGGGACCTGAGAGCTTAAGTCTCTATGCTCTAAGCTTTTCATAGAGTACTCTTATGGCTCATAGGCCATCATTTTATCATTTTATCTGCGCCTGCAGTTCTCAGATCACCTTGCATTGAACCAGAAGGGGAGCTGCAGAAGGGCTACTATCCCAAGAAGAAGGCCGCCCCTAAGGCCAAAGCCCATGCTGCTGCCAAGAAGAATGGCTCCAAGTTGCAGCCTCTTGCAATTGCCGCCTAATAGCTTGGGCTTTCAAAAGCTTCAGTTTTGAATTTGGAACAAGTGGGGCAGCAACATAACCACTACAAAGATCTTCCCTAACATATGTAGGAGCATAATCACGGGCATACAGAGTTTCCATAGGCAGTGCTGGAGCTACAACTCGGGGAGGTGGAGCTCGAACCCGACACATTACTACATGCCTGCTGGGATCGACTCCTACACAGATAGAGCTACCATGGTGCTAATACTCTATCTATAGATGCAACTAGTAGCCTTACTTATGCATCCTCATTGAGACACCTCAAGGGAGGGAGTAGTTCTGATGAAATCGGGTGGCTCAAAATAAGGACCTTCAATTTCAAGCAAAATGACTTCAACTAGAGATTTTGTTTGCCCCAGTTAAAGCAGCACCTTATCCCTCTCAAGATTGAACGATGCAAAAATGGCATTGTGAAGATCATGATCGTCCAAAGGAGGAAGAATGCAAGTCCATTCTAGGCCCACACATTCACTACCAGTGTCATCTTTGGGTTCCAATATTTCAAAATGGGACTGACGTGTCAGTTTTTTTATCTCACTCAAGACAACCTGTTCATGCACACACTGAATCTTGATAAGGATTGGCCATTTTTGGAACCTGTAGACAAAACTAGTCACTTGCTTGCCGCATCTTTTGCATTTTAGATGTAAGGCCACCCACTAATGGCAACAAAGATGAGGCGGCATTGCTACTAAACTCATCTGTTGCATCATGATGCACATGTTGTAACAACTGAAGAGACTTTCCTACTGAAAGGATTGACTTGGCCATTTCAGATGTTCTTCTTTGGGTATCATCAACAAGCTTTGGAGACTTGAAATAACGTAGATGAAAACCTTGCTGTCAGAATGTGGAGTCCTCAATTGCAATAGAATTGTTGGCATAAAAGAATATCTCACCAAAAGGGTCATCAAGGATTCCCTCATGTAGTCACATATCTAGGGATTCCACTAAAGGTTGTATACTGCCAGCAAAAAGCATAAGTAAAGTGCCATAAACAAAGATTACTCTTCACTTGAAGGAAGATCAGCTTGAGTACTGTGATCAGAGAGTGCCCACTTTTGCAAAACAAATGCAAGTAGCAGAGGCAGCTGGGTTGCGGGATGGGTTTATTTCAAAACCTCATTCCATGCTGCCTATCTCATCTCAGGCCACCTGCACCTACTTCCAGAATTTCTTATTGAAGCTCAAGCTTTCCTGACTTTTGATCAAGTACATTAAAATTTAGGATAGTCTTGAGGCCTTGCATTATACCTCTTGAAGGTGGTGTTGCAATCTAGCCCTGAGAAGAGCTGAATAAAAAGTACTACATTGGCTGGTTCCATGTGGAGGGGATCAACCATAGAAGGAAATCATAGATGTATTCAAAATCAGATTCATTCTCCATATATAGGACCCTACATGGACATCAGACTACTGGCCAACACTGATTGCAGATGAAGTTTCAAGCAACAAAAGGGACATCTGGTGATAGAAGCAAAGTGTTTCTTCTCCATGTATAGGTCTGTTGGCAATTTAACAATAGTAATATCAGCTTCTGTAGGGTGCTCTTCTATCAGGGTTGAAGGCATCCATTGTTGTGAGATATAACATGCTAAGTCAGCTTGTTGCAAAGAATGATATGAATGAGTCTTCATTCTCTTCACTTGCAGTTTTTTGTGCCAACTTCACCACTGAGAGAGGTTGCTCAGGCACAATCTGCAGCAAGCTGATGGAAGCTTTACAATGGTCAATACAGGAGCAGAGACATATTTATGTTTTGTTTATTGTGTTGTTGTTGTTTCGACAATGCTCAATGATTGGTCTAGATTGGATTCTGAAAAGGCATTGAAATATATATTAGAATGCCAGTCATATGGATGGGTTTAGCTTGTCACCTAGCTTGGAGTCTCATGTACAAGTGGTGCTACATATTGTGCAGTTGCTGCTTTAAAGTTGATGGGATGTATGGTACCTGATCCAATGTCTGGAATGTTGACATCAACTGTTTTGGATGTGAATGGCCTTATAAAATGAAACAGTCAGAGCAGGAGGTTTCCAAGGAATTATAAACAAGTCATACGATACTTGCTATGCATTCCGGGTTGGGGGAGTACTCAATCTTCTTGGAGTTGGGCATCTCTAGGACACCAATGCATTGTGTGCCTTTTTATTAAGCTGTCAAAGTGAGTTTGGTGGTTTAGCAATTATCCGAGGGAAGTACCAAATTTGCTACATGCTTATTATGGCCTCTATGGGTTCAGCTTTCTTGGAGAACTAGGCTTGAAAAGTTTATGTTGGGGCTAGGTATCTAAATTATAGCAACCCCCTCCGGAGATTGCTGTACTTCCATATCTATTTGGGTTGCATCAAAGACAAGGATCTCAAGCTACTGAGACACTATTGCATGCATTTTAGACTCTGACTAAAAAGATTATCATGTTTAGAGAAAGGACATGCTAATAGCTTCGATGATTCCAAGGAAGAGATGAACCAGCTGCTATTAGAGGCATCAACGCAATTCACCTTGTGGAAGACAAGAATAGAAATAGAGAAGTTATGCAGCCTTGCTGATGCTCATCAAACAAGAAGATTTTGAAAGCAGCTTGACTACAACGGCAGCTGAGATCAATAGCTGTAGCCCTAGTGAACAAGGTTGGCTTCAAACACGGGGTAATATTGACAAACTTGGAGCTTTAATTGATCGGTACATTGCACTTATGAAGGCGGATAGAGAAAAAGGAGCAAGACTTGAATCAAATTCTTATGCTTATGGCCAACATGTATATGCTGATGGTACACACTATGATCTACATGCATCTTATGAATATAAACAGCAATAACATACAAATGAGCATGATCAGTATGCAAGTACATCTGGACAGCATGTTAATGCTTATAGATATGATGTACCATGTCATAATGCAGAGTATCACTCCATTGAACTTTGGCAGCAGAATGGCTATGATGGGCAACATGCTTATGCTTATGAGCATCCACCTTTTCAGCAACATAGTCATGATTATACATGGGAACCTTTCTTAATTGAGCAGCCCAGTTCTTATGGATGTGGCAATAATGGTCATACTTATCAATACTCTTCTGGCTTTGATCAACAACAAATCCATAACTACCATGATATCCTATATCCCTATTAGTTCATACCTCATGATTACTCAAATGTAATGATGAGTTCTTTTCCAAGTGCTGATGATGTAGAAGAGAGCAATGAGCAAGCTGAACAACAAGACTGGGATAATGAGCAACATTGCTATAACAAAGATTGAAAAAGACTTATCTGCAATTGGTTTGCATGGTGGTAATGTTGTTATTGAACCAGATCTTCAAAAGTCTAAGGATGGAAATTGTGTCCCCAAAAAGCCATCTATTGGTGGAGTGAAGGCTAGAAGGTTGATGACACTCAAAAGAAGCATAAAAACAAGGCACAAAAGAATCCAAGCATGCATCATATTTTCATTTTTTGTCAAGAGAATAATACTACATTGTTACAAAATCACTAAAATACACACTTACATGAGGGGGCCACATCCACATCCATAATAAATAAATGATATACACAAAAGTGTTACGTGCATGTATTGGTGAAGGGTAGGAATACTCAAAATTAAAGGCCAAAGGTCTTATAATATCAAATGTATCAAAGTTTCAAAGAAATAATAAAAATACGAAGGGGTGTGCTTTTTGGGGAAGAGGTGGGGTGGAGTGCACGAATGGTTATGTGCCTCTTTCCCTTCCCTCTCTTGTCCAATCGCACATTCTCTTTTTTGTGGTGCAAAAAGTTGTTCTCTCTCCTCTCTCCTCTGTCTTTTGTGCAGAAATTCTTCTTTTCCCTTTTGTTCTTGTATAATGGTTGAAGCTATGGATGAAGATGATGAAGATAACGAATCAGTTCATTATTAAGTGAAAGATTTATGGTTTCTTTTCAGTTTTGAGATTAATGGCTCAGCCATGTGCATAGATTTTGCACGCTTCTACCTTGGTTTCATGTTCATTTCCTGCCGTGGGAGGGTGCCTGTCATTTTGGTGCGCAGCCGGGGAAGAAGATGATCTCAAAACACCAAAGGAAAAGAAAATGAGGAGACTTGAAGATCTCATATAGAGCATTGAAGAAACTTTGTGTTGATGATGGCAGTCCACATTTCAGGAGGGCAAAGAAATAGAAAAGGAGGATATATTAGTATGGTGTACATGCTGTGAAGAGGAAGGATTAAGCAAGGAGAGAGTGAGAAAGAGAGAGAGATGGATCGATATCAATGCGTTGAGAAGCCGCGCCCCTTGGAACGCCTATACGGGAGAATGAGATCCGCATCACCACACCGCCATTTCCTATAGGGCAGAAGCACGAAAAAGAATAATTGAGGAAGCAGATGGCACTCTCGGTCGCTCACAGAGAGAGCGAGAAGGAGGGATAGAGATCATTAGCCTCCCTTTCAAGCGAGGTAGAGGATACGGAGGAAGAGGATACGGAGCTTGTAGAAAGAAGAGCATTGAGGCGTTTCTCGCGGACAGAGAAAGAGAGAGAGCAACATAAAAGAAGATGAGGAATAATAATTCGCCGATGATCTTCTTGTGCTACCAATTAGTACTAGGTTCCGTAACAATCCGATAATAATGGAGACTCCGCAGTGCAAGGGCAGTGCCAAGCTCTTCTGAAGTATCTCTGGCACTCTGTCTGATGGCCTCGCCCTCTTCACCAACAATCCCTTCCGCACGAGCAAGCCCGAGGAGGAGGATTCCCAGCCCCCAATGCACGATACTGCCAACACTGGAACAAACTAGGACCTATCGCTCTCCAAACCGCAGAAGGGCACTACTCACGGCATCGATCCCCTCCCTTCTAAGGCCAGACTGAGAGTGAGTTTTGAAGGCGGGGGGAGGCCTCGAAGGACGATTTGATGCCGCTGGACATCATCAATGGCTTTAAGCAAAAGATTATGGTGCTACTGGACCATAACTTCAATATACTGTCATGCTCCTGTCTTCCATCAGTCATTGCAACCATGTTGTTGATGCACTGTTTCTCTTGGAGGCTCACATCTTTGAGGCCTATCGAAAGCGCCAAAGTACCAGGCGCTGGGAAGGGAGACTAGTGTAGTAATGAAGACAGAGGCATGGATAGTTATGAGGACGGAGGCATGCACATCGCAATGATGTTGACTTTGCTGGCATCAACGAATGGATTTCGGCTCATGTGTGACAGGAATGAGGAGTTGGAACTGCACATCAACGTGTGGCTGGCCGTGGGTAGGAGGAGGACCATTGGATCTAGCACCAACTCTGGAGCTTAAAATGTGGCAGTTAAGAAAGTGGAAAAAACTGAACAAAAGGACACAGGTGGGCACAAACCCAAGAAGACGCAGAGACGCATCGATTGGCGGTGTGAGAGAGATAGAGAGACAGAGAGGTTTCAATTGTATCTCCCTCTCTTTCATGCTACCTTGCCTCACCTCACGCAGTTCGATTTCTCATTCCGTCTTGGCCATAATCTTGCAGCGACCCCCATATCCGCAAAGCAACATCATTGGCTTCTTCTTCTTTGCTTATCCGAAACCTCTAACCTTTTTATTTAAAAAAAACCATATAAACATTGAATTTAATCAAGCATCCTTTCCATTAAAGCTTGTTTCCATGGTATTTTATTTCCCTTATACAACAAAATAGAAGTCCCAGAAGTACATCTTCATTACTTTCACTTCCTTAACACAGACTTCCATCCATATTTTTTCTCAATATGATAATTTCCTACACGGTCCCAACTAGACAACCTTTAGAAAAACAACCAAAGCGTGCAACTATAAAAATATGTATTTGAAGATATAAATGAACCATTAAAAAAAAAGAAACCAAGACAAGATAAAACCTAAACACATAAACTAAAGGTTCATAAACTTCATATCCTTCACATATAGACTCAAATCCCTTTGTCAAGTTATAATCCTCTATTAATATCCCATCCTCATACCTTACAACACCAACAATCCTACTCTATATGAAGAGATAGTGAAGACTTTTCTACAATCCAAATCCTTTTCCCTTCAAGTGCCTTTGGAGCTATGTGATGGATGGAATCATTCATCTTCCTTCATAGTGGGATGGAGAAGTTATTCTCATGGTTCCTTATTGAAGATAGAACCCTATCCTTTGAAGACTATACAAGTTTTTCAGTGTGGGAGTAATGGAGGCAGGAGTTCCCTTACTCTAGTGGTCGTGGATTTGGAGTCCCATACCCTACCATGGCTAGGCCTCATCCTTATGATCGAAGTTGTATTACTAACAATTTTGGAGCTGTTTTGTGTTAGACAGTGGTTCTTCTTTGGCAAGGTTCGCGAGGACGCTTCACATTTCAGTGTGGGAGGAATATGATGACACTCAAAAGAAGCATAAAAACAAGGCACAAAAGAATCCAAGCATGCATCATATTTTCATTTTTTGTCAAGAGAATAATACTACATTGTTACAAAATCACTAAAATACACACTTACATGAGGGGGCCACATCCACATCCATAATAAATAAATGATATACACAAAAGTGTTACGTGCATGTATTGGTGAAGGGTAGGAATACTCAAAATTAAAGGCCAAAGATCTTATAATATCAAATGTATCAAAGTTTCAAAGAAATAATAAAAATACGAAGGGGTGTGCTTTTTGGGGAAGAGGTGGGGTGGAGTGCACGAATGGTTATGTGCCTCTTTCCCTTCCCTCTCTTGTCCAATCGCACATTCTCTTTTTTGTGGTGCAAAAAGTTGTTCTCTCTCCTCTCTCCTCTGTCTTTTGTGCAGAAATTCTTCTTTTCCCTTTTGTTCTTGTATAATGGTTGAAGCTATGGATGAAGATGATGAAGATAACGAATCAGTTCATTATTAAGTGGAAGATTTATGGTTTCTTTTCAGTTTTGAGATTAATGGCTCAGCCATGTGCATAGATTTTGCACGCTTCTACCTTGGTTTCATGTTCATTTCCTGCCGTGGGAGGGTGCCTGTCAAAGGTTCCTAGACTTTCGTGGGAGGCTTGGTAAGATAAACTCTAGGAATGGTGGCTCAACTATTAGATACATTCAATGGAAGTGCCTACAATGCAGTTAAGGATCATGCTGATAATGGACTGGCTCGGAATAGAAAAGCCAATGTTTTGAAAACACTAAACAAAGTATTCTTTTATTGTGATAAAATAGAGTGGAATGATGATGATCTCAAAGACTTCAAAAACCAATTGAACCTTTTTAAAAAGGCAATGACAGAAGCTTGGGGTAATCAACACGTCACTCACTATATGGCAAGAAGTTTGCATATGTATGTCTCTTTATTGTCTGACTCATATACGGTTTTCTAATTGAATTTCTTTATTTGTTAACTATGCAACATATTTTATACAACCATGCTCCATATTTTATCAAGAAATGTGGATCTCTATCTATTTGGTCAACCCAAGGTATGAAAAAATCGCATTATCAAGAAACAACAAAATACTTTAAACACACAAGACATGGAGGTGAAAGATATAAAGAAAACAATTTATTAGAGGTCTTTCAATGGTTCTACATACAAATTTGGCACAAATTCAAGCTCAAAGACACAATCGCATCATATAATACATCATCTTTGGCAAGGACTATATCCACTATTACCTAAAGATGAAAAGAGGGATATTTAAACTCTTGTGCGATGCAAAGATATTCTAAATGGTTACAAACTGGACAAAGAGATGGAAAAATATGGGTTTCAAGAAACCCTTAACATCTTTTAGTCTGACTCTGTTACAGAAGATTCTTTAGTTTCAAGGAATTCACTAGGTCCTCTAAGGGAATCTTTTGTTTCATCCCACTCAATGAGACCTCTACATTTCAGGAACTCTTGTTTCCTATAGCTTGGAAGGAGCTTCAAATTCTTGGCATCTCCTACATGGGAGAGCAAATAAGAGGCAAGAACTCCAAAGTATGCTACCCTAGATCCATTGTATCCAGGCATGAAGCCAAAAACTCTTACAGCTTCTTCCTTCTCCACCAAAATTATCTTTCTTGAACCTCTATTGAAAGCTTGGGATCCAATCACCTTGGAGATAGCTTTCAAAGCCATTATTGGTAAGCTTGGAGAGCTTGACAACCTACTATGATAAATTGCAACTGCTAGATTATTTAAGCTTCCAATATAATGACCAAGGCCTTGACTTTTGCTAAGCTTCAATGGCCTTGAGCCCTTGGCTCTTTCAAGAAAGTTGTCGGCATCTTCAATTTCTATCTGCACAATAAACCACAATAGTATAATATGTCAGTAGATAAATATCCAAAAATATTTATCTATAATGCATAACATACTCTAATATGCATCACAATGGATATCTTAGAATAATCTTTCATACCTTAGGGTTTTCATCTTCTTCAAGAAGACTATCATCATATAGATTTATTGAACTTTTTGGTTTCTCCTCTAATGGAGACTTCAGTTTCTCTTCATACCCCATGTTATCAATACCAAGTCTCTGTTGAATTTGCAAGTACCTGTCCTCTGTAGGTATCCCCTTCTTTTCATATTCCATGCTCTCATTAATACAAGAATGCAAGGCTATAGAACTGTCTTGAAAATTCTCTTCCTCAACATCAAAAGTTGCTAGCAATTCCTCTTCATAACCTTTAAAATTCTTATCATTTTGACCCCATGCAGCAAGGATTGCCAAGCAAGAATCTTCTCTAAGTTCAAAAAGGTGTTGAATATCATTTAGCAATACATATCTCTTTTTATTGATGAGATAACTAGGAAATGTTGGTACACATTCAAGAGGACCTATTTCAATCTTTACACTCAACTCTATCTCCTTTTCTTCCACTTTTGTAATGTTCTCACTTTTAAACAAAGCAACATCAAATCCCTGCACTAACTGATTCTCAATATCCTCCTGAAACATTTCACCCTTCTCTTCAACTTCTTTTTCTTTGCATGCAATATCCTCCATCTTCTTCTCTTGTATTGTATCTAAAGAACAACTATCCATATATTGAAGATATACAAGAAATCCAACATCCTTTTGTACAAGAAGACATTGTTGCTGATTCTGATGAAAAGGGAAATCTGCTTTCCACTTCTTGAATTCTTCACATCAATAAAGCAAAATCTTGTTTGCAAAGTTGTTCTAGCAGCATTGGAAGTTTTCATTACATCGCTATAATGGACAAATCCCTCAATCTCTAGGCCTTCCACATATCTATCATAAAACACCCTAAAATCCTTCAGTTTATCTTCAAGATCCTTCAAAAGCTCTTGCAAATCAAAGGGAACATTGAGCATATCTTTGATATAAATAAATCTAGATGACTTTCGAGTTGCATGAAGAAAATCTAACAACTTAACAACACAGGTATCCTCCAGATCCTCCTCCTCCATTCCCTCTAAAGATAACTTCCTTTTAATCATCCTGATTACTCATAAAAGAAAATCCAAAAAACAAAAGTAAAAATAAGGGGCGTAATATAAAAATCTACATTTTCTCATATCCAATAGACTAAAGAAATATTGCTTAAAAATTTTAGAAAATACAAGATGAATGAAATGAATTAAAACTTTATGCAGCAGAGAAAGCATGAAATTCCAAGTCTCATCGATCAAACTTTGTTTAACATTTACGACTCATGAAACGCAAAAACAATGATTCAGAATGCCTCAAGTTCACAAAATCTAGTTTCACACATCATTTATTTTATTAAAAAAACTTGATGAATTTGCATTTTATATATCCGAAAAATTTGAACAAAACAATGTGTCAAGAACATCAAAACCCCATCATTTAACATGTGTACTAGACTAATATTGATAGAAAAACAAAGTAAAACCATTATATAATTTCTAAGTCCCTGATGTATCTTTCTCCTCTTAAACCAACTAACAAGATGGATCTTTCTCCTCTTAAACCAACTAACATCTTCAATGCCTCAAAATTCAGGATTACAGAGAAAAATATTAAGAAGAGTGTAATACCTGATATTTGCAGGCCTTGCTCCTGAGAATAAATGGTTTCTTGTACGAATATGCTTGGTTTAGCTTGTGATGCTTATAAGATAAATAGCTAGTCGAAGACAAGACAAGATACGTGAAAGAAATAGTAACCAAAACTAGAACCTGAGTATTCATATATATATATATATGCCAACAGTCACCGCACATTTGATCAAAAAGTATGTTATACTAATTCACAGAAGGTGCGCTTAAAATGAAAAAACATTAAAAATCGAAGCCATAAAAGTGCTATCATGCCGAAAAGTGACACATGGCACCACTTCCCAGGCAAAAACAGTCTACAGTCGCACGTGTGAAATTAACTATGCATTACAATAGCCACACATATAAACCAACATCCTTATAAACCCGATTTCTCAACCGGAAAAAAGTTTTTTCAACGACAAAGCTCTCTCTATGCTCAACTAGACCAACACAACGCTAATTTTATTGCAGTGCAAAATTATTCTTCAACACAAGGCTACTAAAGAAGGCTTCATCACCTAGCATACGCAGCAAACCCTCGAGAATGTAAGTTTTTTGCTAAAATATGAGTAAGCTCTGAATCCTTGACAATTCCTACCAAATCGTCCCCCAAAAAGGCCGAACGTATGAAACGCGATAGGTGCTAGGTTTCTCTAGTCCATGTGAGGCCTCCTCATGTTTCATACGACTAAGGCCTGCATTGTTTCTGTTGTGAGGTGGATGTAAGCTTTTTCTTGTCCATTTAAGCCATCCTCGTGTTTCATACATCATGTACATACACATGTAGGTTATAGAACTTTGAATATCCTCTATGACCTTTAACTTCAAGCTTCAAGTAAATAAATAAGTTGAAGTGAAAGAATCTCTTTAAATCTTCCAAATGCATGTGTGTCTATTGGATCAACATCGTATATTACAAAGTGGAAATGTTTAGGGTAAATAATGTTTCCCAAAAAGTAGTCTAAAAGCTAAGTCGAACAATAAAACTTCAAATATAAATTCATTGAAATATAAATTTTGATACCTGATAGTGAGATGGAAAATGTTGCCAGAAGGTACTAGGTGAAGATACTAAGTAATTGGATACCACATATTGTTCTTTGAATGTTATAGCAAGAATATACACATATGAAACGTGATGGGTGTTAGGTTTCTCTGTCCATGTGAGGCCTCTTCGCATTTCATACGACTAAGGCCTACCATTATTTTGTTGTGACATATGAAATGCGATTGGTGTTATGTTCACTTTTTCGAGTGAGACCTCCTCGTGTTTCATATGGCTCGAGTCTGCATTGTTTCCCTTGTGTCATATGAAACGCAATATGCTGTTAAGTTCCATTGTCTGAAAGGCCTCTTCGCGTTTCATACATCTTGTGCATTGTTTTATTGAAATTGGATTTAGACTATGTGATTAGTGTTTGCTTGCTACTTAGTAATTGTAGATAAATTGATATGAGAGATTAAGAGATCTTTCCTAATGTGTTTGTATTATTTGTTTTTTTGGATGTCTCAGATGGCTAGAACTAAGGCCACTCCAAGGAACCAGAAAGTTGATCCTAAAGGTCTTGCTTCAAAGATCCATCAATCCTCCCAGCCTTCCACACTTACAAGGAAATCAAAGCCAAGAATAAGGTTCTCACAGCATGTGAGGTGCCTTAAGGAGATTAGAAGTGCAGTGACGGCTCTGAATAATGCAATTCCAAAGCTATCTTTTCATAGACTTGTCACAGAAATCTGTAACAAGCATAGTCTAGATAGTTTTAGATGGACTGGGGCAGGTCTCAACTGTATTACGGAGGCTACATAGGATTTTTTAATTGAGTTTTTCTAAGATTCTTATATATGTGCTGCTCATGCACATAGGCTTACGCTTATGGATAAAGACATGATAATTCTCAGGAGATTGAGATACAAGTTTTCAAAGGTTCTTGAGCCAGTACCTCTTTTTGATGTGAAGGCTTTCAATATTTTAAATGTGCCTCCATATAGAGAGAAGAAAAATTATCCTAGTTTGAAGGTTGAAGATGTTACGCATGTAAAGGACACAAGACAACATGAGAAAGAGGAAAAGGCCACAGTAGAGCAGGGAGATAAATGGAGGGAGTATAAAAGAAAGAAGGAAGAAGAAAACAAAACAAAACAACTCCCATCTTTTGAAGAGGAGTTATCTACCCTTCTTGAAAGGCTGACCCTAAGGGCTTCAATATTTGTTGCTTTTTACCTGGTGATATTAACAAAAGATTTGATATGGTATTTTTGGACTCTAATTGTGTTCAAATTCTCAACAATAAAGTGAGAGAAGTAAATGACTCGATTCTTCTTGCTAGGATGAGATATAGTTTACCAAAATTTATTTTTACTCACTATATTTTTCTAGCAATAGACTTTCATGTTGATACTTACTATCTCTATTCCTTTGCTAGGTGTGTAATGCATGAGCTCCCCTTTGATATATAACAAAAGATTAAGGTTCTTGATCCATCTATCTCATACTATATGAGGAGTGAGCTTGATGCAAGTGCTTTTGACAATTGATTCAATTCAATTGACTTTGAATCTTCGGAGCTTCTTCTAATTCCATACAATGAAAAGAAAGTAGTTTGATATTTTGTTATATTTTATTAAATCTTTTTTTGCTAGATTATTAAAATATTTTTTATTACAGTTCTCATTAGAGCCTGATTAGAATAGACTGTGTGGAGAGGCACTGTTTCCTCATCAATTCTATAAAAGGAAGCCATGGAAATGCCAAGTTGTAAGTTATATAATCTAGGGTCTCCTTGATATTTTGATCTTTTTGTTGTAGGTACTCTAAATATTACCTTTTTGGTACAAAGTTGTAAAAAGATTAATTGAAGTGCTATAGAAAAGGCCTCCCATGCCTTCTGACTTACTTGCAACAATGAAATATAGACAAGTTATGGTAAGGTCTTGATTAATATGGTTGGAAAATACTAAGAAAATTTATTCTAAAAACTACCATAAACAAGTTTCTTAGTTTTACTTTATATTGTTGATTGTAGTGTCTTCATCAAGATGATAGTTACTCTTGTGGTTGGAGAGTAATTGTAAATGCCAGAAAATTGGTTCGATTTATTTATCTCAATGATGATAAACTTATAAAGGTAATGTGAAACATTCTAAACTTTAAGATAGAGTTTTATTACAAAATGGTCCATTGTAAAAAATAACAATGAACTAAAATTATTTTCTTACAAATGTATGATAGTTTACAAGGGATTGATATACAAGTGAGCACATTTGGTATATAAGAGCAAAGCTCATGAAGTATATAATGGCCAATTGTATACAACGGACAAGAATGGGCAATAGTGGGGGCTTGGACATTGAAGGAGAGGAGATGCATGTAACTATAGCAAGTGAAGCTATGCCTTCAACACCCAAGGCAACCAAAGCATCAAAGATAGGCAAAAGGACTTCTAGAAAGGATGTCCCTTCTCCTAAGAAAAGTTCTCAAAAAAAGTAGCTTTGCCTCATTGCTTGTAAGCCCTTATGTATAAGTCATGGAGACGGCTAACAAAAATTTATACATGTATTTTATATTGATAGTAAATAGATATTTTCTTCAATATCCTTGCATTGTATATTCTTCTCTTTCCTCGTTGATATCTGTAAAAATATATATGTTGCAAATGTTTATTAATCAGGAAGTAAAATCAAATATACACCTAAGTGGATATAATATAAAATAAAAACTTACTCGGTTGTTATTAAGTTGGAACACAAATGAGTATGGTGGTTCAATATCTTCATTCTATAAATCCATCCTCACTTGATGTAGCATACATGGTGATCTAACCTTTAGAATTGCAATAATGTCCTCATTGTACCAAACATCAAGAGCCACTATAGGATCTTTGCTAAAATTATCAAGATTTTGGTCTAAAGCGATCAGACTACCGCCAACATAATGACACCTATTATAATAAAAGCTAAGGATGAAATTTTGAGTAGCAATCATATATTTACGAGCTATAGAGTCTTGATCTATCTTATATGTAATTTTTCCTTCTGTCCTAGTATCCCATCCCTCATCAACAAATTGTATAACATGATCATATGTTAGTCTCTTCACTGAAAGCATAGCCTTTGATTTTCTTATCTCAGCATTAGAAAAGAAGCCAAAAAATATATTAATAGGCATGAAAAAGTAACTTTGCTTAGCCTACTTGAGATACTAGGTTTTAATGCTCTATGTATCTCAGAAAATATTTTACATCTATAGGCCTCACTAGTAGCTGGACTTGGCAAAGGCCATTGAAAGCTTGAAAATCTAGCAAAGAAAGGGGGGATATCGATCCCCATTGGCTACGCTACATGGAGACAATATAAGAATGGTCATAGAAGAATATTCCATTCTCTGCAAGCTCTGTCTTCTTTCTACCTTTGTACATCTCTTCTCCAATCAAGTCATGCATCAAATCAATCACATCAATAAGACCGGTTGCCATTTCTCAAGATTAGAGGGATAGACATCTACAAGATAAATGAACAAATGTTATAATGAAAAACCTTAAACCAAGTTCAATAAAATAAATACTTTAAGAATCAAATCCTTACAATTTAGTTTATGCATTGGAAGATTTGAACTTCCAGGTTCCAAATATAGCTCTCTATGCATAAACACATGTTGCACCAGAACCTCTTTTATGCTATTCTTATTTACTCCAAGCTTGAAATCTCGAATTCTACCCTTCCAACTAGAGATGAACAAGCTCTCATATCTTCACATTTTCCCATGTTTTGCATGTTGCATGGTGATCCAATTGCCTTTACTAATGATTGTAGGAATCCATCTTTCATCTTTTTGAAATGAGTTAAACACTTATATGGATGTGATTTGGGAGCTTGGATGCCTTGTTGAAGGTCGAATTTTTGTATCCATAGCACAGAGAGAGAGTGAGTGAGTGAGAGAACTAGGCTACCACAAAAGGAGGGAAAAACGCGAGAGGGACAAAAGAAAGGAGGGAAAAAAATATGTGCAAATCTTTTTACTAATTTGAATTTATAGTAAACCTATCATTGTCATTAATTCAGACATATCATTAAATAAAAGTGGCTGGGACTGTATATTATTAATGCAAAGAATGTCATAATCACAAATATAAGAGGCTACTAATAGATATTGATAATACAAATTCATAATATTATTATATATGTATCTTTTTGTAAAATATTTTTTTGTATTTTTTAAAATAGAAGTTCCATTACGAAGGCTTTGCTCCTATTGGTCTAGAGCACTCTCTTTCTATCTCCTAAAATGCATTTTTAAGACCTCAAAACTCCCCTAATGCATGTCTCTTTGAGACCACTATATGGCTTGTCACTCCTTTGAGATAGTCATTAGCTGGTCTCCAAGTTCATCCATTGAAGCTCAAGAACAATTGTGCTGACAAGTTCTTGCTCTTTATTGTGTGCTCAAAGAAACTCCTTAGGTGTCTCCCTACTTCTCTTTTTAGTCGGCATCTCTTTTGGGTCAAAGATTTGCTATTTTTCCCTTTCCCTTGAGGATTGACAAGATCACCCTTACTAAAAGTTGTGATCATCTTCACATTTAAGAGAGTCACATATATCCATTGTATTACATAATCGACCTTGCATTTCTTTGCTCGTTTGAAAGCTCTACCTAGAAGTATTTTCTTTTCTACAACCTCACGATTTGGGAGTACATCAAATAAGATAAGTTGACTTTTAGTCTCACTACTTGTGAGAATTCTACATTTTCCTAGGAGAGAATATGGTTTTCTCCCATAAGAATGTAGGGTTGCATTGGTTGGGGTAAGCTCTAGTTGGCCTATTTCAGTCCATGCTTTGTAGGTCAAAATAATAAAGTATGCTCCTTCATTGAAAAGAGCATCAACAACATGCACTCTCTTTGCAATAAGTTTAACATTGAGATAGGTAGGAGGTATTACCTCATCCTCTTCCAATCTAGGTCCATAGCCCCAATATTTTGAATTCGGATCCTCCTTAGACTCCTAGTAGGTGCACTACCAGATGTAGAATGCGTATTAGAATTATGGCTCTTTATGCAACGCTACTCTGATCACATTCAAGGTCAAGGTTGACGAGCTGAGTCATCTTTGTCTTGGTCTTCCAATTATGGTGTTGCATTTTATTCAGACAAAGTATAATCTGAATACAATGTGTAGGTGTTCCTCCATTTTCTATTTGCCCCTCATGGATGAGGTGACCCGTTGGAGCTCTCTGGTCTCTAATTTTCTTCTATTTGGATATGGGCTATTGAGATATCAAGCTCAACACAAGTTGACACTCATGTACTTGGATGACTATTTTCACATTTATATCACGAACATGGTTGGTACTTCGATCGGCATATCATCCCAATGATGCTTTACAATTGGGGCATCAGTTAGTCCACCTTCTCAAGTTAGGGAAAATGTATCTAGTCATCTTTCTACTTAGCATGTTCATACTATGGATTGCTTGTATATTATGTGTGTTGTACTCTCTCTTATTCTTAGTAGATTGTTAGAGTCTCTATTATTATAGATTTGAGGTAGGTGAATTTCATTAAGAGGCAAATGACCACAAATCCTACCTCTATGGAAGTTAGATATTCCTCTATAGTCCAACTATTCCCATTCAATGCATTCATTGTCTACCTTGGCTCAAATGGATCAAGATCACCTCTTTTTTTATAGCCTCTTGAGATTCTCATGTATTCTAGTTACTCTTGCATCTATGTCCTCAATGAGATGGTCCTTGATTGGATCTTTTAATGGTCCATAAGGGGCCTAGGTGCATTCAATTTCAAAAAAAAATCACAAAGGATGTATAAATTTGTCAACTTACATAGCTATATATTCCAATCTCGATCCTTTTGAGGAATATAATTAGTTTTTAGACTAGCCATTAACATGGAATAAGCAAGAACACATTTGTAAATGTTACCTAGAAATGGTAAACTCTACCTATGCAACATATGTAAAAAGCTAAAGATAATCAGCTTTTCTCCTTCTAGGTAGTGCAAACATTGGAATTAAAAGCAAAAGGGTTGAGCGAGTTTGATAACAATTTGTATATAAAGAGGGCCTTGGTAGCAAAACTAGATGCTCAACTAATGATTATCATTAAGAAAGGACAAATTGTATGAAAGTCCATGAATGATGAGAGGTATGTAACTCCCACTTCCTTATCAATACTTGTGACTAAATAGGATATTAAACTACTTGAATTGGTCTAAAGGTTAGCCTTTACTAAATAAACTCTTCAAGAAGGGTATTCCATAATAAATTCCTCAACACAAGCTTTGATCCCATGTTTGCAAGAGTATCATCCCTAGAATAATAAAAAGATATAAATGAACTAAGACCATTCAACCTTTTTCCAATTATAAATCAAGACACCTTAGGATGTGATTGTGAAATACCATATATCAAATCATGAAAGATCATACAATAGTCTATATGGATATGATCTATACATCTCAAAGAGTTAGCAAAGTGACATTCTATAAATAGTGTCTTCAAATATTGCATATACTAAGAAAGTGAGAGAGGACATTATAGTGGTCCAAGTTCAATCCATGATGTAAGTAGTATGTGTTGAGAAAAGCCCAAGGTTTAAATTGAAGTGAACTATAAATTTTCCAAAAAATAAATCTTAAATTTTGACCTAGAAGGTTTAAAATCTTATGATCTACAGAATGTTTTCTTACAATAGTGAAGAATAATGGAGTATGATTCAAAACTCCTTCTATTTATTCAATGAAAGGTTTTTGTATTTGTTGTAACAAGCAGGATACACACTAATTAGGGTTTAGACACCCAGTCACACTGACCGGGTTATATAAGGTGTAAGAGTCCCAGATTAGGGCAACCAGTTATTATCAAGATCATACTCTTCACCTTCATCTCAAGCTTCCATGGCTTCCTCCTTCCTTCTCTCCTCTACTCTGTCTTTCTCTCTCCTCTTCTAGTCTTCTTGCTCTCTTTCTCTCTCTTCAGCTCTTCTTCTCTATCCCCTCAATTTCATTAATTACAAGTGGTATCAGAGCTTCAGGCTTTGGTCCTTTTCTTCCTTCCCCTTTCTTCCTCTTCAAATCCCAAAAACCCTAGTTACTCAACTTACAGGTACAGGTATAGCAAGGAGGACTGCAGTTAACTTCAACTTTTTGGAGCAAGCAGAAGCTATGGTACTCAGACATAACTAGAGGTAAAATGGTTAAAATAGCAAGCCGTCACTTCTTTTCATGCAATTTTTAGGGGTCCCAGGGCAAGTTGGAGGTTCAACAGTTTAGAGGAGGGAAAAACCACAGTTACTTTTTGTTCCAGACTTCTCTCTCTTCCCCACCAAGCTTTTCCCTCAAGCTCCCATGGTGGATTGCCCTCAAATCCCTTCTTCCTACTGCAACCAGCCCTTAGCCTCAACATTCACCCACCCCACAAGCTTCCCAGGCTTATTTCCTGCCTGGAAAACACCTTAGTGGCCACCTTCAGCCACCTAGGACAGTAAGCAACAACCCACAAAATGCGGTGCATTTTGCGCTGAGCTGCCTGCCTCCCCCAGCTCTTCTGCCCTTCTCCTCCTGCTGCCTTGCCACTCTTGGGCACTGACTCAGCATAGTTCTCTCTTTCCCCTTGGCATTTTTGACCCCCGAAATCAACTCCCATGGTGGACAACAGCTGGGACAGTTTGGAACAGTTTGGGGCAGCCATGGATTCTTCAAGCTAAAGCCACCTCTGACCCTGAGAACTCAAACCCCACAAGCCCTTCAGCCCGTGAATAATTTCTATTGCACAAATGAAGACATGGAGTTAAGCATGCATGGGAGCTTTGTGGGCAGCCATGAAAGCTTCACTTGAAGCTTCCCATCCTTGAAGCTCAAGCTCGGGGACAAGTACAGGAGCCTTCCTCATCAATAGGAGCATTCGAATGCTGAAATCTTATTCCACGGATGCCCCAACCAACCGGACTTGATCGATGGAGCAATCGGGCATTATGATGATTTATGCTTCAACGGTCTTCCCAAGCATTAAAGAGGTATGCCAATCTGATCTTAATCTCTCAATTTAGCCACTTGTCAAGTGTAATCCCTTATTGGAGAGATTCAAGATTGCATAGGGTTAATAGTGCAATCCTCTTCGTGTGCATGCATCATGGCTCTTCCTGAAATTCATTGTATTGGCTGACATTAACCCCCATTTTGTCTTATGATCTTTGATGAGCCCCAAAATGAATAATATCCATTGTGAATTGGGTAAGTAGCAGCCAGTGAGTCACTGGGCTGCCAAGGTAACCCCTACCCCAACCCTTGTCATTCCTTGTATCTCATGAAAAGATCCAATGTCTCCTTTTCAATGCATCTCATGGTGATTGCTTGATAAAAATGTATGCCATGTATACTGCGGCATTGAGGAAAAAGGCCGATGCCAGGTGAGGTGGTAAGACAAAAGAGAGGTGACCCTCCCTTACCACTTAAGACCTTGAAGGGGTGCACAACCTAGCCCGAGGGGGAACTTTGCCTACCTCCCGGTGATTTGGAGCCCAATACTTGTATGCAGGTGTAGGTACCTTCCATGAGCTCCACCCTCCTTGATGCAATGATCCCCCTTAGACACCCCCACAATGCTCATGACACCTATGTATGACACTTAAGTGCATGCTGTCAAAAGAGATGTATGGCATGAATTCATTTATCCATTGACAAGAGATAATATGGGTATGAAATAATACTCGGGATAATGCTCAGTATGCTTAGTATGCTATTGATGTTGCTGATCAGGCCCCTTGGACTATGTTCTGTCCATGAAAGGCTTTTGCAATAAGGGACAGGCAATGTTTTGGTCACAGTCCTGCAAGGCAGTCAAGAAGATCCTATTACAAAAATTTCTATTTTGAATTTGGAAGTGAATCCTATAGATCATCTCAAAGAGGGCTTTGTTCCCTTTAGTTTTAATCAAAAATCTTCCCAATTGGAGCTACGGTTTGAAAGTTATACCCATTTTTGTGCACTAGGGCCGCTGTGGACAAGGTGCAGACTGCTCCAAGACAAGCACAGTAAATCTATTAATGACAAAGGTTAATATCTCATCTCAAAGATGAGTTTGTCCTCTTCGTCTTGAGCCAAAAACCTCATCAATAGAAGTTTCCTACAAAGAGTTAGGCCCCTTTTAATGATAGCAAGTCTTGTGGACTGCATCCGTGGCCAAAAAGGCAAAAGCAAGGCCCAAGAGGAACTACAGAGGGAGATTAGAGACTCCCAGACCTCCATGAATGAGGAACCTAGCTCAGCACAAGATTACGAGGGTGACATATAGGAGGATATGCCTGACACTGACCAATACACCCTTCTCAATCACACCCTCTATCAGCATGAGCTTCATCATATGTAATGACATAATGATATGGTCACCAACCACCGCCAAATGATGTTCAAGTTTGATGAAGTGATCGAGCACATGGCTCTCTCAACCTCAAAGTCTCAATAGACCTTGGAGATGTCACTACTTTTGTTGCTCAATTAGCGACCACTTCATCCCAAGAGAGGGCCAATGACTCTAGGCATGAGTCTAGATGTCCTCCACATCAGGAACCATTGCATGGTCCACATGGCATACTGGGTGCTAAGGGAATTTCTCCCTCTACCTATGAGATTGGTGAACCTTCTCATGCGCATGATGAGCCCCTGTCGAATTCCCCCATCCACCATGCAGCCAACATCCATTTGAGGCCTTCTCCCACCCTTGGTCAAATTTCCCCCGCTCTCCCTAGGAGCCCCCATGCACCCCATATGAATCAGCCCCATTAAGGAAAATATGGTACAAATGGCCAACCTAGCAATCAGGGATAGCATGGTTATAATGGACAACATGGGCTTAATGCACCACATGGAATATATGGACAGTAAGGCATGTATGGCCACCATGAGATGTATGGACAACAAAAGTTTCATGGGCATCATGGCCCTAATGAATTGCGTGACAAGATCATCCTCACAAAGTACAATGGGCAATCCCCCTCACCATCTGACTTAGAGGAATGGACATCCAAGTTGGAGTCCTACTTCAATATCTTCCCTCACACCGATTATCAGAAAATCATTTTTTCTTCTCTCCACTTGGAAGGATTTTCCCACACATGGTGGCGCTATATCAATCAAGAGAATTAGCAGTTCATTGACTGGAAAGATTTTAAAATGCATATGGTCCAATTTTTTGTGTCCCGCGTGGAAAAATAGTGGTTGGCAAGACGATGGTACACTCTTGACCAACGTAACCTCACTGTATGTGAATACACAAATCAGTTCATGAACTTGACCGTGTATGTGGAGAGCATTAGCAATGATGCTAAATTGCACAATTATATCTATGGGTTGGAACCAAGCCTATTGGCAAATGTCATGGCCCAAAAACCTACCACACTGTTTGATGCAATTGAATTAGCTGAGAGATATGCAAGAAAGTATTGTAAGAATGGAAATTTTCAGCAAGGTGTTGGACAACCCTGCATTTCTTCATGATCAGCCCCATACGAAGGTGGTCTTTGAGGCATTTCTATGCCTAATAACAGCCCCAAAGTACCCACTTACTCCACCTTCCATGCTAAAAGAAAAACATGCACTTTTGGGACAGCATTTGGCTTTAATGCTAAGAATAATTATGTTGAAAATAAACAGTCCACTGCATCACCTTCCCATGGATCCAATAGCCAATGGTTCATTTCTCCAGATGTTATGAAGGAACAAAATAAAAAGGGCCTATACTTTAAGTGTGGAGATAAGTACACTGTTGATCATGCCTCCAAATACCCATACAAGACAGCGAAGGTCAAAGTTCATAGCATGTATGTCATGGAAGATTGGCACAATGATGAGGATGACTTGCCCGCTGACCAAGCTGAGCCCACGGAGGATGTTGATCATGAACAGTTCTATGACGCGAATCCCGGGCGGTGCCCCATCACGGATACTTGATTTGACATCCCACCCACCTCCCACTTCCCTTTTCTCGATCTCCTTGGATGCTTGGATGGGTTCCCAAAGCCCAGCACCCTTCGCATTCAAGGCAGTATCAATGGAAAGCATGTTTTTATCCTTGTGGATAGTGGGAGCACTCACAGTTTTGTCAATAAATCATCCATTGATCGGTTGAAATGCACCCCTATGGCATTACACCACCCCTTGAAGGACCAAGTAGCAAATGGAGAAGAAGAAATCAACACACATGTTTGTTCCATGGTTCCCTTATTGTTGGCTAAAAATTATGTGGCATTGGTTGATCTGATTTCCCTAGATATGGGTCCCATTGATGTTGACTTGGGCTGCGATTGGCTGAAACAATTGGGAAATTTTTCTATGGACTTCTCTCAACTTTACATGGACTTTATGATGCATGGACATCCTATCCACCTAGAGGAAGTTCAAGATCATGCTAAGATCTTGCTAAATTTCAACTCATTACAGCAAGAAACTCAAACAGGAGTTTAAGAAACGCTCGCAAATCTTTGTTTTGCAATTAAATAAGAACAATTCCGATCAGCCCTCTGCAGTATCTAATGATTCAGCCTTGCAAGCCTTACTTGAGGAATACAATGACTTATTTCATATGCCTACATCCCTTCCTCCTAAGAGACAAGTGGACCACCCACTTGACCTAGAGCCCCATTTCAAGCCAGTGTGAACAAACCCCCTTACAGACTCTCCAAATGTGAGTATGAAGAGGTTGCAAAGTGAATCAAGGAGTTTTTAGAGATGGGTTTCATTGAATTGAGTTCTTCCCCCTATGCATCCCCTATCCCTCTTAGTCAAGAAGAAAGATGGCTCCTTTCGCATGTGCATTGACTACAAAGACTTGAATAGAATTATGGTGAAGCACCGCTATCCCATCCCACGGATTGATGATTTGTTGGATGAGTTGAAAGGGGCATGCTTTTTCACTAAGATTGACTTGTGCTCTGGCTACCATCAGATTTGTATGCCAGTAGGAGATAAGGTCAAAACGGCCTTCAAGACTGATCGTGGACTTTATCATTTTCTAGTGATGTCTTTTGGGTTGACTAACGCCCCCACCACCTTTCAAAGCCTCATGAACAAAATCCTACAACCCTTTCTGTTCAAGTTTGTGCTTGTTTTCTTTGATGATATCCTCATTTACAGCAAGTCGTCTAAGGAGCACTTGACACATGTCAGAAGGGTGTTTGACATATTGAGAGAGCATCGACTCTTTTCCAAGGAGAGCAAATGCATCTTCATGCAGACATCTATGGAGTACTTGGGACACATTGTGAGCAAAAATGGCATACACGTTGACCCAAAGAAGGTGCAATGTGTTAGAGATTGGCCCACTCGTTCCACCACCACTTCTTTGCATGGCTTCCTTGGTCTCTCTTCATTCTATAGATGCTTCATTAAGCACTATGCCACCATTGCAGCACCTTTGATTGATCGCTTAAAAAAAGAGTCATTCTTTTGGGATGCCACTACTGATCATAGTTTCAAACAGTTAAAGGACCTACTTACTTCTGTCCCGGTCCTTGTGTGCCTTGACTTCTCTAAGATGTTTACCATTCATTGTGATGACAGTGGCCGGGGTATTGGTGCAGTATTGTTGCAAGAGCATGGTGTGATTGCATTTGAGAGCTGCAAGCTTGATAAGAAGAAGATGCAAACGAATGTATATGACCAGGAGATATTGGCCATCCTCCATGCCATCAAGAAATGGCACGGCAGTTTCTTCAAAGTAAAAAGTGACCACCAAGTCCTCCAGTACTTCTTGACTCAGTCTACTTTGACTCCTAAGCAAAGGCAATAGGTGGCAACCTTACAAAACTATGATTTTGATATTTCGCACACTGGAGGCAAGGATAATGTTGTGGCTGATTCACTCTCTCGAATATGGGCATACAAAGTGTCCTCTATCTCAGAATTGCACAGTGATTGGGTTGAAGAGCTTCAAGAGGCTTACTTGTTAGATGATCACTTCAGCCACATATTTTAGAAAGTATAGCATGGGGTCATGGCTGAAAACTCCCAATATCAGCTCAAGCATGGACTTATTTGGTCCCATGGCAAGATTGTCATCCCCCACATCCCCTTCACGTAGAAGATCATGGAAGAGATGCATTCTTGCCCCATTGCTGGTCACTTGGTTGTTTTCAAAACATATGACATGATTGCCAAGAGCTTTCATTGGAAAGGCTTATGGAGGGATGTCAAGGACTTTGTAACCAAATGTATTCCATGCCAACAGAACAAGGACAGTACACTCAGGCCCACTGGCCTCTTGCAGCCTCTCTCTATCTCTAAAGGGAAATGGACTCACATCACAATGGACTTTATCACTGGCCTTCCCTCGACCAAGAAAGGGTGGAATAGTATCTATGTGGTAGTTGATCACCTCACCAAAGCTGGCCACTTTATCCCCACTAAGATCCAATACACTGCCTCTCAGGTGGCCACTCAATTTATGGAAAATGTCTTCAAGTTGCATGGCTTACCACAAGTCATAGCACATGATCGGGATGCAAAGTTTATGAGCAACTTCTGGCAGACAGTTCTCACCTCCATGGGGCATCCACTACATACCACCCTCAGACTGATGGCCAAACTGTAAGAGTGAACAAATGGCTTGAAACATATTTGAGGCACTTTTGCCATGATGTACAACACAATTGGGATATGTGTCTCCACTTAGCTAAGTTTTCATATAATAACTCCACACACTCAAGCATTGGAGTTTTCCCTTTTGAGGCCTTATATGGCTATAAGGTTCCCCTACGCATAGTCTTATTTAATGATAATATCAATCCTTAGAGCAAGGTTGAGTTGGATCACATGCAAGCCTTACTTCAGTAATGTAAAATGAACCTTTAAATGGCCCAAACACACATGAAACTCTATGCTGATGAGAAAAGAAGGCATTTGGAATTTCAGGAAGGGGAATTGGTCCTTTTGAAAGTTCCTAAGTCCCACTCCTCAACTCTCAAAGAGGGCAGCAATAACAAGCTGGCCCACTGCTTCTATGGCCCATACCGGATTCTGAAGAGAATTTCTAACTTGGCCTACCGCTTAGAACTTCCCCCCTACCACCAAAATTCACAATGTGTTTCATGTCAGCAAGTTGAAATCCTTCATGGGTTCCTCAGTGGACTATGTGGAAGAACTTTCCCTCATAGATGAAGAAGGCATCACTCAGTATATCCCTGAAGCAATCATTGGGCAGTGAGATAAGCACTTATGGTCTTAATCCATTAAATAATACCTCATCAAATGGCAAGTCCTACCCCTAGAAGAAGCCTCTTGGATCCCATCAACCATTGTCAATGAATTCCCCTACCTCCAAGAGGCCCCACGGCTAGAAGACTAGCCGGTCATGCCCCATTTGACCACCCTCTGCCTACATACTGCACACTGTTTTAGAACAGCTTTTTAATTATTCAAATCTTAGGCATGTGCATCCTACATAGGCCAAAAATACTCGTCATAAGCTTTGTTTTGACATGTGGTACACCCTATTTGGATCAACCTAGCACAAGTTATGACCCGTTTACTTCAGCAGGCCGGTTCTGGACAGCATATTGTCCCTAGTCTTTATCCACCCACTTTTCATTGTAAAAGGGCTCAAAGTAGTACTCTACAACTCTCCCTTATCCCACCCATCATTCCCCTCTACTTCTCCTTGTTTTTTATGGCAAAAACCTTCAGGGTGGGGATGGATTATAACAACTGGGATACACATTGATTAGGGTTTAGACACCCAGTCACACTGACCAGGGTATATAAGGTGTAAGAGTCCCAGATTAGGGCAACCATTTATTATCAAGATCATACTCTTCACCTTCATCTCCAGCTTCCATGGCTTCCTCCTTCCTTCTCTTCTCTTTTATGTCTTTATCTCTCCTCTTCTAGTCTTCTTTTCTCTTCTTCTTGCTCTCTTTCTCTCTCTTCAGCTCTTATTCTCTCTCCCCTCAGTTTCATTCATTACATGTGTGACAAAAAAAATTCTCATAGACACTAGACTTAAGAAGAAATTGTTGGGACTTGAATCAACCTTAGTACTTTAGTTTTGTACCTTATATGCCAACAACAACATCTATAGCAAAGGCACATCTTTATTGCAAGGGAACAAACCATGTCTTTTGGGCATCCAAAAACCCTCATGTGTTCACTTACACCTATACACTCTAGGATATCTTATTGACCCTATTTCCCCTACTGTTTTGGGAAGGATTACTTGCTATTATCAACATGGACTATATTCATAACTACTATTCTTGATGAGGATACATGAAATATCTTTTTTATGTTCTCTGATCTTTCTTCATTATTATATTGTTTGTGCAATATTTCTTTGAGTTTAATGTAGTCTATTAACAATGTTCTTGCTACTATTTTGTAATTTCTTAATTGAATTTGTAGTTTTGCCTACAATAGTTTTGCAACCATTTAATTATTTCTTGTTAGGTTTAGCCTTGTAACACTTCGGTAATCTTGCATGTGAAGACCTATACTTCTGGTTTGAATGTTGTGTAAAAAAAACATGGTTTGATGGCTAGATTTTGAAATACCTACAAAATGTGAAAGAGATTGCATATTATGTCAATTAGAAACATACTTGTTAGAGGGATGGTTTTACCTTCTTATTTATATTTCGAATAATTACCATCATTCATCCAATGTTCTTTTGATTAGAAGCAAGTCCAGATAATTGAAGGAATTATTAAAAAAGCATCAATAGGAGTCCAATAGAATGAAGGGTGAGAGGCAAGAAGATTTTCAATGTAGATTAAGAAAATGAAAGGTTTTCCATAGAGGATTTTCAAGATGTTGGTATCTCTACAAGAGTTACACTTTGTACATCATTCTCCTACTAGTTCTAGTGAAGAAGGGGAAGGAGTACCTTTGCTTTCTGACCAAACTCCTCCTCCTAAAGAATTAAGTGAGAGATTACAACACGATGCTGGGAAGTGCAATTATTTTAACAACTTCTTCCATGGTAGATAAAAGAAATTTGAGCCTTGAACCATTTCTTGTCATGAAGAAGAAAAAGAATTAACAAGCAATGGCTCAAAAACCACCACTTAATCCCAAGGTTAAAGCTTCTAAATTTGTAGGGAAGAGTAACAAGAACCTAATTGTCATGTGACTCAATTCAAAACAAGATGGATAGCCAGTGCTTTCAACTATATGTATAGACATCAAGTCAAGTTATAATTGTTTGCTACTACTTTCAAGGGAAAAGCCATGGATTGGTATATACATTTGGAATTTCACATTTTCTCACTTAGATACAACTTTAGAATGTCTTATCGTGTAGATTTTGAACTGATAAAGCTACTAGTGATGGGATTTAAAAAATTTAAGAAAATTAAACAAAAGAATGTATTTGTTGAGGATTATACATAGAAGTTCAAGAATCTCTTGAATAGGTTGAATGTTGCTAGTAGACCATCATTGGAACTTCAAAGCTCTTATTTTGTTAAGAACTTGGATAAAACCATTGCAAGTGTTACTGCTACTGTTGAATTACATGCTACTTGTACAATTGATGTCCTTGCTAAAGCTGCCAAAGGGTAGAAAAAAGATTGGGGACAAGAAAACCAAAGAAGTAATATGTTAAGAGTCATCAAAGTCCAACTTAAAAAACTCAAACTTGAATGACAGTATTGAGGAAGATGATTCTTCTCCAAGTTCAAATTTAGATATTAAATCTAGTGATTCAAAAAGTAAAAGGAGTAAAAGAAGGAAAAGATGATTAAAAAAGATATTGACAAAGGATAAGGAGTTCTTAAGGGACAAGAAGAAAGAAAGCAGTTGAAGGATATTGGTGATTTGCCTACACTAAGAAACCTAAAATCCTACAGCATATGTCAAAAAGTAGGACATGATGCAAAGGAGTGTTGATACAATCCAAATATCAGGGGTGCTAGAATGGCACCAGCACAAGCAATTACACAACAAGATGCACTTACTAACTTGGAGCCTAGAAAAAAAGTAATAAAATAATGACTAGGAAAATTAATGGAATAATATACCACAAAGGCCAAGAGGACCATGCTTTTACTGTGAGAGGCAAGGACATGTTTTAGGATATAATTTTGATCTATGGGTATGCCATAGGGCTAAAAGAGGAATGCAAGTTGGAAATCAATAAAAGGAATGCAACTAGCAGGGAAATCACATAATCATCAAACCATTGATACCAACTATAGTTGTCCTATTAGAGAACCTTGAAGAAATCACAAAATGGCAATCCATACGCCACCAAGATAAGGAAAGAAAGAAGGAAATCCACTTACTAGAGTTATAGAAGCAACTTATAGTTTAGCAATATTGAGATGGAAAGCTCAACACCTAATTTGTGGAAGATTTTAATGGAAAGTGCAAGTTGGTCAATGAAGTAGAGTTGGCTACATATTCACTTTAGATGTTGGAATTCGTACTATGAATGTTGTTATGTATGCTAAAGAAAAAGGAGTGGTTGCAGACATTAAAATATGGCATAAGCATATTGGATATGCAAATGCACAAAGGCTTAAATTAATACAATCCAAAGGGTTGGTTACAAGGTTTCTTGCTTTTAGAGTTGCAAAATTTCATAAATTATGTAAAGCATGTTGGTTTGGTAAGTAGGCAAGACAACCTTTTTCACATGATAGAGATGTGAGTAGGAATATACTTGATGTTATGCATAACAAATATTTGGGATCTACACAAACATATCTCTTGGTGGCAGCAAATATTTTGTCACATTTATTTATGTTTATTCAAGAAAATTGTGGATATATTTTATTAAGAAAAAGAGTGATGTATTTGAGTACTTCAAAAATTTCAAGGCAGCTATTGAAACAGAAATACGCTTGAAAGTTAAGTGTTTGAGATCAAATGGAGGGAGAGAGTACCTCTCTAATGAGTTCAATGACTTCTTGAGGTCTAAAGGGATACAGAGATAGTTTACTTGCAGGTACACACAATAGCAAAATGGGATTGCACAAAGAAAAAATAGACATATTGCAAAAGTTTTATGGGTGTTGATGGTGTTGAAAATAATTTGCCAAAACATTTTTGGCCTAAAGTTGTTTATATTGCTCTTTATATCGTGAACAAAACTCCCACAACTATAATTTATGGAATGACCCCTGAAGAATTCTTTACAGATAAGAAGTCTAATATGTCACACTTGAAAGTATTTGGTTGTATTATGTTAAGACTTCAAGCTCAGCTTTAATATCTTTAAGTTATGTGTACCCAACACTTAGCTTGTTCAGTTGTACCACATGGGGACATTAAATAAGTTGGTCTGTACTTGGTGTGAATGGTCTTAAAGACCTTAGACCTTAGAGTATTGTATTCACCTTAGTTATATGGATTATGGAATATTAAGAAAATGGAAAGTGAGAACATACACCTTCTCTCAGTTGCTCCAACGCTTCTCTCTCTCTCTCCTAACATGGTATCAGAACCATCTTGGACGGGCTCTTTGGAGTAGGAGGTTGTGAGGAAGACCTGAAGAACTTGAAGGCTAGGGTATCTAAGAAGAGAAGCAATTGCCATTGCTCTTGAAAGGTAGGCATTGGTTCATTGTGGTTCTCAATTGTTCAAATGTTGGTCATGACTTGTTGGGGAGTCTTTTAATGCTTATTTAAGCACCATTGTGCTAATCACAATCACCATATGCATCTAATTTGTGGAGAAGGAGCTCAGGATCTGTTCACGCCAGTTGCGCCTGTGCTGATAGATGTGAATGTTGGCTGCAAAATCATCATGTGGAGCACTTGTCAGGTGGCATAGAGCTTGAATACACACCTTAGAAGGCACTTGAAGGTTGTACTATGTTATTGCCTTTGTGGGAGCTCATCTATGAGCTGTAACAGCAAATTGTAGACCTAGAAACAGTCTTGAATTGCTAAATACAGTGTTTACATTGGAAAGGTTTTGGAGCTCTTGGACATGTCTAGAAGACTTCATTAGAGCATAGGTATGCTCAGGGAGACATGTACATTGGTTGTCATGCTTATGGGCTGAAGTTTGTTGACAAAAATACTCAAATATGGAAGTATCTAACATGCTAAAATCTGACTTGGAAGATCCAGTACTAATACAGGGCACCCTTTGATCCATACATGCCTTGGAATGATGGATATGACTATCTAGAATGTTGGGTGGGCAATACCCATGTACACTTAGGCATGATTAAAAGGATTAAAAATTCAATTTTGGAATGCATTTACAGATCTAAAAATTACAGGCTAAAAACTATCATAAAATTGTGGATAGCAAACATGGTCTTTTCCTGAAGCACTACATGACATTGATTGGTCCCTATCAAATGTATGGTTTGGGATATGTCTGGGAATTTTTGAAGCATTAGGACAAGAATTGAATACTACTGAAAACTGAAGTCTGAGCTAAAAACAAATGCATTTAAAGTGTCTTGGCTGATTATAAGCAGGGAATGCAGTCCATGACATTGCTTCTTGAAGACAAAGTGTCTATGGTTGTATGAATGGTCATGTATTGACCCCGACACACTGAAGCAAATATATGAATTGATTTTGAAAACATTTTGGAGCTGGATAAACCTTACTTTGCTGAATATTTTTTTTACTGCAATCTATGAATAGGGTTTTTGACACTTGTACTTACTAGTTATGCACTGATTTGTGCCCATATGGTCATATTTGGACTACTATATGTAGTAGCAGATGTCTATGAAGTTTTGGAGCGTGTATGACATGTATACATATTGTTTTTAGCTGTGAATCAGCTATTGGTCACTGACACTTTATAGATTTCAGACTGCATGTATGTACTCTGACAATAAGATTGTATGAGACAAAGTTAAAACACCTACATGGTTTATGTATTGATTGATGTACCTATGGGTTATACCACATGTTGTGGATGGTTTTGAGATGTTAAGGGGCCGAAATACTCTAGTTTCAGCAGTGAATTTGTTGCAAAAAACTGTCATAAATAGTCAAAGGCTGCAGTTACTCAGTTAGACTTGTTGGCTTGCAGGAGTCAGGCATTGTTTGCAACAAGGCAAATGCAGACAAAACCAATAATATAACCCATATAGTGGGGGAAAAGCTTGATAGCAATAATTATGCCATATGGAAGTTCCACATGGAGAATTTCTTGATAGGAAAAGGATATTGGGATTTGGTGAGAGGTGTTGAAGCTGAACCTGAAATTCCAGAGAGGAATCCTACAGCTGATCAAAGACGAGCGCACCGAGCTTGGTTGGAAAGAGCTCGCAAGGTGCTACACTGGTTATCTTTGTGTATCTCGGATGCTATGGTAATGCAAATCATGAACTACAAAAGTTACCAACAAATGCATGGAACATATCGATTAGGTACTATGGCACAACTACCAGTGCTAGGAAGATACAGTTGAAGCAAAAATTCAACAACATGGAGAGAAAAGGCAGATCTATACAAGTTTATGTCACAGAGATTAAGACTATTGCGGATCAACTGGCATCCATTGGCACACAGGTTGAGGATGAAGACATGGTTGCAGTGACATTAAATGGTTTGGGATCTGAATATAAGTCATTTGATACTTCCATCTCTGTACGGACTAAAATGTCAGATTTCAATGAGCTGGTTGCATTGCTTATTCATGAAGAGGTTAAACTTGGATTGGCTACAAGTTCTAGCAGCTCCAAGAACAAGGATGTTGTCTTTTATTTGAATCAACGCAACCGTGCCATGGTAGAGGTTATGGTTCTGGCAGCAAAGGAGGCCAGCACAATGTCTCATATAGCAATAATAACCAGCAAGGTTCATATGTAAGAGGATGTGGAAATTTCAAAGGCAAGGGGAGATCTAGCCGTAGAGGCAGAGGTCTACGCAGCAGCAACACCCATCTGACAATCCTAATAAGGATAAAGATTGTTACTATTTTGGAAAGTATGGTCATATTGCTAAGGACTACTGGAAGAAGCAGGGCAATCAAATAGGCAAATAGCATGGACATTATGCATCGTCCAATCAAGCAGAAGATGCATCTGGGGGATAGATTGTTTGCCATGACATATGTGAAAGACAGGGCTACTAAGAAGTCTCATGAGAATGCAGTTTGATACATTGATTTGGGGGCATCGAATCGTATGACCCCTCATGGTGACTGGCTTATTAACATGATGCCTGAGAGGAATGGCTATGTATGCACATGGGATGACACGTAGCATAGCATAGAACATAAAGGCAAAGTACCTTTGGTTATCCATGATGGCAGGAAGAAGAACTTACATGATGTATTGCATGTCTCATCAATTACTAAAAATCTAATGTATGTGGGTCGGATGACTAAGCAAAATTTACAGGTCCGATTTAACAAGCATGGATGCTTCATTGAGTTTGGTAATGGCGGCAAATTGATTACTCACGGTCATAGGAATGGTAGGATGTTTACTCTGGATGCCACTTTGCCACAATTGAAATCAGCAATGTTTTCCCATGGCTCTAGCACAGCTAGAGACTTAGAAATATGGCATAAGAGAGTGGGACATGTTAATCTTCAACCGTTGCAAATGATGCTAAAGAAACAGCTTGTGATAGGTTTACCCAAGTTTCAGTATACAAATATTGGTCATGTATACAATGCTTGCCAGTTTGGTAAACAGTCAAGGTTTCCATTTGTCAAGCATGTAAGAAATAGTACGCAACCATTGCAATTAGTTCACTCTTATGTGTGCGGGCCAGCCCATAATGCATCTATGGGAGGCTCCAAGTACTATGTAACATTCATTGATGACTTCAATCGTCGTTATACTTGGGTTTATATCTTGAAAACAAAGGATGAGGTGTTTGCTATTTTTCAGCAGTTTAAAAAGCAGGTTGAAAAGGAATTTGCTTGTTATATCTCTTGTTTGAGATCTAAGAGTGGTGGGGAGCATGTGTCAAATGAGTTTGATAGTTTTTTGGTTGAAAATGGTATACATAGGCAACTTACCTGCAGCTACACTCCTCATCAGAATGGGGTAGCTGAATGGAAAAATAGGGTATTGATGGAAGTTGATCGTGCAATGATAAATGAGAAGAGTATGCCACTCTATTATTGGGATGAGGCTGTTATGACAGGCATGTATATCTTGAACAGGACTCCCACTGCAGGTATTCATGATATGACACCATTTGAGAAGCTATATGGCTATAAGCCTGATATCAGCCACATGAAAGTATTTAGTTGTCTTGCTTATGTGCGATCCCTAATGAGAAGAGGAAAAAGCTGGACCCAAAAGCCATAATTGTGTCTTTATTGGGTATTCGGAGAAGAAGAAGGCATACAAATGCTATGACCCCTCTACTCGGGATACATTAGTGAGTAGAGATGTCATCTTTGATGAGATGGCCTCTTGGTATGCATCACCGGTTGCAGTGCCATCGAATATGCCCTCTACACATGTTTCTACAGTTGATTTGTAGCAGCAAAGTACCGCACTGACATGCCCTAGTGGTACGATGGTATCTCCATGGACAGGGAGATTGCAAAGCTCTGGCTCACTGTCCCACTGACACCAGTATGTCAATGAGGGGGAGATATGATGTGGTGGATAGCAAAGGAAAAGAAAAATTCATTGATGATACATTTGGTGTGATGACACCTCGCAGGATGACATCAAGTTATGACTCAGTTGACAGTCTAGATAGTGAGCTTGGTATTCCGACAATTTATACACCTAGCACTAGGCAAAACAAGTACATTATGCCTCATGAGAGAGGGGAATTGAGTAGTGCACCATAGCTTAGATGCTCGCAAAGAGTCAGGTATCCTATGGATAGGCTAACTTACAATGGTTTTTATGTGAAGCATTTCTCTTATATGACAAAGGTGACAGAGGTCAAAGAGCCTACTACATTTGTTGAAGCAATGATGGATAAAAATTGATGCACAACTATGGATGAGGAGATAGATGCTTTGGCTGAAAATAGTACTTGGGATCTTGTGCCACTGCCAGAAAGGAAAGAAGACCATTGGCTGCAAATGAGTCTACAAGATTAAATGCAAGTCGGATGGCAGTGTAGAGAGGTACAAGGCCAAGCTAGTCACTAAAGGATATGCTCAGTAGTATGGGTTAGACTATAAGGAAACATTCAATCATGTTGCCAAGATGGCAACCATACAAACAGTGATCTCATTGGCTACTACTAAAGGCTGGAAATTGTAGCAGATGGATGGAAGAGGATGTTTATATGGATCAGCCTAAAGGGTATGTACACCTTGATTTTCAGCATTATGTATGTAAGCTGAAAAAGGCGTTGTATGGGCTGAAGCAGGCTCTGAGAGCCTGGCATGCAAGGATCAGTAGTTATTTGCGTTTGGGATTTACTATTGGCAGGGCTCTATTTATGAAAAAGACAAACAAAGGCTTGGTAGTGCTGATCATCTATGTTGATGACTTGATAATCACAAGTGATGATGACTTTGGGATACAGCATGTTATGCAGATGTTGAAATCTAAATTTGATATGAAAGACTTAGGTGAACTGAAGTATTTCTTGGATATTGAGGTGATCAAGGCTGAAAATGGTTTATGGCTGATGCAAAAACACTATGCCATGGAAATGCTAAAGAAATATGCCATAGTTGAATGTAAACCATTGGATACACCTCTTGATCAGAATGTCAAGTTCGACATTAGCACTGGAGCTAAAATTGATGATGTAACTATATACAGATAGATGGTTGGTAGTCTAATCTAAACCATCACCAAGCCTGATTTGAGTTATGCAACTGGGCTCATAAGTCGGTTCATGCATAAGCCGAGGAATCCACACTTGGATACTGTTAGGTGGATTATGAGATATGTTAAGTCCACTGTAGATTATGGGTTGTTCTATGTGAAAGATAAGATCTTCACACTAGTTGGATACACAGATGTGAATTGGGCAAGATGCTCATATGATTGTAAATCTACAAGTGGTTATGCCTTTGGATTTGGAAGTGGAATGATCAGTTGGAGCAGCAAGAAGCAACCAAGGGTTGCATTGTTTAGCACTGAGGTAGAGTACAGGGGTGCTGCATTGGCAACATGTGAGATTGCATAGTTGCTCAATCTTATGGCTGATTTGGACATATAGGTGGATGCTCCAGTGACTTTGTTATGTAACAATCTCAATAGTGTACTCTTGGAAACAAATCCAATGTATCATCCCATGACTAAACACATTGAGGTACACTACCATTTTATCAGAGAGATGGCTCTTGTAGGGAAAGTAGACCTTATGCATGTGAAAACAAATGAGCAGGTTGCAGATATCTTTACCAAGTATTTGGATAAAGATAAGTTCAATGTTTTTAGACAGTTTCTTGGTGTACAGATGATGTCTTGAGCTTGAGGGGAAGTGTTAAGACTTCAAGCTCAGCTTTACTATATTTAGGTTGTGTGTACCCAACACTTAGATTGTCCAGCTGTACCACATGCAAACATTAAATAAGTCAGTCTGTACTTGGTGTGAATGGTCTTACAAACCTTAGACCTTAGAGTATTGTATTCACCTTAGTTATATGGATTATGGAATATGAAGAAAATGGAGAGTGAGAGCATAAGGCTCCTCTCAGTTGCTCCAACCCTTCTCTTTCTCTCTTCTAACATATTACATATGTTCATGTGTCAGATGAGCTGCAAAAGAAGCTTGATTCAATGTTGAAAAATGTATTTTTATTAGATATCCTTTAGATCAAAAAGGTTATCATTGTTATAACCTTATCACAGGTGATCGTGATAGTTATGTGTAGAAAGAAAAGCAAGAATCATGGTGCCTTAATTGACCAAATATATCATATGGTGCTACATCTATAGTTAGCCCTTGATTTGGGAGACAAAGAAGTAGCCCCACATCTTCAGGTGCATCTACAAGTGTTGTAGGTAAAGACAAAGGGAAGAAGAAAGTGTTAGATAGTAATTATGCATCTACTAATCATTTGGAATTTTATGGACATTCCAATGGTTCAAAGAGTTCGAATAATGAGCTTGGTATTCATTTAGTTAGAACACCAAGTGTATAGAGAGCACATGGTAATGTAAAGCCTCCACTGAGTGATCTAGTGGTGCACAAGTCTAGCAAGGTCACATATCATGTTAAAAGATTTGGTTTTGTAGAGTATGCAACTCACCATAATGCTTATATGGTAAAGGTGGTTAAGGATGTTGAGCTCACTTGTTTTAAGGATGATGTTGGTCATGCTCATTGGATGCATCAAAATGGATGAGAATATGGCGGCATTAAAAACCAATAAGCCTTGGGCTCTAGTTCCATTGCCTAAGGGCAAGAAAGCTATTAGTTGTAAGTGGGTCTACAAAATTAAGCATAATGCAAATGATTCTATTAGTAGGTATAAGACTCGACTGGTTACAAAAGGCTAAGCTCAAACATATGGCATAGATTATGAAAGAGACATTGAGTCCATTTGCTAGGATGGCAACTATTAGATGTGTGATTGCTTTGGCTGCAACCAAAGGTTAGAGTTTGTAGCAAATGGATGTAAAGAATGCCTTCTTGTATGGTAAATTGCAATAAGAGGTGTATATGGAGCAACCAATATGTTATGAGGATTTAGAGCACCCCACATATATGTACAGGTTTAAAAAGATACTCTATGGGCTGAAGTAAGCACCTAGAGCATAGTCTGACAAGATTGGAGAGTATCTTATCGACATTGGATTTTATGGTTCTAATATTAACTACTCACTTTATGTGAGAAAGGGAGATGTTGGCTTGGTCATCATAGTCATCTATGTGGATGACTTGATCATTACATGTGATTGATAGTGGAACTGCTAAAGTCAATGACTTTTTGAAGAAGAAGCTTGAGATTAAGGATTTTGGTAAGCTAATGTACTTTCTTGGTATTGAGGTGATTAGATGTTATGATGGTATATGGCTATGCCAAAGGCAATATTGCTTGGATATATTGTCCAAATATGGTATGATAGCATGTAACTGTTAACCCTAATGCAAAGCAAGCAAAAAGAAAATTAAGAAGACACAAGGCCTCGCACAAGGCAAAACAGAAAAGACAGCTCATGATGGCTGAAAAAATAAAAGGGAAAAATGTCAAAAGTGCAAGGATGACCTTTAAAGTTGAGGGCAAGAGAAAAAGAGGAAATGCGTATTTTAAATATAAAAGTGCACTCTAAATCCTTATAAAAGAGTGACATGCTCCCTCCTTTGCAATTTGTAAATGTAGACGAGCATGGGTAAAGGTACAATGCAAATAGGAAGGAAATAGGAAAAGAGGACCTATGCTAAAATGATCGATCGTTTAAAAAAGGGATGGGTGCCCAAAGGGGATTAGGGTTAGGGTTTTGTATAAAAGGAAAAAACTGAATGAAGAAACTCATTCTTCTGTGTGGCCAAAACTAGCTCTCATCTTCTCTTCTTCTTCTTGTTCTTGCTTGCTTGAGCTTGTGCTTTGAGAGAGGGAGTGTGAGGAAGTGAGGGAGTGAGGGAGTGAGGGAGTGAGGGTGAGAGACCGTGGTGGAGAAGCTCTCCATCTTCTCCTCTCTTATTCTTCTTCTCTTCTCTTCTCTTCTCTTGTCTCATGCTCAGAAATGGAGCATAGAGCTTGGAGCTTCAAGATCGAGCTTGCACCACCTTGCATCTAGGACTACTGGAGTGCTTGAGGGAGGAGGAACTCGATCAAGCATGGAGGTAAGCTCATACACTTGTAGGTGTGAAAGTGTGTACGGCTATGTGAGAGGTAGCCATTGCACTTGGCTTGAAACACTTGAAATAATAAGCGGTCCATGGGTCTTCGCAGTCAAGCGAGAAGCTCCCACATTTTTGTTATGTTGCCAAGACCAACGAATTCAAGCTTTGAGTGCTTGCGCACTTCGAATCAAGCATTGAAGTAGAGTTTGCCCCACACCAGTACTTGAGTTAGGTAGGAAGCAAGGGATTTGATCTCCTTTGCAAGTAATTTTTTCTGGTTTTTTGGATTTAAGGAAGTAAATTGGAGTAGTGTAAGTTGTTACCTGTGATTTGAATGCATTTAGGTAAGGAAAAAATCCCCAAAAATTAGAGAAATACACAGTAGGATATACATTGTAATTGCAGGCCCAAAACAGGGGAGAAAAGAGAGCTTCAAGGCATTAACATAGAAAAGAGAGAGAAGGGGAAAGTAACAAGGCAAGAGAGAAAGGGTTTGAGAAGCCAGGAGGGCACAATAAGAGCTCATTTTTCATTTTTGAGTTGAGAGAGAGAGATTGATAGAGAGAGAGAGAGAGCTACAGGGCTAGAAACAATTTCGTGCTTGGCAATCTTCATCGCCGTGCTTTCGAGCCCCGCAAGTAAGCTTTGGATGTGCCTTTGTATTGGATAATTTCTCCGAGGATCATAATTGAGAGATTAGTTAAGGCAAGTGTGAGATTCATCTAGATTTTTGTTGTTCTAAACCCTCGACCACCGCAGTCAAACACATTCCAACCATGTGAGTCCCGCTACACTAAGCCCATAGTCCACTCAAACTCGAACAGGTCCACTCAAACTCGGACAGGTCACTAAGACTCAGACAGACCACTCAGACTTGGACAATCCACTCAGACTTGAACAAGGTACTTGGACTCAGACAGTCCACTCGGACTTGGACACCCAAGTCTAAAACTTGGATGCTCTAACTCGGACACTATCACTCATACGAGTTGTACAGAACCTAGATTCTGGCAAATTGGACCCACCCCAAGGTACACAAAGGCTAAGACCAATCTAGACGACACCAACATAGACCTCCAAATACATAGAATGGCTCATAGGGCCACCAGACTCACGAATTGTGATCTAACATCCCAGAGGGCAATTGAGGCACTAACCCTCAGCCTCTTAGACCCAGACTCATTAACCAAATTTGCTACCCCTCAGAGCACACATCTAGGACACTGTAGAGACCAGAATGAACCAGCTAGAGTGGTTGTTAAATGCACAAAAGGATCAAAAAGGATTGTGTTGCACTGTATTGTTTTCATTAGATTCGCACATTGCATCAATTAAACACTTAACATGCACAAAAAAGCTAATAGCTTAATTTCGAACAATGCGCTTTGAGGAGCACACAGCTAGTATCTGAGTACACGTAACATTGGGAGGAGTATTTTAAATAATAAGAAACTCACCTAAGATAAGCTAAGCTAAATGAACCCGCTAGTAAGGAGACCCCAAACATTAAACAACGGCGAAGGACCCCAATCACTGAACACACTGAAAGACTTGAGTTGTCAAGCCGCTTAGAGAGCAACAGCGACATGCACGATTAGGGATTCAGCTCTACCCAACTTGATCAATCTGATCGACGCCCTAGTTACTCAAGAAGTTAGCAATATGTCAAGAACTAGTGCCAACCCAAAAAATGACGAGCTTGACTTGGGAGAATTCTTAGCCGACACCCAACAACAACTGATCACCCAGTATGACCTGCAAACCAAAATGGAGCATCATGGTAGACCAGTCGAGACATCTTAGCCGATCTACAAAAGGAGAGAAGGTTGGCAAGGAAAGTGTTGCAAATCATGACCGTCTACAACTGCGAGCAATGAGCTCAAAAGTTGAGACAATACATAGAAATACATGAGGTTCAATGTGTCTTGGCTCTCATCAATAGAGCCAGGACATGACCAAATGCTAAGAGGAAGAGAGCCTTAAAGGATGATCTTATGGTAAACGAGCTTCTCAACGAAGTGACTCTTAGACAACATAGCTATTGTGGAGCAAAGTAGAGCAACTCTAGCGACTATGTTTATGGGACCAAAAATGGTCTGGCACTGGCTATGGCACTAGTCGAGACCTCATACATACAAGAGACACCTCCACCACCACCCGGCCTCGTGGTCTAGGAGCGTCTATAATAACTAAATGCACACTAGGTACTTCTAATATTGTGTTGTAGTTAGATAAGAGTCCAACGGTACCTTCCCCAAAACCCCTCAAAGGGGGTATCCCACACATATTGGCAATAAATGCCACGTACCACACACGAAGGAGGCACCCCACCGGCCAATTGCCGTGGCCCCACTGCAACTCTCCTACGTCTTGGGGATTGGCCCCTAGATGCATTGCTTTTACATATAAACACATTTGCACAACGAATGGCTAACCTACGGCAAGGTAATTCTCTCCCCCTCATCGTTTAAGTTTTGCTTCGTTGCATAGGTGTATAGAGGTTGTTTTGTCATGATTTAGTGTATAAAGAGCAAGAAAAAATCATACACTATAACAAAAAGATAGGGCAAACTGAGGCCAACCTCATGCTTTGCCCCACCATACATCCACAACCACTTATTATAGTCCTTTACAGAGGGAACTAGCAAACTTGAATAGCGATCTAGGAAGGCTAATCAAGCCAATTAATGTGGCTACATGGTTATTTCCGATTGTAGTTGTACCTAAGAAGAATAGTAAGATTATGGGGTATGATGATAACAAGAAGCTTAATGCAACCACAATTATAGACCCATTTCCCATTCCATTTATTGACTCTTTACTTGATGATGTTGTTGGACACAAAATGTATAGTTTTTACATGGTTTCTCACGTTCAAGATATCGAACCTAAGAAATGTATAGTTTTCTAGGGAATCAAGGAAATGCATATAGAAAATTATGTATATTGATGGGACCATTATACCTTAGATTCAACATAGTTAAGAACTTTGGAATTAAGAATGGTCTTGCAAAGTTCAAGAAGAATCACATAGAACCCTTGACCCTTACCTCACTATGTTTACAAGAGCTTTCATTAATAATTTTTCTGTATTTGGCAAAAAAGTGGATCATCTAAAGCACCTAGTTGTGCTTTGAAAGGTGTTAGAAGTTTGGCATGTCTTTGAATCCATTTAATTTTGTCTTTGTTGTTAAAAGAGGAGTGCTACTTGGGCATATTACTTTTGAAGAAGGACTATAGATCCCCTAAATATTCTAGTAGTAAAAGAAAGCTATAGCTCCTACAAAAGTACAAGAGGTAATGAGGTTTGTGAATCAAATTAAGTGGTATAGAAAATATATCAAGTACCTTGCTCATTATTGTACTCCGTTGACTACTTTAACTAAGAAATATGTCTAGTATTTTTTAGAGAAAATCAAGATATTTCATTTGTTTTGAAGAAGATGCTAGTTGTTGCTTCCATTTTGCAATCTCATTTATGGGATTTTCCTTTTTATGTTATTGATGATGTTGATTTAATTGTTGGAGATATGTTGGTGCAAGAAAAGATTGCAGGATGGCCTAGACCTATATACTATGCTAGGAGAAGATTAACAAGGCATAAAAGAGGAAGGCAATTACTAAAAAGGAAGCTTCACGAATGGTGTTTAGTCTACAAAATTTAGGCATCGCCTATGCTAGGAAATTTGGTAATCCTCCATAAAGATCATCAAGCTCTTTTGTAGCTCATCGATAAGTCTCAACTACATGCATATTAGCTAGATGGATGCTTTTGCTACAAGAATTTGATTGTAAAATCGTGTATACTCCCCTAAAAAGGAGTAGTTATTGCAAATTTCCTCAATGGGATTGAAGTTGTAAATCCTATAAAAGGAGTGCATGATCATCTACCTGATGGAGATTTGTTTGGGGTTCAAGTAGATGAATCTAATTCTTATTATGATCAAGTACTAAGGTTCCTTATGGATAGGGTTATGCCAACAGCCATTTCAAGGGATCAGAGAAGAAGATTAGCTTTGAGAAATAGAAATTTTCAAGTTATTATGTGAATCTTGTATAGAAGAGGCATTGATCAAATCTTGAGAAGTTGTGTTCTTGAATAAGAGCATGCCAGAAGTCTTACAAGAAGCCCATGTAGGATTAGTAGGAGGTCATATTTTAGGTGAGATTGCTGGAAGAAACGTGTTACATGAGATTACTAGAAGGGAAGCATTGCAAGTAGGTTTGTCATGGACAAATATCCTTGGGGGATGTACATCAATATGCTAAGGAATGTATTGCATGCATGCAAAAAGGTCAACTACAACCAAGGGACAAAATGCAATATCATCATGTATTGCCTTTAGAACCTTTTCAAAAGTGGAAATTGACTTTGTTAGGCTGATCAAACTAGCAGCTCATCAAACCAATAACATTTATATTTTGGCATGCATTGATTACTATACAAAATGGGTTGAAGTTAAGGTATTTAAAGACAATATTATTCCTAGTGTAGCCCAATTTCTCTGTACAAACATCATGACCAAATTTGGGTATCCAACAAAATTGATCAATGACTTTGGAAAGCATTTCTTGAATTATGTTATTAAGGAGTTAGCTACAAAACATATGTTTCTCCATAAAAATTCTATACCCTACCATCCTCTAGAAAATGGATAGGGAGAAAGTTCCAACAAGATTTTGTTGCAAATCCTTAAGAAGTTTGTTAATGAAGATAGAAAAGATTAAGATACTAAATTGGATTATGCTTTGTGGTCTTTTAGAATAGCATATAAAGTTACAGCTAAATTAACACCATTTAAGTTGGCTTATGGAATAGATGTTATTGTGCCTATGAAATTCAATGTTCCCATCCTAAGAGTGGCCATTACTCATAAGCTTTCACCTAAAGAGTCAATGCACAATACGTTGCAACAACTAATGCACCTTGAAGAGGATCAAAGTATTGTAGCTTATTGATTAGGAGTGGTGCAAGCAAGAAGACAAGCTTGGGTGAACATGCACATTGAAAAGAATATTTTCAAAGAAGGTGATCTCGCTATGGTTTATAACTCTAAGTCAGGTAAACATCCTGTGGCAAGTTGAAGCTAAGATATTTTGGTCCTTATGAAATTGTCAAAGATGTTGGACAATGAACTTTCACCTTGCCTACTTTACAAGGAGAGGTTAGTAAACCTAAAGTGGATGGTTTTCTACTTAAGAAATTAATTCAACCCAATTATGAGGATCCCAAGTTGGATGCAAATGAGCAATGGAACATGTATAAAAATTGTCCAAATTTGCGATATATGACCTAAAGGGGAATTCCACAACTCTTTGCTTCTTAATGTAGTGCGCAAAAAGAATATTTGGGAGCAATGCAAGGTTTTTAATTACGATATAATATATAATACACTTGTAGAAATTAGCCTATGATATTTCCAGTTATGACCACAAGTTAGTGTTTCTTCACAATAGAAGTGTAGGATTAGTTATGTATTTCCTCTAAAAGAGTTGCACTTTTCCTTAAGTTCTAATGAGTTTTTCATGGAGAAGATTCTTCACAATACTTTAGAGGAGATCAATCTCAAATACAAGATTACTTGGATAAACCCCATGATCGAACTATTGCTTATATTGGCTAACTTCATTCTTTAGAAATATAGGTGGATTCTTGTGTTTCCTAGGCAAATTGTGTAGGGTCTCGTGTTTCTTAATAAGGAATTGCAAGAGGATAAGTTTAATGTCTCATTATGATATTATGGTTGAGATTTTATGTGTCTAATGTCAAGCACGTGCAATAGAAAACTCGGGCTAGTCCTTTACTTGTGGTATTGTATGCTCAGGTTGTGCAAATGTATCCATTGATCAAGAAAATTTTGTGGGACTTATAGGATTGTGCTATACATGGTGCAACTAGTAAAGTTTGTAAACATGCCAAGGATGCACAGAAGGATACCATGAAGTCAATTAATGTAGGTTTGCAAGATGATCGAGATGATCAAGATTATGCTAAGCAATTGGGTTTCGTGATGGTGATGTGGGAAATGCTAAAATGTTCATCCATAGTTCTATACAAGATGTGTTTTTTTATTGGCTCAATTTTGGTTGCTAAAAGAGAGGAAAAACAAGATGTGATCGTTGGAGTTCAAAAGCAAGGTAAGTTCTCCAAGATTAATGTAGAGAGTGCAATCTCAAAGTCTGATTTTTGAAGGATATGTCTACGACTCCTCCATTGACATCAACATCTAGTGTGCCATCCAATTTACAACATGCATGTTTATGGGCTCATGGATTGCATAAGTTTTTGTCAAATTTGTAGGTGTCTATACCATACAAGTTGGATATTATGCAAGCTCTCTAGAGGTAGATTGAGGAGGAAAAGCATAGCATTGCAATTCTAGTTATAGTAGTATTGGCAATTTCATGAGAAAGAGATGTTGGACCTCAAAATGCAATTGGAGTAGTTTTGTGGTAGAGCTAAGAAATGCAAGGTATGCAAGGTGTTGGACCTCAAAAGGAAATTGGAGGAGTTTTGTGGTCTATTGATATGCAAGAAAAGTATAATGTTAAAATTCAAGTGGTTGCAGAGTATAATGCCAAGTTGAGGATTGAAAAGGTATTGCTAGATGCCAAATTACAGCCATTATTGGTAAGTGGAAAGTAGTTGTTCGAAGATATGTGAGTGGACATTGAATGATCATTCTTTCTTCAAGAAGACTTGCAGATTAGGAAAAGTTCATCTAGAAAGCATATGGCTAATCAATGGTAGTCAATTACAAGAAGGATATCTCATGTTATTGTACAACAATATGTTGTTTGCAACAAGCATTTATGCTTGAAAATTTGGAAAATCTCATTGAAAAGAAGGTTAAGTTATAAGAAAGAGTTGATAGTACACTTTTAGATTATGATAGATTGATACAAAAAGGGAAATGCTGATCATTCAAGTATTTTTTATATTGATAAGCATGTCAAGATTCGTGGGTTAAAAATGGAAAAAAATCATGAGATGGACATAGCTTTTGTTGATATTGGTAAGTATGTCAAGACTTGTGAGTTGAAAATGGAAAAAATCCATGAGATGGAGGTGGCTTCTTTAGTATATGCATATTGTTTTGCCATAGTTGATTTTTAGAAGTTATTTTGCAACACACCAAAGGATTAAGCATATCTTTGAGGGGTGGCTCATCAAGGGATGAAAGGCTTGTACTGGGGTGTAATAGTGTTCTTTAAATCTTTTTTTTAGAATATGCCTATTGTTTTGCCATAGTTGATTCTTAGAAGCTATTATCCAACACACCAAAGGATTAAGTGTATCTTAGAGGGGTGGCTTATCATGGGGTGAAAGGCCTATAATGGGGTATAATAGTGTTCTTTGAATCTTCTTTTTTTTTTTTTGCATAAGGCATTTCATCTAGTAATTTATGGGTTCAAGTCGTGACCATTGCCAATCAACAACTAGGTTGTGCTAGGTGTTAGGGCTTGAATTGACCTTAGCACTTCAATCATGTGCCTTAATATTTCTCCATTTCCTTGAGATGTATTAGAACTAGAAAGTTAACGATTGTTATCAACATGAGTTGTATTCATGACCACTGTTCTTGACGTGGATGTATGGCAAAACGATATGGAAGATCTTTAGGTGTTTCTTGATCTCTTTGTATTGTTCTATTGTATGCGCAATATTTATTTGAGTTCAATGTAGTCTCTTAGCAATTTTCTTGCTAGTTTTTTGTATTTCCTTAATCGAATTTTTAGTTCTACTTGCAATAGATGTACTGCTCTTCAATAGTTTCTTGCTAGATTTAGGGTTGGAACAAAAATAAACTGAGTTTAGCAAATGTGTTAGCCATGAAAGAGAAGCAAAATTTGAATGAGAATGAAAATCAAGAGAGTAGTGTAAGGCTCAAAAAAACAAAGAACTTGGGTGTAGCATTTGTATATGGTGATTTTTACAAAATATAGCCAATTTGGGAAAACCAATCTTATGCCAATTTTTCTATTGTATTGGTTGCTTTCTTTTATTCCATTGGATTTTCTTTTCGAGTTTACCAAAATATGACAAGGTTGTTTTCATTTGATTTTTCAAGTAAAAATTTGGTAGTGTTTCAAAGATAACCAAGGCATGTCGAAGGGAGTTACTTGGGCCCACCAAAAAAAAGCCCAAAAAAACAAGTAATGTATTATAAGGGCCTACTAAGCTAAGAGGAGAGAGCAAGTTCAAACCTTTAGTAAATATGAAGGAATTAAAGGCACGCATGTATTAAAAGCTAGAATAAGACTTTAGAAGCGAGAAATAAGCATTTTGGCCCATTTAAAGCAATGGGGAACATCATGCCATAAATACACTTCAGAAGTCATAAACACATGATCATTAGGTGGCACGAAATATTTCGTAACTTTCATTGATGATTACTTACATAAGTTTTGGGCATATCCCATAAAGCAAAAGTTGAAAGTCTTGACTACATTTTAGTGTTGCCTTGCTTTTGTTGAGAACCAACCTAGGTATAGACTGAAATACCTACAACTTGACAATGGGGAAAGTACGTATCTAAAGCCTTTGAGCAGTTTTGTGATGAGAGGGATATTAAGTGTCAATTTATTGCCCTATACACTCCACCCGCAAATAGTATGGCTGAGCACATAAATAGGACAATTCAAGAGCCATTTCATAATATACTTAACAAGACAAGCTTACCATAGCACTTTTGGGCTAATGCAATTACTAATGCCGTACATTTGATTAATCGATCCCCATGCACAACTCTTGACTATCAAGATACATAGGAGGTACAATCTGTAAAACCTCCATCATATGCTCATTTGTGTATCTTTGGTTATGAGGCTTTCTACCATGCTCCTAAGGACAAGTGTAATAGGTTGGATCCTAAGTCTATGAAATACATCTTTCTTGGTTATGGTGATGTAAATGACATGGTTTATTGCCTATGGGATCCCTAGGTTAAAAGGTCATCTATAGCCATGATATTTTCCATAAGAAGAAGATGCATAAGCAGCCTGAGCAGGTAGTTGAGATATACATAATGATATTTCAGGAGAAGCATCCTATTACCATACAACTAGCTAAACAACCTACAATTGATATCCCAATGGCCCATGATCATGATATTGGACAAGATATACAAGCCCCACAACCTATTTTATGCCAGTCTACTAAAGGTAGATATTAGCCTGGTCAGTTTGCACCTTCTATGGATTATATTATAGTGACAAATCTTGGTGAACCTCTTACCTATGATGAGACTATACATAGATGTGACAGTCACTCTTGGGATAGGGCCATGCAGTCAAAGTATAACTCACTACATAAAAAATCATACTTGGCCTTTGTTAACCGTTAGACGAACAAGGTGGAATATCTGAAAAAGCTAAAGCAGAAGACAAAGGCTAAGGCAAAAGTGAAACGGAAGATGAAGGCGCGCTAAGAAAAATATGGAAGTACAAGAAATGCAAAAAGTCCTAAATAAAGGAAAAGGGTGCACAAGAAAAAGCGCGAATCAATACTTTTGTAAAAGAGCACAAGCGCATCATCGTTTAATTTAAAGAGCGACGCAATTTGTAAAGGTAGATGGGTGGTAGGAAGGAAACTAGGAAGATAGAAAGGCAATGGGAAAAAGGGCCTAGGCCACGGTCGGCCATGTAAAAAAGAAAATAAGGAGATGACCGCCCAAAAGGGATTTAGGGTTTTATATATAAAGTTGAAAAGTGAATAAGAAACTCATTCTTGTGTGTGGCAAAAAGTGGCTCTCCTCTTCTTCTTCTTCTTCTTCTTCTTCTTATTCTTGCTTGCTTGAGCTTGTGCTTGAGAGAGGGAGTGTGAGAGTGTGAGGGAGTGAGTGTGTGAGGGTGAGGGACCGTGGGGTGGAGAAACTCTCCATCTTCTCCTCTCTTCTTCTCTTCTCTTCTCTTCTCTTCTCTTCTCTTGCTCGCGGTGATGGAGCTTGGAGCGTGGAGCTTGAGGATGAGCTTGCTTGAAGCTTGCACTTGAATCGTGGAGCTACCGGAGTGCGCGGGAGAGGAGGTAACTCGAATGGCATGGAGATAAGCTCACTACACCCGTAGATATGAATGGCGCGTCGGCTATGTGAGAGGTAGCCATTAGGGCTCGGCTTGGAATGCTTGAAACAATAAGCAGTCCGTGGGTCTTGGCAGTTAAGCGTGAGCTCCCACTACATTTTGGTTCCATTGCCGGGACAAACGAATTCAAGCCTTGAGCGCTTGCGCGCTTCAAATCGAGCATCGAAGTGAGGGTTTTCCCCGAACCGGTGCTTGAGATAGGTAGGAAGTGAGAGGGTTGAAGATGGTATTCGATCTCCTTGGCAAGTAGGTTTTTTGCTTTTTTGAGATTTATGATGTGAGATGGAGTAGTGTAGGTATTTACTTTGTGATTTGGATGCATTAGAGTAGGAGAAAACAAAGAAAAACAAAGAAAATAAGCATTAGAGTTTATTGTTGCAAAACAGGGCAAAACATGGCAAAAATCGTGCAAAAAATGATAAAAAGCTCACTTGTGATGCCTAAGGTCGGCAAGTGAGTGATTGGGGCATCAACTCCATACCCGAGAAGGGGCATAAGAGCGAAGAGGCCAAGGGAGAGCTCATTTGTGACCATTTCAGTGAGAGAGAGAGAGAGAGAGAGAGAGCCATCGCACGATTCGATCCAATCTCACCATCGAGCCTACCGCTCTATTCAGGTATATGAATCCCTTCCCCTATCCCCCTAGATAGGATCTGGAGGTTTATGCTTGCTATGATTGATTAAATCACAAAGATCGAGCAAAATCGACCTCTCGATGTCGCCGTCACACCGCGTTCGACCCGTCCGAGCGGTCGCTTCTGGGCCAAGTCCCAGAATCGGCCCTCGACCCTCTTTCGCTCGGCCCACTTGGTCCAAAACCCTAATCGACCCTTGGCCCAAACCTACTCGGCCCGTCCGAGTCGACCATTCGGACCATCGACCAATTCGGCCCTCGGCCCAAGTCCCTCGGCCCATCCGAGTGACCTCGTCCGAATTGACCATTCGGCCCGCCCGAGTGACCCACTCGGACCCTGCAATTTGAACCAGCTGGGCCGAGTGTAAATTTTTATCAAATTCTCAAAAATTTGACTTGACTCGGCTAGAGCTCAGCAGCGCAAACTGTCGAACGTCCTTTTGACGCTCAGAACTTGATTCTGGCACACGGAATGGACGAAATCGTAGGGAGCAGCTGCTTAGCGGCTTGAAGTAGGCAACAGCAAGACCTAGAGACCTAGACACAAAGCGCTAAGCAGTTAAAATCTGATTGGCCAAAAATAAACGAGGCAACATATTAGAAAAACCCTGAACCCCGAAATTGATCCCAAAGGCTACGTAGAGCTAAAAGCACATCACAGATCCATCACTGAGCTAAAACTTAGAGCAAGTAGTTCAAAATTTGGCTAAACAGTCCTCCAAATTGCGCATGGTGTTTACTATAACGGCCCTGCGGGCCGGGGGGGACTGCCCCTTCCCCCCCCTCCCCCCTGGGACCCCCGCGCCTCCCCCAAGTGGGTTGGAGAGAGAACGCGCGCCGTGACAGGTCCATATTAGACCCTAGTGTAGTAATGGCTCTACACGAGCATGGATTCTCACTGAAAAAAGAGCAACCAAAAGCCCATACCCGAACCGAGAGAAACAGAGACCTTAGAACCTCAATGGGCCAATCTAGCCAACAAGAGCAAAAAGGCCACATTGCAAAAACACGTACGTGTTGCATTCGGACTGCATCTAGTCAAAGCGGAAAGCAACAACATCAAGCTACAATAGCGAGAATGACTAGATATGACAGTCCTGACAATAGATGCTCCTTGAATAGCACTGCATTGACGAGCTAAGACATCAGTGGAGAATCCACATCTGGTCGTGCAGTTGGGGACTCAAGGGCATTTGTCAGAAGGCTTAAATTTACAAGCCAAGACTCGGAAGATAAAGACATAGTATCACCTGCTTATCTTAGGGCCAAACTCACTGCGAAAAGAGAGCATACTATCGATGCTCTGATTGATGAAGGAGCAAATTTTAATGTCTTGACCTATGAAGCATGGACCCTACTAAGCTAACCAGAGCTGACATCTTAGCCCTTATAGGGGACCTCCACAAGCACTCATAGGGAAGTGCAATATCCCTGCAACAATTGAAACCGGAAGCTTGCCTATCCTATTTCATGTTCCTCCAAATAGTGCTAAATATGGTAAGGAAACCCTCCTAGGAAGACCCTTCAAAAGGGCGATCAAATGTGAGGCTGACTATGTAGCACAGAGGATACACCTGACACTACCAGGTGTGAGAATAGTCACAACCTTTAGCAAGGATGACCTCATCAAACCTCGAGGGAAAGGCAAGGAAGGTGCTGACATAACAGTCAAGCCTACTAACGAGAGCAAGGACTTGTAGGAAGAGTTGATACAAGCACAGGTCGAACAACGAGAACCAGTGAGTGATGCCATGCTTGAAACAAGAAGGTCAAGAGACAATGCCAAGGACGGGCTTTGGACTTACAAATATCGTAGAAGACCCCAAAAGAAGCCCAAGCCTTATAGAGGAAGGCGTCGATGGAGGGACAGCGCAATGCCGCGATGGATATCCAAAGCGTTGCTACGTGCTCAAGGGTATTACGCAGGTAACCGACGGATTTGGGTACCCAAATCCCCTGCTAAACCATCTCTATCAACTGAAGGCGAGATTGCATCAAAAGCAACGAAGCACAGGAGGAAATCTAAGAGAAACTCTAGGTCTCAAGGCAAGAAACCAGACATGAGTGTCCAAAAGAAAGAGCCTCAGCCTAGCATGCTTAATAAGCAGATGTCATACGTAGCCATTGAGAGTGCACAAAAGCCATTAGTGCCCAAAGAGCCTTTGATTTTCCAAGAGGATAACAGACGTCATAGGCACAACATTGCTCATGGCAAGGCTGATCGCTCAACAAAGCAAATGGCACAATCGTCTAATAGCCTCGAGCAAATCATTCAGCCAGTGCCAAGTCCACCTAAGAGTCCTAAATCTCCTACATCCTCTTTTTCCAAACGGACACAGGAAGCACAACAGCGGTCGTCAATGGCGGCTGCTCACTCCCAATCTCTATCTCCATCAAAGCTTCCAAATATCCAAGAGGGGAGACATGACACTAGCCGTAGCTCTCGGCCCAAGGATATGCCTGTGCAACCCAATGTGACCAGATCAACTCATACTCGATCTACAGAGATGAATGCTCAAAGGGCAACAAAAGACGCGACCACTTCTGATCGCCCTAGGGATCTGACACCGCAATCCGCCAAGAGTAGCCAACCCACTGGACTAGCCGCTACTACTTCCAATCAGGGATCACAGCAGTCATAGCCCTTGGCTGTGACAATGCCCCTTGCAGAACGTGTCCTTAGCAGTTTACCTGTAAAGGAGGTGTCGCAACCAACTTCCTTGACAACTCCAGCACTTCCAAAGTGCCTAAAGCCCAGGCTGGAGGAGTTAAATACATGGGAATTGGCTGAAGAGCTAGACTCTTCCAAAAGGGAGACAGTTGTACCCTCACAACCTGGCGAGGCTATTCAGCAGGCCACGGCTATGTCCCATGAGGACACACTAGAGAAAGGAAATGCTGAAGCCCAACCAAGCACATCAACGGTTGACCTAGTCCAGGGTCCTGAGTCGTTGAGAGATGCACCTTCACTGACCAAGGAAAAGAGGAGAAAGCAGCGAAAACAACAACAGTTGCAGGTAGTTGTGGATCCCAAGAACATTGAGACGAAGAGCGTTGGGGAGCTAATGAATAAAGCATGGAGTCCATCCACCAATGAACCCATTGATGCCTCTCCTAATAGCGGTGAAACCTCAGACACATCCGTGTGCTCTGAAAAATCAAAGCAGTCATTACCATCAAGAACTGCTTGCAACGCTCAAAAATCCACCGACAATAGAACTTGCATTGACCAATCAAGAGTGGATATAATGTTGTCACAGCAGGGTGACAAACCTATACCAGGCACAAACCTATACCAGTCACATCCAAGGAAAATCATGACGCAATAGCAAAGCCTCAGGAGAAACATGGAAACCCCAAGAGCATAAGAAATCCTAGCATTGGCCAAACTTGCGCGTCTAGGCCTGACCCCCCAACTACGCTAAAGCCCAGGCAAACTCTTAGAACCTTGCATGAGATAGCAACCGAGCAAGCCCTCGTTGAACATAGAAGTGTCACAGAGTGCTTAACTGAGTTGGATGCTAAGCTCAAGGTGTTCGCACGTGTCTATGTCCTGGCAGACATGCGCGCATTCCCTAAAGAGCAGCTCGAAGAATACTTGTCATTTCCTTTATCTTGGAAAGAGCAAGAATATCTTGACGAGCACTATAACAGGCTCCTGTATGAACGCATTCGACTTATCTCTGGCGAGGAAGCCGACGAACTACGCTTAACTGTCACATTCAATGATGCGCTCTGCCAACCAAATCTCTTAGAGATAGAGCAACTAAAGCGACTATCAAAGGGCCGAAGTCAATTTGAACAGCGATGGTGTGAAAACCGCGTTGCAATGGCTGAACTAGAAGCCCAGATCATGATAGTCTCAGAGGAGCGATTGGCCAAATGGCGATCTCAAAGAGACCCAACCTATTTGGCACCAACTTCTCTTCGAACGTTGACTGCCATTCGGGGTACGGACTTAGCTGAACCTAACCAAGAGAACTCTTTGTTTGATAAGGTTCTCACTGAGGAGGAGTTACATGTTGCCAGTAGACTCGGACAAGGTTCCATGCTACTCCATCTTGCAAAATATCTATCGGTATTGAGTAACCTGCCACGAGTACTGAATGCGTGTGCCACGCTCCAATACAATCCAAAGTTCTACAATTGGCTTTTATCCTCATGATGTGACATGGATTCATGGGTATGTATGTAAATAAACAATGACCTTTGTGACCCTATATAGACACTAACAACACACACAAGCAATAATAGTCAAGCGCAGAGAGAAGAGTTGGGGTCAACAAGCTAAGCTCGTCAGGTCCTCCTCTCACCACCTATCTAGAAGCTGTGTGAACATTTCCACCTCCGGGCGGAGGGCATGCACCCCTCATTACCACCATAGGAAGCCCTGACCAACATCTCTGATGGTGTAGATAAGGTGCAGTTCCTTTCTATACATATTTTTCCCTTTCCGGTCTATCCTTCCGAGGATGAGCCCTGCCCCAATCCATGACCACCAGTCCGTGTAACTTAGCATGAGCCAAGATCTGCTAATGGCTGGAGGCTAAATGAACATCATCATGGGGGCCATCCCTCTCCAACAACCACTGCATGCCTCACCCCTCCCCTTCTCGTCATATGCGCTTGATAACCCACACTATAATCCCTTGCATGCGAATGGTTTTATCCTGTATCAAGGCCTAATCCTTGGTTCGCATCTTGTAGGTCCCCCTACGAGGAAGACATGGAGCACCTAGGGTAGCTAGCTTGCAAAGACGCTCTCCGCTGTCGACGAGAACATATAGCACACACCCCTCCGCCGGTGCGCTACGTGCCTACCCTCAAAAGGTATGCAAAGAAACGAGGTCCCAAGCGACACTGCCCCGGACATAGGCCGAAGAATCCCCAGGTCAGGGGAGTAGAAGCTCAAAGAAGCACACAACGTATGGTAACATCAGTTGTGCAAGCCCCCAACAGGCGCTCGGGCACCAGGTGCTCAAAGGCTGAAAGGGCGGCTCGAGACAAGGAAGAATTCGATGCATTGTTCAAAAGCATCTTGGAAACGGTCACAGCCAGAGACTACACCATTCAGGTCACGGCCGACATCTTCCCTGCCCAACCTCACATGAGTCCCTCACCAGCAGCGCCTCAGTCGCCTAACCACCCGGACTCACCCCGCCTTGTGCAAATCGAGTAGCCCCTATGATATACAAGCAGCTTAACAAGCCATCCTGCTATAACTTTGTCTTTTGATGATTAAGGGGGCAAGCTCTCCACTTGTACACACTTCTTTTACCTATCGTTAATATATGCCACGTCTTTAACAAGCACTGGAATAGGCATTGCAATCAGCATCATAGCATTTTGAAAAGTTATATCTTGACATGATTACATATGTTCATTGTACTGGACGCATGCGACTTGCATATACTCTCATGAAGTGACAAGTGGATGCAGGATGACACAGGTCTTCGTCCAAACGTGTTCAATGCCCAAGTCATTGCAAGACCACCAACCGCACAAAAAACCGCAACAAAGCCACGCTGTCGAACGCAAAAAATCACCCTTGCGAGTGCCCACATCGCACGAACCAAAGCATAGTCATGGGCTAGGCTCTCTTCTTGGGTCAAGCTCTACAGTGAGCTCAAAATGGTTGTTACCTCAATCGTACCAACATCGCAACAACGGCTTCTCTAACAACGAGGCTAGGGCACAATCATCACTATAATATCCATTTCCTGAGCCTTCGAAGCTTGACATTTTCCAACCCATTGAAAGGCTAATAGCCTCAACATATTGCAATGGTTGTACTCAGGCAAGTCAAAAAAAAAAAAAGAACAAAATAACGAAAAGATAAAAAGCACCCACAATCACAGCACCGCACCTAGGGGTCCTTAAATTAGGTACGTCCAGTGACCTTGGTCGGCTGGCTCCGTCCCTAATCCCCGAGCCCTTTAGCATCACCCACAATTGTTCAGGGCACATCAAGGGCAGGACATACCTAGGGAGCTTGTCTCGCCTATGGTTAGACCTGTCACCCTGACCCACTTGCACAATTCCCTCTTGCACTCTACCTTAATACCATTGCAATCAATTGTGGTAAGCATCGCACGATTGGCCATGAAAAGTACACCGTCCTCATCAAGCAAGTCCAATAGCTTCCAGCTACTGAAAGTGCGGTGTCCCTGTATTCAATTATGCTACGTCGTGCAGTCACAATGCAAAGGATATCTCATATACCTTCACGTGTACTTCTTCTCAACATGGACAACTTTGCTTCATCCACACATTGTTACAAGAAACTAGCCCGCAATCTTCTAACTACATAATATCTAAGTATGCACGAGCACAAGCACTCACATAATATCTGCACCGAAATATGTACACAGTTTGGGTCCTCAAGTGCGGGACAATACTCTCAGCTTGCTTTGCTTAGAGTTCGACCTGTCTCCCAAACTAATTGCACTATGTCTTGTGCACAATAGCGAAGACTAGCACTACCCCTCCGGAGAGACCACCTATGAGAGGCTTTCAATTGCAGGCCCGCCAAGAATCGTCATGTACCAGATCCCCAACAACGAACAGCCCTACCACCAACTCCAACAACCCTACCACCAGCCACCTCGGCCACCAACGTGCCCCCAATGACCTTCCTCCACATCACCACCAACACTCCACGGCAGCCACCAATGTCCATGCCACCCACGTCTTCGGTGCATGCTAAAGTCTGCTACCTACGACGGTGAGTGCCATGGGACTGGCACTCGTCTAGGAGAGGGGTAATGTTAACCGTTAGACGAACAAGGTGGAAAATCTGAAAAAGCTAAAGCAGAAGACAAAGACCAAGGCAAAAGTGAAACGGAAGACGAAGGCGCGCCAAGAAAAATATGGAAGCACAAGAAATGCATAAAAGTCCTAAATAAAGGAAAAGAGCGCACAAGAAAAAGTGCGAATCAATACTTTTGTAAAAGAGCACAAGCGTATCATGGTTTAATTTAAAGAGCACCGAGCTCTCACCCGTGCAATTTGTAAAGGTAGATGGGCGGTAGGAAGGAAGCTAGGAAGATAGAAGGGCAATGGGAAAAATGGCCTAGGCCACGGTCGGCCATGTAAAAAAGGGGATAAGGGGATGACTGCCCAAAAGGGATTTAGGGTTTTGTATATAAAGTTGAAAAGTGAATGAGAAGCTCATTCTTGTGTGTGGCAAAAAGTGGCTCTCCTCTTCTTCTTCTTCTTCTTCTTCTTCTTGCTTGATTGAGCTTGTGCTTGAGAGAGGGAGTGTGAGTGTGAGAGAGTGAGTGTGAGAGTGAGGGACCATGGGGTGGAGAAACTCTCCATCTTCTCCTCTCTTCTTCTCTTCTCTTCACTTCTCTTCTCTTGCTCGCCGTGATGGAGCTTGGAGCGTGGAGCTTGAGGATGAGCTTGCTTGAAGCTTGCACTTGAATCGTGGAGCTACCGGAGTGCACAGGAGAGGAGATAACTCGAACGGCATGGAGGTAAGCTCACTACACCCGTAGATATGGATGGCGCGTCGGCTATGTGAGAGGTAGCCATTAGGGCTCGGCTTGGAACGCTTGAAACAATAAGCGATCCGTGGGTCTTGGCGGTTGAGCGTAAGTTCCCACCACAGCCTTGAACATCCCAAGCCAGCATGTAAGGCCAAATTAGTTGCAAAGGGTTTTAACTAAAAGTATGGTATTGACTTTGATGAGGTCTTCTCTCGTATGGTCCAAATGACTACCCTACGCTTAGTAGTGGCTTTGGTTGCACAGCCAAATTTGGACCTCTATCAAATTAATGTCAAGACGACTTTCTTACATGGAACTTACATGCTGAGATTTATATGTAGCAGTCTAAGGGATTTGAGAAAAAAGACCAAAAACACCTAATGTGCAAGCTGAGAAAGAGTCTTTATGACCTTAAGCAACCACCTAGGGAATGGTACCACAAATTCAATGCTTTCATCCATTCACAAGGATATACCCACAGTGATATGGATCCGTATTTATATATAAAAAACGCCCGTGATGGCAACCTTATGATTTCGGAACTCTATGTAGATGATATATTGATCGCTGGGAGCACTCATGATGAACTAGATGCCTTGAAAAGTCAGCTCAAAAAAAGCTTTAAGATGGACATGGGACAAGTTTCACATATTCTTGAAATGCGCATCACATGCGATCCTTTACTTGTTGCAAATGGAGTACATCTAAAAGGTCCTTGAGCGGTTTCATATGTAGGATATTAAGCCTATTAACTATCATTTATCTTCTCATGTAAAAGTTAGTCAAGCCGATTGTCCGTAGTCTAATGAGCAAAAGGTCGAGATGGCCAAGATCCCTTGTGCCTCCACAGTGAACAGTTTTATGTATACTATGATAGCCACTCATCTTGACATAACATTTGTAGTAGGGTTATGGCACGCTATATGGCTACACCTGGAAGGCAACATTGGAATGCCGTGGAGGGTATCATAAGGTACCTTAAGGGCACTACAAATATGTCCATATTTTATAGTGGCCAAGATACATGAGCTGTGGGATACACTAACTCTAATTATGTAAAACATGCAAACAATAGGAAGTCTACCTCTAGCTATGTTTTCATCTTTGCTGATATTGTTCCTCGAAAGTCTAAGATGCATAAATGCATGGCTGTATCCACTACAAAGGCAAAGTATGTTGAAATCATTGAGGCTTGCAAGAAGGCTCTTTGGTTAAGTCATCTAATCACAAACCTTGGTATTACTGATAAGCTCCCTACTTTACATTCGGATTCTACGAGTGTTATTCAATTGGCCAAGAATCCAACCTTCCATGCAAAGACAAAGCACATTGAGATACATTACCACTTTATCCGAGGGGTCATTGAGCACAAGTCCATTAAGCTTATTAAGATTTCAACTGACTAAAATCTTACAAATCTGCTCGCTAAAAGTCTCTCATCGGGGCATTTTCCCTTCCTTGGAAAGCTGATGGACATTGGATGAGATGGCGTCTTTCCTTATTATGTTGTACTTTATGTATATTTATATTGTCACTTTTTTCTTCTCCTCTTTTCACTAGGGACACATTCGCCCTTAAGTGGGAGGTTGTTAGGGGTAAAGGCGTCTGTGCTTAACTGCCCGTGTATTCATTACATTGACAGTACCCACACACCTGTACACTGCAGATTGCGGACGCCCATCACTGTTATTTCATTCGTTATTCTTTTAATGACATTTGAATGAGGTGATCATACATTGTGACTATTGGAGTTCCCACATCCTGTGTCTCTTGCTCTTGCTCCTTCCACCATAGCTCTTGCTTCCGCTTGGGTGCTTCCTCTCAAAGCTTCTCCCTTCATTCCTTTATCTATTGGACTTGTTCAAAAGCAAGTTTATCAATAGATTGATCACTAGTAACAAAACTTATCATTACAAAGATCTTGGCTTACCAAGTTTTTGGATTTGGAGCAACTTTATTGACACATGCACAGCCAAAAACTACAATATCCAAACACAGGCAAGCTTTCCCAGCTGCAAAAAAACCTAGAACCACCACATCTAGATCTCCATACTCAATATGAACACATGTAGCTCATATAATGAGTGTTCAAGTTCTTGATCAGTCTCAAACATCCCATTGTTTTCTGCTATTCCTGATAGCAACTAATCTAGTGTTTGAGAGCAAACATTACCTCCCCAATAATTCATTAGAATGTGGACTTTGTAGTAGTAAACAGTGTGTCCAACATACGATTCTTAGAAGTCAAACTCCAGCAAAGATATTAGTCACCCTGCCTGCACCTGGAAGCATTTCTTTCATTATTTGTGGTGATAATCTATGGCCAAGATGTAGATAGTTTCAACCCTTGGAGGATTCCTCTTCAAAGATTCAATCAAACTGTTATCTCTCATCTGTAGATAGATTATTCTTTAGGAAATCTCCTAAAGCCCAACATTTCTTCTTCGCATGGCACTTGATGCTGTCAATCTATGCCACAATTAAAACATAACAATGCCCAAAAAGTCTATCATATTCCTTGTCTCTTCCTTTACAGCTGTTTTCAATGCCATGTATTGGCACTTCGATACCAAGCTTTCCTAAAATGTCCAACTAAGCTGGTCCCAAGAAGTTGTCCAAAGAACATGAACCCTTGTATCTTGAAGCTGTGCAAACTGGTCAAATTTCTATCAGGGGCACACCATCACCCTGAACTTTGTATGCCATTCTTTTGTCATCCAAAAGGTCTGGGCATATTAGACAGTATAGCCAAGAAGCCACATAGGATAAGCTACAGATTGAGTAGAATTTAGATTTGCTTGGCAACATGGATTAGAGCTTAAGTTGATTATGCCAGCATTACGTGGGCTAATAATCATAACCTTATTGGTGAAGTTCACAATCCCTGAACCTGTAGCCCCACCAAAATATTTGCTCTTTCTACAAGAACACAAAAGTGGTACTTGCCAGAAGCAAGGGTCTTTAGCAAGCAGCAGAGTCCTATAGGCATGCAATCAAAATAATGACAGAAAGAAACTTAAGCAACAAGTTTCAAGGCAACAAGAGTCAAAGTTGTAAACCTAATGGCAGTCAATATTTTACAGAAAATGGTTTGAAACCTGTAAACCAGAGCACATCCTTTTCATCTGTGTTGTGACTGGCAGAGGAACTCATAGCATTGACCCTTCAGTGTGTGAACTGTCAAACCTCTACTGCAAATGGCCTTGAAGGTGTGAATCTCCCTCTCTGCCATGCCACTGTTATATGTTGATCCCAACTGCAGTCAACAAGCATCAATAGATCGCTTCCACACCAAGGTAGAACCTGTATCCAACACCACAGCAAAAAACGATCATAAGTTGAAATCCATCTTGTACAGTGAAGGAATATATAATCTCTCTTTTATGTAAGAGTTGGTTGATATACCAACTGCATTTAAAGCAGCCTACAGGGATACCAATGCTCTAAAGGCATCAAATTATCCCTAACATCCCAGAAGATGATGCAAGAAAAAACCTGCCAAAAAGAAGCGGAAATATTAGGGGCATAAGAAAAAAAAAAGAGAACAGGTAAACATGGTAGCTTTCCATCCCAAAATATAAAGGATGCAGTTGAGAGCTATCATGGAGCAAGTACATTTTATTCGTCACATATTCATTTTGCCCGCACAAAAGAAAGTAAGTTGCCCAAATAAGCACACACACACGTGCATGCACATGCACACAAGCACACATACTGAAACATAAGTATACAAAGCCAGTTGATAGCAGTAACCAACCTCCTCAATTCTCTTGCATTGATAGATGTACTGATATGCATCATGGAGCTGATTGTGAAGCCTGTTGAACAAAACATATAGAATCATATACATGATTGAATCTGCTATGTTCTAATACACAAAAACTACTAACCTTACTTTGGTATTTCTGAAGGCCTTTCCAGCCAGAAGTCACCAACTAGTGGTCTGATTACGATACATATATTGTTGATCCAGGAAGCCGAGATCATTATTAGGAGATAGCAGTTTGTCCACAAATAGGCAATCAAGCAAAGTCTTGCCAATCAGGTAACAAGTTTGCTACTAACACGGAAAGTGAAGGTTCCTGTTAAGCAACTTTACCTATTCCCTTGGTTTGTCAACTCCAGAACTTACTGATTATCTATCTGTTCCTTGCATTCAGTGTAGCTATACTTCAAATAGCACTGTAGAGGTGTGAGAGTATATAAAGAGGAGCCATGCTTCTTGCATCCAACTCATAAACATGTTTGGCTGCACATTCTCCTCGTGCAATATCAGGTCGGAATCTGCATGCACCCAACAAGGCTGTGAAGGATTCTGCCATTGGCAAAAAAGGCATGTGACCAACAAGCACTTCAGCCGCTTCTAACTGCCCTGCCCTGCCAAATGCATCTATCATGCAAGAAAAATGTGCTGAAGTTTGCTTACCAACCGGCATGATGGAAGCAAAGTAAAAACAGCCTTCAGTTACCAAACCAGCATGGCTGAAAGCAGCAAGCAGATTAACAGATGTTATCTCATCTGGTGTGAACCCCTCAACTTGCATCTGATCAAAGAGTTGGCATGCCTTTTTGCCCATTCCATGATCAGCATAAGCACCCATCATTGCATTCCAAGTTACAATATCTCTTTCCATCATCTTCTCAAAAACAATCTGTGCACCATTCAAGTCCCCACACCTCCCATACATGTTCACCATACTATTACCCACCAGCAAATCTAATTGTGATTTCATGCCAAAAATGCGTCTGCACATTCTCTCACCTTCGACAAAAGATGCATCATTAGCACAAGCATCTAAAACACTGAGAGATGTGACCTCATTTGGTAAAACCCCTTTCTGTAACATCTGTTCAAAAACATGCAAAACTGCATCAACCTGGCCATGCTGAGCAAACACTGAAATCAAGCCAGTCCAGGAAACAATATTTGTTTCCACCATCTCATCAAATGTGCTCTGTGCCTCTCTTGCATGACCACACTTTCCATACATACTGATAAGAGCATTTCCTACTGTTACCTCTAATCTCAAGCCCTTGCTCAAGATGCAAGTATGGGCACGCCTGCCTTGGAGTACGTCTCTCATGCTAGCACAAGCCATGAGAACATTGACAAAAGTGACTTCATTTGGCAAAATACATTCTTCCAACATTTGTTCAAAAACTTGGATAGCCTTGGAACAACAATCGTTCTCAACAAAGACAGCAATCAGAGCAGTCCAAGAAACTACATTCTGCTCAAGCATGTCCTCAAATACTTGACACGCTAGCTCCAGCCTCCCACACCTGCCATACATGTTGAGAAGGGCTGTTGCCAGAGCAACATGTATATTTGGTTCAGCACTCTGAGCATGGAGTCGCTTCCCCTGACTTAAAAATAGTTTGTCCGCACACACACCAAGAAGACAAACAAAAATGGCCTGATCTGGCAAAATGCCCTCCCTCTGCATCATGTCAAAGAGTTGGAAGGAAAGATGTATCTGTCCATCCTCAGCATACGCTGCAATTATGGTGTGCCAAGTCACCTGATCTCGCTCTGACATTTTATCAAACACATAACAGGCATCCCTCAGACTACAAGATGCACTGTACATCTTAACAAGAGCCGTCCCAGGAACTACATCAGTCTCATACCCCTTTTCAAGGACGTAAGAATGCATGTGCTTGCCATCAGATAAAGCTGCCAGGCTTTCACATGCCTCAAGAACAGTGGTTAGGGTGAACTTGTTTGGCACAACTCCTACCTGCTCCATTTGTTGATACAGTTGCAAGGCTTCCATACCCTGACCTTGTTGGGTATGCAATGAGATAATAGCAGTCCAGGAGACCACATCATGTTCATCCATTTTATTAAAAGTTATCATTGCACAATCTAAGTTTCCGCACTTGCCGTACATGCTGATGAGTGCACTCGCAATGCTTCGATCTAGTTCATATCCATGTTGAATGATACAGCCATGAAGCTGCTCTCCTGCATGAGAAGCCTTCTGGTCAGCAAGCATTGCAAGCATGGTGAGAAAAGTGACCTTATTTGGTGAAAAACCTGCTTTCTGCATTTGCTCAAAAATACAGACAGCTTTTTCCAAATTTCCATTCTCAGCATAAGAAGCAATTAGTGATGTCCACGACACCAGGTCTGCTTCCTTCATATCATCAAACGCTTTTTGGGCTTCATGCTGACTCCCACACTTTCCATACATGTGCAATAAAGCATTAACAATAGTGAGGGCTTGATCAAACCCATATTCAATAATGCAAGCATGAAGCTGCCTTCCAGCACCAAGCATTTGATGTCTCGAAATTGCAGCCAATGTGCTAACAAAAGTGACTCTGTCCACTTCAAGCCCAGTCTGCAGCATTTGGCTGAATATCTGGAGCGCTAATTCACAACATTCATGTTGAGCACATACAGAAATCATGGCAGTACAAGAAATGGTGCACCTGTGCTGAAGCCTATCAAAAGCTGCACTTGCATCTACCATGCTGCCACATTTTCCATACATGCTGACTAATGCAGTGCCAACACCTACATCTGAATCATACCCTCTACTGGTGATACGAACATGCATGTGCATGGCCACAGCTAACAATGCCTGGCTTCCGCATAGGGAAAGCATGATCATAAATGAGACCTTATTAGGGAGAATACTCTCCTGCTGCATTTGTTCAAACAGCTGGAATGCCTCCTGATGACAACTGTGCCGAGCGAGTGCTCCAATAACAATGTTGAAAGATGAGCCATCTCCTTCTCTCCTATCAGCAAAAACCTTCACTGCATCCTCTATGGCTCCACATTTTTCATACATCTGCACAAGGGTGCTTGCAAAGACATCATTGTCAGAAAAACCGCTGCAGACTCCGAGATCATGGACGTATTTGCCACGCTGCAGTGACTGGCTATCGCGACACCAGCGCAAGAGAGCAACACAAGTATCGATGTCTGCGGGAAAAATAGACATTTCTGCAGCACCCGATTTTTCAACAGCGGTAGCGTGAGGCGTCTCGATGGAGGTAGTGGTTTTCGCACGCATGAGGGCCATAACGCTACCAGATGACCTGTCCTCAGATGCTCTGGAAGAACAAGGCTGCAGGTATTCTGCTGCCACCATGTCTGAAAGGCCCCTGGAAAATACGAATCTGCGTGACTGCCCGATGTCAACGGAAGGTTCATGATGAAGAAGGTATGCAATAGGAGGGAGCTTGTGGGATACTGCTGGCGGTCTTGTGACATGGCCGCCTGACATGGAAACACGCCTGCGAGCATTATTGCCAAGATGCGAATTCACGAGCTACATCAAACTTCTGACTGTGGCTCGGAGCTTGAATGGAACGCCCACATAGCCATGGAGGTTGTTGTCTTTCTCATTGTTTCGGGTCCGGGCACAGACCAGAGTATGGCCGTGGGAAAGGTGATGTAACTACAAGATCCATAACCAAGGTGATCATTACGGATTGTTTTTTTCAAGAGGAAGAGTAAGGGACTATTATATTAATCACTGAGAAAGCAATTACAACAATCCTTCTTCTTTGAGTTCCTATGGGTGGATTCAATGACAGCGGAGGCAATAAAGGATCCTTGTTGTGACTTCCACTTGCTAATTCACACCAAATGGCAAGGGCAACAAGTTAGAATGTTGATGGATGTGCCCAAGCCATTGGTGTTGGCAAGATAAACGTCCCTCCGCATTGGCCGCTGAAAAGAGAACTGTAGAGGTAGATTTTCGAGGGGGAGGGGTTTGCCAACTAAAAAGTGGGCCTGAAAAAGAGGGAGAGAAATTTCCACTAATCATATGTTGCCATGAAAGGAACATGCCCTTGCAGCATTCTCTTGCCTCTACTCATCTGAAACCAGGCTAAGAATATCACAATTAAACAAAGTCTCATGGGATTTCTGGCAATATTCTAGCCCATGCAACATCACTATAGCCTGAGTAGTTGTGCTATAAAATTCAAGGTAATCTCTTTCCACCAACTCATGGTCTTTAAGATGGTGATCAAGTGATGCTTTAGGTCCATGCATTGAATTTGTATTTGCTTCATAAATTTGAGGTAATATCTTTCCACCAACTCATGGTCTTGAAGACAGCGATCGAGTAATGTTTCTGCTTCATGTATCAACTTTGTGTTTGCATATGATATGGTGCTAGCTTTGCCCCATTGATCTTCCACTTGTTCTCCAAATTTGTTCATGTGGCTTCTCATTTTCTTCGACATAAGATAGTTGCCAAACTATGTCTACATGATTAGCTTGTAAAAGAAAACATAGTCCATATTTACATGTTGAGAGCCAAAACTAAAAGCATTTCTAGAGAACTATACTACCTATAGGTATGGGGCCCATTAGACAATCTCCACTAAATACTTGATGGGGTTAAAATTCCAAATAGTAAATTTTTCTAGTCTAACTTTTGACCCCACACACAAAGGTGGCCTATTGATCTTTATTGTTCAAATAGTGAGGCCACCACTTACCCCCTTTTCCAAATGTAGTCACTTTCTCATTGATCCATACCACCTTGTGCGTGATTAAAAATAGTAGACTTGAAATTTTTATAGGAATGTGGGTTTTGCCGAATATTTTCAAAAATGATGACCCACCTTTTGGAACATAATGGCATGTGCTAGTGGTTGTTGGTTTTTTTTTAATTCTGATTTCATATCCTGCATTCTATGGGGGGTTAGTAAAAGAGCATTTTGTATTTCCATTCTATTTGTCCAAGATAGGGTTTCCACTATTAGTCACAAAAAGTGTTTTTATCTTTGGCCAAAGTTGCATCCTAGTTTTGACTCACTCTAGTTCTCTCTTTGTGATTGAAAATTCTATCATGATGATTCTACTAGGCATTGCCCCATATATGGAGAGTTGTCAATTTAGGCATGCAATAGGAATGGGGGATAAACTCGCTATGGTTTTCTTTCATACGTAAGGAGCAATTCCCAAAGAGGATTATGAAAGAGCCACTAGACAATTGGATGTTTTCATCCCTTATAAGTTCTCACTAAGAACTTGGATTTATCTTTGGGTAACAATTAATAACACTCCTGAGACGAGCATAAAGGCTTCAAAGGACCCACTAGTTGTCAATCTTTTAGCAATTCCCTCCATGTTTAGTATACCCAATCCTCCCAAATGTTGATACAAGGCATCTAGGTCACCTTGGGGCATTCCTTGAGCTTCATAATCTTTAGTACATAAGAAGTTCCTACATAGTTGTTCAAACTCTTGGATGTGGTACAGATTGATTTCCATCAAACCATGTAGAGTATAGAAGACTCAGGGAGAGAAAGTGTTTGATAACAAAGGATCTGTCCCCCAAAGAGCTTTGAACCCATTCCATCTCTCAAATTCACTTTCCACACTACCCATCTCTATCTTTGGACCTATCATACATTAAAAGCCATTAGAATTCCTAGTAGCTCAAGAAATTTACTTCTTAATTTTCTTCACACCCCTAATACTATAGGAAGTTTGGGACTTCTATTAGCAAGGCTTTTATACTAGTCTTCTTTGGGCTTACAATAGCACCAAAGGCTAGGCAAAAGATTCTAAGAATAAAAATTATGCACTAACTCCCCCTCACCTTTAACTAAGGGGGGTCATTACATATTGAGAGCGGATTTTAGAGGCAAATTTTGAAGTGGAAAAGAGCCCGAGAGGCTAGCAAATTTTCATGCAAAATAAAACGGTTGTGGATCGATGAACTAGAGTTTTCAGATGGAGTTCGATGCCATGAACACAATGCAAGTCTCGATTTGTCGATCAAAGTCCATTTGACCCCCCATTTAATCCCCGCAAGGTTTCACATTATGAAGCAGCTACATGATCCGGAAGCCGAAAAGTACATGATGATGGCTAACTTTATAGATTTCAACATCATGAAGCCAGGTGTCTAGACAGATCTCAATTCTGAGCATGTTTGCCCCTCTGAAAGCGAAAAAATCACTTTGGCAAAAAGTGTGAACACACAAATCCGAACTAGTTTTTTTTTTAACTTCAGCTTAAAGCTTAAACAAGCTTCAGGATGTGAAAAGACATCATTTTACAAAACATGGGAGGGGGAGGGGTGCTGTTTTTTTCGGTGCCCCCAAATCTCCAAATTTTTATCGTTTTTGGGATGTACATCATCTGAGGAATCATCTTGGAAGTAGACTCAATCAATTTCTCACTCCCCATCGCTTTAGAAATGACCGAATTTGATGCATTCTAAACAAGATCTAATTTTAGTATTTCTCTCTCCTCTCTCCTCTTGTGGTTTGTTCTCATGGATCAATGTAAAAGAGAGGGGGATGGGCTGAGATGGTCATTTTAGGTCAAACAATGATGTGAGAGTGGAAAGAGACGTGAGTCGGAGTTAGGCAGATTATCAGCGGGCCGTGGAAGAGCATCATGTTAAGATAAAGTTGTGGATAAGGATAATAGTTGGATAAGATAAGGACAAGTCAATATGTGGATAAAAGGATCTCATAGATATTCACTTTGTATATATCTTAGATATTTAGAGATAAGGCTCACCTACCTCATTTAATGTACCTTGTATATATACAACCACTAGCAATGAAATGCTCAACTGCAATTCACTACCTTTTCTATATGTCTCTATCTCTATCTCTTATTGTGCACATTATCCTCTTATCTTCAAGTTCTTGGTTTTCACTACATGGTATCAGAGCACTAGGTCCTATCTTTCTAGCTTATCATATTCTCCTCAAATTCACAAACTACTCATCCTCCTTTACTCTCATTCTTCCAATGGCTCTCATTAATACCGTCACTTTCTACAACCGACACATCAAGATCGACAAACTCAATGGCAACAGATATCAAGTATGGAAGCTAAGGATGGAACTTTACCTATCTCAAGCAAATCTATGGGATATTATCAATGGCAAGGAAGACTGCCCTGAACAAGAAGGAGCAAATAAGGAAGATTGGATGCAAAGAGATACAGTTGCGAGAATGGAAATACTTGTCCATTGTGGAGATCGTCAAGTACAACTAGTAAGAACAATACCCACTGCAAAAGGTATTTGGGAATTCTTCAACAATACATATGAACACGCAGATATTGTTTATCAAATGATCATGTTTAGAAAACTATCTACTGCTACTATGCATGAAGATCAATCTGCCACTAAGTTCTTAAAACAGTGACAATCTTTGCTAGATGACACCATAATATCTGGTCTAGTCATCTCAGAAGAATTACAAGCCATGTTTCTACTCTCTTCTTTGCCTCTATCTTGGAGAGCCTTTATTACTACTCAAACTTCCATTGATTAACTCAAGCTTCAGCCATTGATTAATAGAATCAAGCAAGAGCAAGTCATGAGAGATACCCTTTCTACTTCTTCAAATCAAGAATCCAAGGCTCTAGCTGTAACTGCTTACAACCCAAAACATTTTCACAAAAGAGGTCAACATTTTCAACAAAAGCCTAAGTTTTCTTCTCAGTCTAACTTCAAAGGGATTCTTGGTAATCCACAACATAAGCCCAACTCTTACCAGACTTCTCAATCCCTATCCTTAACAAGAAACCCGCATTATCATCTCATATATAATGTTTGCAAAAGACAAGGTCATATTGAAAAGGATTGTCGTCAAAAAAATAGATTCAACAAATATCAATCAAAAGGTCAGGCTCACTTTGTTAGCATTGGCAATTATGACATAGAAGAGGAACCAGAAATAATCATTAGCCTAGCCACCAATGTTTGGGCACCTTCATCAAACTCCAAAGAAGAATATACATGGTTTCTAGATTCTGGAGCTACTTATCATATGACTTTTCATAAGGAATGGCTAGTCGACTTCAAAGAGATCTCTACTCCACTCTGTGTTGCCATGGGGGACAACAACATTCAACAAGCTCAGGGCTACGGCACAATTCAAGTGGAGCTTCCCTCCAATCACATCATCAAGGTACATAGAGTCTATTATGTTCCCAATCTCAAGAAAAATCTCTTAAGTATCAGTGAGCTCACTTCTCAATCCTCTCTAACTGCTCACTTCTATAAAGACCATTGCATCTTACATCTACTCTCACTCTCTCTCAAACTTACCTGCCCCAAAGAAGGTCAGCTTTATACACTTGGGTATTCACTACTACAACCTTCTTCAAATGCTTCAACTAACTCCACTTCACTCATAAGTCTACCACAAAACGCTCTCCTATGGCACTCTAGGCTTGGTCATGCCTCTCAGAATGTTCTCCAACAACTTATTCACAAAAAGCTTATCCCCGGCATTCCACCTTGTCTCTCTCAACTTCCATTTTGTCAAGCTTGTGCTCTCAGTAAGGCCACAAATCTTCCCTATCCCAAATCTTACTCCATTACGACTCAACCACTTCAATTAGTACACTCAGACATTTGTGGTCCAATAAATCATGTATCTCTCACTGGAGCAAAATACTTTATGGTACTTATTGATGATTATTCAAGATATACTGTTGTATATTTTCTCACGAGGAAATCACAAGTCTTCTCCAAGTTTGAAGAATATAAGGAAGCTGTTGAACATAAGCATGAGTTACGACTCAAAGCTCTTCGTACCGACAACGAAGGAGAATATACTTCAAATGAATTCAAAGATTATTGCAAGGCCTTTGGCATTCAACATGAGCTTACCATACCACATCACCCATAGCAAAATGGAGTTGCTGAAAGAAAGAATTGTACACTACTCAATGTTGCGAGAGCTATGCTATCACTAGCTCGTCTGGGAAAAGACTACTGGGAGGAAGCAATTGCTACTGCAACATATCTTCAAAACAGGTTGTACTCCAACTCCCTACAAAATAACACTCCTTACACGGGTTGTGGTTTGGTCACTCTCCTGACTTATCACATCTTAAAGTCTTTGGATGCACTGCATTTCTTATCAATCAATATCACAAATCCAAGTTTTCTCCTAAAGCCACACAACTGATATTTACAGGATATGGAGAGCCACATGGTCACAAGGCCTATCACTTCTATGATCCAACTAATAAAATCTTTATTTATGGCCGCAGTTCCATCTTTTATGAAGAAAATCTTGCGACGTACAACACCACAACATGTCCATCTCTCACACTTATTCCAGTCTCGCAGAGATCCAAACTTCACTTCTACAAACTCCTCTCCGTCCAGTTCTAGTCACAATCACTCTTCATCTCCTTCATCGGCTTATACTTCTCATACAAAATGCAAACCTCTCAACACGTGTGAACACCCCTTATCTAAAAGGCATTCAAACCTTAAACCTTTGAAGGTTACAATACATAAATCACAAAAGGCTACAGGATATCAGTCAGCGCATTTTTCGCCAGCTCACGACACCACAAATGCACCTATAATCGGCGATATACAGACGACTACAGTAGGTCGTCACTCAGCGCGTTTGACAGCTACTGCTAACGACAAAAAGCAGCCATTATCCATAATCCCACACCTTACAGTCGATTGTAGCAGGCCGTCACTCAGCGCATTTGACAGCTACTGCAAACGACAACCAGCATTTCATATCTCCTGCCACACAGCTGGCCAATGCTGCCCCTGTAGACAACAAACAACAACAGATACTTCACTACACACATCTGCCCAATTATGGACCTACAAATTTGGCCACATAGCCACAAGAGCTGAAGGATACACAGCAATTTAATGAAGGACAACAGCGCGCCATTACTCCAATGCAAACAACCAGCTATCATTGCCAATATCAAATCCAAATCTGATACTCTTAATAATCCACAACTTGAAAATTCCCAAGACCATCTATATAAAGGTCAAGCTTCCATTCACCAATTCTCATTCCCTCATGGACACTTGCCTCTTCTCCATGCCTCTGCTCACAAAGCTCCATCCACCAATGAACAAAAACCTCGAAGGTCTACTCACATAGCTGCAATGTCGTCAACATCAAGCAATACTTCTCCTATAGCTCTCATTGTTACAACTCTACGGCCTCCATCTCCAGCTTCTCCATCAATGCCAATTACTCTATTCAGTACATCCGACTCCGACAGTGAAGAGGTGCAATCAGAATCAATTCCATGCTTCAAGAACTTACATGATCTTCATCTTCAAGCCAACATTGCTCTTGGCCTAGCTCGAAACTCACCTCCAATCACTATTCCCAAAGCTCCAATTTGTCCTACTGTTACTCAAGCACTTCAAAGTACTAAAGCACCTCAATGGCAAGCTACAATGCTTGAAGAATACAAATCTCTACTTCACAATAACACTTGGAAATTGGTACCCCTTTCTCCTGGAGAGTCTGCAATAAGCTGCAAATGGGTACTTCGCAAAAAGCTCAAACCAGATGGCTCCATCGACAAGTATAAAGCTCGACTTGTGGCTCGTGGTTTTGAAGAAGTTGAAGGCCTCCATTACAGAAGTACATTCTCTCCTATGCTTTCTTTGTCCTCTTTACGGTATTATTCTCCACGGTAGCTCATTTTAAATTAATTATTCATCACATTGATGTTAAGACTACCTTCTTGCATGGCCACTTAGAAGAAAAAATCTATATGTGTCAACCACCAAACTTTGTTGATCCCAAATATCCTACACACGTTTGTCTACTGCATAAAGCTCTTTATGGTCTAAAACAGGCACCTAGGCAGTGGTACGCTCGTATTCATTCTCACTTACTACACCATGGCTTTCGGAGGCTCGAAATAGATCACAACATTTACACTCTTCTTCAAGGCAACATTGTCATTATCTTAGGTCTCTATGTTGATGACATTCCTATTCTTGCCAACACTCCTCATGCAATGTCCAAAGCCAAATCTATCATATCTTCATAGTTTGCTATAACAGACTATGTTCCTATGCATTACTGTCTTGGCATCGAAATTGAACAATCAACTACATTCATCAAAATGCATCAACATACCTACATTATGTCTATTCTCTCCCATTATTCCATGCTAAAATGTAATCCCATGGTCACTCCACTTGCCCAAAATCTACAATTGAATCCATCCTCCTCCCATTCTCTTTCTATTGATCATGCTCTTGAAATGGAGACCATTCCTTACATGGAAGCACTTGGATATCTCCTATATCTTATTACTTGTACCCGTCCAGGCTTATCTTATGCAGGACACATTCTCTCCAAGGCCATGCATCAACCCACTTATGAACATTGGAAGCAGCTCAAACGGATCTTGCAATATCGAAAAGCAACATCAAATAAGGGAATTTGTTTTACAAAAGATAGCAATGATTTTCTCCTACGAGCCTATTCCGATGCAGGTTGGGGTGGTGATCTTGCTACTCGAAAATCTCTCACTGGGTTTATCATTACTTTAGCAGGAGGTCCCATCTCTTGGAGTACCAAACAACAACACTCTGTTGCACTTTCTACCACTGAAGCCGAATATGTGGCATGCATCATGGCCGCCCAGGAAATAATATATCTAAAGAAACTCTTGGAAGACACCAGTTTTGGGTATCAGCCTCAGCAAATTCCAATCTTCACCGACAATAAAGCATCAATCTCTGTCATTCAAGGACCAAAATTAAGCATTAAACTCCACTATATTGATATGAGATATCATTTTGTCCGTGAATTAGTTGAAAGTTCCCATATCATTCTTGAATATGTACCATCATGTGACAATGCTGTTGATTTCCTCACCAAATCAGTTCCTCACTTGAAGCACAAAATTGCCATGCAAATCCTTTGCATGATCTAATCGGGAGGGGAAAACATTTAGTTGAATTGATGTATTGAATGCAATCTTTTTTTAAATTTCTCTACAAACACCTATGGAATCCTTTTGAGGGGGAATGTTAAGATAAAGTTGTGGATAAGGATAAAAGTTGGATAAGATAAGGACAAGTCAATATGTAAACAAAAGGATCTCATAGATATCCATTTTGTATATATCTTAGATATTTAGAGATAAGGCTCACCTACCTCATTTAATGTACCTTGTATATATACAACCACTAGCAATGAAATGCTCAATTGCAGTTCACTACCTTTTCTATATTGTCTCTATCTCTATCTCTTATTGTGCACATTATCCTCTTATCTTCAAGTTCCTGGTTTTCACTACACATTAGAAGGCCTCCAACATCGAAAAACGTGCATCATAATGAGCGATTTTCTGAGAAAAATGAAGATGTTATCGTTTTATGATCAATTGTTGTTTGAAATGGTTAGTAATGATTGTATTTGATTGCCAATCCCTTAATTGATTAGTCATGTTGAAAGAATCATGAAAAAACCAATCATATAATAACTCTATGTAAAACACGCAAAACCCGAGACTAGGTGATTTAAGGAAAAATATGCGATTTTTGGGTTTTTCGTGTACATTTCCCATTCCTATGGAATGAAACATGCTAAAAAATCATTTTCTACAACAATAATCAATCTAAACCAAAAAATCAGTAATTATTTGTACTTTTCTATAAATAAATAGAGAAAAATAAAAAAATGGAAATTTTTAGTTTTTCGCATCATAAAAACAAGGAAAAATAAGATTAATGTGTGTGGATGTATGATAGAGTTGAAGCATGAGGAGGTTTAGCCTCAATTCAGCCCTATCTTTTTGTTAGAGTGAGTTTTTATTGCTTTCAATAAAGAAAAATACATTAAAAACCATGCCTTACACCTATCAACGTATGTAAATTTTTAAATGGTAGAAAGTAGGGGGTTGTTGAGTGATGAAGGACGTTAAATGCTGATGTTTAAAATTAAAAGGGACTAGTAGCACGAGGAAGCTCGATGTTAGCCCTAAGGAACAAAACACTATCGTAGTAAAAGAAATTCATGAAAAGAATTGTCTTCACACTTTCACATTGCTGATTTTCAATTAGTAAATTTGATTGAGCACAATAGTCATATTCACATTTGCATTGATGTACCACATGGTATTATATCTTAGATGCATGGCACACGTTTGTATAAGTGATGATCGATGCTGAGAGTGTGAGGTATCCCAAGCCATAAGACTAGATATTCGGTTCCTTGGGAGTTATTTGGTGAGGTTTATCTATCATCTCCTGGATCGTTTAATTGAAAGAGTGTACTTTGTTTCAAATGTGCTTTATGTTCACGGCGCATCTTGGGGCCAATCCCCGAGGTGTAGCAAAGTCGTACTACTAGAGCTGCGGTGATCAACCGAGAGGTGCTTCCCTGTGTGTGTGCTATGTGGTGTATAGCATCAAGTTGTTTAGGTATTCCCTTTGAGGAATGGGGAAAGAATTATTTATTAGACTACAAAATCAAACAAACGCAAAGTTCTTAGATGCTCCTAGCCACAAGGGTGTGTGGGGTGGTTTTAAGTGAGTGTAATAGAGGCCCGTCTAGTGCCTTAGAGCCAATGTCGGACCCGTTTTAGGTCTTGACACATGCAAAGCCCCTATCACATGCATTTAAGGCCTATTTAAGAATACTCTTATGTGTGTGAATTTTTCCTAAACACAACATACCCCTTTTCCATTCAATATGTAGACCCTATTTAATATTAACATTGGCAAACAATACTTTGATCTATTGACCACATTCCTCACCACATCCCATGTCCTCCAAAGGTTGAAGAATAAAAGGCCATTCAAGCATGTGCTTTTAAGGAATAAAATTCTAAAAATCTTAGCACTGTACTTTTTGGAAAAAATCTTATAAACATTGTTGAACATAGTGATTTGCCTCAAGTAAGAAAGAGCTCCTTCTCTCCTCTTTTTTGGATAAGCTTGATTACCCATGTGTTAACCTCTTGTGGGAGTAAATTTCTCCTTGAAACAAAGGGCCAAAGCTACATGAGAGGTGCTTTTTGTGAGCTTCACAAATTCTTTATATAATACAATTGGTAATATATCCAAGTTGTCATGGACACCAAGAAACCTAGTATCTTCTAGAAAGTTCTATAATAGTTGACAAGATTCCATTTTTATCTTACCTAGTTGTGATGGCTATGGTGATGGAAAGTGTCGTCGTCACTTTATAAAATATTCAAGAACTTTATGAGGGTAATGCTCGATTATAACCCCAAACTTTGGAATTAACAGTCCAAGTCCTTCAAAATCAACTCCAAGAACTATGAGAGGCAAGTTTACATCAAGAAGGCCTTTCGATATCTTATAGCCACTCTCCTACTTTTACAAGAAGGAGCCAAAGGTTAGCCTACTTGAAAATTTCAATGGAAGAAGATCAAAGTTCAAAGGTTTTTGCAATAGGTGCAATTGCTCATCTACATGCAACATGAGTGATATCCTAATTATGCTTTTGAATATATTGTCACACTCCTCTTAGGTACAACCCTCTCTTGGTTCACACCCTTACTTGAGAAAGAATCTCCTCTAATTTCAAAGCTTTTCTTTGAGAATTCTCAACTACCTTTGAAGACACTAATAGAACAAAATAAGAAGTCTATGTCAAGGATCTAGACCAGCATCAATATACATTTGAATTCTGATAAATCACTTGTACTTTGACTTGGCATGATAATTATTTTATTAGAAAATTTCATCAAGGATTGAATGACGCTGTGAAATATCTTCTGTTGACAATACCAAAGGTTCACACGTTAAGTGACTTCATTTCTTAAGCACAATAAAATGTGATAATCAACTATTTGAGAGTCATCTAGAGAAGCACCATTAGGCTTCATTAAGTCTACATGCTATGACAACAAGGACCTCTCAAGGAAGACAAGAAACCAATATCAAGTCCATGCAAATTGATTTGGCCTGATTCAAGCTACTATCAGCTCAAGAAAAGCAATGATGATGCTCTCAAGGATTATGCTCTCAATGATGATGCTCTCAAGGATTATGCTTATACTACGAAGGGTCAGGGCATATTGCTCAACATTGTCCTAACAAAAGGTTGCAAGTGTGAAGTTTATGTTGTCAATAAGAGTTTATGCACCACATTGATGACTAGATGTTTGTAAAAAAGTGGAAAATACACTAATATTTTGGAGAAAATTGTGAGGAATACTATAGCCACACTAGCATGAGCATATAAGATTTAAGAGGATTATTATTTTTCATCATATTCAGTAATAAACAATCCTTTGCACCTTCTACATTCTTCGCCATAGCTTTTATGGTTTCCACCTCTTTTACTCTCTTTTTCTTGCCTTTCTCTCACCTATTCCACTCTTTTTCTCTACTTTTCATTCTCTTTCTCTCTCTTCTTTATATTTTCTCTCTCCTTTCAAGCCATTCTCTTACAAGTGGCTTTGGAGTTTGGGCTTTTGATCCATTTGATTGCCTTTGTTCTCCATATCCACTTTCCTATTTTCATCTCAAAAAATCTAAAGCATCAAATATATCGAACACATGGCAACAAGGACCTATAGGCCTTCTGTATGTAGCAGTAACTACCTTCAAAGGCTTTGATAGGAATCTTGGACAAGTTTGAAAGCAACGTGGCCAAAATAGTAGCTCATAGACCAATTTTCATTCATTTTCACAAGCATTTTGGAAAACGAAGGCTAACCCAGGTTATTAGAGCTATAAGTTGTGACTACTTTTGAAAGTCAGTGTTTCTCTTTCTCTTCTCTCAAGATTTCAAACAATTTTCATGGAGGCAACTAGCAAACATCCCTTTCTTTCTTTTAAACCCTAGCCTTCAAAGGTCAAAGAACTCCTCAGCAAGCTTCTCCACTTCATTTCCTATTGAGCAACTACCATTTGTGTGAGGTTCTAAGCTATCATGTAGAGTAAAACAAGCTCGAAAGTTGCGGTGCAATTTTTTGGCTACAGACTTTGGCAAGATGGAAGCTTCAAAATCCACCAACAACTAATCATTTCTTGTCTCTATGAAGCTCCTACAACCCTAGCCATGGCAGCCATGAAAGTTTGGTTTTAAGCTTTAAATCTCCATTGATGTCTTGAGGGGAACACTTCATTTTAATCTAGGAATTTACGTTTGGCAAGTATTCTTGAAGAAATTGACGGCATCGGAGCAAGATTGGCAAGATTGCAATAATGGAGACTCCCATGGAACCAAGATTTGGAACAATGGACAATGCTTCAATTTTTACCTATGATGCTTGGAGATTTCTTGAGGGCTATCAAGGAGTGAAGATTGATTGTCTTTCAAGCTATAATGGCTATCAAGAAGCATTATGAAGCATTTGGAGCATTCAAGGCTTCATCAACATCTTGAAAGATGTATCCTTCTTCAATTCTTAATCTCTCTCTCTCATCTTATTCTTGAGCTTTATTCAATTGTTTAGAAAGATTGGAGAATTAGATTTCCCATCAGTTTTTCCTCTAATTCATTGTTAGAATGGACCTTTTATCCAAAATAGTGAATTAGAAGCCTCTTGTTTGTATTCTTGGGTTGCAACAACTGAGCTTGAATCATACCTAGGAAGGCTTAATCAAGAGTAATTCCATATCTACTAGTTTTTTTTCTAATCCTTAATCCATGCTTGGTTGCATTCTTGATAACTTCTATGAAAGAGAGTAAATATGTTATATGATTAGTGAATCATTGATCCAAATAGGTACTCTCTACCTTGATCCTTACTCCATTTTATTGATCTTTCTAATTCCAATTACAATTTCCTAATTCTTATTTGCATATAGCAATGTACCAATGCCATGGTCACATTTCCATTGAGGAAAAAGGTAGATGTTGGGAAAGATAGTCGATCAAAAGAAAGGTGACCCTCCCTCACTGTCAAAGATCCCAAAGGGTGAGCATTCATCACTATTAAAGATCCTAATGGGGTACATAACACAAGCTATGGAGGAGCTTTACATATCCCTAGTGGTTCAAGCCCATGAAGGGAGCCTTTGCCTATTATTTTATCCCTCACAAAGGTACACCACATGGAGGATTAAAGATTCAAGCGTTGTTGAAGACTCAAGACTCTTGAAGATCAAAATAGGGTCAAACGTGGCATTTCCAAAGCACTATAAAGTATAAATAGGCCATTGTAGGGATAATATTCACTCCAACAGATCATGTACAGGTGTTGCAAGTTTTCCATAGGTCCTATTGGAGTCCCTAAGAGGTTTGGTGGCTTGGAATAAGTACAAGTAATCTATTTCTCAAAACAAGCCTCTTACAAGTCTAAACAAGGTGTAGGATTGCACAATTTAGGTTTAGATTTTGGATCATGGGAGTTTTTCAACTTGTTATAGTATTAAAGTGCTCGTTTCAAAGAAGGGATCAAATATTGCTCCCACTATATCTTGTGGTTTGAAACATAGCACCTCTAAAAATCCAACACTATGGAATTTGCTTCCTCAAACTGACCATCTATTTGCAAATGGAAGGATGATAAAAATTTCAGCATGATACTCATATTCTAAAACAACCCCTTCCAAAATAAACTAGTCATCCAAGGGTCTCAATCACTGTGACGATTGACTGTAGCATACCATAATACTTAAAGATATGCTACAAAAAAAATCGTGCCATATAATCAGCCTTTATTTTCTTCCTCACCAAAATGAAATGGGCCTATTTGCTAAACCTGCAAAGAAGACATCCCAATGTAACGGAACATTAGCATTCTCAACAATATCATGTGTGAACACGAGACAAGGCATATTGATAGGCATAGTGAGGTATTGTCTAGAATGGAACAGATGGCACTGGTTGGCAACTAAACCAAGTCTACTACAAGTAAACTTGTCGAGTCGAATACCTCAGTTTAAAAATGGCCTAATCTAGTTAAATGGCAAGATTGTTATTCCCTCCACTTCTTCTTTTACACAAAAAATTATAGAGAAGTTGTATTCTTTGCATTTAGTTAGACACCTTGGAGTTTGTAAAACCTATGATAAGATCAACAAAAGATTTTATTGGAGAGGACTATGGAAATATGTTAAAGATTTTCTCATGAAGTGCATCCTTGTTAGGAGAATAAGGATAGGACCCATAAGCCAGGTGGTTTGTTGCAGCCATTACCAATTCCTAAGGGCAAATGGATGCATATTACCATGAACTTCATTACTGGCTTGGCTACTACCAAAAAGGGATGGAATAGTATATATGTGGTGTGGATAGACTCACCAAGGTAGCCCATTCATTCCAACCAAGAACCAGTTTACTGCCTCACATGTGGCTAGTCAGTTTATGGAGCAGATTTTTAGATTACATGGATTACCACACGTGATTATTCATGACAAAGATTCAAAGTTCATAATTTTTGGTGGGCGGTATTCACATCCATGGGCACTAAATTGGCTCCTTCTATAGCCTATCATCCACAAATTGATGGACAGACAAAAAGGGTAAATGAGTGGTTGAAGACTTACCTTCGCCATTTTTGTCATGATGTGTAGCATTTATGGGATTCTTGGTTGCACTTGGCTGAGTTTGCCTACAATAACTCCACTTATGCTAGTATTGGAGTTTCACCCTTTGAGGCTATGTATAGTTATAAGGTGCCCTTACCCACAGTCATTTTCAATGAGAAAATCAATCCTCATGGGAAAGAAGAATTGGAAAGAATGTAGATCCTTCTTTAGCAGTGTAAAATGAATCTTAGGAAGTCCCAAGATCAGATGAAGATGTATGCAGATGAGAAGAGACGACCTTTAGAGTTCCAAAAAGGAGAATCAGTTTTGTTGAAAGTGTCCAAGTCTTGTTATTTTACCTTGAAGGATGGATCCAGTAACAAGCTTGCTCACAGGTTTTATGGACCCTATAGGATCCTGAAGCGCATTGGAGACTTGGCATATAGTTTGGAACTACCCTCTTTCACTAAGATTCATAATGTATTCCATATTAGTCAGCTCAAGCCTTTCTATAGTGCTCCTGTTGATACAGTTGATGAGCTTCCACCTATAGATAAAGAATGTCTTATTTAGTACATCCCTAAGGTTGTCATAGGTCAGCGTGAGAAGGAGCTTCACTCTTTCTCTGTCATTGAATATTTGATTAGATGGAGAGGATTACCACCTAAAGAAGCTTATTGGCGGCATGCATCTATATTAGATGAGTTTCCTTAACTTACAAGACACATTGGTGGTGGCTGAAGCATAATTACTGTGGAGCCAGTTATGGTGTGGACAGGGTCCTAAAACAACAGCCTATTTTAGAGTAGTTTTTATTCTACCAAATTTTCAAATTTATATCACCTATATAGAGTCAAAGTACTCTTCAAGAACTACATTTTGACATGTAGCATGCTTCATTTGAACACTTCTACCAGAAGTTATGGTAGATTTGGTGCAACGGGGTTTGTTCTTATAACAAGCTCTTAAATCTTTCATTCATTTCCCAACTTTGTATAGCTAAAAATAGACTAATACTCAGTTTTATCCATCCTTGCTAACTTTTGTAAGTTTGTTTTTGTGGGCAACAACCTTTGGAATGGGATGAATTGTAAGAAGCTGGGAAGAATAGATGTTTAGTGTAGAAATAATAATATTACCTTGTCACATTGACATAGGTATAAAAGGGAGAGACACTTAAAATTTCCATCTTTTTGGATACATGCAGCAAGCACAATTTATCCCATAGACTTCTTCATTAGATTATTTAAACAGATGCACCGTTGATTATTCTATGACGTGCGTACATCCTCTTTGTAAATATTTATTGATTCCTGAGATTTTAGGAGATATATTGGATATATTTTAGAAATATTTTATGGGTCTCGGTAGTTGTGAGTTGTGCAACAGATTGCAATCATTTATTCAGTTAACTTGAACTCTTTTCTCAAAAGAGTGATTGTAAAGGGCCTATCTTTGGGCAAAGCAAGATTCATTTTAATATTGTAAATATGACATGGAGGAGATATCCACTCTATGTATAGGGAAAAATTGCACCCGATAGTATATCACTCAATTTTTGTTTACTCTTCTTTAATTCTATTTTGAGTATCATGAGTCATGCTTTCAATTTTATAAGAAAAAGAGAGAGAGTGAGAACTTCTGCTCGCTATGCATAAGTCTTGCATCCGATCTACGCAACAGTGGTATCACAACTCTGTTTACAACTGGGGATTCCAATCACTTACCCTCTTGCATGAAGACTAGCTCTCTGAAGCAATTGAGCTCTACGGTCCATCTCAGCTCAAATTGACCTCATGGCTAGATTCTTAGGGCTTCAAAACCCCAAACTGTTCTATCTCTACTAAAAAAGTTTATTGTTTAGTCCAACATTGAAAAATCCAAACCCCCCTATCATGCTGCCATTATTCTATGAGTTCTAGACCAAAAGAAGGTTTCAAGGAGCTTAATTAAGCTTTGAAACTAATCCTTGCTTAAGTTTTAAGAAGCTTAAAGCTTCTTTTTTGCAATTCATGGGGGGGGGGGGGGGGGGGGGGGGGGGGCATTTTTTGGCCGTTGCCAAATAGATCGACACCATATTCTTGTCCTTTAGGTCAAGTTTCTTTTATAAGTCTTAAAGCCTTGCTTAATCTTTGCCTACTTAATCAACTTCAGCCTTTCTTACACCAAGTCACCCGGTAACTACTCAGATCAGCCCAAATCACCATTGACTTCTAGTTTTAAAGAGGGCATTCTACGAAACTTTATCAAAATACCATTAAAATTTCATGTCTTTCTTGCCTATTCTATCTTATCATTTTTCCAAGAAGTCACTCTTTATTTTGTTGCTTACATGCCAAAATGTTATTGCCATGTTATAAAGGCATCTTTATTAATCAGATATCTTCATCAAGCCATCCGCAATCATCATGTCTCATGAAGGACCGTCTAGCACTGCAAATTTTGAGTCTACATCGCCACTTCCTAAACCAACCATGGAGTAATGCATGGATTTATTGGCTATGCAATTAGAAGAAGGGTGCCAACATCGAGCCCAACTAGGATAAGAGCTATGATCTCTCAAGCATCCTTTATCTCAAATTTCCTCTACCAATGACAATGTGGTCCGTACCATCAATGCCGCCCTTGAAGGGTAAATCATCCACAAAGAGGCGAAAATAAGCAAATGTAGCTTTAAATTTAATACTTACAATGTATTAAAGATGGTTGTAAGGTTCTCTCTTGGGTAAGTCAATTCGACTCATATTTTGATAGTAAAAGTTATGCTGAAAATGATAAAATCAAGTGTGCTTCACATTATTTTATCAACAAAGCTTCTTTATGATGGGATGTCACATACAAGAGCAATGATCATCCTCTTATGTGGAAAGCACTCCATAAGAAGGTTCTCACTAATTTTCTTCCTACCCAATTTGAGCTTCATGTGCAACAATAATGGGATGTCTTTAGGCAGCAAGAGCGAGAGACCATTCCTGAGCACACCAAAAGATTCTAGAATAATTTGCTACAACTTCAAATAGTCGAACTTGTAGCCGAATCTACTTTTAAGAGAAAGTATATGTCCGACCTTCTTCTGTTTTTCAAAGCTGAAGTCAACATGTTTAAACCCAACACATTGGAAGAGGCTATCTCTTTGGCACATGATGCCGAAAAGAAACAAACTTTCAAAAAGAATTAAAACGAGATTTGTTATAAATGTAATCACTCTGGCCATATTGCAAGTCTTTGTCCAATGGGCAACACTTGTTATTGGAAAAAACCTAATGCACATTTTAATTATCTTAGAGCTGACGAAGCAACTAGAGACCTTGAAGCAATGCTTGATTCTGATGAAGCCATGCTTATGGGAGAAAACTCTAATGACACTAATGAAATTGTTAGTAAAATTTCTATCCATGCTTTATTGAAAATAAGATGTAAAATCCATAATAATGAAATGAATGTTTTGCAAGCATGATAACGAAAGTACGCATGACTTCGTTTCAGAAAAGGTAGTCAGCAAATTATAACTTAAAACTGTTTCGTCCACTTATAAAATTAAAGCTACATTTTTAGGGCAACGATATAACAGAACTAAAGAAATACATGTATTAGAAATTTGCATTGAATCTTATAGAGAAAAATAAAATTTTTAGTAGCACCGTTACAATTTGTCGATGTAATTTTAGGGATGCTTTGGAGATATTAATTTAATCCTAATATTGATTATGACACATATTTGATGCATATTCAACATGAATGTAAAACTCTTTTTCTTAAAGGATTAACAAGCCCTAAGCTATATCCATTAATTAGTCATACTCAAGTGAAGTGTGCCATTTGAAAACAATCTAAAGCTTTTCTTGTATTAATCCATGAAGTTAAAGCTTCTAAGTCTAAGGTAACCATAAGACAACAACTTTTTATTATTAAAAATTTTAATTATTTTTCCTTTTATTTTCCATGTCAAGTTTCTCCTTCATAACCTAAGGATCATCAAATTGGCCTTCTACCTAGTAGTTAACCTCCTTATCGCCTTAATCGGATAAAACAAAAAGAAATCCAAAGACAAGTTGAAGAACTATTAAATAGAAAGTTAATCCGACCTAGAAGTTCACACTTTGGAGCTCCAGATCTTTTAGTAAATAAAATAAATCTTAAAAATCAATATCCAATTTCTCATGTGGATAATCTGTTAAACAAATTGCAAGGTGCTACTATGTTTAGCAAGATTGACCTTAAGTCTGGTTATCATCAAGTACGCATGACTTTCCTTGAAATTGATAAAACTGCTTTTAAAATGCAATTTGGCCATTATGAATTTTTAGTAATGCCCTTCGGTCTTAGTAATGCACTGCCACTTTCAATAGGATGATGAATTGAATATTTCTAAATTTTTAGCGTTGTATTATTGTCTTTTCTAATAATACCCTTATTTTTAGTAAAATTGAAAGAGATTATCTAAAACATAATCATATTTTTACTAACCTAGAAAAGAGTGCTTTCTTTCAAACTGAAATTGAATATTTAGGTCATGTTGTGTCTATTAAAGGAATCCAAGTTGACCCATGAAAAATTGAGCCTATTAGTACATGGCCTACACCCAAAAATTTGTATGGTCTGCTCATTTTTAAGTTTAGCCAACTTTTATCGTAAATTTGTTCGAAACTTTTCATTACTTGCTTTGCCATTAACTTTGTTATTAAGGAAAGGTTTTGTATTTCATTGGGGCGACAACTAACAACAATCCTTTGCTTTACTAAAGCATGCATTAACCCATGCACTTGTTTTACAACTCCCTGATTTCAGTAAACCATTCTTTTTAGTCGTTATCTAACCTAGTGGTTCTGGCATTGGTGCCGTATTGATGCAAGATGCCCATCCAATTGCATACTTTAGTTGTAAATTTAAACCTTCTAAACTTAAGTATAGTACATATGGCAAGGACCTTTTAGCTATAGTACATGCATTACGAATATGGAAACATTTCACAATTTATGATTAAGACAGATCAACAAAGTATCAAACACCTTTTTTCTCAATCACAAATTTTTGATAGGCATATATAATGGGCACCTTTCATTTAGTCTTTCCATACTTTAATCTAGTATCAGTCCACTAAAGAAAATGCTGTAGATGTTGCATTAAGTCATAGACCATCTGTAAATTATATTTATGTGCTTTCTACAACTTCATTAGATACTATGAAAAATGCTTATTTGCATGACTTTGATTTTCATGATGCTTGGTTGAATTTGTCTCAAAACCAATGGATTCTTATTAATAAATTTTCTGTCTTTGTAAGATTCCTCTTTTATGAGAATTTTTTGTATGTCACTCAACCCTTTTGTCATTTTTTTCTCCAATAAGTTCACAATCCACCTTATATGGGTCATCATGGCATCATTTATACTCTTCATAATTTGCAAGAAGATTTTTATTGGCCTCATATGAATCAAGATGTTTATGCCTTTGTTTCCTGAAGGTCTTGTTTGCCAATGAATTAAAAGATATCATGGTAAACAGTATGGGTTGTTAATGCCTTTACCTATTCTAACTTGCCTTGGGAACAAATCTCAATGGATTTTATTATTGGTTTGCCACTGACTTCCTCACAAAATAATATGCTTTGGACTACTATTGATAGATTTAGTAAGCGATCATATTTGATTCCATTTAAGAAAACTCTAACTACTTCACAAGCTACTACTCTTTTTTTTAAGATGTATTTGTGCATTGAGGTTTGCCAAACATCATTGTATCCGATTCAAATCTTCACTTTTGCAATAACTTCTAGATAACTCTATTATCTAATCTTGGTAGTAAAACTGATTCTAGTTCAACCTTTCACCCCGAGACTAATGGCAAAACTGAAGCTACTAATAGCACTACTCTTGATTTAATTCATGCCCATACTATCTCTTCACCCAACACATGGGATCAATATTTGCATCTTTTACAATTTGCCTACAATAATATACCTCACTCTAAAACCAACAAAGCACCATTTGAAATTATCGATGATTGCAAAATGCCAACACCACCGTTTCATTTAAGTCAAAAAGTGCATTCCGCTGATGATTGGATCCATACTCAATTCATTATTTTTGAACCAGTTAAACAATTGATTACTAAGGCCCAACAATCCTATGTTAAGCAACTAATAAGAAACACCAAGCTATACGTTTTAAAGAAGGTGATTATGTTTGGTTGGAAAGTGAGAAACATAGATTGCATAGTATACTAATGTTAAACTTGAACCTAGATTTTATGGCCCATTCAAAATTCTTCATTGTATCAATGCTATTGCTTTTAGATTAGAATTGTCTGCACATTGGGAAATTCATGATACCTTGCATATTAGTCTTCTTTGTCCATTTAAAGGATTATTATCTGCCCATCCCATATATGACTCTCCACCATTGCTTGAAGATTGATATTGCTTATATGACCACTCGCACCACTGGCAATACTTATCCTCACTATCCTATGAAATTTCAATACTATCTTGTTGTTGATAAAGCTTAATAGATGACTACTCATGCTTTGTGTGGTTTTCCACATTCATTGACTCCACCTCCAGCCAATAGTAATCAAGGATGATTGCTATCCCACCTCGGGGATATGTTGGTAGATGGCACCTACACGAGGGGATGAGCGCTTTCAATGGTTCTCCCTTGTGTGCACATTGACGAGATGAGTGCCTTGAATGGCTCTCTATTAGCACGGGGCACGTTCCAAAGAGTGAAATACTTTTTCATATTGGGTGGAAGGTTGATGGGGATGCCCGTCCTTTCTAGGCATGAGACTTGGAAGTGTGAAAGTAGATGAAGTCGTACGTGGGACATGCCACAATTTTCATATCTCAAAGTGTTAATGTCTACGTGATTTTATTATTTAATGGAATTTCAATTATTATTTGACTTATTATGGCTAATTGCATGTATTCTGTTAATTATTTTTCTAACATGATTTTTTGAATTTTTGACACAGTTGATGTGTAGAGCAATATGAATTGGATATATGCGGCAAGCACAATTTATCCCATAGACTTCTTCATTAAATTATTTAAATAGACACATTGCCGTTTATTCTAAGACGTGCGTATATCCTCTTTCTAAATATTTATTGATACTTGATTTTTTAGGAGATTAAATATTTTATGGCTCTCAGCAGTTGTGAGTTGTGCAACTAATTGCAACCATTTATTGAGTTAACTTGAACTTTTCTCTCAAAAGAGTGATTGTAAAGAGCCTATCTTTGGGCAAAGCAAGATTCATTATAATATTATAAATATAGCATGGAGGAGATGCCCACTCCATGTACAGGGGAAAATTGCACCCAATAGTGTGTCACTCAATTTTGCTTTACTCTTCTTTAAGTCTATTTTGAGTTTTATGAGTCGTACTTTTAATTTTATAAGAAAAAGAGAGAGAGGAAGAGCTTCTTCTACTTGCTATGGACAAGTCTTGCATCTGATTTGCACAAGAGTGGTATCAGAGCTCACTTGACATCTAGGGCTTCCAATCGCTAACCCTCTTGCGTGAAGATGAGTTCTCTGAAGTAGTTAGGCTCTACGGTTTGTCTCAACTCAAATCGACTTTATAGCTAGATTCTTAGGGCTTCAAAACTCTAAACCCCTCTATCATTACTATGAAATTTTGATGTTCAATCCAACATTAAAAAATCCAACCCCCTATCATGCTGCCATCATTCTGTGAGTTCCAAGCCAAAAGAAGTTTGAAGGAGCTTAATTAAGGTTTGAAACTAATGCTAGCTTAAGTTTTAAGAAGCTTAAAGCTTCTTTTTTGCAATTCGTCGGCGGGAGGGGGCCGTTTTTTGGCTGTCACCAAATAGAGCTATATTCATGTCCTTTAAGTCAAGTTTTTTTAATAAGGCTTAAAGCCTTGCTTATTCTTTGCTTACTTAATCATCTTTAGTCTTTCCTACACCAAGTCACTTGATGACTACTCACATTAGCCCAAATCACCACTAATTTCCAGTGTTTAAGAGGGGATTCCTACGTGGTCACTTCATGACTGCAAACTTTATCAAAATCCCATTAAAAATTCATGTCTTTCTTGCCTATTCTATCTTATCATTTTGCCAAGAAGCCACTCTTTATTTTGGTGCTTACACGCCAAAATTTTATTGCCAAGGGCGAAGCATCTCTACAAGGCATCTTTATTAATTGGATATCTTCATCAAGCCATTCGCAATCATCATGTCTCACGAAGGACCATCCAGGACTACAAATTTTGATTCTACATCAAAGCTTCTTGAACCAACCATGGAGCAATGCATGGATCTATTAGCTATGCAACTAGAAGAATAGCACCAACAACAAGCGTAACTGGGACAAGATTTGCGATCTCTCAAGCATCCTTTATCTCAAATGTCCTCTGTCGATGACTCCATGGTCTGTACCATCAATGCGACCCTTGAAGTGCAATCCATCCATAAAGAGGAAAAGATAAGCAAACATACCTTTAAATTTAATACTTACAATGTATTAAAGATGGTCGTAAGGTTCTCTCTTAGGTAAGTCAATTCAACTCATATTTTGATAATGAAAGTTATGCTGAAAATGACAAAATCAAGTGTGCTGCACATTATTTTATTGACAAAGCTTCTTTATGGTGTGATGTCACACACAAGAGCACTAATTGTCCTCTTATGTGAAAAGCACTCCATAAGAAGGTTCTCACTAATTTTTTTCCTACCCAATTTGAGCTTCACATGCAACAACAATGAGATATCTCCATTCCTCAGTGCGTCAAAAGATTCTGGAATACTTTGCTATAACTTTTCAAATGGTCAAACTTACAGCCGAATCTACTTTTACAAGGAAGTATATGTCCGTCCTTCTTTTGTTTTTCCAAGTTGAAGTCAACATGTTTAAACCCAATACATTGGATGAGGCTATCTCTTTGGCGTATGATGCCAAAAAGAAATCAGCAATAACTTCTAGCTTCCACGTGAAATAATATGGGTAACAACTCTCATTTTAATTCTTTTTGTACTTTCAACTTTCAATTTGGAAAGAATCGTCCTAATCACCGACCTTGGATGTGAAATTTTTATAATAATTCTAATCCCAAGATTTCTCATCTGCCTTCTATAATGCCTAAGTCGTATGAACCTAAAAATGTTAATCAAAGTATCTCAAATACCACTTCAAGAATGTAATTTGTTATCAATGCAATCATTCTGGTCATATTGCGAGTCTTTGTTTGATGGGAAACACTTGTGATTGGAGAAAGGCTATTGCACATGTTAATTATCTTGGAGGTAATGAAGCAATTGAAGACCTTGAAGCAATGCTTGATTTTGATAAAGCCACGCTATGGGAGAAAACTCTAATGACACTAATAAAATTGTTGGTAAAGTTTCTATCCAGGCTTTATTGAAAATGAGATGTAAACTCCATAGTAATGAAATGACTCTTTTGCATAATAATGGAAGTACACGCATGACTTTGTTTCAGAAAAGGTAGTTAGCAAATTACAACTTAAAACTATTTTGTCCACATATAAAATTAAAGCTACATTTTTAGGGCAATGATATAAGGGAAGTAAAGAAGTACGTGGATTAGAAATTTGCATTGGATCTTAAAGTAGAAAACAAAATTTTTAGTAGCACCATTATAACCTGTGGATGTAATTTTAGGGATGCCTTGGTGACATTAATTTAATCCGAATATTGATTATGACACACATTTGATGCATATTCAACATGAAGGTAATTTTTTTAAAAATGACTAATAGACATTAAGTTATATATATTAATTAGTCACACTCAAGTGAAGTGTGCCATTTGAAAAGAATCTAAAGATTTTCTCGTATTAATTCATGAAGTCAAAGCTGCTAAGTCTAAGGTAATCATAAGACAACACAATTTCATTAATAATTTTTTTTTTAATTTTTCTTTTGATTTGCCTCTTCAAGTTTCTCCATCATGACCTAAAGATCATCAAATTGACCTTCTACTTGGTTTTGTCAACCTCCCTGTAAAGCTCCTTATCACCTTAATTAGCTAGAACAAAAAGAAATCCAAAGACAAGTTGAAGAACTATGAAGTAAAAAGTTAAGCTGACCTAGTAGTTTAGCTTTTGGAGCTCCTATTTTTTTAGTAAAGAAAAAGAATCAAACCTATTGTATGTGCATAGACTATCGAGCTCTGAATAAAATAATTGTGACCTTAATAAGTCTGATTATCATCAAGTATGCATGGCTATCCCTGACATCTATAAAACCGATTTTAAAATGCAATTTGGCCATTACGAATTTTTAGTAATGCCCTTCGGTCTTGCTAATATACTTGCCACTTTCAGTCGGATGATGAATCGAATATTTCTAAATTTTCAGCATTGTATTATTATCTTTTTCGATGATATCCTTGTTTTTAGTAAAATTGAAAGAGAACATAAATATCATTTATCTTTAGTCTTTAGTTTACTAAAACAAAATCATCTTTTTGCTAACCCAAAAAGGAGTGATTTCTTTCAAACTGAAATTGAATATTTAGGTCATACTGTGTCTACTAAAGGAATCCAAGTTAATCTACACAAAATTAAGGCTATTAATACATAGCCTACACCCAAAAATGTGCATGAAGCCTGCTCATTTTTTAGGTTTAGCCAATTTTTATTGTAAATTTGTTCGAAATTTTTCATTACTTGCTTTGCCATTAACTTTGTTATTAAAAAAAGGTTTTGTATTTCATTGGAGTAACAATCATTAGTGATCCTTTGATTTACTAAAGCATGTATTAAATCATGCACTTGTTTTACAACTCCTTGATTTTAGTAAACCATTGTTTCTACTCATTACTTATGCTAGTTGTTTTGGCATTGGTGCCATATTGATGCAAGATGCCCATCCAAGTACGTACTTTAGTTGTAAATTGAAACCTTCTGAACTTAAGTAGTACATATAACAAGGAACTTTTAGTTGTAATACATGCATTACGAATATGGAAACAATCTTTGATGGGTTAAGAATTTATGATTAAGACATATCAACAAAGTATCAAACACATTCTTTCTCAACCAAAAATTTCTGATAGGCATATATAATGGGCATCTTCCATTCAGTCTTTCCACCCTTTAATCCAATATCAGGCCATTAAAGAAAATGTTATAGCTATTGCATTAAGTTGTTGGGGGTAAAGGCGCCTTTGCTTAGCTACCTGTGTATTACTACATTGACAGTACCGCCACTGCACACTGCAAGTGGCGGGCGGCTGTCATAGTCACTTATTATTTATTCTTTTAGTGACAGTTTGAATAAAGGAAGGCCCGGCCACACATTGTAGTTGTTGGAGTTCCCACTTTTGAGTCTCTCTCTCTCTTGGCTCTTGCTCTCCATTAGCCATAGCTCTCACCGCCAAGCTTCTTTCTCTTGAGTTCCACTTCCCTTTCAACTAGTATTAGAGCAAAGGTATTGGAGCTTGCTCGGCATTCTCTTCAACTTGGATTTGAAGACCTTCAACAGCTTCAATGGCAACCATGGCACCTTCATTTGTAAGTATGTTTTGATCTCCCACCTCCTCCCCGAGCTTATGGACCTTCATTGGCTTCTTCTCGGGCTGCATTGGAGCCCCCTTGACCTTGCCAAGTGCCCCCGAGGGCTGTTGAAGATTCCCTAGTCCCCAAGAATAGCCAGTGCAATTTTCGGCGCATTTTTAGGGGGGTTGGGCTGATCTGCTCCTCGACATTTCCTTGCTCCTCCTCGGCTTTTTGGCACTCTTGGCAACCTTCCTGAGCATTGCTTGACTCCCCGACATTGGTGCTTGACTCCCGATGATTGATTCTAGTGCTTCCCCCTTCAGCCCTTTGCAGTATACACAGTCCCAAGATTGTCAAAACAGGGCAGCACTTGACATTTATTATTTAGTGCTTCTTGGCATTACCCATTTGATGGCTATTGATGCCCGATGATGCCCAGATGTTATGGGATGCTATGTCTATGCTTTGGGACTCATTTGGAGTAGATTTGAGCACCGTTTGAGCTTCATATAATAGTAAATTGCTTTCTATAATACAGTAGGTTGAAGCTCATTTACTTGGTGTATGCATTGGTTCATGGATACGGGGTGCTTCCTGGAGGTTTGAATGATCATACCGATGTATTTGGAGGTTGTGAAATGCTTCTTCTTGGTTCTGGAAAGCTTTTGAGCTTGTATTAAGCTCCGACTTGGTTGTTCTTCACTGGCATTTGGCTTTATTTGGCATGCTTTGGACTGGTCTATGCCTATTGTCACTGCTTGATATTTAGGCTTCTTGCATTTATGCTTTGGTCAAATATGGATGCCACTTGGTTTGCCCATGCTTGACAGTTACTTGGAGCTTCATCTTTCGATGTATTTGGGCATTTTGGATCTATTGGACATTACATTTGGTTGTCAGTTCCATGCTCTTTGAATACTTTCAGGCTTATGCTTTACGGGTCTAAGATAGCTTGGGATTTATGCTCTGAATGTACCCTACTGGGATTTGGCATATCTGATGCTATGTATTTGATGTATTAGAGCATTGCTTGCTCTCTTTGCATCTGACTTCACTTCCAGTGGGAGCCTCTTGGTATATTCGGATGTACATAGAGTCTTATTTACAGATGAGCTCGAGCTTGTGGGACAGTTACCTGCATTTGCTCTCTTGAGAGCTTTATGTCTGCAGTTTGTCTGTAGTGGGCTGATTTGATACGCCTATTGGGGCAGGCACCTATCTCTATCACAGGTTTGTCAGTTTTGTATGCATCTTGGATGGTTATGTATTGAGCTTCTTGCTCTATCAGTTGTGCTTGTGCTTGGTCTCTTCTCTTACCCCGAGACCCATTACATGCATGACTTTTGGACCTATGAGATGTCTCTTGCCTGACAGGTTATTGGTTTGATAGTTCTTGGTACCTTCTTACCCCTAAAAACTCATTATTGGATGTATCTTGCTACCTGGCAGTTGCAGTAACATATGTATTAGTGATTGCTTCATTTTAGAATAGTTTTACATAGTGATGTCATTTATTACAGTAAGCTGAAATCTGCAGATTTTGAGCACTTCTATGAGGGTAATGCTTACTATTTGTTGTTATCTTGGTCATATTTTGGTGGACAGGTGCTTCTCTTGGTAAAATCCACTCTTTCAGCCAGTTTTAGCAATGGTTTTAGTGCATTTTCTACTAAATACAACAACCTGCAATTTTGCCTTTTTGCATTGATTTGGGGCAGTATGGCTGGTCATCTGAAAGACACAGCTCTCTTTAACATTGCCAAGTTGGATGGTACCAACTATGGGTATTGGAAGTCCTAAATCACTACAAGGATTTGAGCTAGTAGTGATGCCGATTAGCGACGGCGGGTAGCGGCGTCGCTATTGGCGTCGCTACTAGCGTTGCTCCACATGGAAAAAAAGCGGGCCGAAACCGAGTGCGGTTTCATTTCGCGTTTGCGGCTTGTGTATTTTGAGAGCGAGAGCGAGGGAGAGAGTGATCGTCATGAGAGAAGGAGAGGAAGAAGACTTGTCGCCGCCACCGTTGTTCGCGAAGGAGAGGAGGAGCCTTCATCGCAAAGAGGAGCCGCCCCACACTCGCCATATCTCATCGGTGAGTCTCGCTCTCTCTTTCTTTTGCTTGTTTAGGAGAGGAAATGAGAGAGAAAGAGAGGGAGAGGGAGAGAGAGGGAGAGAAAGAGAAAGAGAGGGAGAGGGAGAGGGAGAGGGAGAGAGAGTGCATTCTCTCTCTCCCTCTCCCTTTTGCTTGTTTAAGGTTTAAATCACTTTCTTTTTTGCTTGTTTAGAAGAGGAAATGTGAGAGAAAGAGAGGAAGAGGGAGATAAAGAGAAAGAGAGGGAGAGGGAGAGGGAGGGGGAGGAAATGAGAGAGGGAGAGAAAGAGAAAGAGAGGGAGAGGGAGAGGGAGGGAGAGTGCATTCTCTCTCCCTCTCACTTTTGCTTGTTTAATGTTTAAATCACTTTCTTTTTTGCTTGTTTAGGAGAGGAAATGAGAGAGAGAGAGAAAGAGAGGGAGAGGGAGAGAAAGAGAGGGAGAGGGAGGGGAAGGAAATGAGAGAGGGAGAGAAAGAGAAAGAGAGGGAGAGAGAGAGGGAGGGAGAGTGCATTCTCTCTCTCCCTCTCCCTTTTGCTTGTTTAATGTTTAAATCACTTTCTTTTTTGCTTGTTTAGGAGAGGAAATGAGAGAGAAAGAGAGAAAGAGAGGGAGAGGAAGAGGGAGGGGAAGGAAATGAGAGAGGGAGAGAAAGAGAAAGAGAGGGAGAGGGAGAGGGAGGGAGAGTGCATTCTCTCTCTCCCTCTCCCTTTTGCTTATTAAGGTTTAAATCACTTTCTTTTTTGCTTGTTTAGGAGAGGAAATGAGAGAGAAGGAGAGAAAGAGAGGGAGAGGGAGAGGGAGAGGGAGGAAATGAGAGAGGGAGAGAGAGAGAAAGAGAAAGAGAGGGAGAGGGAGAGGGAGAGGGAGGGATAGTGCATTCTCTCTCTCCCTGTTGAGTGTTGAAATGACTTGTTTTTTGGCTGATTTTTGTTGTTTTTGAGAGTTGAATGGTTGATTTTAAGGGATGATTGATTGATTTGGAAGTGGTTTGAGAGTGTTTTAGATGATATTGATTGTGTTTTGGAAGATCATGATGTTTGTTGATGGTTCTGTGATGTTTTGATAGGTTCTGAATGGTTCTGTATACCTTCTGTTTTGTTCTGTTTTGGTCTGTTTTGTTCTGATTGTCTTCTGTAAAGAGGGATGGAGTATAGATTGATGAAGAATGAGATATTGGAAAAGTTTAGTGAATGGTTTGTAAGAGTTTTGAATGATTTGAGAGTGAGTTATGTAGTTCTGATGACCTTCTGTAACCTTCTGTAGGTCTTCTGTAGAGCTTCTGCTTCTGTACTGTTCTATTCTGTTCTGTACTGTAACTGTTCTGTAGACTGTTCTGTAAGTGTTCTGTGGAATGTATGTGTGATTTTTTGGGAAAGTTTTCTAGCCTTGGAAAGAGGTGAATACAAGTGCAAAAGAGCTGAAGGAAGTGGAAGAAGTAGCTGCTGAAGACTCAAGAGAAGACTAGAGTGAAGTGACAGTAGTGAGCTATGAAGAGACACTGTAGTGGCTCTGGTGACCTTTCATATCAGACATACCTCTTGGGAGGGGTATCCACGACCTAAGAGTGATTATTGAGAGTAATTTTTGAGAGATTGTAGTGAGGATATGATGTATTATTGATGGAGTGTGTGAGAGAGAGTCAGAGATAGCCAATTCTATAGAAACAGAGTGATTGTATATGAGAGATTGAGAGAGAAGACTATAAAGATATTGAAGATGAATACTATGTGATGTATTTCCATTCAAGGATGGTGTACTTCTTTGCTTTCTTTGTTTTATTGATGGATTTTGTGAAGATGTTGAAGAATATGGTTGATTCTATTAAAAACCGTGGGAGATTTACATGATGCTGCATGAAGATTTGTTGTGCCTGGTGTTCTTTTCTTCATTATGATCATATGAAATATGATGAACAAGCTTGTTGATGTTACAAGATAGATTTTCTTGCAAGAGAATTTCCTTTTCCTTGGTGTTTCTCTCGGGGCTCCATATTTTTGGTGCGCAGCCGGGGAAACTTGCCATCAACAAGCACCAAAAGAGGCTGAAAATGAAGGAATTGGCATTGCCAAGAAGAGAATAATTCAATGGATGTTTGTAAAGTTCCTTCTTCCACAAAAGAGTTGGAATTCCTCATAATCAAAGCCATTTTCCACAAGAAGTTCATCCCACAATGGCGAAAACACATCACCATCATGATGCATGCTCTATGTGGTGAACAATTTCCTCTTCCTATTGAAGCAGCAGAAACTTGCATCTTGGTGGCAAACTGTTTGGGAACAAACTGAAGAACAGAAACAGAGAGAATGAACATCCATGGAAGATTTGGCATTCATTGAGAAGTTTCCAGACAACATCAAGTGGGAGATTGTGAAGAAGCTTCAGGAGTCTTGGTCTGTAGAGGTTCACAAAGACAAGAAGGAAAAGAGTTGGAATTTGTTCGTGGACGCTCAACAGCAAGATACATGGGATGCTTGGTGTACTGATAATCTTCTGTTTGTTCAATTAGCAACCCACTGGAAGTTGGTAGACAGAGTGTTTTTCACAACATACACTGTTGAAACCATCAGAAGCTGGCATTACTATGATGATGGCACCACCACAATGCTCAGACGTATGCATTATGACACCTTCAGAACCGAATACCTTCCTCTGTGCAGTGGCATGAAAGCAGAATTTAGGGACGTTGAAAAGAAAGAAGTAGAAGAAATGTTGGCAAGAGAGTCCTCCAGAGACTGAAGCCTTCTGTTAACCCTCTGTGGAGCACTAACAACATAGTGGAGTCAACCCCCTGATGAATGACGCGATAAAAAGGCAAGCGTTAGAACGAGTCCAGAGGTACGTAAGAAGAGAGAAAGCAAGAATCAAAGCTGAGAGCGAGCTCGCAGCAGAAGCCGCCTTGGACGCCCTTGCGGAACTCTTTACAGAAGTCCCAATGGCACATCAAGCCCTTCCTCCTCCTGCTGGAGGTCCACTTCCAAGCCAGATCCGTCCTGGAAATATTGATGACAGACCAGCGAATGTAGTTCCATTGCCAGTTTTTAAGGGAGAATACAATGAAGACCCCGATCTTCATGTAGCAGAGTTTATGGTAGCATGTGTGGCTAACAATGCCAGAACCCTTGAGCATTGGTTAGCGATATTCCCCGCCACTTTCAAGGGCGCGGCGTTTCAGTGGTATGAGAGACAAGCAGCAGGAACTTTTGGCACATGGGACGACCTGAAGTTGGCCTTCCTCACTAAATTCAGGCGTGAAGGTTTTGAAGAGCGGATGAGAGAGGAATTTATGAACCTAAGTCAGTCCTCTGGAGAAAGAGTGGAAGCCTATGTCTCACGAATGGAATCCATCCTGAAGAGATGGACTAACCATAATCTAGATGATGGCATTCAGAAGGGAGTGTTTCTCAGAGGATTACAACCAGAAGTTCGTAAGTTTGTGGAGCTACAAAGACCAGCCACCCTGCAAGCTGCAACAGAAGGTGCCAGACTGTACGATGAAGTGGAAGCTAGATTAGCGATGAATACAGGAAGAGGAGTCCTACCTCCTCTGATGCCAGGAATGATGTACCCATCTAATGCAGTCCCTACGACTGTTTCCTATCCCTACCAACAGATGCCCCCGGTATCACAGTACAGTGCACCAAATCCACAGTGGCCACAATCCATGCCTCAAATGATGGCTCAACCACAACAACAATGGTCCCAACCAATTTCCTCAATGCCAAATCAGCAGCAACAGTGGAATCCTACCAACTGGAGCCAACAGCCAATAGTTCAAACAGGAGCCCTGAATCAGAACCAGAACAGAGACCCCTCTGTACCAGCCCAACCAGTTTATGCAGTGATTACAGAGACTCCTCAAAACCCTCCTACCAGTACATCTGGAGGAGAAAGCTTGAAGGATTATTTATCCAACTCAGTTGCAAACATCAAAAAGGAGTTGATGGATGTGATTACAGAACAACTACAGACGTTGAAAGTGAACACAGCTAGAATATCCAACGTTGCAGGAGCAGGAAGAGATGTGATGCGGTCAAATACTTGGTGTGGTAAGTGTCATCAAGCAGGCCATTTAGCCACCGAATGTACACGAAAACCAACCATTCCTGGGGCCTTCTGTTCCTACTGTTTGCGGAAGAACCATACAGAGGACATTTGCTCTCTGAAGGAGATGCATGATAGGAGAAGAAAGGAAGAAGACGCAAGATTTAACTTGCTGGAATCCAAAATGACAACACAAGATATTGGACCCAAGCCTAGAGAGTTTGGTCCTAATTTCTGACCCAGAAGATTTCCTTCTCAAAGTTACAGAGGCAGACAGTCTGGCGGTGGTCAGAGATCAGAAGTGGAGTGTTACAGATGCGGGGAAAAGGGACACATTTCACCAAATTGTCCAAATCCTCGAAGGTCAGTGGATTACAAGCCCTTATGCAGTCGATGCAAAGGAGAAGGCCACACTGCAAAAGACTGTCCAAGCCCAGTCCCAGTGAAAAACAATGCTACTGATAGTCCGTCTAAGGCCCAAGAGCCTACCTCTAATTTGGTGGAATTGGAAGTTGCTGCCATCACGCGTGCAAAGCAGAAGGAACCACCTACCCAGAAAGAAAATAACCCTCCTGCCAGAATAGTGAAGTTCAGTCTTCCACCAGAAGAACAGAACTGAACAGAGCCTAACAGTGCCGTACAGAGCCCTACAGTGCCACAGAGAGTTACAGAGACAATTACAGAGACAGGACCAGAGGTCCAGGATACAGAAGAGGAGGAAGTGCCACAAGTGGCAGAAGAAGCTCCTGTAATGCCTCTGTTGGAAGAAAGAGGAAAAATGAAAATGGGTGTTGCCCCATTTCCTAACCGATTAGAAAAGCCAGTGGATCCTATTAAGGAATACGATCTAGTTAGAGATCTAGATACCTTTAAACCAAACCTCACATTCCGACAATTATTGATGTTGTCTCCCAGTTGCCGGAAAAGATTCAAAAGTATATTGACAAGAAGACGTGGTTTAAGGATTGCTCCCTCAACAGTGACAAAGTCCAACAAGGCTCCAGAGCCTGTAAAAGAAGTGGATGTGGCTAATGCTTTCCTAGATCCGGGTACCCCAGAGACTGGCGTGTGGATAGAAGGCTGCTTCATTGCAAATGCATTGATTGATGGAGGTTCATCAGTAAACATTATGACGGATGTGACGATGAAGGATCTAGGCTTACAAGGTGTGCAACCAACCCAATGGCTCATCAGACTGGCGGATCAGAGTAGAATCAAGCCTTTGGGCATTCTCCCATATGTGAAGACTACTGTGGCTGGAAAAGATTATTGGCTAACCTATCTGGTGGTGAAGCCAAACTTTTATGGTACATCCTATCCTCTGTTACTAGGTAGACCATGGCTTTTTGAAGCCCGAGCAAGGACGGATTGGTTCAAAGGAACCTTGACCTTGGGTCGAGGACCCAACAAAGTGGTGCTGAAACTGTATGGTTCTCAAAAAGGACATGGCTCCACCTCCTTGGAATTATCTTCTGATTCCCCTAACGAGGCTACAGATGGAACGTCAGCAGACGAAGATGCTGTCAAACAGATCCTTCCCAAGAAAACAGTGGCACATTCCTTAACAATGGATACTGTAAGCCGACTTCCAAAAGATGCAAAGCCATTATCAATGGGTGAATACTTCCTACCTGAACCAGGAATGCCTTCTGAAATCACTTCTGACAGTGAGATAGAAGCATGGATGTACTGCTCTCCCTGTTATATGGCCACAGCAGAGGCAGAGGCAGGAGAGGAACCAGAGAATCTGTTCTTCTATTACAGAGCTCCTACAGAAACAGAAGCAGAAGCAGAAGCATAAGCATCAACAGAGACAGAAGCAGAAGCAGAGACAGAGACAGAAGAGGATGAGTATGATATGGACGAAGAGAATGATGAAAGTGAGCCAGAAGAGTCGATCCCACCTGAAGAGGATACATTTGAGGAAGAAGTTCCAGAAGCATCAGAAGCCGATGAGCTCATGCTATGGGACAGAATGGCAATGATACCATTTGGTCTGGTAAATGGATCTTCTCATATGCAAAACCTTTATAAGAAATGGATTAAGAAGAGCAAGCCGTCTTTCAAGTGTGGCTCCTGCCGTCCTAACCCATCCTTGCCGAAGAAAGATGATGATGATGCACCGTGCCAACGAGCACCAGTCCCACAAACCCAACAGGCATCAGAGGGTCCCTGTTATGTGACGTTCCTGGATGTATCTTCAGAAGATGAGTCTTCAAGCCAGGAGGTAATTAATTTTGAAACCAAATCCGAAACGGCGCTTATCCCATTCCAACGTCTTAAGGAGCAACCTAAGTCTCCACCAAAAGAAGAAGTTGGTTCTAGTGGGACATCAGAAGAGGACACCACTCCCTTGAAGGAGTCGGATCTGTATCCAGAAGCAGTCCGAGGGACCTTCATCCGTGAAGTAGAAGGTGAAAGGCAGTTAACCTTTGTGGATTCAGAAGGCACTGAACGCCACTTGAAGGTGGGTAGCAGTCTCCCAGAAGAGGAGTTGTCAACTTTGTACAATTTGTTGAAAGAAAATTTGGACGTGTTTGCGTGGTCTTACAAAGACCTAAAGGGGATTGATCCCACAATATGTCAACATCATATTGACTTGGAGCCTGATGCCAAGCCAGTACGGCAACGACAGAGGCGAATGAACCCGAATTATTCCACATTGGTGAAAGCGGAGCTGCTGAAGCTTCTGAAAGCCGAGTTCATCTATCCAGTGGCAAACAGTGAATGGGTTTCACCCATCGTGGTTGTACCCAAGAAGAATGGCAAATTGCGAATATGTGTGGATTTCCGAAAGCTTAATTCCAAGACAAAGAAGGATCACTTTCCTATCCCTTTCACAGACCAACTGTTGGACACAGTGGCAGGACATGAGCTTTATTCCCTTCTGGATGGATTCAGTGGATACAACCAAGTGCAAATCGCAGAAGAAGACCAATCCAAAACAACCTTCACCACAGAATGGGGGACCTACGCTTACCGAGTGATGCCATTTGGGCTCTGCAATGCCCCTGCTACTTTCCAACGAGTCATGATGGCCGCATTTCAAAATCATCTGCATGACTTTATTGAGGTATATTTGGATGACTTCTGTGTCTATAGTTTGCTCAGTGAACACTGGGGACATTTGGAACAATGCTTTGGCCGATGCCGGGAGTATGGGATTTCCCTCAACCCCGACAAATGCATTTTTGGGGTCTCTTCTGGAGTCTTGTTGGGCCACATTGTCTCTGCACAAGGGATATCAACAGACCCTGCAAAGATCGAAAAGATCTCAGCTCTGCAAGCACCCACCAACCTCAAACAGTTGAGGGGATTCCTAGGCCATGTGGGTTACTACAGAAGGTTCATAGCCCATTTTGCAACAAAGGCAACCTCCTTGCACAAGCTCCTGAGGAAAGATGCAGAGTTTACTTGGACGGAAGAATGTGACAAAGCCTTCCACACTCTGAAGCAGTGTCTAATAGAGGCACCCATCCTGCAACCTCCTGATTGGACGAAAGAGTTCCACGTACACACTGATGCATCAATTGAAGGCTTAGGTGCTGTCCTCTGCCAAAAGGGCTCCTCGAAGTTGGATCAACCGATCTATTATGCAAGCCGAAAAGTCACTGATAGGGAACGAAACTATACAGTGACAGAGCTGGAGTGCTTGGCAATGGTGTTTGCCCTGGAGAAGTTTCGCCATTACCTCCTATCTACCCACTTTAAATTTTATGTGGATCATGAGGCCCTGTCCTTCTTAATGAACAAAGCAGATGTGAAAGGACGATTGATGAGATGGCTCCTTTTATTCCAGGAGTTCGACTTTGAGGTGATTACTAAGCCTGGTCGTTCCCATGTTCTGGCTGATCATCTATCGCGTATCCCACAAACTGCAGACGAGGAGCAGGATGATCCAGACCTCCCTGATGCTTCCCTATTCTTGGTAGAAACTGTAACTCCCTGGTATGCGGATATTGCTAATCTGTTGGCAACCCAACAATACCCTCCTGGTATTTCTAGTCGGGAAAGGAAGAAGCTCATGCTAGAATCAGCCCCATACACCCTGCTAGGTGGTGCACTGTACAAGAAAGGCAAAGATGAAGTACTCAGAAGATGTGTTGCAGGAGAAGAGATTGGGATTGTTTTGAAGGCTTGCCACGACGAGCCATGTGGAGGTCACTTTGCAGGAGAAGCTACAGCCAGGAAGGCTCTGCTAGCAGGATATTGGTGGCCTACCATTCACAAAGATTCCTATGATTACTGTAAAAGATGTGATGCTTGTCAAAGAATGGGGAAACCCACCAAGACAAGTGCCATGCCACTGAACCCTATCCTTCCTTTAAAGCCGTTTGAGAAGTGGGACATCGACTTTGTAGGTCCGATCGACCCTCCTACCAGAAGGAAACAGAACAGATACATCCTCGTATGTACGGATTATGTCACAAAGTGGTGTGAAGCTAAAGCCCTCAAGCGGGACGATGGTAACAGCGTGGCCCTGTTCATGTACGAGAATATCATCACCCGTTTTGGCAGTCCCTTAGAGCTGGTAAGTGACAAAGGCACTCATTTCCTTAACAAAGTCATGGAAGAGTTGACAGAATTGTATAAGATCCGCCATCGCAAGTCCACTCCCTATTACCCCAGAGCCAATGGCCAAGTCGAAGTCACCAATCGCATCCTTTGCTCGATTCTGACAAGGACGATTGCCGCACATCGTCGTGATTGGGATGATCGACTTACAGAGGCCCTCTGGGCGTACAGAACCTCCCATAAAGCAGCAACGGGACAAACACCTTTCCAGTTGGTGTATGGTACAGAAGCAGTTTTCCCTGTTGAACTGGAGCTACCCTTGTTGAGAGTGGCTATCAAAGAGCGTTTGGGGGATGATGATTCACTGCAACGCCATCTCTTGCACTTGGAATGTTTGGACGAAATTCGCAGGATGGCTCTACAGTGCATGGAAGCCACGCAAGCTCGACGTAAGGCTTACCATGACAGCTTCATCAAGCACAAGGAGTTCAAAGAAGGTGATTTGGTCCTAGCCTATGATTCACGATTTGGCAAGTTTCCTGGCAAGCTCCAACAGCGGTGGATGGGCCCCTATAAGGTACTTGCAGTCAACCCTAATGGTTCTGTCCAAGTGCAGACCCTGGATGCCTCTGATGATCCCTTTCTGATCAATGGATATCACCTGAAGAAGTACTTCCCTCCTTGGGTATCTTGACAATTACGGTCACTTGATCTTTTCCCTCGTTGGCACGGCACTGTACTTCTTATGATGCTACTTCTGATAGCCGTTCTTCAATCACTCCTGATGTGGTGGACGCAACCTTCTGTCCCCTCCAAACCCCCTTCCAGCCTTGATCTCTTATCCTCTATTTTTCACCAGCGGCAGTACAGAGGTTGGTTTTGACACATGGTTTTTCCACCATTCCCTTGTTCAATTTGAAGGAAAAAAAAAAAAAAAAACAAAACAAAACAAAACAAAATATATCGGTCATGGGAGAAAAGGACTTAGGTCCCTGTCATGCCGACCTCTTCTTCGAGAAAAGGTGGAAACACCCTCGGGAATAGGGGAAAATAAGAAAAAGAAAGAAAAAAAAGAAAAAAACAAAAAAAAAACAAAGAAGAAACAAAAGAAAAAAAAACAAACAAATAAATCTGTTATGAGAGAAAAGGAAGCAATTCCCTGTCATAGCAGGCCTCGTTCCAAGAAAAGGTGGTAAACACCCTTGGGCGGGAAGCTGGCTGTGGAAAAGGTGGTAACACCCAGCAGTCCAGAAAGTGGATTCATTAATTGATATCCCTCAGATCCAATTCCGAAGCTGCCTCCCTTGGTACGCTGTGTCTTGGGTCTCTTTGCAAAGTGAGTACCTGTCCTCCAGCAGACGACATATTCCTATCCAATACAATGTTCGAATTTGATGGCTACCTCCCTGGGTACGCCTCTTCAACAACTGATGACGCGATCTTCATCGACAACCCCTTGAGTGATGTGAGCTTTCATCCTAACCGGATGGGGACGTGAGTATGGTTGCCCTCTGTAACTATCAACAGAGAGTGAGACAGAGGGTGGGGCGAGAGACCAGTCTTTTCCCTTCCAATCGAATGAGAGGTGAGAAGTATGAATGAAGTGTTGCACGCACGGGATGGGCCTCTCACTGCACAAAGCACAATTTGTTTCTGTGCACTGCACCATAAGGCTCCCTGGCCTTCCTTCTCGCACCGTATGCCGGCACAGGGCGGGATGCACAGTTGCACCATCAAATGCGCACAAGGCATACACTTTTGCACAAGTGACTGTGAGGATTACATCAATGGGTTTCAGGAAAAGGCTGCCCTCCTGTATCTATCAACAGAGAGTGAGACAGAGGGTGGGTTGAGTGTGACTGGAGTTTCTTCAATCATTTCCCGAGAGATGAGATTGAGGGACGTTACGACACTTGGAGTCAGGTATGTTCCCGTTTCCCTATGCACCCACGGGATGGGTCTTTACCATCAACACAAGACACATCACCCTGTTCTGTGCACTGCACCATAAGGCTCCCTTGCCTTCCTCCTTGCACCTATGCCAGACGGGTTGGACGCACTAATGCACCGTCAATCGTGCACCCTGGCATACTCCTTCTGCACCATTCCCCCTTGTTGATTCCTCAACCGGGTATGAGTTACGGGTTTTAATCATTCTTTCTCGAGTGATATTAGTCATGGGGTGAGTGACTGTTCCTTCATTCCAATTGAGTGACTGTGAGTTGAGTGCAATATCCCTCATCATCGACGAATTTCCTGCGATTCCTTCCATCAGCTACCTCCCTGGGTGCTGCTGCGTGGTCCCTGCCCTGACGAACGTGTGCCAAGAAGATGCCTTGGTCCCTCTAGCGCCGACAACAACTCTGGACGTGCCGTCGACACTCAACCTTGATTCTTGACGAAATGGGCCAAGTTTTTCTAACCCTCCCATTTCTGTTTCTTAGTGACGGTCATGTTTTAAGTGTGGGGAAGTTAGTGGATGGTCTGTGGCATGGTCCTAGGTCCCTAATGCTCGGTTAACCCTATCCGTTAAGGTCTTAAGTGTGGGGACGCGTCCCTGCGCGTCTACATTGCATACTCATCTTCATATGCCTTATCTTGCTCATGCATGTATACCATGACTTGCTTTTACCCTCCTGGGGTCCCTTCCCACCCGCCCGGTTATGTTTCACCCACCCTTGGGACTGTTCCCTTGCAGTATTCCTTCATTCCCTGATTTTTAGGTTTTTCCATGTGAATGCACCCTATGTTCACTTAAATCCAAATCCAACCTTATAGCCCTATTTCTCCCATTGAACGGTCCATTTTTCCTTTTTACCTGCCCCTGTTACGGTGCACGGTTTTTGAGTTATTAATTTTTGAAGCATTTTATGCAATTTAGCTGGTTTTTCATGTGAACACGCTTTTCTTGCTTCGGAACCGTGATCTGACGTCATAGCCCTGACCAAAGCTTTTCCCCTGACATTTTTCCTTTTTATTCCACATCATTCCGATACACGGTTTGTCCGTTATTAATTTTCCGGCTTTTCGCGACTTTTTCGTGCGTATTTTTGACATTTTTCCATGTGAACTTGCCCTATTTGTATCGGAATTCCAATTTGACTTAACAGCCATGTCCCCTGTGCCCTCCCCTCCCTTTTTCCTTTTTCCTCCACCCTTTTTCGACTTCTCGATTTTCACTTATTAATTTTTAAATGAGTTTTCGGGAGTATTTTTGGAGTTTTTCACATGTGAACCCCTCCTATTTCCCCCGGAACTACGGTTTAACGTGATAACCCTGTGCCACTCCTTCCTGCGGACATTTTTCCTTCTTAGTGCATGTCATTCCGGTAAACGGTTCGTCCGATATTAATTTCCAATCCCATTTTTGGGTTTGTTTTTTGGGTTTTTCCCGTGTGAACGGATCTTACCTTAGTCGGAATTCTGCTTTGACAGGATAGGATTGTCGGGCACATCTTTTTGCCCAGTTTTCCTTTTTTCCGCACCTCATTCCGATGCACGGATCTTTCGATATTAATTTTTAAATTACGTTTTTGGTTCGTTTTTTGTGTTTGTTGCACGTGAACATCCTTTACCCCTCCCGGAACCCCCGTCCCGTATTTTTCTTGTTTCCTCCCTGTCGTCCTGCCCACTTTTTGTTTTTACGCTATTTCGTTTTGACATCCGGATTGGGAGTTATTATTTTTTCTGTATTTATGCGTTTTTTCTCGCGCCCGTTTTGCGCGTGAACGCGCCCGTTTTTGACTTAACGCGTCTCCACGCGCCCCGGTCGTGTCCGCGTACCCCGTACTGTCATCCCCGCGTCATTTCAATCCCGTCACGGTAAAATTTTTTACCCCGCCCCGCGCACGTGCGCGGGACGGGGATCCGTTCCCTCTTGAACCCGCCCATCCTCCTTTACCCCTGCCCGCCCACCTTTTATTTAAAAAAAATAAAAACAATTTATTTCAAAAAAAAAATGGATACCCCCTCCCGCCAACCGTCCCTTCTTTTCTCTCTCTTCTCTCTCTCTCCCTTCTTCTTTTCTTTTCTCTCTCTCTCCCTCTCTGCGCGTATTCTCCTTCTCCACCTTCCTTCTTTCTTCCTCCATCTCCACCATCTCTCTCCTCCCTTCTTCCTTCTCTCCTCCCTCTTCTTTCTTCCTTTCCTCTCCCTTCTCTCTCCTCCTTCTCCCCTGTCCGCCATCGCCCTCTTCTTCTCCCTCTCTCCTCCTTCTCTCCTGCCCGCCATCGCACTCCCCTCTTCCTCCTTCTTCCTCCCCTCTTCCTCCCCTCTTCCTCCCTCTTCCTCCTTCTTCCTCCCCTCTTCCTCCCCTCTTCCTCCTTCTTCTTCCCTCTCCCTTTTGCTTTTGGAGAGTGTTAAGATATATTGTGAGAGGGAGAGGAAATGCAAGAGAAAGAGAAAGAGAGGGAGGGAGAGGGAGAGAAAGAGAAAGATAACATATATTGGAATGATAGCATATCCATGATTATGATAATGGTATCCACTTTACTTTTTTTATGGGTACCATTACATCGACTCCTTAAGAGGGCTAAAAATTAGTCATACACTTTATAAAGTCTAATTAGGAGATTTAAGATGCACGATAATAGACTTATCGATAATGGTATGCAATGTGCTTTGCCATGGGCCACGTACATTGGTGACTCTTTAAGATGGCTTAAAATTGGTCATGTCCTTCATAATGTCCAAGTAGGGGATCTAATTGTGATATGCATAATTCATTGTTTTTGTATTAACTTTATAGGCATAACAAATTAGAAATCATGCCAACTAGTCAACGGAAGGACTAAAAGAAAATGATACCCTAGCTAATGGTCATTACGGTACTTCATCAAAATGAACCCAAAAGTATTGTTATAAAAGAAGAATCCCTTAAATTGAGTATAGGATATTTTCTCTCAGGTCTTATGACTATGAGTAGAATTGATTGAATTAAATTTTATTACTATAGTTGATAAATTTCATAGATGGCATTAATTTTAATACGCGATCCTAGGACAAAAAAACCACATTTCTAAGATGCTTTTTGTTGAGACTGATTTATTATTAGACTAAGAGATCCTCAATGATGCTCATAAATGGATTACTTATACTCAAAGCCCTCTAGTGCAGTTTTTTACAATAATGAATAATTATCTACCGGGACAAACAAATCCTTGAGCATGATATAGGGCCAAGATATAACATCAATAAATCTCTCACTACTATGTACAATGCAAGATTTATGGTCAACTTGCAACTTGACATACATCTCCATAAAGCTATCCATTTAAGCCTCGTTTGTTGTAATGTAGATAAGATGGAAAACGAAGAAGGCCTTATTGTTCAAGATCTCGAGATGTATCTTAATCAATGTGTCCCATGTCCTTGCTCTCAATGTAAGTTGGCAATTAGACGAAAACGCCGATTGTCTATAGAACACGTACGACGATTTGCCGAGTTTCAATCTGAGATCATTGATCAGGCGATTGCGGATTTTTAGTAAATGGTAATTTGAAGTTAATATTAATCATGCATTGTACTCGCAAGCTAATTGAAAACCATACACAATAAGATTGGCTCTTGTTGGCAAATTTTCTATCCAGGGGGGTGATGTCTCAACCGAAGGGGGAGTGCACCCTTTGCGGCAAATTAGAAGAGTTCGTGGACGTGCGATGGATGGATTGCAGGAGCCAATCCACCACTCGCAAGGCCCATCTATACCGTCAATGCCAGAGGAGACAGACAACCTTATCGACCTACCTACAATCTTGGAGCCTGAGATGGAGGCAATGATCGATGCATTGATTCCCATGGATGTCAAGACATCTGACCCGCTTAGAGAGGAAGCATCCATACCATTATATGATGGGTGCCGAGTATCTCGGTTGAAGATATTGCTTGCACTCTTAAGTGTGCAAGCAAAATACGGGTGGAGCGATATGAGTGTGACCGAGTTATTCAGGTACCTTGCACATAGGCTTCATTGATTTTTTTTTTTACACTATTATTACAAACATTTGTGCTTTTTCAAGGTGTTTTATGATTTTTTTCAGGTTATTGAAATATCATATATTACCACCTGCAAATACCATGCTTGAGTCTCGTGATGATGCACGACATGTTTTACGAAAGCTTGGCATGGACTACAATAACATCCATGCATGTATCAACGACTGCATACTGTTTCGAGATGAATACGAGACTATGGAGACATGTCCAAAGTGTGGTGCTCACAGGTATCGACAGGACTTGCAAGGGCAAACCATCCCTCAAAAAGTTCTTAGATACTTTTCACTCATCCCCCACATAAACCACATGTTTTGCACGTCCGGCATGGCAAGCTTGACAACGTGGCATGTGCAGAATAGGTCCACGGATGGAGTTCAACGAATATCAGCGGATTCGCGCGCATGGAGCCACATTGACTCTACCTTCCCAGGCTTTGCGCGAGAGCCAAGGAATCTTCGACTCGGTCTCGCAATGGATGGTGTGAATCCATTCAGTCTGCGCTCAACTTCTTACAGTGTATGGCCTATAGTGCTTGTCAACTACAACATCCCTCCATGGCTTTCTACGAAGAAATGACATCTCATCCTTAGCTTGCTCGTCCCAGGCCGCTACAAAGTAAAAAATATGGACGTGTATCTTCGTCCATTAGTTGATGAGCTTAAGATTTTGTGGGAGGAGGGGGTCACTGTGCAAGATATGAGTAGGCGCAATGGTCGACGGCGGTCAGCCAACATTCGAGCCATTCTCATGTGGACGATGCATGACTTTCCGGGATTGGAAGAGTGCTGAGGTGAGCAGACCTCCGTTCTCGTTGGTAATATCTATATTTTATCTCATTCAATCAAGTATTCACTAGGTCGTGGCTCGCCTTACAGGTCTAGTTACCTCAGGTTATCATGCATATGCATTGTGTGGGCCACAGTTAGACTCCCGAAGGTCACGAACCATGAAGAAGATGGTATATCAAGGACACGCCGCTTTCTTGCCGGAGGATCATGAACTCAGGGAAGGTTTTCTTAGACGACCTCCAACACATATGAACGCCATAAGCTGGTACGAGCTGAAAATGGTAAACCCGGAATCACATCCAAATGGAATGCGACGGTTCTCTGTTTTCTACGAGTTGCCATATTGGACCCACTTTACAGGTCAATCACTTGTTGGATCCCATGCATATTTTCAAGAATGTGGGCAGCTTGCTATGGGACCACATCACAGGAAGAGAGACAATATAGGGTCACAAATAGATTTGAAGGAGGTAGGTAAGATGGAGGCGCTTCGAGTGCTGATAGTGGAGTGCAACTTCCTCGTGCTCCTTGGGTTTTGTCCACCAAAGAAGAGCGCATTGTGAAGCAAGTAATCAAGTCTATCCGCACTCCGACGGGTATGATACGTTCTCTCAAGTCCGCATTTTCTAAAGATGACCAATTGTCGGGGCTAAAATCCCATGATTGGCATAAGATATGTCAAGTTTGTGAACAGAATGGATTGTAATTAGCGTAGGCATTTTGCAATTTGAAAAGTGGCCATTATTCATAATGCTTTCTCATTTGTGGCAGTTTGTCCTACCGATCGCGATCGCAGGATGCCTTACTAGAGATTCGCGGGGCCATTTACAAGTTGTCGACTTTGGTGCAATGGATCTCACAGAAAGAGATTAAGACATCCTCTATTGAATCCGCGAGGCGGGGAGTAGTGGAGACGGTCTGTCTCTTTGAGAAATACTTGCCCACTAGCATGCTCACGATACAAGTCCACCTTCTTGTGCATCTTGTGGACGAAGTGGAGATTGCTGGACCTGTCCATACGCGATGGATGTTCTTCTTAGAGCGCTTCATGAAAACCCTGAAAGGCTTTGTGTGACAACGAGCTCGGCCAGAAGGTAGCATGGCCGAAAATTGGTTGGTGTTTGAGGCATTAGTGCATATCTCACAATGGCTACCAACGATGGAACCAGACAATGAAATGCTATGGACACTGAAGGACGATGATAGACTGACTGGAGATGTGGTGGTTGGAAATGGGGTAGAAAAAAAGAATGGATGCCTCAATGGAAGAGAAGGTGAATCGCTTTTGTATGTTGCACCATGCCTCCATGGAGACGTGGCTCGCCAAGTACCAGATTGCAAGGCAAGATCGAGAGGAAGCGCGAGCTGAATTCCGACGTAGTATGCGTCATCGACCGATTCGATATCCCGAAGACATGGAGGAGATGCCGCGGTTTATGTCAACACGATGGTTGCATGGAGCCTTGATCGCAGCATCCAGCGAAGGGACAGAGGTCTCAATGAAGGAGTGGGAATTCTCGAGGGGATGTAGTCCAAAGGTGATGAGGGGTTTAGAATATGTCATATCTAAATTTTATATGCGACATCTAATTTGAGTGTTTCAATGTACAATACAAAATATATAGTGCAGCGTGGTTGCGCGAACGACATTTTCGTGTGGAGCGTATTGACAAAATGCGCTCCACAATGGACTGTGGTGTCATGGCAAGGTTTGAATAAGAGAGCCGGCGACGAGCAACGAATCCAAACACGATTGTGGATGAGATGGAGTATTTTGGAAACTTGCAAAGTATTATTACAGTGGATTACCGTAGCTTCTCCATGATACTATTTAATGTGCAGTGGTTCAAAGTGGTACTTGGAGGAGCTGGAGCAACAGTTCGACGAGGTCCATCTGGATTTCTCGAAATAGATTCCGAAAAAAAATGGACGAATTTGCGCGACACCTTTGTGTTGCCGACCCATTGTGAACAGGTGCATACAGTCATTTGCTTGCTAATTGTAATACGACATGGTTTATGTCACAATGGTTTGAACTCGCTTTGTACGTGTTTGTGAACATGTAATCTTCTATCCAAACCCCCGACAACCTCGATGGTGGTATGTTATACCTTCAACTCCTCGAAGTGCGAGAGTATATGATCAAAGCGATGTTCCGGGCATAGATGAAGATAATATGCAAATAGAGGGGTCGATATTACAAGGGGTGGAGGCCGCCGCAAGCTTGGAGCCCGCATCGGCTAACAATAATGGAAATACAGGAGTCCAAGAATTTTTTGAGAACGAGGCAGACTCATTCTTTTGTGGTGACATGTCTATCGACCTTCCAGTGTATGCAGAGTTGTGTCAGGAGATTAACATGGGACCATAGGATACTTTATTCTTAGAGAATTGTATTACTCAATTCATTGTTTAGATCTCTTATAAAGGTACATAAGATATGCGTTTTAAGAGGGATTTTTTAAAAAATGATTTATATTACTGTGCTTTGTATAGTTTAAATTGATTATTCTAACACCATTTTTTATATGTGCAAGTGACATTTTCAGGATGAGTCGAGGGATGAGCGATGAGGAGTTTCAGGACATGATGGCACGCATGTCTCCAAACCAGCTCTCAAGATTCAGAGAGATGGCAGACCAGGAGCTGTCTCGTTCTTCGTCAGGGCGCTTTGCTAGATTTGCTTTAGCGCAATTAGATGCTTCAGCTTCGAGTAGACGATCTCGACGCTCACGACTTGGGCCAGAGGGAGGGACTGTATCGGGATCAGGGGGATGCTGTTGTGGAGACATGGATGTGGTGTCTCCGTCTTGTCATTCAGCTACAGCTGCGTCACCTCTAGGATTTGTCACACATGTGGGGACGTCTACTCCAGTTACTTCGGCTTTTGCGCAGCCGTCAGCAGGTGGCACCCCTTTTGGTGGCACCCCTTTGAGTGCCACTCCGAGAGAGGTTACCCCCATCGGTACATCAGATGTAGAGGGGTCTCCTGGATATGCCCAGGAGCGTGGATGGAGATGGGAGAGGACCCATCTTAGGCAGACTCCTAGGGGTTATGGATATCTGGTTGATAGTAGTCAGGAGACATCATCATGAATGATGAGGGGAGGAGGGTGATGGCTCGCATGAGAGAGTTGTGCCAACAAGTTTTTCAGCACAATGTCCTGGATCATTGGAAGAACATACCAGAGGGGAGCAAGGACTACATAGTAGCATTCTTGCACGAGGAGTTTCCGGTGCCAGCCACAATAGATAGATTCTCTACGGGCTGGATGATGGATTGCATGCGTGCATACATGTCACATAGACGATCCGACGCACGCAAGGCAATCAAGAGTGGGGCTGCAAAGCCCGAGTGGTTAGATGCAGACGACTGGCACCGACTGAGGGAGGAGGCTATAGATTCGCCAGGACGTTGGAGTCAGCAGCGGGAGGCGGTGAGGGCACGACTCGAGGTCGGAGTGGTCCATCATCTTGGGAGTGGCGGCCATAGGGCATATTTGGAGAACTTTGTAAGTTTCTCTTTTGTTTTGCTTGTTTGTTTTTTTGAAATATTCTTTGTACTGACAATCATGTTTCTAACAGTTAGCATTTTGTTTTCTTTGCAGCACTCCATTACAAATTGCGATCCGCAAGGCCTTGAGACTCGATATGCAAAGAGGCACGGTCTCAATGCATTGATCGACCGATTGTATAGACGCGGCGGCCCTGTAAGTCACTCATATTTCTTGTCCGTAGTTACCATGAGATATTTGAATGCATTATTGTATGGTGGATTGATGTGTTGTTTCTTTTTCTACAGAATTCGTTCGATGCTCCTTTGCGACGGGACGAGCTTTCGGGGGACGAGGATTTGTAGCTCGCCCTTGGATCCTTGGAGCTCACACACCTTTATTTTTTAGTCGTCTGATCTATGTAGACATTTTCTATGTATTAGTGATATCCTGTCATGATTGTACCAATCGCTTTTTATGCGATCATGTATTTATTTCATGTATCAGTTTTATGATTTCAGTATACATTCTTTTTGTTTGCAAGTACTTTGTATACAGTAGTGCAGAAACTATTTTGTATGGCTCTCATACAGCACACAGTGCTAATTTTTTCCCCCTATTACCGTCACTATTTGCGTCGCAAATTTACTGGTTGCATTGCTATTGGCGTCGCTATGTGCATCGCAAATTTACTGGTTGCGTCGCTATATGTGTCGCAACGCGTATAGCGACACCAATAGCGACGTTTCTATGGCGTCGTAAATAACGACGCTTTTTGCGACGACAGGGGCAAATTTTGTTGTTTGTATTTTCGTTGCTTTAAACGTCGGTATAAGGTCTATATCTTGTAGTGAATGTGGCAGGTTTTGGTGCAGAAGTTGCAGATTAAACCCTTGCGTTTCAAGGGTATCAAACCTGAGGATATGGATGATGATGTTTGGATGGAAGTTGATGAGCTACGCAAGTCTACCATTATTTTGTCACTCTCAGAAGAGGTCTATCATAATGTTGTTGAAGATGAGAATCAGAGTGCATGGGACTTATGGGAGAAGATTCAGGAGCTCTATGCGCAGCAAAGTCCTACGTCACAGATGTATTGACTGAAGTAGTTTATGGACCTTCACATGAAGGAGGGGACATCCCTTTCATCTCATTTCAGCTAGTTTCATGCTATCATGAAGAGTCTATTGTCACAGGGTATTGAGTTCAAAGAAAACTTGCACCTGTTGTTTCTGCTTGGCACGTTGCCTAAATCATGGGATGTCTTTTGTATTGCCATATTCACGAACAAGCTTGATGGGCTGAAAATCAAAGATATTGAGAGTGCTTTATTGACTGAGAAAATCAACATGAGAAACAATGATGCTTTCTGCTCTTCACATGCATTGACCGTTAGAGGTGGCAGACATGGCAAGCATGATAATGATCAAGGGTATGGACTCTCAAAAGTTTAGGTCCAAGTCACGTGGTCGCAAAAAGTCCCGTGGACGAAAGTCTGATCTTACCTGTCATTATTGTGGGAAAGCAGGACATATTAGGCCGCAATGCCATAAAATGTGCGATGATAAGTGCAAGGAAAAGGGGAAAAAAAAGTACAGAAAAAGTCTTCTGAGCGCAGTATTGTACCTGCAAAGTCTAGTGTGAATATAAAAGAGGTTAATGTCATGCATGCCACTGATTCAGATGATGATTACATACTTGCAGCTTCTTCATGCGATGCCTTACAGACTTTTGAGAGATACATTCTATGTATGCGCAGTGCTGGCTCTTGGATTCGGATGCCTCCTTTCATGTAACACTTTGTAGAGATTGGTTTCATACCTATCGTACCATGTCTCGTTCTATGTGTCTTGATGATGACATATCTCTTGACATTGTGGGCATTGGAGATGTTAGGCTGAAATTTCCTTTTGGCAGTTCTTTTGTTTTGCATGATGTACGCCATATACCTGCGTTGACTCGCAACCTTATGTCAGCTGGACAGCTTGATGATGCAGGGTATTTTGTATCTTTTGGAGACTCTGCATGGAAGATTACTCGTGGCAAGCTTGTTCTTGCAAGAGGTGCCAAGTCTGGTAGCCTCTATCCCTTACTTGTATCTGGAGCTACATTGGATCATGTTTTGTCTGTGGGTTCTATTCCCCATGTATCCCTTTGGCATGCTCGTTTGGGGCATATGTCTCTTAAAGGAATGAAAATGCTCCTTGCTTTTTGTAGTATCTTTCCCCTTTTGACTCTTTGCATTTTGATTCTTGTGATCATTGTTTGTATGGCAGGCAGACTAGAAATGCGCATAAAAAGTCTGGTAAGAAACGCATGGGTGAGCCCTTGGCTCTTGTGCACTCACATGTATGTGGGCCCGTGCCTTGTCAGTCACTTGGTGGGGCAAAGTACTTTATTACTTTCATAGATGATTACTCACGTAAGGTTTGGGCTTATCCCATAAAGAGAAAATCTGATGTCTTAGACACATTTCAGCATTGGCTTGCATTGGTAGAGAACTAGTCTGGGAAAAGGCTCAAATGTCTAAGGTCAGATAATGGGGTTGAGTACGTATCACGTTCTTTTGAGCAGTTTTACGATGAGCGGGGTATTAATCGTCAGTTGACCGCCCCTTACACCCCTCCCCAGAATGGTATGACTGAACGCATGAATAAGACCATTCAAGAAAGGGTCCATAGCATGCTTAGGCAGGCTAGCTTACTGCAACACTTTTGGGCTGAGGCAGTTACTACTGCAGTGCATCTCATTAATAGTTCGCCTAGCTGTGGCATTGACCTTCAGGTTGCAGAGGAGGTATGGGCAGGCAAGCCCTCCTCTTATGATCATTTGCGTGTCTTTGGAAGTGAGGTATTTTGCCATGTGCCCAAGGGCACATGCAATAAGATAGATCCTAAAAGTGTCAAATGTATTTTCATTGGCTATGGAGATGCAGGAGAGATGGGTTACCGTCTATGGGATCCGCAGGCGTGGAAAGTGATTCGCAGCCTTGATGTCATCTTTCATAAGGACAAAATGCATATGCAGCCTGAGAAAGTGGTTGAGGTACACAGAGTTACCTTTCAGGAGGAGCCACCTGCTCCCGTTTAGCCCACTCCACGGCCAGCTAGACAGTGTGCCGCATCACCTGATGCTCATAGCTTAGATGCTAAATATGCTGATGTTTGACAAGATGTTAGTCAGGCAGCAGAGCCTGGGTTGAGACACTCTACTAGAGATAGACAACCTCCTGACCGTTTTGCGCTCTCTATGGATTATGTACTGGTTTCAGATGTAGAAGAGCCTGTTACTTATGATGAGGCTATGCGCAGGGGTGATTGCCGCTCTTGGGAGAGGGCTATGCAGTCTGAGCTTGACTCATTGCATAAGAATCAAACTTGGGATTTGGTTTCCTTGCCTTAGGGTAAGAAGGCTTTGCCATGCAAGTAGGTGTACAAGCTGAAAAGTACCCGTAGACACCCCAAGCCGGCATACAAGGCTCGATTGGTTGCTAAGGGTTTTGAGCAGGAGCATGGTGTTGACTTTGATGAAGTCTTTTCTCCTGTGGTCAAGATGACCACCCTATGCTTAGTCTTGGCCTTGGTTGCACAGCTTGACCTGGACTTGTACTAGATGGATGTCAATATGGCTTTTTTACATGGGGACTTGCATGATGAGATTTACATGGAGGAGCCTAAGGGCTTTGCAGACCTTGGCAGGGAACACCTAGTGTGCAAGCTAAAGAAGAGTCTATATGGCTTGAAGCAAGCACCTAGGGAATGGTACCATAAGTTTGATGCATTCATGCAGTCACAAGGCTATAGCCGTAGTGCTATGGATCCGTGCTTGTATATGAAGGAAGCTCGTGACGGTTCTTTACTGATTTTGGTACTCTATGTGGATGACATGCTTTTAGCAGGGACAACTCATAAGGAGTTAGATGCTCTTAAGGCTCACCTCAAGAAGAGCTTTGAGATGAAAGATCTGGGACATGCCTCTCATATACTTGGTATGTGCATTGCGTGCGATAGATCTCAGGGACTATCTATTTGTCACAGAGAGAGTACATTCATAAAGTCATTGAGCGCTTTCATATGCAGGATGTTAAGCCTATTGACTGCCCATCATGTGAAGGTTTCACAGGACGATTGTACATAGACAAATGAACAGAGGGCCGAGATGACCAAGATTCCCTATGCATCAGTCGTGGGCAGTCTTATGTATGCCATGATAGCCACCCGTCCAGATATTGCTTTTGCAGTTGCGGTTGTGGCACGTTATATGGCTACACCTGGCAAGAAATATTAGGATGACATGAAGGGTATCATGAGGTACTTGAAAGGCACAATAGATATGTGTCTTTGTTATGGCAGCCAGGATACAGGAGTCATGGGGTACATTGACTCTGATTATGCATGACATGCAGATAGTAGAAAGTCCACTTCTAGCTATGAGTTCACTTATGTTGTAGGGGATATCTCTTGGATGTCCAGGGCGCAGAAATGTACGGCTCTTTCTACTACAGAGGTCGAGTATATTGCAACCAGAGGCTTATAAGGAGGCTATTTGGTTAGGTCGTTTGATTACAGACCTTGGTATGACAGATGCTATGCCTACATTGCATTCGGATTCTATGAGTGCCATTTAGTTGGCCAAGATTCCGCGGTCTTCCATGCGAAGACGAAACATATTGAGATGAGGTATCACTTCATTCGTGAGGTCGTTGAGGACAGATTTGTTGACCTTGTCAAGATTTCGACTTAGTAGAATCCTGCAGACTTGCTCAGGAAGAGCCTCACTACCGAGCGCTTTGCCTTCCTTAGGAGATTGATGGGCATTGGATGAGATGACGTCTTTTTCCTTATCTTGTTATACATGTGTACATGTTGTACTGTCTTTTCTTTTTTCTCTCTCTCACTGGGGCAAATTCGCCTTTAAGTGGGAGGTTGTTGGGGGTAAAGGCGCCTCCGACTAGCCGCCCGTGTATTACTAGACTGATAGTACCCGCCACTGCACACTGCAGGTGGTGGGCGCCCGTCATAGTCACTTATTCTTTATTTTTTTAGTGACGGTTTGAATAAAGGAAGGCCTGGCCACACATTGTGGTTTATGGAGTTCCCACTTTTGAGTCTCTCTCTCTCTTGGCTCTTACTCTCTATCTGCCATAGCTCTCGCCGCCAAGCTTCTTCGTCTTGGGTTCGACTTCCCTTTCAGCCAAGATACAGGACTCATGGGATACATTAACTTTGATTATGTAGGACATGCAAGTAATAGAAAATCCATCTCTGGCTGCGTGTTTACCTTTGCTGGGGGTGTTGTTTCTTGGATGTCTAGGGTGTAGAAATGCACCACACTCTATACTTAGAGGCCGAGTATGTTGTAGCCCACTGAGGCTTGCAAGGAGGCTCTCTGGTTAGGTTGTCTGGTGGCAGATCTTGGTACGACTGACTTGGTTCCTACACTACATTTGGATACTATGAGTGCTATCCAATTAGCCAAAAATCTGATCTTTCATGCGAAGATGAAGCACATTGAGGTGCGGTACCACTTTATGAGAGAGGTCATTGAGGACAAGTTTGTTGACCTTGTCAAGATCTCAACTAACCAAAATCCTGTAGATCTGGTTACGAAAAGTTTCTCAACAAAGCATTTTTCCTTCCTTAGGAAGTTGATGAGTGTTGCATGAGATGGCCTCTATTTCTCATTGTGTTGTACTCTATGTACACATTGTACTTTGTCACTTTTTTTAAATTCCCTCTTTACTCGAGGCACGTTCACCTTTAAGTGGGAGATTGTTGGGGGCAAAGGTGCTTGTGTCTAGCCGCCCATGTATTCCTACATTGATAGTACTCCCACCTACACATTGGAGGCGACAAGCACCCATCATTGTCACTTCATTCTTTTTTCTTTCAGTGACATTTGAATAAAGGGAAGACCGGTCACACATTGTAACTATTGGAGTTCCCACATCTTAAGTCTCTCTCTCTCTTGCTCTCTTGCTCCATCTGCCATAGCTCACACCTCTCTCGCTTCCGCTTGCTCATGCTTCCACTTGGGCTTCTTCTTTCAATTCCTATTAATAATTTTTATGTCTCTAATGGATTCCTCTTTTATGAGAAACATTTGTGTGTTACTCAACCTTTTCGTAATTTAATTCTCCAAGAAGCTCACGGTCCACCTCATATGGGTCGTCATGGTATCATTTATAATATGTAAGAAGATCTTTATTGGTCTCATATGAGTCAATATGTTTATGCCTTTGTTTTTGAATGTCTTGTTTGCCAATGAATTAAAAGATATCATGGTAAGCAGTATGGGTTGTTAATGCCTTTATTGATTCCTAACTCACCTTGGGAACAAATCTCAATGGATTTCATTACTAGTTTGCCATTGACTTCTTCGCAAAATAATATGCTTTGGACTATTATCGATAGATTCAGTAAGCAAGTATATTTGATTCCATTCAAGAAAACTCTAACTACTTCACAAGATACTACTCTTTTTGTTAAGCATATCTTTGTACATGGAGGTTTGCCAAACATCATTGTATTTGAATGTGATCCTCGTTTTTGCAATAACTTCTAGATAACTCTATTCTCTAATCTTTGTACCAAAATTGATTCTAGTTCAGCTTTTCACCCTAAGACTAATGGCAAAATTGAAGCTACTAATAGAACTATTCTTGATTTAATTCGTGGCCATACTATCTCTTCACCTAGCACATGGGATCAACATTTGCATCTTTTACAATTTGCCTACAACAATACACCTCACTCTACTACCAACAAAGCACCATTTGAAATTATCTATGGTCACAAAATGCCAACACTAACATTTCATTCAAGTCAAAAAGTGTTTTCTATTAATGATTGGATCCATACTCATTTCATTATTTTTGAACCAATTAAACAGTTGATTGCTAAGGGCCAATAATCCTATGTTAAGCAAGCTAATATAAAGAAGATGATTATGTTTCGTTGTGATTTGAGAAATGTAGATTACATAGTGTTAAGAAGAATCCTAATGTTAAACTTGCACCTAGATTTTATGGCCCATTCAAAATTCTTCATTATATCAATGCTAATGCTTTTAGATTAGAATTGTTTGCACATTGGAAAATTCATAATACCTTTCATATTAGTCTTCTCTGTCCATTTAAAGGATCATGACCTGCCCATTCCATGTATGACCCTGCTCCATTGCTTGAAGATGATCATGAACTTTTAATACCTGAAACTCTTATTGATGTTGATTATATGACCACTTGCACCGGCAATACTTATCCTTGCTATCTTGTGAAATTTCAACACCATCATGTTGAGGAAGCTCAATGGATGATTGCCTGTGATGGATGTTGACAAGATGAGCGCCTTAAATAGTTCTTGATTAGCATGGGGCACGTTCCAAAGAGCGAAATACTTTTTATCCTGGGTGGAAGGTTGACGGGGGTGCTTATACTTTCCGGGTGTGAGACTTGTAGGTGTGAATGCGGGTGAAGCCATACATGGGTGATGCCACTATATTCATATCTCAAAGTGCTAACGTCTACGTGATTTTATTATTTAATAGAATTCCCATGATTATTTGACTTATTATGGCTACCTGCATTTTTTTGGTTAATTATTTTTCTAACATGATTTTTTGAATTTTTGGCATAGTTGGTGTAGAGCAATATGAATTGGATATATGTGGCAAATACAATTTATCCCATAGACTTATTCATTAAATTATTTAAATAGACACACCACAGTTTATTCTAAGACGTGCATACATCCTCTTTGTAAATATCTATTGATACTTGAGATTTTAGGAGATATATTGAAGATATTTTAGAAATATGTTATGGCTCTCAACAGTTGTGAGTTGTGCAACTGCTTGCAATCATTTATTGAGTTAACTCGAACTTTTTTCTCAAAAGAGTGATTGTAAAGTGCCTATCTTTGGGCAAAGCAAGATTCATTTTAATATTATAAATACGCATGGAGGAGATACCCACTCCGTGTACAGGGGCAAACTGCACCCAATAGTGTGTCACTCAATTTTGGTGTACTCTTTTTAAGTCTATTTTGCGTTTTATGAGTCGTACTTTCAATTTTAAAAGAAAAAGAGAGAGAGAGGAAGAGCTTCTTCTAGTCGCTACATGCAAGTCTTGTATCCGATTTGTGCAATAGCGGTATCAGAGCTCAGCATACATTAAGGGCTTCCAATTGCTTACCCTCTTTGCCCTAAGGTGAGCTCTTTGAAGAAATAGGGCTCTACAATCTGTCTCAACTCAAACCGACTTTGAGACTAGATTCCCAAGGCTTCAAAACCCCAAACCCCTCTATCTTTGCTATGAAATTTTATTGTTCAATGCAACATTGAAAAATTCAACCCCCCCATCATATCTCCATCATTCTGTGAGTTCCAGGTCTTAATTAAGCTTTGAAACTAATCCTTGCTTAAGCTTTAAGAATCTTAAAGCTTCTTTTTTGCAATTCGTTTGGGGGGGGGGGGGGGATTTTTTGGCTATTTCGCTAAACAAATCAACGCCATATTCTTTTCTTTTAACTCAAGTTTTTTTATAATGCTTAAAGCCTTACTTAATCTTTACCTACTTAATCAACTGTAGCCTTTCCTACACCAAGTCACCAGGTGACTACTCATATCAGTCCAAATAACCATTGACTTTCAGTTTTTAAGAGGGGATTCCTATGTGGTCACTTTGGGACTGCAAAATTTTATCAAAATGCCATTAAAAATCCTGTCTTTCTTGCCTATTTTGTCTTATCATTTTGCCAAGAAGCCGCTCTTTATTTTGGTGCTTATATGCCAAAATTTTATTGGCACGGGTGAAGCATCTCTACAAGGCGTCTTTATTAATCAAATATCTTCATCAAGCCATCCGCAATCATCATGTCTCTTGAAGGACAGTCTAGCACTCCAAATTTTGAGTCTACATCGCCACTCCCTGAACCAACCATGGAGCAACGCATGGATTTATTGGCCATGCAACTAGAAGAAGAGTGCCAGCACTCGGACAAGAGTTGCGATCTCTCAAGCATCCTTTATCTCAAATTTCCTCTATCGTCGATGTTGTGGTCCGTACCATCAATGCCACACTTGAAGCACAATCCATCCACAAAGAGGCGAAGATAAGCAAACGTACCTTTAATTTTAATACTTACAATGTATTAAAAATGGTCGTAAGGTTCTCTCTTGGCTAAGTCAATTCGACTCATATTTTGATCATGAAAGTTATGTTGAAAATGATAAAATCAAGTGTGCTTCACATTGTTTTATTGACAAAGCTTCTTTATAGTGGGATGTCACATGCAAGAGCACTGATCACCCTCTTACATGGGAAGCACTTTGTAAGAAGGTTCTCATTGAATTTCTTTCTACCTAATGGGAGCTTCACGTGCAACAACAATGGATGTCTTTATGTAGCGAGAGTGTGAGACCATGCCTCAATAGATCGAAAGATTCTAGAATACTTTGTTGCAAGTTCAAATGGTCCCTATAGCGGAATCTACTTTTAAAAGGAAGTGTATGTCTAGTCTTCCTCCATTTTTCCAAGCTGAAGTCAACATGTTTAAACCCAATGCATTGGATGAGGCTATCTCTTTGGCGCATGACACCAAAAAGAAAGAAACTAAAGATTGACGATAACTTCTAGCTTCCACGTGAAATAATATGGGTAACAACTCTTACTTTAATTCTTTTTGTGCTTTTAACTTTCAATTTGGAAAGAATCATCCTAATCACCGACCTTGGATGCAAAACTTTTATAATAATTCTAAGCCCAAGATTTCTCATCTGCCTTCTACTATGCCTAAGTTGTACAAACCTAAAAATATTAATCCAAGTGTCTCAAATACAACTTCCAATAATATAATTTGTTATAAATGCAATTGCTCTGGCCATATTGCGAGTTGTTGTCCTATGGGCAACACTGATGATTGGAAAAATCCTACTGCACATTTAAATTATCTTGGAGCTGATAAAGCAATTGAAGACCTTGAAGCGATGGCTAATTTTGATGAAGCCACGCTTATGGGCGAAAACTGTAACAACACTAATAAAATTATTGGTAAAATTTCTATCCATGCTTTATTAAAAATGAGATGTAAAATCCATAGAAATGAAACAATTATTTTGCATGATGACGGAAGTAGGCATGACTTTGTTTTAGAAAAGGTAGTCAGAAAATTGCAACTAAAAAAATTTATATCCACTTATAAAATGAAAGTTACATTTTTAAGGCAATGATATAGCGGAACTAAAGAAGTATACGGCTTAGAAAAGTACATTGGATCTTATAGTGCATTGGATCTTATACCCATTAATTAGTCACACTTAAGTGAAGCATGCCATTTGAAGACAATCTAAAGCTTTTCTCGTATTAATTGATGAAGTCAAAGTTGCTAAGTCTAAGTTAACCATAAGATAGCAACATTTTATTAATAAAATTTTTGATTCTTTTTCTTTTGATTTGCCTCTTCAACTTCCTCCATTACGACCCGAGGATCATCAAATTGACCTTTTACATGGTAGTCAACCTTTCTATAAAGCTCCGTATTGCCTTAATCAGGTAGAATAAAAAGAAATCCAAAGACAAGTTGAAGAACTATTAAATAGAAAGTTAATCTAACCTAGTAGTTTACCTTTTAGAGCTCTCATTCTTTTAGTAAAGAAAAAGAATCAAACCTATCATATGTGCATAGATTATCGAGCTCTAAATAAAATAACTGTTAAAAATTGATATCTCATTCCTCATGTGGATGATGTGTTAGACAAATTGCAAGGTGCTACTATGTTTAGCAAGATTGACCTTAAGTTCAATTAGCATCAAGTACACATGGCTACCTATGACATTTACAAAACTGCTTTTAGAACCCATTTTGGGCATTACAAATTTTTAGTAATGCCCTTTGGTCTTATTAATACACCCACCACTTTTAGTAGGATGATGAATCGAATATTTCTAAATTTCGGCATTGTATTATTATATTTTTGATAATATCCTTGTTTTTAGTAAAATTGAAAGAGAACATGAACATAATTTATATTTAGTCCTTAGTTTACTAAAACAAATTTGTCTATTTGCTAACCTAGAAAAGAGTGCATTCTTTCAAACCAAAATTGAATATTTAGGTCATATTTGTCTGCTTTAAAAGAATCTAAGTTGATCCACATAAAATTAAGGCTATTAATACATGGCTTACACTAAAAAATGTGCATGAAGTCCACTCATTTTTAGGTTTAGCCATTTTTTATCATAAATTTATTTGAAACTTTTCATTACTTGCTTTGCCATTAACTTTGTTATTAAAAAAAGGTTTTGTATTTCATTGGGGCGACAACCAACAATGATCCTTTTATTTACTAAAGCATGCATTAACTCACATACCTGCATTAGTTGGCAATCTAATGGCATTAGTTGGGAGTCAAGCGGCGTTGCTAAAGCTGGAGACAAAAAGTTGACTTGCATTGAATCCTTGTTTGTCCTGTCAAACTCGCTTGAACCCTATACTTACATCAAACTTGCATTTTTTAGAGTACTAAATTTCCTTGTATCATCTCCAGAAGCATCAACACATTGTTGTGATCACACCCTTGTGAGACAAGCTTCCACACAATTGAATGCATGGTTGGCAACCGCATAGCAACATTTGATTGTAAAATCACACTTGTAGTGTTGAAATCATAGAACAAATCCAATCACATCGAGGTTAATAAAAAATCGATCAATCTATAAAATTTTTAGGTAATGTACTTTAAATTTTTCTAATTCTCAAAGAGAGCGTGTAGGTCAGAAGATTACATTTAAGGAAAATTATCACCCCATTGACACATCTTCCAACTTTGGCATAATTCCCTTTGTTACTCTACTATTTTCTCCATCCTATAGAACACAATCCCTTCTAGCGTACTACTAAAATTTACTTTAAAGGACACCATATAGCCTGATATGTTAGGAAACATGGGCCAAGCATACCCTCTATGATGTGTCATAGAAGTTTTACATAAAATCAATGATGACTTAGGAACAAAATGTAGAGATAGAAGCCACATTAGCAAATACAAAAAGGCATGTCACTTTTCATGAAAAATAAAACCATTGCCGAATGCACAAATATGCAAATTCTCAAGGTGATGTAACAATGTAGCTAAAACACATTGTATTAAAGTGGTGGATGAGGATCCTAATGCCTCACTAAAGGAGGTTTGGACTAAAAAGCTATCACATGACACACACAATAACCATTGCCCCCATCAAAGACTCTTGTACATATGTTCATAATACTATTTGTAGATAAGAAACTAACTAAAATCCCAACAAAGTGAATGGTTAAATTTATCCAGAGTTATTGAACCTAGTACGATGCGAACCTAGTTATAACATAATAGTGTTTACACTTGCCTTGGATTATAATGAGATAACCAATCTATGATGCCACTAGGGTATTTGCAACCTCCAATATGACCCAGGGCCTAGAATTGTGCCGACAAGTATGATGCAAACCTAATTTGTCACAATAATTTGTACTATTGCCTCAAATTACAATGATATAAAACTCCTCTTTACTAAGATTGTTAACTAGAGTAAGAGGAGGGCCACTACAAGCAAATTCTACTATTGAATTTCCTTGGTCTTAAATGGTCTGGCCAAATATCTATCTCTGACCTCAGTGGCCTTCTAAAACCAAGTTTTGATATATAAGCAGATGCCTTGATAGATGGCATTAGGTTTGAGGCTTTAGGTGTATTGGGTAGTGCGCATCTGCCTCTCACTCTCTTGCTGTGTGTGTGTGTCTCTCTCAGAGTCATCGAAGCAGCTTCTGTTGCAATGTCGCTCCCGTTGGGCAACATTCAGTATTTTGCGGCTGAAGGTAGAATTTGGATGCAAACCCCCGAGTCATTGTGATGCCAGAAGCGGTCCCTCCTTTGCTTCCCTGAGTTTCCACATCAGTTCCTCTTCAGGGACGACCCAGACGGTCAATTCTGGCACCACAATAACTTGGGCGTTTTCATCAAGTCGTATTTGTCTTGGGTTGAAAGCTGATCTCATTTCAGACTTCTACGGGGCTTTTGGGCATCACAATAACTTGGTGCCTCAGAGGGGAAGAGGCTCAGTCGCCGTCGTTGTCATCAAGGCTACAGAAGAAGACGAATCGCTGCTGCAGAACGTACTACTGCCATCATGGAAAGAAGAAGAAGAAGAAGAAGAAGCAGCAGGTAACAGAATAAAAAGATGCAGCTGCAGGTGCACTGCTTTTCTCTTTTCTTTGCCCTTCTAGAATTCCTGCTGTTTCAAACAAGCGCAGGCATTCCTTTCTTGTCTGGTTGATGCCCTGGTTGGAGTTCTGTCTGAGCTTTTGTAGGTTGCCTAAGGCTGCTGCTTAGGTATAGTTAAGCGTAATCATTATTGATAGTGCCTACATTTTTATAAGATTCGTGCACACATGCATGCTGCCGTGTCCAGGCCTACATACTTCATGTATACATCTGTCAGTATCAGCAGGAAAAGATGGCATACTAAAGGAGGGTGAGTGTTAGGGTTTATGGCTAGGCCACCATAGTTGTATACACATGTACATTGTGCAGTCGTTGGTGGCTGCGGATGCCCAGTCCATGGGGCATCTAGTAGTGCAAAGAAAAGCACTCTGTGGTATGCTTTGGAATCGAAAAGGGCATGGTTGTGGTGGTGGCATGTTTCCACAGTGATTATTGCAAGTCAGATTGCTTGATCACACATGCCTTATGTTTGCGTAGCAAGTAGCCCCCGTGATGATTGCTAATTTTTAGGATGGGGGGCAGACTCAAGATGTTTGGCAGAATGATTGTGAGCCAGTAAGAGGTCTAGGTGCCCATACAAACAGGCGCTTTGAGAAACATGTCTGCACTTGTTCATCTGAACAGCTGGCGGAGATGAGATGATGCTATGTTAACAGGCACAGTGTGATGGGGGCGAAACTTTTGATAAAGAATTTCAACACAGACATCAACTGTCTTGTGGCTCTGACTGTGATGATGGACCTTTGCATGCTATTTCTCATGTCTTTTACTGGATTTCTTGCTGCTTGGTGATGACTGTCACTGGATGTCATAGTTTCTGAAGTGTTGGAGCCGTTCTTTTTGCAGTTTTATTGTCATCTCAACTTTTATTCATTTCCTTATAAGTCAAAGCTCTATTGATAATAAACTTTTGTGAAACTATCACTAAGGAAGGGTACAAAATACAAGATGCCATATCATAGACTGCCAATTAAAGAGGGTGGTTAGGACTTACATGAAATAACATCTCCTTGGCTACGCGCTCAAAGGAGTATTATTCTAGAAGTGGGTGCAGCAATCGAAGTGTGTGGTAATACACTACACAACACAAGGAGAAGAAAGAGGTTGCAAAGATGCAGAACTCCGCAAACAACTTAAAAGAATGTTCGGGAAGTGGAATCTATATATCAAGACATGAGATAGTTGAATGCAACAATGAATCATTGGCTGAATGGGCACCCGTACTGGCTCCCTCTCTCCAAGAGGACCATAACTCACAAAGTATGTTGACTATGCTTGAAGTGATTAAGGAGGAGGGAGCAACAACCTCTAAATGAGCAATAATTTAGATCAGGTTAGCGAACATTTGAAGGCCATAAAGTGCTGTTGGCCGGCCATAAAATGTTAGATAGCTGCAAACTAGCCCAAAAAAAACTGGTGCTTACAAATAACAAATGGCCTATTCACAAGCACATGTTGGGGTAAAAGGCCTCTGGGCTTACCTGTATATACGGTGACCGTTCATTCTTTATTCATATATAATAAGATAGTGCAATAAGATTGTCATATCATTCTTGACAACACCTACATTGTGCGTGCTCTTCTCTCCCGCATCTTCCTCTTCTCCTTCTCCACTGCCATTGCATCCCCTTCAACTGGTAACAGAGCTTGATCATGGAGCTTGGCTCAGCATTACTTCAGCCCGGATTGAAAACCTAGAGCTTGGAGCTTTAATGCCAGCCATGGCTTCTTTTCCCCCAAGATTTGAGTTGATTTATAGCAAGAAAATGTCACTCTCTTAGCTTATGTGATACTCTCGAGGCTTGATATTTGATACCCAGATGCTTTGGGGATGTTTGCCCAATATTTTGAGATGCTTTGGGACTTGGTTTGAGTTTCCATAGCTCAGCTCGATTTATGCAAGGATTTATTGATGTACATTGTTTGGGCAGCAAGGTTTTATCAGGGATGACTTATGCATAATATTCTTTGTTAACATTCGGATGTATTGTTGGATATATTGATGCTTGATCACCATGGTTTATGCTCGGATATGCTATTTGAGAGCTATTGAGCCTTGATTTGGATGCTGACATTTCGTTGTTGGTTGAGATTTATACTACCTTGGTTGACAGGCTATTTTACTCCAGTTTGGTTATGCCTATGGTCTATGGGTGCTTCCGACTACTCGAGATGATATGTTGATGTATTTGGATGATGCCACTTTGATGTTTATGCTCTCGGATGCTTCTTGAGCAAAGAGTAGAGCTTAATTCTTGATTCATTGTCATTTTCTTTGTAGCTGGCATTTCACTTGACTAGGTTTATGTCTCATGCTAGCTATTATGGGACTGATGTCTGATGTGGATGCTTTTGGGTTCGGTTGCAGTATGGTAGATGTTTGGCTTTTGCATTTGAGAATTTTGTGGAGCAGTTTGCATTTGGTTGGCTTATCACTTATGCAGCTTGGATGCTATTTGATCCTTAATGTCTCGATTATGGATCTTGGATTTACTTGGCTGTAGATACATGCTTGAGCAGTGCTTGCTTCATTGTCTTGATAGTTGGTTATTGAGCTTTCATTGCTTATTGATGCTTGGTTATTTACGGGTTACTCCTTGATCAGTGGACTTCTTAGTAGTGCTTGGGTTTAGCAGTTATGGCTTCATTGCTTCTGTGTTGCCTAGCTTCTATGCTAGTTGGATTGCTTTTGCACATATAGGTCAGAGAGCAGTTGCTCTTGATGCTTACTCGGCTATGCACTTTATCTATTGTCATGTATTTTATAGAGCCACTTATTTGGATGCTATTGTACAGATACTTGGGGCTTTTTTTGAAGCTTGACTATTGCAAGATTTTTTCTCTTGTCGGTCTTGGCTTGACTTGGCTTTTTCTAGATGGCATTATGTACTGCAGAGCTATGCTTATGCGTATGGTTATGGGCTGATTTTATGACTGAATATTGTATGCTCTTATGACAGATGTCTTATGCTTTACCGTATTGTGGTTGGTTATGTCATGTAGTTAGCTACGATTCTTCTTCATGTGGGAGCTTTTGCATCCTTGGTTGATGCCTTTATGTCCTCTCGTCCATTGAGGTTTCATAAGCCTTTGCAGTATGCTTCTATCACTGATGTACTTGCAAATGATTGTCTTTATGAGCAAGTCTTCTTTGTTGGGACAGTCCATAACTCCTTGAGCTTCGTGGATGCTATGGATAGCCCTATTTATGATGACTTGGATTTCTTGTCGTTTTCTACAGATTATTCTTTTACAGATATATACTTCCATTGTGGGAAGCTTAGGCATGTTAAAAGAAAATGTTTCAGATGGATTAGAGAGCAGTAGAGACAGAGATGGACTCGACATGAGCAAAGAGTCAGAGATATAGGAGATGCAATAGGTGTTACCATTGTTACTAGTGGTGAGGTACATGCTGTTTCCCACGATGATGTACTTGAGCATGTATTGTCATCTAGTTTTTCTACAACTTTCTTACTCAGTGATACCGTCTGTCTCAAATTGGCTATTGGATTCTATGGCATCTTGTCATGGTACTCCACATAAAGCATGGTTCTCTACTTACAGGGAGTTTGATGGATGCACTTCTTTGGGCCTTGAGTAGACTTATACTATTCTTGGTATAGGGAACATACACCTAGATTTGCCTAATGGGACTTCTCTTATGCTTAGGGATGTTTTACATGTTTCCATGCTCAGTAAGAGCTTGATTTCTGTCAGCTAGTTGCATGATGCAGGTTACTTTGTTTCTCTTCAAGATAGTTCATGGAAGATGTGTCGGGGTTGCTTGGTTTTGACTAGAGGTTCTAGAGTTGGTTCTCATTACCCAGTGCATGTCTCTCATGTGGGAGATTCTATGGTGCATGATGCAGGTTACTCTGTTTCTCTTCAAGATAGTTCATGGAAGATGTATCGGGGTTGCTTGGTTTTGACTAGAGGTTCTAGAGTTGGTTCTCATTACCTAGTGCATGTCTCTCATGTGGGAGATTCTATGGTTGCAGTTATCCGGATATCACTTGCATTGTTATGGCATTATCGCCTAGGCCAGATGCACCACAGAGAGATGGAGATTTTGTCTTGTTCAGACTCATTACTTTCTCCTATGTCACTTATAGATCTTGATGCTTGCCTTGATTGTATTGGTCCTTGCAGAGCCCCCTTGGCTTATGGTGATCGTATGAGGCATGCGCCTTTAGATCTTGGATCCCAAAGAAAAAGTATATACATTTATTGGTGTGAGAGTGCGCTGCGGAAGAGGGAATACGAACACGGAGGGAGAGAGAGAGAAAGCAGAAAATAATGAAGAGAAATCTGCATTGACTGAAATGAATGCTGAATACAAACGGAAAAGCGGAAGGAGACTGATTAGTCCCTACACGCAGCCCACAACGTCAGTGAGGGCACCAGATCATGTTGATGATGATGGTAGCACCACCACGGGGGAGGAGTGTCGGAATCTGCAAGAAGACAAGTGATCAAGTGGGGAGGGGGACAGTCTGTAAATAGGCAAAAGGACAAACCCTAACCCTAACCCTAAAATGGGCGCAAATCCTAAAATGGACGCAAACCCTAAAAATGCCCTAAAATGGACGCCCCACATCAGAGACAAAAAAAGTGGCCGGATAGCTAGTGGCTGCCCACTAAAAGAGGCCAAAAAGAAATGCACATCCTAAGACAACCAGTCGAGAGTGACTAGCCTCCCCCATCATAACACATGATAGACATGTCAGAGCTCCTAATGTCCTCATCTGACTCAGACTGAGGCTCACAGGTAGGAGATAACAAGGCATGACAAACATGACTGCTAACACCCCCTCTCAGATCTTGGATGTGGCTGAAGGCCGAAGAAGAAATAGATCCTAGGATGGCAAGAGGAATGCCAATGTCGATGAAGTCCGTCGATGTAGACTGCCGCTGAAGGAGCTCCTCACAATCCTGAGAATCCCTCTCTAAAACACTAGGGGCCAGGGAATCCACAGCCGCATCACCGAGATCGTCCCCCTCTGAAAGGGATGGGGGTTACGAGGGAACCACCGGAGGAGAAGGTGGGGGATGGGAAGGAACCTGTGGAACTCCTGGAGATAATTTGATCAATTGCAAGAGGTTCACATCTGGTTTAACTTCGCAAAGAGAACTCGCTAAATCAAAGTCGTGATAAGTAGCCAAAGCTCTCTTTTCTCGCCAAACCATTCTCTCTTTTGGTCTTTGGACCGGTTTTGGTGCTTCTTTCTTAGCTCTTGCCTTCTTTTTTGGCACTTTATCATCCTTCTTAGGGTCAAATTTCCTGTCAACCGGCCTTAGCGGTCCCCCTTCTATGCTAGAATTCTGGACTTGCGTACCCTTGTCCCCTTGTTTAGGGTTTGCCTCAACCGGTTTTGCATTATCTTTGCCAACCTCTTTAGCCTTTTGGCCTCTTGTCACGGCTCTTAAGTTAGAGGTTTCATCATCATTAACTCGTACAGCCTCAATAAGGCTGACCCTGTTGCCTTGTGGCAACTCTTCTATATTTGTTTTTCCCCTCTGCAATATTTGCCTGGGTGCATCATTCTGCTGCAAGTTATTTCCTTGCGCTGTATGATTCACTGGGCCCGGCTTTTTACTCCCTTGTTGGAGAGAACTAATCTTACTCCAACAGGTAGCAGCTAGATAACCAGACTTCCCACAAATGTCACATTTCACATTCGTCAGAAAGTAAGGCTTATGCCTTTCGAATTGAGGGACGGGCTGTTTGAAGAGTTGCAGAAGTTAAGGAAAGCTGGTTTGATCTTCCCTGTTCAACACACGGAATGGTGTTCACCCGTTGTTATCAGGAAGAAGAAAAACAACCAGATCCGATTATGTGTGGATTTTAGAGAGCTGAATAAGCAGACAATTAAGGATTACTACCCGTTGCCGTTCATTGACCAGATTTTGGATCAATTAGCGAGTAGGGAAATATATTCGTTTATGGATTGCTTTGCAGGATATAACCAGATGGCAATTGCAAAAGAGGACAAGTTGAAAACGACTTTTATTACTATCTTTGGTACTTTTGCGTACCATGTGATAGCCTTTGGTTTATGCAATGCACCTGGATCGTAGCAACAAATAGCAGACAAGACCTTTGGTGACATCTCCCCAGATGAGTTGAAAGTATTTATTGATGACTTGGGGGCAGTCAATGTAAGGGAAAGGATGTTGATTATTTTGAGAAAGTGCTTTGAGCGCTGCAGACAATTTTGTATCGCTCTTAACCCACGGAAGTGTGTCTTTGGAGTACCTTATGGGCTATTGATGGGCCATGTGGTCAGTTCAGTAGGGATAGCAACTGACCCTAAAAAGATCAAGGTCATAGTTGCTATGAGTCCACCATGCACTTCGAAAGAGGTGCATAGCTTTCTGTCATCAATAGGGTACTATCGGAGGTTTATAAATGCCTTGGCAGAAAGGATGTTGCCACTAACGAATTTATTATCCTATAACTGTCTTTGCATGGAGTGATGCTTGCAAAATATCATTTTAGGATGTGAAACAGGAGCTAGTAAAAGCATCCGTTTTAAAAGTACCTAAAAGAGGCGAGGTGTTCTATATATTTTCAGCAGCCACTATGTATAGTATCAGCTGCTGTTTAGCCCAAATTTGGGAGGAAAAATGGTTCCATCCGATAGCTTTTGCTAGTCGAAAATTGGGCATTTCAGAGATTAATTATACCTACATGGAGAAGTTGTGTCTTGCGATGGTCTTTGGGATTAAGAAATTTAGGCACTACATCCTCTATGAAAAGGTAGTATTCTATATGAAGGCGGAAGGACTTAGATTGCTTATGAACAAGTTGCAGCCGCCTGATCGTTTGGCAAAGTGGTTAATCACTTTGCAGGAGTTCGATTATGATATCAAGAGTAAGCCACCAAGGTTGCAGGGTATTGTGGAATGCCTTGTGGATTTCGGGGAGTCAAAAGAGACTTTGGCTGAAGGAAGTGATATTGAGGAAATGTTTAAAATTGATACAGCTTCTATCCCATCTTGGTATGCTGCTATTACGCATTATCTATCAATAGGAGAGACGGGAGCTGGTCTATCAAAGTCTGAAAGGAGGAAAATCAAACAACAGGCATTGAAGTTTTCCTTGATCGCAGGGACACTATATCGGCAAGGTGTTGATGATATCTACCGCCGATGTGTGATGCCTGACGAGGTTCCTTTTATCTTGGAGGAGTGTCATGACTCTGCATGTGGAGGGCACTTCACGAGACGGTTGACGGCGCAGAAAGCTTTACGAGCTGGATATTGGTGGCCGTCCATCGTGTCAAAGACATGACAATAGAGAAAATAGGAAACACTCACTTACACCTATCATGGCTATTCTTCCATTCGAGAAGTGGAGCATTGATTTTGTGGGTCCTATTACCTCGTCGTCTACTACCCAAAAGAGGTATATTATAGTAGCCACTGATTATTTCACAAAATGGTCAGAAGCACGGGCGACGAGGCATGACAATGCAAAAGAGACTGCAAGTTTCCTTTTAGAGCAGATCATCTGCCACTTTGGTCCACCGAAAGAATCAGTGTCGGACCGTGGAACCCATTTCTTGAATAAGGTGATCAAAAGCTTGACAGAGGCTTGGCAAATCAAGCACAATAAAACGACTCCTTATAATCCACAAGCGAATGGGCAGGTGGAAAGTACTAATAAACACCTTGTGGGTATCTTGTCTAAGATAGTCTCTGAGAAGAAACGAGACTGGGACAGGAAGCTGTATGTGGCAGTATGGGCGTATAATACAACGTTCAAGCGAGCTACCGGCCATACTCCATTCAAATTGATTTATGGGGAAGAGTGTGTGTTACCCCTTGAAATCAAGTTGCCAACCATAGGGTTTGCAATTAACAATTCTTTGGGAAATAAGGATTTCCTTTTTGAACGTTTCACGACTATAGCCCACCTGGATGAGCTGAAGTTGCAGAGCTTATTACACCAGGAGGTAGCTAAGCTTCGGATGAAGCGGTTGCATGACCTCAGAGCGAAGAAATATACATTTAAAAAAGGGCAATTAGTCCTATATTATGATGTGCGTAGGGAGCTGGTTTCCAAGGAAGCTGGAATCAAAATGGGATGGTCCCTACAAGATTGTTAGGTTAGGGAAGAATAGGTCTACGGCATTAGCTGATCTACAGGGAGTAGAGTTTAAAAATAAGGTTAATCTTAATAAGATTAAATCTTATTATTTCTAAGTATGCTAATACAAAAGAAATGCATTGCAGGTCCATGTTAGGGATAATTTGAGACCTGCGGAAGAGCTCAAAGTGGGTTGATGGGTCGGTTGATCCCATATTTGGAGCACCCATATCTGGAGCAAAGATACCATCAGGGGAAACTTATCTGGTGGAGCAAAGGATACAAAGTGATTGAGCAAGAAGATGGAACCTTTGTGTAGGAGATCAAAGTCTTCTGCCATCACTGCTTACGACTATTGACGAGTATCCCTGTGGAGTTTAATGAATGTGGGATGGAGCCGTCAGTTCATCCTCTTAACCTGCTAAACTTTGATTACCATAATTACGAATAGAGGAGTTTGTGATGGCCAGCTGTGTAAACCCATTGTGGATGTATACATTATATTTTGACGGAGCGTCCAGGGGCCCTAATAAAAAAGGAAGTGTTGGAGTAGTAATCCGAGATCCCCGACGAAGAGTTACGATGAAGTTAGCTGCTTATCTCAGGGTAGGATTCACTAACAATATGGCGGAGTATAAAGCCTTGATTATGGGGCTGCATATTGCCAAACAAGGTGGTATTCGTCGGTTGCTAGTAAAAGGGGATTCCCAGTTGATCTTGAATCAGCTAAATGGAACATACACAGTGCGGAATCCCATTCTTTGTATGTATCATCGGACTGCTATGACCCTACTTGAGGAGTTCGAGAGAGTGTCTTTTCAGCTGATTCCACGTTATTGGAATCAGTTTGCGGATTCATTAGCAAATCTTGCTTATGAGGAAGACCTCTTCTTTAATTGTGGTCCTAGTTTGGATATTGTTATTAATGATGAAACATGACCCGATTGCTTGTGGGGAATGTTATCAGAGCATGCAATATATGGCAGATGATGGTTGATATGGGTGATGCAAAGAGTAGCGAGACCAATCTACCATTATTATCTTGAACCCATAGGTTGATTAGACAACATGTTATGCGTACACCTCTTGCTATCTATGCAGGAGGGATGGGCCATAACCTTATGCATTTAGTTTAGGGTTATAAGCCTGTTTTTTCCTCCTTGGGAAGGAGTCCATTATTGTATATCTGGATTCTTTCAGGGAGAGAAGTGTAGGTGCTATTTGGTTTAATTTCGTTAGGCCAAGAGGGCCGATTAAGTTTGGTAGTGAAGTGCTTTATTTCATTAGGCCAAGAGGGCCAGTTGTCTGTTTAGTACAGGTGCGGTTAATGGTTTCTCGTTTGAGTTCTGTGCTAGATAGGTTCGGAAGAAGAGCTTGGAAGGAGCCTTTTGTTGCGTGGAAGCTTCTTGTGGCCATATCCAGGTGATATCTTTTCTTTATGAGTACTGTGGTTTTCATGCTATATGTGTTTGTGTACTTGTTAAGGGGTTTTTCGTTTCTTATTGGGGACCGACGTCCAAGGCATGAAGTCCGAGGTGTAGGTTCAGTATGTTTGAGGGAGGTCTGAGTAGTCATTGCCTTCTGTAAAGACATTGTCAAGCTTTGAAAGACCTGTTTTAGACGGAAGTCCTAGGGACCTTGTTCTGCTAGCCTGCTAGACAGCCGTTCTAGGAGTTCTTGTTAGTTGTGAGGTAGTTAGAGAAGTCTGCAGAAAAAAATAAATATGATAAAGGAAAAAAAAACCCTGAATATCTTAAAGACAATAAATATATATACGGAGGTGTGTAAAACGAGGTTCTAACCCCTATAAATAGAAACAAAAAGGGAAAAATCTTATAAGTAGTTGATCATTGCCTTGCGAGGGCTTGGTAGGTTCCTGGGGACGAGTCAGACCCAGGGCCGATGCCTTGTCTTTCTAGGGGTGGTATCTTGCTAGAAAAGAAGAAATTAAGGAAGGTTGGAGCGAAAATAAAAGTGAGCGTTAGAAAATGATCAAGTATCGCCTTGCGAGGGCTTGGTAGATTCTTAGGTATCAAGACATGTCCTAAGGTCGATGCCCTGTTCTCCTTCGGTCACTACGCTCAGCTCCCTCCTTTTTACATGCCCGGGTATGGAAAAATAAAAACCTAAAAGCTGAAATGTGTTAAAAGAAAATATTTCTTGATCAGGCTATAGGAGTCCTCGCCTAGTAGGAACTCCTAGTTGTGTTGTCCTTAGTTAAGTAGGTAGTTCAGACCACCACTTAGGGCAACCTCTTTGATAGTTCTTTTTAGTTTGGCTGTGTTGGAGCAGTCGGTTAGTGATTAGCTTCGGACGTTTTATCAGATTATGTTAGACCTACTCCTTGTGGATGTCATGCCTTGGTTCTGTCAGGGGGTAGGGTGAGCATTGTGCTGTGTTTAATATGTATCTATTTTGTATCAGCTTGATGCTTCCTTTGGTTGTTTTGTGCAGATCTACTGTGGGATTTGACGGGCTGAGTCGCCCTATCCCGTGGTCGCCAATGAGAGCGGAATTTTGATGTCGAGAAGTGCTTAAAAATAGCTAAAAATTATGAATATCAAGGGAAAAATATTCAACGTCGAAGGCGACGGCTCGATCTAGGACGATTTTAAGTGGCAAAGTGCTTTAAAGGCGCCTGAGCAACACTTGTTGATTTTTCATAATTTTTCAGACTGTCGTGTGGGTTGACAAGAGTTACCGGCCAATGCGAGATGCCGAGCCGGACGCCCAGGATTTTTCAGAGCTCAATTCGGAGTCCGGACGGGAAAATGACAAAAAAATCGGACAAGATACGAAGAGGTGGCCAAACTTTGGGCCAAATGGTAAGTGACCCTTGGGGGCCTTGGGGCATTTTATGCCACACAAAAGCATGGCATCTCTTGGGAGGAAAAAAAACGTGGGGATGATGCCATCAGGAACAGTCGAAAATTGCGCTTCTCTTTATGGAGATGCCATCTCCTGGTTGTGAACAACCACTAGATCAGACATTGGGCCTTGCTTTCTCTCTGGATGTTGGTCATATCGTCGCCTCTCGCTCGAGCAATGGTGGTCTCTATGAAGATCTCCGATTTCAGTCTTTCTCTCTGCTCCCTCTCTCTTCTAAGGGCAGATTCATATGGTGAAGAAGAAGAAGAAGAACGGATGACGAATGCTTGTTCAATGAAGATCGGATTGCTCCGTGGTTCAAGAGGAATGAAGATTGCTGATTGTGGACTGTCATGAGCATTAATGACTGCTGGAAATCAGTCCCGAGACATGGCAAATAAACACCCGCAACTCGCAAAGAACGGTAATATCATTTTTACAAAGGAAATTGATGTTTTATGCAATTTGCTTTATGAATACTTAATCCCATGGGATGATTATGCATTCTAATGTTGTTTGCTATGAGTTTGATCAGTTTATGCTCAGAAAATCAAAAAATCATAAGTGTTAAAATTAATGGTGTAAAACCCGTAAAACACACGAAATATGGAAAAATTGGGTGTTTTTGATATATAAATGAAAAATACAATAAGACACACCAACTAAACTTGTGTTTTTGCTGCAAATGAATCTAAGGGCCACAACCCACAACTCATCTTGTATTTTCAGTTATTTAATATTGTAAAAAATACAAGAAAAATAGAAAAAATAGAGAAAAATAAGAAAAAAAATAGATTTTGAGTGTCGAAAATTAAGAAAAAATAAGAACCATGCTTGTGTATGTATAGGGGGTCTGAAGTATGGGGTTTAGCCTCAGTTCAGCTCTACCTCTATGTTTTAGTGAGTTTTTATTGCTTTTCATATAACAAAAAACATGGAAATGAACCCTAAACTGATCAATAATGCACAACCTAAACGGGTCAAGAGGTAGAGTGTATAAAAGGTGTTTAAATGCTGAATGAAATGATGAAAAGTTTGTTGGTTTTTATGTATACCATTTAGGTTGATCGATAATTAAAAATTAAGGATCTAGTAGCACGAGGGTTCCTCGGTGTTAGGTTCATGCAACGTAGCAATTACGCGATAGTCAAATTCATTGAAAGAATGCTTTTGCACTAAGCACAATGCTGATTTTACTTTGTTTGAGCACATGGACATTCACAATTTGCATGAAGCATAAAATGATAAAATATATCAGACAATACCTCCTGGATGCATCGCACCTGTATTCTCTAGATCGTGACCAACGTTGAGTAAGGTTGTCCAAGCTGTAGGCTAGGCGTTGGGTCCTAGGGGAAAGAAAGTGAGGTATGGTACATTCCTGGATATGATCAATTAGTACCTTGAGGGAACTGTGTGCGATGTTGTGTTATATATGTTTAGTGATGCATCGAGGGGCCAATCCCCAAGGTGTAAGAGAGTCGCAGTGAGGTAGCGGCAATCAGCCGTGGGAGGACCTCCTATGTTTGTACTTCGTGCTATTTGGCAATGTATTGGGGCTCCCTTTGAGGAGTGTTAATTGGGTTAGAGTTGGACTACGAGACGTGATACAAACGCAAGATGATTAGAAAGGCAATGTATGATGTATGTGTCATCCACGCTTCTGGCCGCGAGGCCGTGGGGTTATTGAGCGCATGATAGAGGTCCGGCTAGTGCATGAGCCAGTGCCGGCCCGTTTTAGGTCCCATCAATCATATGACTCGAAGCACCACTGTCCATTAACCAAGGCTGCGTAGAAGACACTGCAGCCACGGAAGAAGGATCCTCCTCCAAAGCATGGATATGAAGTAACATTGACTCATGGGTAACAGCTAGTGTAGAGGTAGAAGAAGGCTCCGATGTAGATCCACCCTTCGCTCTCGAACGAAGGTGAGGGTACTTCTTCCAGCATTTCTCCTCGGGATGTGTCCCTTTTCCACAGTGTGGGCACTTCAGTCTCTCTGAATGAGTCAGAGCCTGAAGAATTGTCCTTCTTCCTAGCCTTTGACTTCTTCTTCTTCTTCTGTCCTTCCGAACTTGCAATAATGACTCTAGTGGAGTCGGATCCACTAGCACTGACCTCTTTGAGTCACTCGTCATGCTCCAAGACAAGCGGGGATAGCTCCTCCCATAGAAGCTGGGCACAGGTCCTCGAAGTAAGAAGGCTGGTGTAGAAGACATCAAACCGAGGCGATGACAGCTGAGTCAAGAGAATCATAGCCATGTCTTCAGAAGATATCGTTCGACCGAGGGATGCAAGCTTATCCCTCATATCTTGTAATCTGTTGATGTGGTCCTTTATGGAAGGACTATCATCAATAGCGAGCATTCGCAACTTCTTTTCGAGAGATATTCGGTGGGCAAATGTCTTCTGTTGGTTGATAGAGAGATGCGAGCTTTCTCCACACGTCTGCTGCAGTCTTCAATCTGTGAATATGAACAAGGATAGAATCCTGCAAACTCAGAAAGAGGAAAGTTCCGGCTCTAGAATTGAGCCGATCCCATAAGGCTGCACGATCCATAGATGTCCCATTTGCGGGATCCACCTTAGGCCGGGGAATAGGAACAGCAATAAGCTCCCAAAGATCGAAGGAGTCCAAGATACACTCCACTTTGCAGGACCATAGAGAAAAGTTGGAGCCATCCAACTGGTCCTCTTTGGGCAGCTGAGAAAGTATGGGTACCTGTACAGGGGGTACCAAAGGCTGCATCTTCGGTCCACTATAAGGGACTCGCCGAGATACATGAATAGAAGGGGGACGGGAAAGAGGAATAGACTCCGGATGACGGTCCTCGTGATGGAAATCACGCCTCCGTTCAGATGAGTGTCGAGACAAAAGCTCGTCATCTGAGTCATCAAAGCCCGTAAACTAATGAGAAGACATCTTCCAATCTGCAAAACACCAAAGAAAAAACTTTGCCGATGCCGAATAATGACCAGTAGTATGGTCACCAATCACCAAAACGCAGGCGGGGGAGGCCTATAGACACATGGAGCTGCAAAACGCAAGGTTGTCTAATGAATAGCACCAAGACAGAAGCCGCAGCACCAAAACGCAGCCTGGGAATAGGTCACCAGCAGGAAAAGAGCCGCTTGGAGATGGAACGATAGCCAGATCAGCAAAACGCAGACTGGAGGAATGTCGCCCAGCTGTAGGAGTGGCCGCCTTGACTGAAAACACAAGCAGGAAGTGGTGGTTGATGACGTGGTAGCCTCTAGAGGGGGCGCCTGCAGCAAACGCAAGGATTATGACCTCTTGGAAGGGCCGCCTTGACTGTTGGGGATGAGGCCAGCAGCAAAAGCAAAGATTTTTGGGTGATCTCCCACGTAAATCTCAGCTCCGTGTACTCTCCTTCGGCTCTGATACCATGTGAGAGTGCGCTGCGGAAGAGGGAATACGAACACAGAGGGAGAGAGAGAAAGTAGAAAATAAGGAAGAGAAATCTGCACTGACTGAAATGAATGCTGAATACAAACGGGAAGGCGGAAGGAGACTGATCAGTCCTTGCACGCAGCCCACAGTGTCAGTGAGGGCACCAGATCAGGCTGATGATGATGGCAGCACCACCACGGGGGAGGAGTGTCGGAATCTGTAAGAAGACAAGTGATCAAGTGGGGAGGGGGGCTGCCTATAAATAGGCAAAAGGACAAATCCTAATCTTAACCCTAAAATGGGCGCAAACCCTAAAAATGCCCTAAAATGGGCGCCCCACATCAGTGACTAAAAAAGTGGTCGGACAGCTAGTGGCTGCCCACTAAAAGAGGCAAAAAAGAAATGCACATCCTAAGACAGCCAGTCGAGAGTGACTAGCCTCCCCCATCATAACACATGATAGACATGTCAGAGCTCCTAATGTCCTCATCTGACTCAGATCGAGACTCACAGGCAGGAGATGACAAGGCATGACAAACATGACTGCTAACAATTGGATGTTTTCTTAAGCACATGGGATATAGATATTATAACCCTGTTACATATGAGTTGAGAGTTAGTAAGGATTGTGAAGAAAATATCCTAACACAGAAACACAAATAACACCGTAAGACAAAGCACAGACTAATAGAACACAAGTAGGGTTAGGGTAACTTAGAGATAATGAATGAAATGATATGACTATTGAATATACAATGCTCATGTAGTAAACACACTATAGTGAATGAATACTATACCTCAAACTCTTATATCTGAAGGATTAGGGTAGCGTTAATGAGCTAGAGAGTGTGATACTCCAAACAGATCTTGAATTGTAGCAAGGCAGTCTTCGGATGTCGAATACTACTAGCAAATGTAACCAAGAAAGGCTGAATGTGATGCATGCAGAGGACATTGCATGAGAGAGAAAGACAAAACATAGGTGAAGAGAGAAAATGCAGACGAGGAGAGAGAAAACAACAAACATAGATTGCAGGAGAGAAATAATAAAAACATAAGAAAAATTAGCAGTAGTAGTCAACATGCAGAAATTAACTTCGAACAGTGTGTGGTAGGGTGAAAATATGTACTAGACTATTTTAGACAATAATGGCCAGCTTAGACCCGATGTCCTCTGCGTCAGGAATATAGGCAACAAGTTGAAATATTTGAAATATACAAAAACGAGATAGAATAGAATGCGGCATACCTATCTATAGAAAGTTTGGGTCCTCTTAAGTGGGTTTGTGCTTATGGGATACAGGTTCCGGAACACATTTTTTAAAAAATAAACAAGGTTTCTTTCTTAAACAAGCATATTTTGGGATTGTTTAAGTGAAACAAATGCACTTTTACCTCAATACCCCCTCTTAGGCCCAACAACAGTGCCACAAGAAGTAGACCAGCCGAGCCCTTTTTTTAAATCTTTTATCCCAAGACATTCCATCCCAAAGCAGCCAAAGCATCAGACAAAGGGTGCATGTTAGTTGTCTAGTGGCCTACTAAGACTCTAGAGGCAATGATTATCTTACCAAGGGAGCCCAAGTGATCACCTTAGAGAGGCCAGGACGTTGGACAAAGGATACACGTCGGTTGCCCAGTAGTCTACCAAGTCTTCAAAGGTGGATGGAATCAATTATGGACATTTTGTGCCTTTTTTTTGGGAGGGCTTTATAGTTTTGATAGATTTAACATTAAGTGAGGATTTCAAAGTAGTTTTCATTCTATTGAGTATCCGTGCTTCAAATGGAAGAGTGATAAGGGATGGTCAGACCCAAGGCTTTCACAAAATAAGCATACTATCCCTACCATTACTAGGTATCGATGAAAAAAGAAAACGGCTAAGGTGTGGGTGACACAAAAATAGCAAAGATGTGAAGCAAGCAACACAAGCAAGTAAGTTAGGGAGAACTGCCTTGGAAACTACCATGTGCAATGCCATGAATATGGTGGATCCAAAGTCGACTACTCCAAAAGATCGAAAAGAGATAAATGCACACAGATGCATGTTTACATGAAAAGAATGCCAATGCATGGGGTAATGCAAAGGGAGATGTAAGATGTCGTGCTCACGCAAAATGTAGTGCAACGGTGCCACTTGGACAATGCTCTCATAGGAGAATTGTTCACTTGCCCAAGTGTCCTTTTACAATTATGTCATATTGACAATGTGGATGAAGTTACAAATGTCCATAAGTACAATACAAAAGAATAAATGAATGAACGAATGTCTAAAAACTGTAAGCATTATTACTGTCACTATCGAAAGAAGTAACCCCCCTCTCTAAAATTAGAAGGGAAAGCAAGAGAGAAGTATCCTCTCCTTGTCAATTTGAAGTAGGGGAGGGTATACCCAAGCCAATCCTGGATAAAAGGTATTGAAGAACGGGTGGGTTGATCGCTTTGGTCAAAATATTCGCAAAATTTTCTGATGAAAGCACAAACTCTAGGTGGTTAGTGTCTAGCTTAACTTGATCTTTGGAAAAGTAAAAGTTGACTCCCACATGCTGTGTCCGTGTTGTGATGGTCGGATTGTCCGCAAGAGCAATGGCACTCTGGTTGTCGCAGTAGATAATGGTGGGAGTCACAAGGGAAGTGAAGCGCCGCCAGTAAGCTCCTTAGGTAGATGGCCTCGGTGGTGTGATCGAAGAGAGTCCTATACTCAATCTCGGCTGTGGAAGCCACCAGTGTCTTTTGCTTACGGCTGGACCAAGAAATGGGAACCATGCCCAAGGTGAAGAGGTAGCCGCCATGGGAACGTTGGGTGTTAAGATCTCCTGCCCAATCAGATCAGTGTACCCCTGTAAACATAAACCAGAACCATAAATGAGGCCTTAAGAATAAGTCCATTGTAAATAACGCAACACACGAAGACATACAATCCAATGTGAAATCCTAGATGTTGTGAAATACTGACTGAGTAAGCTAAGTCTGGCCTAGTATGAATTAACCAAAGAAGTTTTTCTACAATATACCTATAGGTATGCGCATTGAAGGGTTGACCTAGGGTATCCTTCGACAAGTGGACAGTAGGATCGAGAGGTGTGGCCACTGGCCGTGTTTGATCTATAGTGAATTGTTTCCTGAGCTGAAGTGCGTATTGCAATCTGTGACACAAAAATACAATTCCGAGATCGAACTATCTCCATTCCCAAGAAGTAAGACAACAAACCGAGGTTTATCATCTCAAATGTAGCTCTAAGCTTTGCCTTGATTTTCACTATGGCAGTAGAATCTAAGTGTGTGATGAGTAAGTCATCAACATGTAGTATGATCTAGCTGACCCGCTCTATAGTAGTTCAAACATATAAGTTTGGGTCATAAGGGGTAGAATGGTATTTGTGGGTCTGTAAGAACTCATCCATTCTATGAAACCAAGACCATGGTGTTTGCTTCAGCCCATAAAGAACTTTTTGCAAGCGGAATACCTTATTTCTCGGGTTTGCAAAAGGAAATCCTGATGGCTACTCCACATAGACTTCCTCCTTCAAATAACCATTTAGGAAGGCACTCTTGATATCCATTTGATGTATCGGCCAACCGTGGTGAGTGGTTAGCATGAGTAATAACAGAAAAGATGTCAACCACGCAGTAGGTGCAAATGTCTCTTTATAATCAATACTATGTTACTGTCGAAACCCTTGTATGATAAGTCGAGCCTTGTACTTGTCTAAAGTCCCATTAGCCTTTAGCTTGACCCTAAAAATCCACATCGTCTTGATGTCTTTCTTGTGGCTCGAATGTTCCACCAATGTCCAAGTCTCATTTCAGTCAATACTCTCTAATTCCTTCTCCATGGCATCTCGCCATTGAGGGTGTTGAAGAGCCTCCTACAATGTATCTGGCTTAAAATGCACTATGTAATCAGTTGTAAATGATGCAAATGATGTCTAAGGTGCAAGCCAGACAAATCTTCTAGGTCCCTCCAGAGTGGAATCTGGTGGTAAGATCCCCGAATCATGCATGGTTTGCTGGTACCAGCGAGGTAACAGGTCTTGTGGAGGGGGTATGGGAGCTAAAGAATCCACAGGTAGGTTAGGAGCGGGTAGTAGATCAGTCTCAATAGGCACGATCTCCAATGATGTAAAATGAAAAATTGGACTGAAATCTGGTGTAGAGGGCTTCATGATATTCCTCTTGTTAAAGATGACGTCCCTACTAACGATCACCTTGTTCATACGAGGATTAAACAAATAGTAGGCTTTTGCTTTGGAGGAATATCAGACAAAGATAAGGAGATCAGCTCGGGAAGTGAGCTTTTTTATTTTATCATCAAGTGTGGTGTATATGCACGACACCCAAAGATTGAAGTGGGATACGACAAGTCGAGTCAAAGAATGCCTTGTAGGGGTCTTTAAGGAAGAGCCACAGTCGAGCACCGATTGAGGATATACATCGCAGTGTTAGCCCCCTTAGCCTAAAGGCGCTCAGGGAGATCAGTTACGAACTGTATAGAGCATGCCATTTCCATGACTGTCTAGTTTCGATGCTCTACGACTCCATAATGAGAGAGACAGTTAGTAGAGGTAAGTTGGGAAGAGATGCCATGCTACTGTAGAAACTTGGAAAGCTCGTGGGAGATGAACGCATTACCCCTATCACCCCTCACATAACCAATATGATGGCCCATCTGGTTATGAATCAGTAGCATCCAAGCAAAGAAATATGTGAAAGCATCAGACTTGTGGTTGAGAAAGTATACCCACATGTATCTCGAATAATCATCCACTATTAAAAAAAAAGTACAATGCGCTATTCAAGGCAACAACGGATGTGGGTCCACAAAGATCAACATGAATCAATTTAAGACGCGCCTCAACTCTACGTGTAGATTGTTGAGGAAATGGGATATGGTGCTACTTTGCGAAGTTGACATGCTCTATGGACATTTCGAGCTAGCTTTAGGTGAGGAAGGCCCTCAGCCATCTCACGATGAGACAATTCATAAAGAGAATCATAGCCACCATGCCCTAGGCGTTTGTAGGCTCTTGAGATGTGACCAATATTTGGAAGCTATGGAATACGGAGTCCTCGGCTGTCGGCTCGGTAAGAAAATGGTTCATGTGGTATAGGCCATTAGGCTATCTCACCACGAGCAATCACTAAATTAGTTTGAGAGTCGAGGACCTTGCATGTAGTCGCTATAAGAAAAATTGCTTGCCCTAGCTGACAAAGCTACTAAACAAATAAGCAAAATTGACGCAACCTTGAGCTTGGATCTTGACCGAGTTGTTTCCTACGTGGATCTGCCCTTGGGTACGGAAGATGTTCTCTATAGGAGTCATGTGATGTGTAGCTCCACTGTCCATAATTGAAACAAGTGCTGATATGCTCGGCTATGAGGGGTGGGTCTTTGTAGTAACCTCGTCGAGAGGTAACTTACAAATGTGGACAAGACTCACATCGGATATCTCTACGGAGACGATGTGGGCCTCAACAGACTAGTCAGACAAGCCCTCAAGAGTCGAGAATATTGTGGACTGAGATGGCTGACCGGTGGCAGTGCGAGTTTGACCTTTTCACTGCCCCTTGCCATCACCCTGCCTTCCTTGAGAATATTGTGGACTGAGATGACTGACCGGTGGCAGTGCGAGTTTGACCTTTTCACTGCCCCTTGCCATCACCCTGCCTTCCTTGATGGAGGTTACTCGACTGAGGGGCGGGGGTCTATGACTTAGGTTTTGGTATTGTGCCTCTTGCCTTTGCTTGACACTTGTCGTCAAAATGGCCAGCCTTTTGACAATGTTGACAATACATATTCTTCTTAGGTACATTCTGCCACCCGAGTTTGAGTTGAGGCTGGGAGTTTCCTTGTGATTCCCTTACTTGATTTTGATTTTGATTTTGTTTGTCCTTCCCTTGGTGCCCCTTTGAGAATGAGCAACAAGAGCCCCCTCTGAGGGATTATTCATATGAAATTGATTGAACATCCATGCATAATGCAATAGCTGGTACTCAAAATCATAGAAGGCTGGTAAATTTGAGGGAGAAACCACTTGTTGCATAAAATTGAA